>NC_140568.1:30625553-31255553 GCF_057381845.1 Rhamphochromis longiceps | reverse complement strand
ACACGCTCACAGTGGGTGCTCTAACACTTAGACCCCTTTTTGAGTGCTGGAAAAATATTTTGATAAAAGGGCCGTGCTGTTAGGTTTTTATTGCTGTTGTTTTGATTAGTCATACTTAGGATGGCTATCTTATGGGAATAGTTGCCTCCCAGCTATGTTCAAACTGGGAGGGACACAGCAGTCAGTGATGTCATTAGAGTGGGCTGTTGGGATATGAGCAGCATTCTTATTTCCAGTGGTTTGACTTTCTCATGCTAATCATGCAAAATAGATTTAATGTCAGTGCACTCAGAAAAGGACTGATGTGTTATTTATTTATTTATTGATCTTCTAGCTTCACCATGTTTTTGGTATGGCGCACAGTATTTTAGGATTATCCCGGTGTAAACTGGTGCATGATGCATGTAAAAGCAGAGGGATAATTCGGCTGACATATCTGCTTATTTTGCACAGCATGTGCATGATAAATGCATGAAATAGATGTCGAATCTAAAACCCCGCCATGAACTGAGTGTATTGTTCGCCTGAATATTGCAAACACGGGACCATTTAGTGACATTTCCAGCAGAGACAGTGAAAATTCTGTAGACGTGGAAAGAGCACAGAAGAATAAATGTGATGAAGCAGATGGATGCGATACACGCAAGCGTGTCCACCCAGCTAGTGAGACATACGTATACAAACACACACTTGCATGCACACACAGGGTTTACCTTCCAGTCAGGTAGCAGATTACAAAAGCAGTACCTCCTTGGTAACACTGTACATGCACATACTGTAAACAGATACACAGCAAAACATCCTGGTTCCTTCTTCTTCTTTCCACATACACTGAAGTGATTATCATGCATGCAATGTCAGGTTGTGTAAACATAGCCTGGGGCTATAGGGGCCTATTGTGTAAAGATTAAGTGAGTTAGCCTGTAAGTGGTAAGTCGCTGTACGTTACCATCCAAGCCTGTCTTAGGTTTTTGCATTTTCATTTGCACCTAGTTTACTCTCTTGTTGCTTCACCTGAAATTCACAAGCCACAAATGATAAACAATCATAAATAATCAAAGCTATTACAGGTATTTGTATAATCTTCCATGGATGAGATTCTTTGATTTACTGGAGCAAAATCTCACTAATGCGGTTCACAGTCTGCTGGAATGCACTGCGGTGCTGAATTGGATGGATGTAGCAAATATCGTGACAGTGTTGGACAATTCACGCCTGTCACAGTTGTCAGAGACTTGTATCTGAAAATGGGCGATGTGCTTGTCAGACTCGGTTTATACCTCAGGCAGGATTCCCCCCCCCCCCTTTCTCTACAGCACTGACTGATATGTTGGTGTGTGAGTGAAGAGGAGCTTTCAGGAGGAGCTATTCATTGCACCGTGATAATGGACACATCCCCTTCTCTGCGTGTTAAACCTGTGGCATACGAGTCAAGAAGCACTGAGAGAAGAAGGCTGATAAAGATTAAAAAGATAAATCCATTCCTGTCTAAAATATGAATTCATATATGCACTCACCCACACGCGAATACGTAACTGGATTCGTTGAACCTTTAAAAGCTAAAATAACGCATTTGAGCAGATGCGACTCACTGCACAAGCCATGGAAGAACATTATGCACCCTCTCTTTCTCTCTCCCTCTTTCTGCCTCCTCACTGCATTATTGTCAGGTTATTTTTACTTTTTGCATCTGTATCGATCACCGTGCTTCCAGCCTCTGTATACCTGAAGTTAAAATACCCAGGCTCTCGAGAGCTGTGCAGTAACTGCTCCGTCCTGCAATGTTTGACTGTGCTGGGTGTTGCCCACAGGCCCACAATGAATAAACTGAGATGTATGATTGTCTAAACTTCATTAAACACTCACCAGAAAGGAAATGAAAAGTGTGTGTAGTAATCCAATTAAGTGAATCCAGCGCCTTACAGGCTGGGGAGAGAGAATAGAAGAGTCTATATTTAGAACATGGGCTGGAAATGAATTGCCGCATCGCTTTTCTCTGTTCCTCCCTCTGCTTTACATTGGTGGTGTGTACTGTCACTGTCAGTTATTACTGTACTGTCAAATAGTACATTTTTGAGGGGTATTTAAAAAAAAAATGCAAGCAGTTGGAGTACATCAGGTCTCATTCCCTTCCATTTCTCCCTCCTGTCCTTAACTGTCGTTGGCCCCGAGGGTGGCTACCTCAGATGTACCGCATTTTGTCAGTAAGATAACAAGACACAAGACATTGTTATCTCATTTCTTTGAGGCCTTCTCCCACTGCACATTGTCATTGATTCTGGGCCAATCCCAGCCAAACTTTAGATTGCTTTCTATCACTCTGAGTTACTTTGCTGGGACTGAGGCAGAGATTTTAAAATGGGCTTTTTGGAGGCTGCAGAGACCTGCTGTCACTTTTGGGGAGACAAAGTCATCAGTCACTGGCGTCCCGGAGAACAGGAGTATATGTATGTATGTGTGGAAGAGAGAGAGAAATACAGCGTTACTGCTCACCTACAGCATCAATCTTTGCCAGCCTACTGTGCAGTGTGATGCTGATATATTCAGCCTTATTAAAAGCTCTCCCAATTCACTCCCCCCTATAAAGGCCACACAGTTTAACACGGTTTCTTCTTCACACATTTTCTCACGCCGCATTCTTTCTACCTGCTTTGGATCGGTGTATGGTGAATGAAATGATTGATAACTGCTCCTGGCCTTGTATGCAGCTCAGATTATTTTGCATTTTACAGTGCAAATCAGAGCATCATGAAAAGAAAAATACTAGCTATAGTTTGTGCCAAGAAAGCTGTGACCCAGCAGTGTAACAGGATATTGTTGAATGGTGTCTCTTGAAGCAGAAATCTACCAGGTTCTTCGCTGCACTGCTGGTTATATTTTAATGATATTGGCTGCTATGGTTTGCATACACAAATGCATCTTAAATCGATTGTAAATTTTAAGCTTAGCTGGTCTGCAGGGTGCTTTGCAGCACGGTTGCCGTTCATGCACAGACACACTCATGTACCAGCGCCTACAGAGCTGCCATGTAAGGTTCTTGCCTGCCATTAGGATCAACTGGGGCCTCTGTGCCTTGCCTTAAGGACACTTGGATGCATGTGGATGGGTAAGGGGGAGCCAACCTTGCGATTAGTGGACAAGCTGCTCCACAACCTGAGCCACGTCTGCCTCAGAGCAAATAATAAAATAACCAATTTCAAACGCATCAAGTCAACGTGATGACCTGTTATAACTTGTCTGCACTCTCAGTCATACAGAGAAGCCAGCAGCTGCATATCTGACAGCCCAGTCAGGCCAAAAGATCTATGACTATTTAATTAATCTACAGTGCAAAAGCAGATTGGGTGGCAAACACCTACGACAAAAGGGCTGAATTATTATTGTATGTAGTCTCTGCTCATATAAAAGTCATACATTGTGCAAGCATTTCTTTAGTAAGAATTTAGTTGGAGCTTTGCCATCCCAGCTTGAATATAAACTTCCTTGAAGCCTGGCTGACATGTTTTTACTTATATTTTTGAGGTTCTCTGTTTGGCACACGCTGCTGCGGACTTAAAGACTCAACAGCAGTGTTTCCATCTCTCTGTTGGAGAAATTTCATTTAGCCCCTTTTTTTGAATTGCTAAATGATCATTATTTCATAGCTATTTTCCCAGGACATCTTGCTGTTGGTGCGTGTCTGTCAGAGCACACACAGTGACTCAGTCAGTACTGGCAGTCTTGAGATTTTCTTTTTCCCCAGCCTTCCACTTGCTTCATCATCCAATGTATCTTTCACACATTGCTGCTCCTGGATTTCTCATTGTGTTATGCTGCCTCTTATTCACGGTTGATCCCTTTCTCCTGTGTGTAATACAGCAACTCCTCATGTGTTACATGAAATATACCCAAAGAGATGCAGTCCATGACAACTAGCGTCCAAAGGCGCTCTTGTTGTTGTTCATTACAGCATCGCACAGCCAAAAGCACGCCTTCACTTTGGCAGACAACAATGGGCTAACACATTTTAGCTGCATTGGCAGTATTAAAATTATTTAATCAATTATCAATTTTATCCAGGCCAGACAAATAAAATGAATCAACCTTTGTTTGTTTGCTGAGTTAATGATGGACTGCTTTCAGCATTTAAAAAATGATTGAATAATCATATGCCATTTGTATCTTTGCATTAATATTCTGGTGGGTGATAAAACTAAAAAAATGCACTCACAGTATTTAGTGTGTTGGTATTTTCAGTTTTGAACTTTAAATACAGCTCTCAACTGGAAATATACACAGATATGATTTTGATTAATAGACACAGATCAAGGGACAGGGAGATTATCTGTCTATCTATCTATCTATCTATCTATCTATCTATCTATCTATCTATCTATCTATCTATCTATCTATCTATCTATCTATCTATCTATCTATCCATCCATCCATCCATCCATCCATCCATCCATCCATCCATCCATCCATCCATCCATCCATGGCCTGTTGACTGTACAAAAGATGGAATGTTAAGATTTGGGCTCAAGGCAACTATAATTAGCATTTTCTTACTTCTGTTGTCCTTCATGCTACACAGCCTATTGACAAAGGTCCTTCACCGCTCGCTGTTCCATGATCATTTTGTTTTCTTGACATTCAAATGTCATTGTTGATTCAAAAGTGCTGATGGCAAAAAACAAAGAAATTAGGAAATATCATTATAGCTTTGTACGTCACTGTTTGACCTAAACAAAACCTCTCTTTTGCCAGCAGATGTTATCGGGCCCAGGCCTTTTCCTGGATGAACAAAGCCGCCCTCTGCGGCAGCTCGTTATAAACTGTCAGCGCAGCTAAAAACAAACACTTGTAATGAAAGAAAAAGATGTGGAGAATAGAAGGTGTGTTGGGGTCAAGGGTCATATGGCTTCCATTTCTTGGCTGCTTGTTTTTGTTATTTAATGATTAAGCCCTTGTAGGTTTTCATTGCCAAACAGGTGTTTAGTAATCCATAAAAATTATGCTAATTTTCAGTTCTTAGTCACCCCATCAGCCGGGTCTAATTGAGACACCTCCCTTGCGATGCGTATCGTAGACATAGGAGACGGACACATCACACACGTACTGGGAGTTACCTCATAATAGCAGGAAAACATGTTGATGACGGAGTTTGTCTCTGGGGGGGAATTGCTCGTGACGATGATGGGGATTAGGATTGCCATGATGACGGCAGCATTTATGAGGAGGCATAGAAACAGATTAGGAGGATTTAGGCTGAGAGGGAGTCCCCTCACACTCACACACACACATTCTTGCATGCACACATACCTGACTGGATTTGGAAATATTACAGACACAAGCAGTTTTGTTATTTCAACTAATTCCAATCCCAAGACAAAGGAAGGTGAAGTTAGTTGTTGAGATGTATTTCTGGGTTGTTGCTTGTTTGTTTTTTTCTATATTACTATATTTTGCTATATTATAAAGCTGAGCAACAAGTAACATTCAGGTCCACATAAAACCACTAACCTGGACAGTCAAAATGTTACTGCAATGACTTGTTACAGATTTTCGGTTTCAGTTTTATTGGTGCATTGAGTTAGAGATCCTTTACAGGTGCTGCACATCCATTCTCTTTTTATAACCAGTAAACTAAACAGACTAAACAGTCTACATAATGCGCCTTTCTCGGTATTCTCATAAGCACTGGCATTTTATGAATGTATTTGTTGAGTGCTTCCTTTGAGGGAACTCCCACTTGCACAATCCAAACTGTTACACTTCTCATCCATCCGGTAAGACAGACTCTCACTCGCGGGGTGGAGATTAACACTCTCGCAGCAGGAAAGGAATGAACGTGGACACTGAGCGAATTTGTGACAACACTACCTGCACATATTCTCTATTTAACTTGGTACACAGGGCAAGCGCTGAAGCTGTCTGTTAGAGACTTTCTGCCTTTGTGTCTTCTCTAAATAAGTAAAAATCAGCCTAGTTTCTCTGTGCCCTGACAGTATTTACTAAGCCATTAAAGAAGCCTATGTAAGCATTATGCATTTGCATTAGTACCACTACAGACTTGTAATTTTTGACAGTGCAGCTCAGCAGTCTTTACTGTGAGAGGGACAAAGTAAAGGCAGGAACATGTTCAAGAGAAGAGCCTGTTTTTTTAAGTGTAGGCTTTGGAAGTTTTAAGCTTTGAACTGAAGCAAATTTGGGTTTTTGTTAAAAACTTGTTTAAAATAATTGAATATTTTTCAGTTATTTATCCATCCATTCTGCTAGTCTTAGAATTAGGAATAGTTGAACTAATAAAGCTGTTAAATTAGTTCATGCTCCCAGATGTGGTGACTGTTTCCTCCCTGTTAATTTAGTTGTTGTTATTTAGGAGATTTGCAACAGCCTAAATCAGAAACTGTCCAGCAGCATTACTGTTGTGTGTACTAAAAGTGCATGAATAGCTGTTTCAGTATTTCAGGTTTCATTTGCTTTAACTGCATTATCACATAAGCCATTTTCTGCCATGCAAACTGCCAGTTAAACTTCAGTGAGCTGAGTGAGGCTTGCAATCCTGCACAGTGGACAACACCTGGATAGATCCATGCCGCTGTCTCTAAATTTAGACCTTAATATCCAAGTCTTTGGGCCTGGCAACACACTGTTGAGTTGTCCCATTTTGAGCCTGTCCTTAAATGAAAGAAAAAATGAAGAAATCAGTCGACTTTACACATCTTGCTGATCCAAGCCTGCATACTGGGTTGTCTTCAAAGCATGGTTTAGTTAAAGTATTTACTTTGCTAATTTTAAGCTGCAGCATAACTCACAGAAGCTTTTCAAGACAAGGCTTAGTTCCTTTTGTCTTGCTGAATTTGAAGTGGTAGTCCTTATTGTTCGCTATTTGAACTGCAAACACAGTCGTGGTCTGCAGTTCATTAACCCTTCATGTAAGGTTAACAAGATCCCATCAACCATTTCTGGAGATTAGAGCTGTTTGCGTGAAAGGGAAGGCGTACCTAATAAACTGCATATGAGGAGAGACTATAATTAAGCTAGCCGCTCTGACGCTAGTGTTCCCTGGGTATGTTTTGAGGAACAGCTTAACCTGGATAATCTCTTACGGAGGGCATCCTTGGCGTATACTGGCAGGGTATCCCTTACATACGTAAATATGTGGCCTCGGCTCTTACTTACTCTCAACAGCGTGGTGATGTCATCAGGGTTTTAATGAGGGATTATTCTGACATCACCGGGACTGCTGCCAAGTTAAGCCTATTAGCCTCACCATGTGCTTGAGGTGCGCTAGAGCTGGAGTTGTGACCCTCTGTGTGTGTGTGTGTGTGTGTGTGTGATATGTAGGAGCTTATTGAGCAAGCTGTGCAGGACATGGGAATTTGCATTATTCTCCATCTATTCATCTTCCCATTAATGTGTCCTTCAAAAAAAACCTGCCTCAGCTTGCCAGCCAAAACAGTATCTGTGATGTCCATAGCTGAGTCTCTACTGAGTGGTTTTGAATTAACAACATAGCTGGTCAACAGCCGTGACAATGAAAAGCACTTCAAGACCCATATCATAATATTATTACTCAATATGTATTGTCAGTACACACTGGCATACTGCCCAAAGCACACAAAGGCTCATGGAAGTCATACCCAAAACAAATTTCATGTCAGCGCTTTGTTCTATTGTTCTAACGCGCGGCAGCAAGCGTCACTGAGAAAAACCACTTTTGAGATTAATAGTTAGTGCTGTGATCACATTTGGACTGTACAAGCAAAGGCTACTTAAACGGTTTTTTTTTCCAGATTATAAAACCGCTAAATAGCATCAGCCTTAATTGTAAACAGTTGTCTTTGTTGGGGTTGCAGCCAACAGACTAGTGACTAAGTCTGTGCACCACAGCTGTTTCTAACAATGGAATATTAAAACCCCTGATGATATATCAACAACAGCTCCATGCCTGCAAGCCTAACCCCAAAATGTTTGTGGAACTTTTTAATGGAGACAATGTATTATAAATATATGCGATAAATGCTTCTATGTGAAATATATAGAGAGAGGTATTTCTTTCAATCTTGATCCTTCCTTAATCTGCAATGTGTGGGAGCACATATAAAAAGAAAATTAAAAGTTCTGCCTGTGAAAGAAGAAATAAAAGGTAGATATCATCCACATGTTTTATTTTACAGAGGTGGAACATGTAACTAACCCACAGCAATGAGTAACCTGTGTCCTGAACATATTAGACTGCCCCATTTTTCTTAAACTGTAATACACGCACAATATCAGCCAGTCCTACTTTAAACCCCTTTATATTTAGATTAGACACTTCTTTGTTTCATTACACCTAACAAGAAGATCCTTTGTCTTAAATGGAGACTACAGGTAAACTGACACTTCATTTAGAACTACCATCTTAAAGCAAGTGGCAGTTCATCCAAGTGTTACTACCCTAACCTTTAGGGACAATATACGTTACCCATAAGATCAGCTTCCAAATTATTATCGTGTGCATTAGACATTGTTCATTGCACGTTGTCCTTTGTGTATTTGCAAAAGTCAAAACATGTCTTGCAAAACTGCAACATTGCGAAACACGATATGATGGTAATGTTGCGATGGTGGTGTCAAAACCTGTATACCACCCACCCCTGCCTGAAGGAAGAGTAGTATTTGTTGTACTTGCAGGTGTTAAATGTATAAACGTGTCTGTTTCAGATATAGTTTGGACGCTGAGACACAATTAGTCAGTCTACATGAAAGCATAAGAAAAGACCTTCTGATATCACCCTCCATCATGACGATGTTGACCATGTAAAGCATTTAAAATTTTGCTATTTTATAAACTAAACCGTGAACAAAGAAATGAAATTGGCAGATTCAGGAGGAAGGAGTGTTAGTGGTTACTTGAAGCCATTTATGATCCTGTTCGCCAACTTTCTGATGTGACTCTGAGAGCTGTGCTGACACAAGTGCTTTTATGCCTCTGAGACAAAATCCTTCATGCTGGTGTCAATACACGGTTCTCACATTCATAATGTCCGGCTTCGCTTCAGCTTTAACACATCACGACATCTCTCTCTCGCCACTTGCGCTCTCAGTACTGCATGCAGCAGAATGCATCTGCACTTACAGAGAGCATATTGCACAGCATAACTAAGAGCTTTTGTTGGTCTTATCTTAAGCAGTCACGCTTCTCCAGCCTTTTATTTCTCCCTCCGGTCTGCGCTGCATGTGCTTTCTATTCTCCTCTGTACTCTGGTGAGTTTCTGACCTAAACAATAGGTGAGAAAGCTTAAATCCTCCCCAGCCTGTGACTCAGCTGGACATATAAATAGATCACAGGTAACTCATGCATGGCGGCTGTCACACATTAGGTGGCTGCTGTTTAGAATGAAATTCTTGGCAATAGATGTCCTTTCCCTGAGTGGACCATTGACCCTGTCAATTCTCCTTTTCTCATTACACAGTCTGCCACCATGTCCTTAGCAACTGATACCTGATTGGCTGCGAGGACCTACCTGTCCCTTTTGAATTCTGCCAGGTCACCATGGCAACCACATTATAAACATGAATCTAGCAGGGGGACTGTGAAGGCAGGCGGGAAGAGCGAGTCGAGCTGAGGCGAAGGAATTGCTCCTTGACACACATGACAGCTGCCTTTAATGCGGCGTGACTGGCAGAGAGCTGCAAATACAGTACCGCCTGAAGCTCAATTACCAATCAGTTGTTGTCTCTTAATCACATTACCTTTGCTGATTTATCTACTTGAAAACAAATATCCAATCACTCTAATCATATTCAGTCTTCTTGCAACGGTAGGTGCAGTTGCCATGGCCCTGAGCTGCTTCAGTAGCATTAATTCATAGTTACGACTCTCTTTTTCTTCTTATATCACACTACTGCCGTTCAGTTAGCTCAAATGGAGACGCTTTCTTCATTAGCTTCTCCTCTCATTCCCTGTCCTCGTATATAGAAAAAGCTTGGCAACAGTGGGCCAACTAATAAAGCCCTTTCCCTTTCTTATGCCTATTCCTCACAGCCCATCTTAATAATTGTCTTCTGAGCGCTTTAATAAGATTATCTTACTAATCTGCTGCCCTATAATCATTAAATCATTGAAGAAGCCATGAGTCACAGAGCAGTGAGAAGAGTATCTTTGCTGTTGCCCAAACTCTAGCGATACTCACTAAAAAGGCAGAGCTGTGAAGAAATAGTAGTTGCACAAGATAACAAAATATTACAAAAACTGCAAGGTGCTGCATACTAGTCAGTGCTTTTTTGCTTTCTGGATCTCATCGGAATATTAAAAGAGCAGCCAATTAAGTGTAAATCAGTCCAGGCAATGAGAACATTTTTTATAATGGTACTACTCAGTTTTGAGAACCTTGAGTTTTTTTTCCACATTATTTGAAACTTTTGCCTTGTTTAACATGAGAATACACCTTTTCAGCGGTATTTATGACATGAAATGAAAGAAATGAATAATATTTTTAGTGACTTGATGTCATACAGTATGTCCTGCGGATTGCTTAATGCTTCTGTTTCTGTCTTCTCTCTGCCTCCTTCACTCTCCCACTCCCAGGGTGCATTGTCCCTGCCAGTCATGAGAGGACGCAGTAAATCGAAGCCCTCCTTGTCTCTCTGGCACACAGCCAGTTTGTTAGCCGTGTACTGTATTCACCTTTGTACTAACCTGCTACTACTACCTAACCTAACCTACTACTCTGCAACCCTGTCACCTGACCTCGTCATTGATTACACTATTCAGCTTTTCCCTCCACTGTTTTCTTTTCACTTTTCTTCTTCTGTGGCTCTGCAGTATTTTTTTTTTTCCACCCTCTTTCCAGAGTTTAGTCACAGCACAGTCATGGTGATGAAATCCCTTTAAGTATGATTTACAGTGTACTGTTAAAAATAGTTTGTATAACACACACCTTTGGTTTGAAAAGGTGTTGCAGCTTGCATGTAGCGCTCAGATACGGTAGTTCCAGTTTTATAGCTCTGATCCTCAGGGACACTGAGTGACGACAGTCAAACCGTCACCTGGCGCTCTGTCACAGCATGTCGCTGGCACTGATGGTGTGTGGCTGACTAGGCAGCTAAGTAAACATACGCTTGTGTTACAGGTTGTGTTTGTGAGAATACACAAGAGATGTAGAGGTCTGTATCACGTTGGTGTAATGACCTGTGTGTTTTATGTCTGTATATGTTGTGGCGTGTGTATTTATAATACTTGCAGTCAGACAGCGTTGTGTAGGTGTGTGCATGTCTGTGTAGGTGTGCTCATATGGTGCCGGCTCAGTACGAATGAAGGAGCCTGTTTTGTCTGTCATTGCGTCTGTGACTTTGACAGCCTCCTTGTCCACCCAGGAGCCGTTGTCACATGCTGGCTGCTTTTGTCAGAGCAGAGCTGAAGCCTCAACCCCACAGAGGTTTACCGCTCTGTGGGTTTGGGCTGCTTTGTGTTTGCCTTCTTTACCCACCTGTGCATATATTTTCCCTGCAGAGCAGACTGCCCCCTGCTGGCAGCTAAGAAACAAAACACTCCAGTGATTTAGAGCAGCGGTCCCCAACCCCCGGGCCTCGGACCGGTACCGGTCCATGAGTCGTTTGGTACCGGGCCGCGAGAGTTGAGGCTCAGGTGTGAAATGTATGGTTTTCAGGGTTTTTATCGGTTTTCAGCGTTATTTTGTTATCGTTTTGATCGTTAACTCGGTTTTCCTTGGTCTTTTCACGTGTGTTATGAATAAATCTTCTTTTTTTCAGTACCGGTACTAGTTTTATTTTGTTGTATTTATCCGCGACACCTTAAAGGCCGGTCCGTGAAAATATTGTCGGTCATAAACCGGTCCGTGGTGCAAAAAAGGTTGGGGACTGCTGATTTAGAGCTCTTTGTCTTTATAGCAGTGAAGTATCTGAAAATGATATAACATAATAAATGATAGTTGTGTCTTTTAAAGGCCATAAATCTCCTTGCTTAGTGGATCCCATTCCACTCGCAACTCTAATTATGACACCTTATCTTGCAAAACCCACCCATAGGCTTCATTTGAAATAAAATTAAAATAAAAATAATAAACATGTCTTTCCATAATTCGTTTACAAGTGTTCTGGCTCAAACTTAAGTTACTACTGTTCATTTTGTAATATAGTGAAAGGCATGTTTTGTGCTGCTCTGCTGCCATCAACAGGTAAAATATAGGAACTACCAGGATGAAACATCGCTCCTATATGGAATGAGGTACTTTACTTCTTTTGTTGCTGTTATTTTTCAGGTCGTCATATTATGTGTAAATGTGCATTGCACAGTCATAGTTTTGCCCCCCCCCCCCCCCAAAAAAAAAAAAAAAAGAATTTAAAAGACACTGTCTGGTTTAACATATATTAAAGTATATTATAGCAACGTTATAAACAACCTTCCTCCTGTTTTGTGTAATGTTTACTTGGAGTACTTGGAAAGTATTATTTTACACATTGTACCATCAGTGTAAGCTAATTTCATCATTTGCATGATGGCCCATAATAAGTGGCTTAAGAACTCTTAAAAAACTGAGAGAGAATTTAACATTAAAACACTCCTTAGAAGCTTGTTATTTTATTGCTCCTCTATTTCCAAAATAGATTGGTTTAAATGCATGCAAGCCAGCGTGCAATCATCCCACCCAGTTTCTTGCACATTTTTTTAAAATCTTCTAGTAGTTTGCATGCAGAAGAAATCAGCATGGAAGAAACAAATTCAAGCATTGCTTTGCTCAGTTTCATTTTCTGAAAGAAAAGCTTCATTAGCTCCCTCTTCCTCACATGCATCTCCCCTTCCTCAGTCTCCATATTTCTCCATGCTTTCCTCTTTTTTAGTCAAACCCATACTGAGCCCTCTGCTCGCCTCTCCTCCCCTCTTCACCTGCCTATCTCTCCTCACACACTCCTCCCTCCTTCCTTTCGAGATAGCTCTATTAGGCATGCCGCTCTGTCACTTCTCCCTGTTTCTCTCTCCACATCTGTCTTTGACGTGAGTCCATGTTCATCATTGGTTAAGAACCGCGTCAAAATGAGTTTGCCAGTGAATTATCTGTCTTTGGAAAAGATAGCCCGGTACCGGCACGCCTGCTCCACCGGGTCACCCTGTGCTACAAACAAGCCCATCGACATCAAACCTCGTGGCAGGAGAGGGTATGGCTCATCTTAGAAACTGAAACTATGTCGCAGAGGGTATGCCAGAGAAGGGACCTAATTTTTTTTCATCTGCATGTTTCGAGTTGTTGGATATTCAATGTATTCTGCTTTTTTTCTCTCTTTTACTTTTTCTTTGTCTTGTGTGTCGAAATTATGGAGTAAATAAGAACATAAGTGGTAAGAGAACTCAGAAGGGAAATTTAGTGAATCTCAAGGGTAGTTATGCGTCAGAGTAATTTCTCTTTATTGCTTTGTGTGTATATTGAGACTATGTTATATGCATGCGTTTTAATTTGTGTTTGTACTACTTCTATAAATGTACACAAAGTCTGTGTGTTCTCTGTTATCAGAGCATTAACTGATAAATAGTTTCACCTGGACAACACAGACCTGGAGCAGTGTTCACACCCAAGTGTTGTGTAAATGGTCGTTGCTTGGTGGCTGCTTGTGTTGTTTAGTTTAGTTCTGCTTTTTTTGTCTTGGCTCTGCTAAACCTTTAGTGCTGGACTGAATAGTGTGTGTGTGCATTTTTGAGTGTCATTGCATCTCCATGAGGAAAAATGTCTTCTTTTACAAAACATGGTTGCGAGCAAGGTAAATGAAAAATATGCAGGTCCAATCAAGTCATTATGGAAAGCTTCAAGTCCTTCTGCAGGACAGGTCCCTTCACTAACTAGACCTGAGCGTAAGCCAATCATCGGAGCACTCTGTCCATTAAGGCTCACACAGAACTGTTAAGACCTTGTTAGGTCAATTTTCCAACTGCATTTCTCTGACAAACATGTACCCCTGAAACTAAGTGTGCTCATCAGCCTGTGCGTGCGTGTCTGTGTGTGTGTGTGTCTGTGTGTGTCTGTGTGTGTGTGTGTGTGCCTCTGTAGCATTTAAATATGAAGCAACAGTAATGGCTGGTGGCGACTGTAAACATATAGATATGGATGGAGCCCTGTCAATACTGTGACCTGCCATCTGTGCTTCACTCCCTTAGTTAAGTGCTATATATATCAGCGTTGGCTCGGGCACCATATACTGAACATCGTCCACGAGAGAGGCTCTTTAAAAAAAAAGAGAGGGCGAGAGAAGAAGAAATCAATAATGCTGTCAATTAATGAGGTTGCTTCATCCATGTTACTGGTTTCATAAGAGGAATATACACATTTCAACACTAGGTGGCAGTAGTGTTTCTCTGAGTTGCACTGAATTGCAGAGTCTGCTATGCAGTTGTTTTAAAGCCAGTAATTTAATGTGCTTATTAGAGAGTAGTTAAAGTATATACAGTATATTCTGAAAATGTACGTATACATGTTATAGTAATTGGTTATGCATGTGTTATACATAGCTTACTATAAACAATATATAACTAAACATAACAAGGCATAAAACAAGTGCTAATAGCAAATAAAATGTAAAAATCCCCCCAAGAGTACAGCAAGTAAGACCCTCACTTCACACATGTGTAAACCACCCACCCCCTCCTCAAACGATCACACCCAACTCTCTTCTTAAGCAGGATAATTTTGTTCTTGATCTTTGTGTCTTGCACCTCTGTGCCCCGGGGATAACGGCTTAGTATAGACTAAATACTCACTATGTGTAAATGTGTGTTTGTGTGAATAGATGCGTTTGCTTGTGGGTTACATTTTTATTCACAAGATACAGTAGGGAGGGGAGCCGTATATTGGTTATGCTCAGAGGGATTTGGGACTCGTGCGGTTTTAACGTAGAAGAGAAGCTGCCAGTTTTCTGAGGAATGTCTTTTGTTGTTCTTTCTCTGACCACATGGAATGTGCAGACCGTGGTAATAGGATTAGTTTCACCACTTTGGCCATGTTATAAAGTACATCATTCTGCCATGCTACACTGAAAGCTTTAGATGTGCCTATTACAATTACTTTGAATCACATGACTGCATTTTTTAACTGTATAAAAAACTACCAACCCATCTAAGGCACTGCTTATAGAGGCAGAGGCACTGAGATATCCATCAGGGTGAAAGCTCTCAAAGTGTTCATTTTTGGTCTCCCATGAAATCTTAAGTGGATAGTATGTAAACCTAAACACAGGGCCTCAGCATGAGATTTAAGACAAGCAGGCTAGTGCTTTGTAACTGTGCACATATACGTTTTTAGTGGGGATTAATTTGTTACATGTATACATGTACGGTTAGTGGACCATGTCAATACTGTGACACTTTCACTTTCCTCAGGTCCTCATGGTTCTTCCTTCCTGTGCATTGGAAGCAGATCCTTTTATATAAACTCTGTCTTGTATTGAATTGTATATGTAAATCCTTTTTCTGATGCTTTTTATCTCTTGCTCTATTTCCACTTTTTCACAAAAGACGAGGATAACTCAACTGATGTCACTCGCACTGTGGGTGACAAAGAAAATCTTCTCGGCGCTTTCAAAATAAAAGTGCTCAAATAATGTTTATTGTTATATGGATTGTTTTTTTCCCTGTTTTTGCACTTGGTTGGAGATTTTTATTTCTTAGGGCACAATTGTTGTTTTTTTCCTTTGATCCCATATTTAAAGCATTTTTTAAGCAAATAAGCAAGCTGTGATTAAATATTTTTTAATCAGACTCTCAATAAATGCACCATACTTGCATCTGAATATTCCCTGTGTTGTCTGCTTGGAAGGTGCCATATTTCTTTTGGGATCACATGCTGCAGATGCTGAATGACTGGTGTGACAGACAGCTGTCTGTTTGGGCCTGGTAGAGCCAGTTGAGCTTCTTATATATGTATCTTGAGTGTGAGTGCTGAAATGAGATCACTTAATGTTAAAATATTTAAGATAATAGTGGAAAGAAATGTATTTTCCTGAATACAACAAGGCAGTCAGACTTTATCTTGTTGCCATTTTTAGAAGTTTAGAGGTGAATAAGTTCATTTTTATATATATATACCCAAATTTCCCCTTGTGGAACAGTTAAAGGATTATTCTATTCTATTCATATCTTAGCAGTTTATTCCCTCAGTGTTTACTCTCAATTTGAGTGATGAGTCTTCACAGAAGACACCTGTGTAGTGTGGTTGTACCTTTCTGTATCAGACTGTCTTGACCAGTGGCATTCATAGCTGCTGGTTTCAGGTTACTGTGATAGCAGAGTGATTGACACTTGAGACTATTGTTTGAATTGCCTGGGGATACAAGCCCCGCCCTTTAAAGAATTACTACTACCAAAACAACTCCTCCCACCCAGGACATAGCCCATAGCTGCTGCTCAGGGAAGAAGACAGAGTGGGGAGTCATGTAACTCTTTGACAGGGACACATATAAAAGACAGAGCAAGGGAGACAGAGGTAAGGGGCGGGAGGGGGGGAGGAACAGGAGGAGATCTTATTTCAATCAGTCGGGGAGGGGGGAAAGAGTGAAAAAGAGTAACAGAGCAAGTGCATGGCTGGATTAGGAAAGTGGAAGACCACATGCTGATCTGGCAAGAAAGATAAGAGCAATTGAGTGAGAGGGAGAGGGAGAGCAGGGTAACAAGCCGCCTACTTTCAAATGATCTGAGCTTGACGAGGAGCAGCAGCGTGGTATTGTGCTGGGACGGAGGTTTTGCTGTTGAACAGCTCGGCAGACCTAACCACTCTACCGGACTGTGGGAAGTGAGCTCTCTCTGGATCTCTTCAGACCAGAGAGGACTTTAGGAGCACAGCGGAGGCTGGCCAGTGGGCTCCAGGTGGCCCAGAGGGCGGGTGTGTGTTTGGTTCTATGTGCATGTGGACTGCGCATATGTTTTGTGTTTGAATGTGGAAAGAAGAGCGAGACCATGAGTATCATTCTTAAGCCACGGTCACGCTCCACCAGCTCATTGAAGAACACAGAGGGAATATGGTAAATAGACCAGAAACTTTTTCCCTTTTGGCTGCGTTTCCATGTTAATCCTGCTGCATGTGTTTGTGTGTTTTTTGTGGTTTGTGTGTGTAGGTGTGTGTATTGCTCTATTGTTCTCCATCTGCCTGTTTGTTTCTGTCGCAAATATTTTTTGCTCTTCCTTGCTGGCACAGTCAAAAATCCTTCCTTTCATTGTTTTTGTCAGTGATGCTTTACTGTGTGGTGTGTAGCATCATTCTTCTCCAATCAAAACTTCTCCCACATGCCAGTTATGTGTTTCAGGGACTGTTTTCTGTGGCTTCCTCTGAGATCATGAACCTTACTATTTGTTAGACTGCATCAGACTACTTCATTGACATGAGTCTGGCTCGAAGTGATCCCAGAGTCTTACCCTGAGTATGCTCTTCCCAACTCTCATCTATTCAGCCGAGGAGATTATTTAAAACACAAGACAGCAAAGGCATCATTCATCAAGGAGCGTGTCATGTTGCACCATGCGCTCTCGTGTATGCACATGGCTCCCATTAAATTCAGGATGCAGAATGCAGTGCCAGAAGCGCAACTTGTCCTGGCGTCCCCGGCTTGTCTCCTTCCCCCTCCTGCCTGAGCTTGTCCTTGCCTGTTAGCATTCATGTCTGTATAAGAAACTGCCCTGTGGCTTGAGCTTTGGCAGTTAAAATTCACTTTTTTCACATGGATAATGGATCAGAACAACCTTAGGCAAGTGTATAATGTGCTGAAGTGTCAGAGGTGATGGCAGTGCTTGTGTGGCCCAGCAGCACGTGTTTTAAACCTGACCGACCTTGCGTCAGTCTTCTCACACTGGTATATTTTAAACAGCTCTACAACCTCCCCAACAGAAAAACAAGGCTCAAATGAAGTGAAGACATGCAGCAGTAATTAGGTCTTCCACTGCACTAGTTTCTCCAAATAGTCCTCTTAACATTCATTACTGTACCTGATACGGTTTGAGAGGGTGTAAAACTCACAGTGTGGCCGTGCATAAAACTGACACTGGTGCTAGTGGTGACTGCAGCATGTAGCTTTCTCTCAATAAAGCCGAGAATCTGGCAGTGCTAGGTTTGTATGAGCCATCTTTTTGAACAACTACCAAAAGCAGCACTCAGCTGGACGAAGCATGCCGCCTCCTCAGTCTGTCCTGCCCTCCTCTCTTCTGTTATTTACTGTTATATGAAGGGTTCTTTCACTAATTCACAGCACTGCTTCTCTTTCATGGTTCTTATTGCTACACTTAGAAGGCAAACATAGATTTGTGACTAATAATGGCGCTTTAAATATCTGAATCGTTAGCGTTATTTCAAGTTATGGGTGACTGTAGGCTTTTTTGTAGCTATATGGTTATGGCGACAGAGCGTGTGTCTGTATGCTCAATTGAATGCTCATGTGATTGCGTGTTTGAGTCTGTATAACACTGTTCCGCGGCCTGGATGTGCGATCTGTCCCCTGACCTGAACAAACTCAAACAGACCCCTCTCCACCCAACCTTGCAAATGTAGGCTTGTGTACATGAACTTTTGGTATCCATCAGAGTGTTAGCTCAGTAAACATGGCTTGAGTTTTGGAGGTGATGGATAAGGAAATGGGAAGGATCGGATGTTTGTGATATCTGGTTAACTTCATACCCGAAGAAGCGCTTTTTCCCCTTTTCCACCCACTTTGTAATCATCAGTAATATCTGGTGTGATCAGATAAAGAATGAAAGAGCAGGAAATGTGTGATTTTAAACTTGAGCGTTTGCATCTGGCTTTTGTCAGTCCCCGTTGAGCATTTCAGGCAGGCAGTAAATGCCAAAGGTTACGTGTCTGGCCTGTCATAGGGCCTGAAAATGTGCAAGTTATCAAACATTTTTCCCAGGTTTGACCTTTAGCAAGCCAGTCCTAAGATGATGCATTAGACTGAAAATAGGTCTATATTTAAGTGGAGCTCAATGTATGTAGGAGCAGAGCTGTGTTGCTTTGCTTTGAAATATGTGAACCGAGATGACGCAGCATTGCCATGGTGACCTCCGTCTTTGTCAGTCTTTCATGATTGACTGACTTTTCTGAATGGTGCAGAGAGTGTGCGCTAAGGTAGTGTCACAGCTTACAGTGAAGGATTGGCATTATTGTATTTGACAGGGCAAGAAAAACCAGATGGAAGAAGTGGGAAAACAAGAGACTGCAAGAAGCTGGGAATTAAATTCAAACAAACATAAAGCTTTACTGAAAACAAGGACATTACAATTTGCTTTCTTCTATGTTAGAGTTACACTTAAATAAACTCCTATATAAAATGTTACCATCACTAAAATTCACTAGTCAGTGACACAGTGAATTTCAGTGATGATTTTAAACGCCAAAGACAGATTTTTGATGCATTTGCCAACGGATGAGTGCTAATTTCATGTAATGTGTGTGCATTTGCAAAGCTGCTTGTGCCAATGAATGTGTGACGATGAAGGGCTGTGCATGAGTACGGGGCAGATAGATGACGAGTGTCTTGGTTATCAGCGAGTAGTCTGACACTTATCAGCCTGACCTAATGCATTTAGGGTATTGGCCTCCTCATAGTCTGTTTTTTCAGTTACTCATGTTGTTGTTGTTGTTGTTGTTGTTGTTAATTTAATCTGAAAGCAGCCTTTTCTGTCATTTTTAATAAAATATGACAGGGAAAGTGCTGAGCATTACCATGGTACAGTATTTTGGCCAGGTCTCTTAGTATAAAAGCGGAACAGCAGACATGAGGGAGCCATTCTCCCATTATTAGGTTCACCATTGTGCTTATAAGCCTGTGCAGAGAAGAAGGTTGAGCCCCAGATGCTCGCACAGCTAAATTTCTTTCCTTTAGAGTCAGAGTCGTTTCACTGAATTTCCTTTTTCTAGACTCATCACAACTTAATCTTAGAGGTATCATAACACCGTGACACAATAAATGAGTGCTCACCGGTCAGAAATGTGCTACTGTGAGGAGTATGTTCTTTAAAAATGTTAGCGAGTTGCTACAGCAACAGTAGCTAGTTATAAGCTAACATTATACCAGCTAACATTAGGTTCAAGTGTCCAAAAAAATCACACTTTCCTTCTGATAAAGAATTTAATTATATTCTCACATCATGTTTCTTTGCTAATTACCCAAGACTGAAAACTTCTATGTTCATATGTTGATTTTTATGCTTGAACACTTTGACGGTGTCATCTTTGCCTCAAGATGGGACTTCACTAATAAGCGGGTGACGTGTCTGTGGTTACGTCCAACTTTTGTAGACAGTTTTTAAATATTATTTTATGATAGTTAGTTTCAGTTTACTAAAACATACAATATCAGTACTAGAGCTGGGCGATATGAGATTTTTTCATATCACGATATGTTTTTTTCATTTCAGGCGATAACGATATCTATCACGATATAAGCCAAATAACTATATTTGTAAGATTTAAATGTGCTGTTGCTCACAAGTAAAATGTGAAATAATCAGCAGCTTGTTTTTATTTAAATATTTATTTCCCATAATAAGTTCAACAGGGTAGATGTACTTAAGGAACATGAGACTTTTTCAGATAAATAAAGGCAAATATTGCAAACTACACAAAAGGCAGCCGCTAAAGCGTTTAAGTTTCAAAACAGAACAAACGAAACAGACTAAATTGTCAATTCCACTTAGAAACAAAATATTAATTCTAAAAATAAATCTTAGTTTGTGTTACAGAAGAACAGACAAAACTGACTAACTTTTGTCAATATCAAATAAACTGAGAACTAAAAGGAAATTCTCAATCTCTCCTTGTTGTATAGCTTAGCTTTTCAAACAGTTTTAACAGTTACTTTAGTCTGACAAAAGCCGAATGACGAATTAGCGCTTCCAGTCAGAGACTGAGGCTACGTCCACACGTACACGGGTATTTTTGAAAACGGAGATTTTCCGTTTTCGTTTTAAAAAATAATCCCGTCCACACATAAAGGCAGAAATGAAGGAAAACGCTGCTATGAACATGCCAAAGCAGCAGGTGGCGCTAGATTCCTAACCGTGCAGAAATGTTGGCCAATCAGAAGTCTAGAAGCCTCGGTGGGAAAAAGTAAACAAAGCTGGGGCATAGAAGCAGAACCGAGTCGTATGTGTGGAGGGACAGTAACTGTGTGTATATGTAAGCATTTAAACACTGCAGAGAGTAGAATTAACAGTAACAGTATTGTAGAAATTCATTTCACCGAAACAATAACGTGGCGCACAGTGTGACGCATGCACCAGTTTATTGTATTTCCAGACTTGCTTTCGGCACAATTTACAGTGCACACTACTCTGTTTTTTGTCAGACTTGAAATAGCCGAAATACCTTCACACTACGGAACTTCTATGGCTCTTCCGTTCGACAATCTCTCCGGCATTGGAACCATCATCTGTTTTCTCTTCGGTCACGCTCGGTTGATTTTTCTAGTCGGCACACTCATTTCCTCCATTACGCGCTGGCTCCATTACCCGCTGGCTGCTTCCCAAACAAACACACGTGCGGCTTGGCACTTGTGCTGTACGTAACAAGTCACGCGACGTGACGCTGCGGCTGTGATTGGTTCGGCTCTGCGCTACTTAATTTAGATTGGCTGACCTTTTTTTTTTTTTTTTTTTTTTTTAAGAGGACGAGAGCGGCGAGGTCTATCGCGATAGCTTAATTTCTCTATCAGTAAAAGTTATATCGCGATACATATCGTTATCGTTCTATCGCCCAGCTCTAACAGTACCAAAACAGCTCTTTTTGTACTTCAGAATGAAGAATTTAGACATAATTTTAAAACCTCAAAAAAATTGTTGCTTTTATTTTAAGTATGCAAAATAGTCAAGTCACTCTGTACTGTACTGTACTGTACTGTATTTGCATTACATCCAGTGTTACCTTTAACAACTATTCAAAAAGTTTGCATTCATAGAAACTAAAATCAAGCCAGGTGCACATGTACTACCCAACAACATGGTCGTTTCCGAGACAGGTTCTAAACTATCATAATTTTAGTTTCAGACATATGAAAAAAAAAAAAAAGAAAAGTTTCAGACATATGCTACTTTTTTTTATCAGAGCACATTGTGTTTAGCCTGTGTGCTTTTCAGTGGTGAAAAATCACAAAATAAATCACGTACATTTAGGACTGATGATACCATCAAGCAGAGGTGTTGGCTCTGCAGTATCTCCAGCAAACAAACATAGCTTTTCTGTTATTCAACATATGCCTGCAACAAATGTGTCATCCGTGCCCACTCTTCCATCTGTGGATGTTACAGTACTGTGGGGTTTTTTTCTTCTTATCTTAAGTCATGGGTGGTTGTTTTGCATTTAGAGCAGGGCCAGGTTTACCACACACTTCAGGATCATGTACCTCACGCCTACAAACATGCACGGGATCACAATCCTCTTAAATACATACACATTTGAATGCTTATACATGCGCAGTTCTTTCCTTGTCCAACTCTGCTGCCTGCTCCCCTCTGTGCCCTCGGCTTTCTAAAATAAATCCAGTGTCATCTTTCCTCTGTCTGCTTCAACGCGTCTCTGTTCTGATTCGCACAACTGCACACTTTCCACATTTAAATATGCATCAATTTGATTATTTATATATATTTTTTAAAAATGATCCCTTTCACTTTTTTTCAGTTTATGAGATCTTTTTAGACACTGTGCATAAACTCAAAGGAAAACATTGTGTCTCCATTACGTATTGTGTCTGGTACTGGTGCAGATTTTCTTGTCCACCAACTCTGAATGACTGTTGGAAAAACAGAGCCTCACTATCTGCAACTCGGCTTATTATTTGTCAAAGACACTTGTGCACTGACCTCTTTCTCCAGTGCATCTCCCCGTAGCTCTATCACGTCATCTCCCGTGGTGTTTGTAATTGCTCAAGTGACCCAGGGCTAAAAATGAATGAGTCAGTGATCTATGCCATTTAGAGTGTGTGCTGGAGACGGACGGACAGAATGGGAGAACTGACGGAGACAAAAATGATGTAGAGCCAGACACAAAAAGAGAGGCGATAAAAGAGCTGTGCAGTGTCCTTAGGCATGTATGTGACCCAGCCACGTCCTGCAGTAGAAAGTCACAGCAGCCACTATTCATCTATCTCAGTGCGCTTAAAGTTTCTTATTTTTAAATGGACCACTGCTTTGCTACAGTAAATTTGAAAGGTTTTTGGCAACAGTCCACCCTCCCTTTTTCCCCCCATGCAACCCAAACTCAAACATGAAACTCCACTCCTGTGAGAAACTTTGCTCCAAATATTCATGTATGCTCTTGTAGCTGCGCACTGTGGATGCCACGCACTCTATAAGGTACTTTTATGTTAGCATGTGTGTCCTCTTCTCTTTTTTTTCAGTGAATCATCTTCTCACACAGGCCTGATTTTGAGCTTTACATGTAATAGAGAGACATATATTTATATAAATTAATAGGTTGGAAAAGTGCATTTAATGAAGTTTTTGTTATAAACTTGTGTATAACTATAGCTATTTGGCATTTTAACCCAAATTGACAAACCTATTCCAAGGAAGCTTTCTGATCATGTGCAAAAAAGGAAAGGCCAGTGTAAAACTAGCCTGGACTCTTATTATCTATTCGTCTGTCCCTTATTTTGTCCAAGACAAAATAGTGAGGCAACCTTAAACCTTTCAATGTGGAATAAGACAAGTGTTATCCTTATGATGTTCAGCAGATGGGATGTCTGGAACTCTATTAAAGAGCTTTCTGTCATCAATCTAGTGCTTGCAGATCAAATGTTTATTTCCTTGCCTATTATATATATCTCAGTTCTGGATCACTCCTTTTTGGGTAAACAGAGGATTTCCATTCTCTTAAGCCCTGAGGTAACACAGGGGTTTTCCCCCCTGTTTTTTTTAACAGTAATTCTCATGTATTTACTCATGTGTTGTTGTTGATTGTCACAACATAGTCATAGGGGTGTTGACGTTATTCTGTTCTTCTGTTTTCTGCTTGCTGAACGCAGGAAAAAAGCTATATATTCCCACTATGATGTCATTGCCCGTTCAATACCCCACTAATTCAAGCACATAGATCCATTGTGTCATTCCTGAAGAGGGTGTGTCAGTGGAATGACACTGTACACATACCCTCACATGCTGGGAGAGGGGTTACGTGTCTCTGGTTTTAGGCGCAAATGGGAGTAGACGGTGATGTCAAAGTAGGTGCGATAATGAATCGGTCGTTACGCATATGCTGAGTATTCTCTTTCAACACTTTCACGGTGTCATCTTTGTCCTGTTTGCACACATGAGCCGCACACCCATTAACACTTCACTACAGAGCAGCTGGAGAACGGACCGACTTGTGCAAGGAATGCCAACTTATCAGTCACTTGTGTGAGTATGTGTTTTCACACCTGCAGTGAGGAAAACAGATGGATTACCTGACGTGATAAAAAAAAGTGTGTGGAAAAGGGGGTTGTGTGTGTGAGTGAAGATAAAACTGGTTTAGAGTGACACACTTCTAGAAGAGAAGTACTTTGGGAAGGAGATGGGGTGATATGCAAGGCAAGAGCTGCTATAAGAGTTTGAGTAGGCATGTGTTTGTGTGTGTGAGAGAGAAAGATGGATATAGTCATGTACCATGACTGCAAACTACTTTGCAAGGTGACAAGGGCAATACCGTTGCCTTTTCTTGCATAAGGCAGATAGCCAAGCTATCAAATTCCACAATCAAAGCTTGCACTTGTTTATCTTTCTGCCACTCCATGAGATTACAGCGGTGACATTTAACCATTTAATTACTGTAGAAAATATGCCCAGCATGTCCTGTGTATTACCTTGGGTATCTGACCATTTAGATGCGCAGATTACAAAGTAACTGCACTACAAACGTAATCTGCTTTATTGTATTCCTATTTCTATACCATGTATGAAATTCATACATTGGGCATCAAATGGATATCAGTGACACTTGGATTATAACATGTAACAGAGAGAGTGAGTGGGAGAGAGAGACAGCCCATCCATAATGAATGGTCCTAGGAGTGTAAGGCTGATACTTGGACTGTGTCAGCGATATTGCTCTGGGGGAGGAAAATTCAGCATAATGACTTGTTCTTCCTCACAAAGTCCCTCGTGTTCACAAACAAAAACCCAGATTTTGTCATTATAAAGTCATTAGATGTAGCTCTTGGGTCAGTGAGTTGTCTTTTGCTTAGCCCCCTTTTTTTTGTAACCATCAACCCGGCGGCGGGCCTATTTTATAAGCAGTCTTCAAACGACTGTAACACCTTTACCATTTGTGCAAGAGACAAAATGCAAACGGTTTCGGAAAGAAGAGAAAACGAGCTTTGTGAAGATATTTGGTGTATCACGGTAGCCCAAAGCACTCACAAGGCACTGCTGTCTAAACACAGTAAAAAAATCAGCGCTTCCTAGATTTTACTATGTGTTTCAGGTTACCGTAACTCCTCAACCAATTTGGGCTAGAGAGAACATTAAAATGGTTCCTGAAAGATGAGAATTATGACTCTATGATACTTATGAAGGGTTAAGTTGGGAAATAAACTGCAGAAATCGTACAAGATCAATAATTTGTCGTTTTGTAGTGAGAAGGAATGTTTCAGTAATGTTTTAGGGACATGCTTTCTATACTATGCAAGCATGTATTTGTGCACGCTCGAAGTGCTCGCTCTGTTCTTGGCTTCCTGTGCTCTTCCACATGGAAGATGATCGAGTACTGGACACCACTGACAGGTTAAATCTGTGTTAGTTTTATTTCAGAGGATGCTGATAATCAAGAAGATAACAATTATAATGATAGAGATGTCATTCTTATGTGCATTGAGCAGCTTCCTGAGGGGAATCCCCCCTGACCTTTGCATTTACACCAGACAAGATTATGGGACTGCTTAGTAGCTGTAGCAATAAGGCAGATATCCCTGATGATTAGCGTTAGTCATCACCTGGGTGAACAATCACCTAGGAGACTAAGAAGCTCACCATGACGTCCCAGCCGGAAATGGTGTCACTGGTTAAGAAATACCTCTCAGCTATGAGTCAGTGGCGTTATTGGAGCAGGGGTATTCCCAGTGGCTCTCTGTGCAGTCTTTAAACAAAGGTTAATGTCTGTAGTTGTATGTTTGATGGCTCTGTATCGTGCAACATTTGTCGTTTACTGTTAATGATGTGCTAATTAGCCTGCCACCAATCATAATCAGCTACATAATAAATGGATGGCTCATTATAATTGTAATAGATGAAACTCGTGAGTAATTTAATATCAGCCAACAGTCCACAAGTAGCGTGGACCCGTGGGGCTGACATACCTATGGAGTAGACGTGCGTTATGCTTTTTCAAAGCTCATCACCTTGGGTAATGGGGGGAGCGTGTTATCCCTAGAGCTGCTGAAGTCAAATGCAACAGCACGTAAGGGAGAAAAACTGAGGGATTGTGTGACTGTGTGTTGAGCTATTTCTTTAAGAGCACATTTTGTGTTGGTGGACAGGGCACATGTAAGAATATAAGATGAATAACAGCATTATGTAAGAATATGCTAATTAGCCATATGCTCATTTTGCTCATGCTAGTTAGCCAAGTGGAGCTAGTAATGACTTGTTAAGGCAAGCTAGTCTCTACAAAGCTAATGTGTAAGGCTCATTCAGATAAAGAGAACAAAAAATGCGTCAGAATTACGCAGTTTATTTTATGTTGATGATCCAATCTTAAATTAAGTGACTGTGATTGGGGTGATAAGATACTTTTATCTCTCCCTTAAACTCGTTGTGAATCATAGACTATAGAAAACAACATGGACATTTTTTGTCTGTCACCAGCTTAGATTTTAAAGTGTGATGTGGATCTGATTGTGAAGAGAACATGTGAGTAACAAAGTAGGCCAGCTCTAATAGGTATGTTGGATTACTACCCTCATGGGCACTAGCAGGTACCATAATATACAAAATGATTATCTTATTCCATTTAATAAGTTTTTACCGTGGTAATTATCCAAGGGGAACATACATTTGTTTTCACATTGACCTTTCTACAGCTGGATTTCTTTTTTTGAGCCACATTATTTGCTTCCCGCTGGCAAATAAACAGAATGCAGGTTGTATGCTTTGCTTTTCAGACCTGGAAGCTAAGCCCTACAAAGACATTTTTAAAAAGAAAAATAAGTCCAGCATGTTATGCACATTAGATTGGGCAGATTAAGAAAAAACTGCACATCAAAATTCTTCTGTTTTATTTTATTCCTATGCCATGTATGCAATTCCTACACTGGACATCACGTGGATATCAGTGACACTTGGATTATAACATATAACAGAGAGAGTGAGTGGGAAAGAGACAGCCCATGCATAATGAATGGTCCCAGGAGTGTAAGGCTGATACTTGGGCTGTGTCAGCGATATTGCTCTGGGGGAGAAAAACTCAGCGTAATGGCTTAGTCTTGCTCACAAAGTCCCCCAACCAGAAATCAAAAAAAATTATTATAAAGGCCTTCTTTTCTGTACGGTCTATGCTAATAATTAAAACCATGTCTGGTATGAACCTAACTATGGATTTGGAGATTTACCAAACCAACCAGTGGACATGAGAGCCTGGTGCTGCAATGAAAAGTCATCAGCATCGCTAACATGTGACTAATGTGTACATAAATCCTGTGTTTTCCGGAAGCATAGATAATTGGGTTTTATTCTGGAAATTTCCCTTCCTTTTTTTCACCATTGAACTTCAGAAATTTTGCTTGAATCTGTCAGTGGTAGAAATCTCACTTTGCAAGATCAAATAACTTTTTTCACATACTGATTCTGATATTTGTTCTTTTCTCTTTATCTAATTACAGTTTCGATGTGGACAATGGCACATCATCAGGTCGAAGCCCCCTGGACCCAATGGCCAGCCCGGGCTCAGGCCTCATCCTGCAGGCCAATTTTGTCCACAGTCAACGGAGAGAGTCATTCCTCTACCGCTCTGACAGCGACTATGACCTCTCACCCAAGTCCATGTCGCGAAACTCCTCCATTGCCAGTGACATGTGAGTAAATGGTATCTTCTGCTTCCATCCCAACTTTCATAAAATTAACAATAATCCTGTTGAATCCTGATAAATGTCTTCTTCTTCAGCTTGAACTTGAGACCGGTAGAGTTTGGGATTAGTGAGATAACTTTAGTTTTAAATCTGGGTTTGCAAAGTTATGCTGGTTTACTTCTAAAAGAGTTATATAAAGATGATAATTCAATCATAACTGGCATCAGAGCACATTAGGTTGGGTATAACAGATCACAGAAAACCATGACCAGCTGACCAACCCATTCTCTAAAAAAATAGCAGCACAATTTTTAGAAGATCCTGTGTTGCTCAATGCAGGGATAGTGTGAGTGTCTCCAGTTTTGAGAGGAATTTGGATTCTCGGTCATGGTTCCAGCTGAAGGAATAAGGATAAACATGTCCTACACACCTTTTGAATGCATATAAGAAACACTTTTTATAGCGTACACAGATGTAGTTGCAGAAATATCTTCCTTTGCTTTAATGACAGGACAGAGTGTGCAGTTTTTCCTTTCTGGCTTTGCTTGCAGTATCTGTATTGCTTTGAGCCTGTATTATGTTCTTTTAATTCGTCGTACTATTCCTAGATTAAAGTTTATTCTTCATATGAAAAAATGTGCAGCTGTCCGTGTCTGCGATTATTCATCTGGCGACAGCACCAAGCTTTTTACGTGAACTTGCACACAGCTAAGCCCAAAAAATGTGGATTGACTTACTGTGTTTATAAGCAGTGTCAGGGTCACTGTGACTGCTTAGCATTGTTGTGGCTGTTAGGCTTAGTGGAGCCATGTAACAGAAAGATGTCCCAGGTATTTTCAACTCGCCCTGTAATACAGTCCCCAGGTCTCAAAGCTTCCATCCTTTGGGCCTTATGGAACGTGTGCATGGCCTGCAGATGATTCTGGTGTCATATCTATTCTTGGCCACATTCAGCAGCACAGAAAGGGCACGGTGTAACAAACCATTCACAAGCATCCGTCTATAGGTTTGTTTTCTCAGAGTTACTGGTTTGTGTCTCCTAAAGATAATGGGAAGGATTTGTGCTCTGAAATGTTCACTTTTATGTCTTTGTTTTATCATTTATCTTTTATAATCGTGATTTTACATTATCTTACAGCTGTAGCAAAGAACTCAGACTTCCCAGTAACACACAAATCAGCTGGTATCTCCAGGGTCAGAGTATATATATTGATAGCTCTTTCGTGTTTCCCACACAATGGTGCCTATCCAGTTACATGTACTGTACACTTTGTGCTACAGGAAATAAAAATATTGACAAAAAGAGCACTTGGATCTGCCCGAAGGAAAGACAAATAGACAAAAGGATGAATAATAAGGAGTTGCAGTAACCTTAGACCTTGTTCTTGCTGCTGCTTTTTGCTCTGTGGTATTACACTAGTTACCATGTTTTAAAAAAACCTGCATGTTTCTCTCTTTTACATCTTACAGGATGAAATTTGGAAGTACAATAAGAAAGCTTTATGAAATACTTAATAGCATAGCTTTATAAACATAAATCCAGGTCAAGTCAATGGAAGGAAATTGTTTTCAGCGACCTCTAAAGTTCAGAACTCTCCAGAAATTATAGGAAAACTCAAAATTCCATCCATCCATTATCTTCCGCTTATCCTCATTACAGTCACAGGGGCTGGAGCCTATCCCAGCTTCTCTCGAAATAGAGGTAGGACAGGATGTATCCCCCCCCCCCCCCCCCCCCCGTCGCGCCCCTGCCTGTTACATTTAAAAAACAGAAGTCGACCCAAAGTGCTTTTATTTAGTGGAATTTGCAAATTGATGACATTTGCTTTATAAATCGAAATAGACTGCTTTCCCATAAGCTGCCTTTTTAGGTTAAAACTACTGGTATCAGTATTGGTAGTGCCATTACTGGCCTTGTATTTGCTGTCAGATCGATACCAAAATTTGCAGTATTTACTGCACTGGTGCTGCCAGGTGTTCGCAGAGCAGAGCCGTGGGGTTGTTCAGCAGTGCAGTAAAGCAAAGAGGCTCTGTGACACTAATCATCACCTGAAGCTGTTTATGGTGTTCACATAACTTGGAGGTCAGCAGGTACTGACTCAAAGTTTACTGATTAAATTTATTTTACCTTGGTTGACTGAGAAAGGCTTTTCTCTCCCTTAACAGTGTTCACTGAGGTGTCCTTAAGCAAGGCTCATAAACCCCAGCTCCAGGAGCAGCGTGTCTAGCGACTAGGGCTGGGCCATATTATACCGTTCACGGTAATACCGGTATAATGTTAGGCAACGATAGGAAAATGAAATATCGCGATAGAATGGGAGTAAAACGCGCATGCGCAGTGCCTTTGTTTTCATACGCACATGGCCGATTGTTGAGTGAAACAGATGAACCAGAATTGGTTTGTAAAAATGGTGCAACTTCAGTGATGTGGAACTGGTTTGGTGTTTGTCCGTCAGATACACGACAAAGCACATTTTTTTGCAGAACATGCAAGCGGCCGTTGTTATTGTCATATTTGTCGGACTAAGATGCTCTTAAATCTGGGAGTAATCTGGGTCCTAAACTCCATATGCTTCAGGTCAAACAACACTGCAGCATCACTTAGAGTTAAAAACTGTCTAAATTCTTTCATCTTTAATAAAACGATCAGCATTGCTGCTTTACCAGGTGTAACTATAAAGTTTAACTTCCAGGCATCCATGAAAACAAAAGTTATTACATTTAACGGAGTTAGAAGTTAGCAGGAAGCTAGCGGAAGTTAGCTCGCTAGTTTCGCTAGTTACCTAAGCATGATATTGCATGTTCTGACGGAGAGATTTCTGAAAAAAATCAAACGTGCAGCTCTGCTATCACTTCCAACATAAATGAAGACAGGAAACTAAACAGCATTGACGTTTGTAGGGTTACTGAAGTTGGGCTAGCTGGTATATAATGATGTGCTACGTGATCGCTAGCGACACAGCTATGTTAGCATAACATAAACAGTGAAGCTGGAGGACGAACACTAACACTTTTCCACTTATAAAAGTTAACGTGAAGGTTTTTCATGGTTAGAGACAAATGCAATCGCATGGCAGGATACTGTAAACGGACCAAACTTCAGTCAGGAGAACAACTGAGATAATCCATCCACAATACGAGGTTAGTCATTAATATACTGCAACAACATGGGAATAGAGCAGCTGCCAGAGAATTCAACATTAATGAATCAATGGTACAGAAGTGGAGGAAGCAAGAAGAATGAGTTTAATAAAGTTTGATTTATCTGACTGCTTTGTTTCGCTTAATGTGCCTTATAATCCCGTGCACCTTATGGTCCGAAAAATGCGTACTGCACACTGCAGTTTAATGTTGCAAAGCACCTCTTTTTAACTTCAGTGGATATTATACATGGTTATGCTCAGGATATGTCAGCCCATTTCTACTGGAAATGCCTTTTGGTTAAACTTTCAGCAAGGAATTTGCATTTGCACTGTTACATTTTTATAAAGCTTTAATGTACATAAAAACCAGCTTCTTGTTTAAGTGAAAATAAATGGAAGGTTGTCTTTTTGCGCTAGTAATGTTGTGGAGTTGTATTTTGTCTCGCATCAATTATATCGTCGGTTATATCGTTATCGCAAATTTTCAAATATATATCATGATAAATATTTTTGGCCATATCGCCCTGCTCTACTAGCGACAATAAAAAAAAATGGGGGCAATCAGTGAAGACAAGACAGAAATGTGCTTAGCTAACTTTTACCTGGGTAAATAAAAGTCAGTAAAAACATGAAAGAAGAACTTAATGATCCCTATAGGTGTAGATAGGGGCAAAGAAATGGAAAGAAGAGGTGCAAAAACAGCTTCCATGTTTTACATTATCCAGTACCATGAGAATAGGTTTGGTAGTTACTGCAAATGTCATTGAGCTACCTTACATGTACAGTTACACAACAATAAAGCCCCTCAGTTCTCTCACTGAAGCCTAATACTGCCTTTAAACTATTGAACATTGTGAAGTATATGGCCTCCTCTGATTTGTGAACATAGGGACAAAGGCATGGAAATGAATCACCCTTCTGCTGCTGAATCATTATCATTATACTGTGAGTCTGCGTCTAACATAAAACTCTCTCTGTTTCTTCCAGTCATGGTGATGACATGATTGTAACACCCTTTGCACAGGTGAGCGGTTGCACCAGTTTTGATGTCTTGACGCCTTACATACTGCCATAATGTGACGTTCAATTCTGTCATGTCCCCCTCAGGTTCTTGCAAGCTTGAGAACTGTACGAAACAACTTTGGTGCATTAACTAACCTACAACAAGACAGAACATCCAATAAGTAAGTTTGGAAGGCTGTAAAGTTTTACTGAAACAAAACCTTGCTGTAGTGAGAGGACTCTAATAATCAGTGTGACCAGCTTATGATATCTGATCACAGTCACCTTATGGCTGAGTTGTTCTACTCTGCATGTGGCAGTAATTTGTCATTCACATCCAGTGGCGGTCCTAGCCTGTTTGGCGCCCTGGGCGAACTCTCCCTCTGGCGCGCCCCCCCCCACACACACACACACACACACACATAAAACATATTAAGGATTGTACATTAACAAAAAACTGTTGTCGGAACCATACTGAATTTCACCAGAGAAACACACACACACATATGAAAAGAGAGAGAGTATGCATAGTATGCAAACGGCTACCAAACAGCCATCATAATTCATCATACAATGAGAACAGGACCAATCAACAACTGACAATGACTAATTAATATTAAAATCTGTAACATACTGTATTGTTTGGAGTTTAGTCTGTTACTGTAACCCACATAATTTCCTTAATTTAATAAAGTATTCTGATTCTGATGGTTTCAGGATGACCTGCCATTATCCAATGACACATCTGCTTACCTGTATCTTTTGCTCGTTTCTCCTCCTCTTCTTTTCTCTTTTTTCTAAACTGAGCACCTGATGGCTTTGAACTTTTCTTGTCCATCTTCCATTGGTTTTAATTTTGCACTCCAATATGAACACAAATCCCCCAACTCGAGGATCGCCACGACATAACCTAATAGACCTACACCTTAATTCACAGACTCGCTTTGTCTAGGGTTTATTTCTGGGATTTCGCACAACTCAGGACTCAAAACATCAATACATAATGGGCTTGGATTTACAACACTATGAATGAAATGTGCTTTGTTTCGAAGCAGCCGGCCCCTCCCCTTTCGACGGGTTGTGTGTTTGAGACTTTAAATCATCAAACTGTAAAATAGAAATTTTAAATTGTTACCCCTCTCTTTACCCCTGGTCCTAAAGTGTATGTTTATTTTCTTACTCTTCTTATATTTATTGTTTGTTTACTTGCACTGCTGTAACTGGAGCCTCGTCGTCTCGTCTCTCTATATACTGGACTGTATGTAGCGGAGATGACAGTAAAGTTTACTTTGACTTCAGCAGCAGGCTGTTTGTCTGGTGTTTTTGTTGGTTTCTTTGTTTTTATTTTGTTTTATTTTGCGAGTTGGTTATTAGATGCTGCTTCAGCCAGCCAGAGAATCCCCCGCCGCCCCGTCCTCTCCTCCCTGTGCCGCACGCAGCAGGCGCACCTTGCAAACGGAGGGCGCCCTTACTCCCAGCAAATGGGCGATAGAAAACCGATCGGTGCCTGTGCCATTCCTAATATGCGCTGGCATGACGTCAGGGCAGCATGAGAACGAGCAATTTTTAAAAAAAATTTTTTTGCCGATGCCCGTGATGCCGACCCCCACCACGATGCTGCCCCGGGCAACCGCCCGTGTCGCCCGTATCAAGAACCGCTACTGTTCACATCCTTCACCTGCCTGCACTGTCTCCTGTGCTCACACATAGTCGGGCTTTGCTCGCCCTCTGCTGGATATATTCAGTATTACAACAACAGTGTGACTGTTGTAATAGTCACAAAAAACCAGCAAAAGGAGATTACGTTTCTTTACTTACTGTTATTTTTAGAGTTAATAACCGACTGTTTTGTGTGGCTCTTTGTTTCCCCCATGACAGAAGATCACCCATGTGTAACCCACCACCTATCACCAAGACCACCTTCACAGGTACGTAGACAGAAGAACGGCATGACTTGATGATATCTTTGTCTACTGTGTGTCCTTGTGTGTACGCGTGTGGTTCACAGCACTTTGTAAAGCAGTATTTACCTCACTTTGGCACACAGGGATCTCTAGTGCGGAAGCAGATGATAAGCAACGATAGTGAAATACAGATAATAACTTAAAATATGTAATAAATGGCTCATTCATTGTCTAAAAGCTGGTGATCAATTCTGAGTAGAACTAAAAGGAGAGCCTTACCAGAGTAGTCTCATCCATAACTGAAACTGGGATTAAATAGTTTATAGTAACAAAACGGAAGCGCTATCATTATCATGATGTCTTTTATCAGTTTTAAGATGATAAATATGATAACAATGAAGGGCTGTCAAGCACACAAAAAGTTGTGCAATAAGTCCAAACAAACAAACAAACCCATGAGCCAGAATATAAATATGAACTGTATATTTCACAGAGAAGTGGTTCACAGCAACAATAATTAGACTGTCCGATAGTATGGTGAAGTGTTTGTTTTTATTTGGTAACACGTCTCTATTCTAAGAAGCACTCATGGGGCTGTAGCAACAGACAGATCACTGTTCCCATAACAGATTAATAGGTTGTGTGTGTGTGTGTGTATATATATAGTAATACTTGTCTTGGATAACCTAATGTGTTGAACACATTGGACAGATACCCTGTACTGCACAGATTGTCTGGTCTGCTTTAAGTGTTTTTGTTGTGAGGAAGACATGGCACAGACAGTGTTAGCTGGCTAGAATAGACTTGCCCTTGACAGTCACTTTGCTTTTTAGCAGTGTCAATGGCTGCAACCCAGCTTGTGTTTGCAGGAAAGACCAAATAACCTTCACCATTAATAAATAATTTCACTGTGCATTGCTCGGTAAAATGATCATGAGCGCGCACGCACAAACACATGGACATAGATATGCTCAATAAAAGGACAAAACTATATATTATTCTATATATTTATAATAGTCATTTATTAAGGGTGCCAAATTTTTGCTTACTCTTGTATTTGTGGGCAATCCTTACAGATGTTAAAATCGAAATCTCAAGACTTACCAACCTGCTTATATATTAAGAACCACTGACATCGTGCTATATTTAGAAAATAATCTGGTGCACAGCCCTGCCATAAACTGGTGACAGCTGTGAGTCATGAGCATAATTATTTGAGACTATTGACTGATACTTGTAACGCAAAGGCTTATTGAGCCTGCAACAAGTCGCATTGCAGAGAAAGACAATAAAGGGAGTATAATTAAAATTAAGTCGGTAAATCAGTCAAGGAGAAGATGCTGGTCAATAAAAGTGAGATTGCATGTAGGGCTCTTTGCCCCTTCCTCTGCTTGTCTTTCCATCTTTAGCTTCCTGCCCCTGCTTGCCAGAGCAGTTTTTTTTTTCTTCTGTTATCGGAAAGATGCACTAATAGTTCTTTGACCTTTTACCTGTTGTGGATGAGAATAGTTGCTGGTTAAAGTAAAGAGGGAGAGACAGACAACGATTTCAAGTTTCAAGCAATGCAGGCAGGCAGTAATTTGCATAATTGATTCAAACGGTTATGGCAGCTTTTTAAACATTTAGGCACTGAGGTGAGTTTAAAGAGATGCACGTGTCACTCGCATTCAGTATTCAACACAGTAGAATTATGTTTTTGGTTACATTCATTCTTTTTCCTTTTTTTATTGCACGCGATGCGGCCAGAAGCTATTTTCAAAGCTGATGCTAAACTCAGTGTCACAAGAGCTGTCCTTCCTCCCGAGCTCTGCGTTCTCCTTCCTTTTCCTCCTTGCTGCTCCTCTTCCTCTCTCTTCTTCTCATCGTCTCCCACTCCAACTTCACTGTCAAGCTGTTCCGGTACATAGTTTGGCTGCAGCCCTGCGTCTGTGCAGCAGAGTGGCCTCTCTGAGCGCCGGTGTCTGATGTCGCACTAAGCATGAGAAGAATGTCATTGACGTCAGTGCAGTTGCTGTCAGAAAGAGTAGCACCCCAGCCACTGACACCACACCAGGGAGAGAGACACCGAGAGAGAAAAGGAGACTGAGGGGAAGCGAAGCGAGAGACAAAAAATAGGAGCAAGAGAGAGAGACAAAGAGGGGAAGGATGATCAGTGGAGAAGTGTGGGAGAGGAAGGGGACTAATGGAAGCAGGGTGGGAAAGATTTGTCAAAGACAATGAAGCGGGATAGGGGTTCAGAGTATGAGGTCATAGAAAGGCATTGTTGTGCACAAAACAGACCCATATGGTAACAAAATTAGTGTGCATCTCTTCCAAATATAAAGCATGAGATATTAATAAAATTTACTTATCTTGTCCTACTTGTGCAATCGAGAGCTATGAACTTGAAAACTTAACTGTACACATTTACATCAGTAAAGTCAATATGAAGACAGAGCAGTGTTTCCCAAAGGCTTTAAGGCACTTTAAACACTTCCTACAAATGCTAAGTTGATATGGCATCACGAAACTAAATGTAGTCCTCGTGTGTTTTAATCTGCCGCTGCCTTGTCTGTGTAACTGAATTATGGCTTTAGTGACCACACATCACAGATCACATTGCATTAAACCCCTGTGTGCTTTCCTAAATTAGTTAAGGCATCAATATTAATTGGCTTCTGACAAGGTGACATTTTCTGCTAACATAGGCTGACTTTGAGAGGTGCATGTCTTTGATCTCAAACGAAAAGAAAAGGATACCGTGGCACTGCGATGTCGGGCTCATCACGCTAAACCGCTGCCATCTTCACCATATGGTCTGCCATCTATTTGTTTACCTCTCTCTTTTGGTGTATTTGTATGCTGAGCACATATTGGCATGCATGCACACTCAGTATAGGGAGCTCCCAGCTCTGGCTTCTCACTTCCAGCAGTCCAGTCCATGTTTTGATGATCTCCCTTCCCCATCCACAGTGCGGTCCTCTCAGGCTTTAGGTACAGCTTGGGGAGAGCAGCACGTTTGGCTACCAGGGACGCTGAAGCAACAGCAGCCCACCCCCTATACACACACACACACACACACACACACAGCATCCATAGGAAACACTGTCCAGCGTACACACACAGCACTGGATTATACCCTTTGCTTCCCGGATACCATGGATGTTTTCATTGGCAGAGAGGCTATGGAGACAAAATCATGATGTGTTATGGTTAGCATTTTGTCTGGTGTGAGTGTGCATGTGTATGCATGTGTGCGTCCGTTGGTGTCCGTGTTTTTGTATGTGTGTGTGTCTGTGAGATGTATTTCTTAACCATGTCAAGTTGCTGTGAACGATCTTGTGTTTGTTCCACCCTGGACAATAGTGACATGGATCTTGCCTGGTTCTGAGCCTCTCACTGGATCCTCTTTTCCCTGATCCCCGTCTTCGCTCCATCCCTCCTATGGCAGACATGGGCCTGCTAAGCAGACTGTTGTTCATCTTGCTACATGACTGGAATTATACTTCTCTTATGAATCATACAGTAAACCCTATACACCCAGATCACTGAGTAGAATATGTGTGCTGTGTATGGGTGATAGTGAGGAAGTCTGTTTTTCTGCTGTTGCTCTCTTTGCTCTGTGGTTTACGTCTCTATTCTCTGCCGATGTTTCCTTACTGTTAACGAGCATCTGGACACACTGAATTGACTCGGGGTGGCTGTTTGCCATCCATCTCTCACAGCCATACTCCCAGGGATTGTATCTGACTTAAAAGGAAGAAGCCGGGAACTGTGGGACTGCGGTGAAGGTTTCTTTTCTCCATGGGGAATCAATGAGCTTGGCTACAGCTGACCTCTGCTCATCTGCGGGTTAGGATACGGGACATAAAGGCCCTGCTCCCACGCCCCCCACCCCTACCCCCTCAGCTGGCTCACCTGTCCAGTATGAAGAGTCACCCATGTGTCTACTCGGGGTATCCCAGCTTAGCTGTTTGTGGGGTGGGAGACCCCGGGCCTGGACCGTCCACTAGCCCTCTGAAGCGGGTCCTTACTGATCCCCTGCCCTCCTGTCTTGCCCCTGCAGAGGAGGCCTACCAGAAACTGGCCACTGAGACCCTGGAGGAGCTGGACTGGTGCCTGGACCAGCTGGAGACGCTGCAGACGAGACACTCAGTCAGTGAGATGGCTTCAAACAAGGTAAGAATAGCTAAAAAGTTGTTGTTGTGGGTTTTTTTTTTTTTTTTAATTCATGGCAGTATATGTTATAAGTATTCTCTGTCTCTGTAATGTGGAAGTTGCTTCCTGGGTTTCACTTTAGTGTTTGTCTGCTTTGTTTTAATTTTGTGGCGTTTGAGCAAAATATAGTGTAGTGCTGATGCTGTGTGGGACATGCAGTACACTGTATGTGCTAAACTCTACTTGAAGTTGCACTTTTACAAATATTTACAGTATATACAGAGTTTCCTGCAGATTGAAAGTGCTAAGAAGCTAAACTACTAAATGAAGCTTGACTGCTTAACAGAACTGCGTTCAATGATTAACTTTATATATCTTTTAAAAAGAAATTGTGCAGCACACTTTCATGGGAGTTGTCATGTTGCTAACCCACGCCTGTGTTTTTACATGTCCATCTAAAAGAAAAAGAAATGTAAAAATACAGTCATTTTACTCATCTTATACAAAACTCTTGTATAAGTTTAAATGCCGTAATGGCTTGGTTTTTTTCTTGGACAAAGCTTATGTCACTTTTAGCACTGCATTAGCAAACTAACAAACAATAGTGAGATCCATTGTATCACAGGCTGTCGATGTAGTTGATTTTAAACATAATTCCATTGTCTTTAGACCTCCTCATCCCTAATAATGACTCGTTATGAACCCACTGTAAAAGCAGCACTGTAGAAACTTGATTCTTCCACATTTTGTTTGTTTTTGTGTGTGTGGTTGATCTATGTGCTGCTTGATTATGTGGTTTAATGTCTTTCTTAATACTCGTCAGTCATTACACCGCACATTGGTCTGTTTATGTTGTATGGTCTATATCGCCAGTGTGTGAATGTGTGTGTGAATGGGTGAATGACTGAATGTAGTGTAAAGCGCTTTGGGGTCCTATGGACTAGAAAAGCGCTATACAAATGCAGGCCATTTACCATTTACCATTTATATATGTTAGCGATAGCATCGTCATGCAAGCGAGGAGTTTTGGTATGAGCATGCTCAGTCGCTTCCACTGCGTGTGTGTGTCCGTGTGTGTGAGAGTGTTAGTGTGCTGCTCTGAATGCTGATCAGCTCTGGGCTGTGGTGATGTCACACACTGATGTCACACGAGGTGGGACGAACCAAGAGGAGAGACAGACAAAGGAATCAAACAAAAAGCACAGGTTCACCTCTGATGTTAGTGCGATCACACACATCACGCTGCACATCTACCTCATTTAAATTTTAAAAAATCACTTCTTTAAAGAGAGAGAGAGAGAGAGAGAGAGAGAGAGAGAGAGAGAGAGAGAGAGAGAGAGAGAGGTAAAAGAAAAACTGTAACATGCTCTCTTTTATCAGCACAGCTATCTTTGGTCGTCATGGCAACAGCCACAGGCTCAGCCGCCCTGCTATCTCACTCCAGCAATGCACACATACACACTCACACACGTACAGACAAAGACATCACATGTAATACAGTCGCTACATCTCCCACACATGGCCATTACTTTATGTGTGGAGCCCGCAGACTTTAACATCGGTGTTTAAAGGTATCCTCAGCTCATCGTCGAGATAAATAAAAGAAACCAAAAAAAAAAAAGATTGAATTCATTTGAGGAAAATGGAATAAAATTACGGAAAAATCACTTCTCTCAGTGTTTGGGACCATTGTTAAAACTCACCGCCCATAAAGTACAGTTCCTTGTGGGTTCCCATTCATCATCTCTGCTCTCAAATCAGGTCACAATATATTCTGGTAAAATACTGCACGTCACCTCGGAATATCACTATTCCCAAGGTTACTCTGTTAGGCTTAGAGGCTGCTGTAACAGTAGGTTAGGCAAGGTCAGTTTGCCCTCCAGGACATTCGTACTGCCATTCTACTTAATGCACTTTCACACAGTAGCTAAAAACACACACAGCACACACACCCATTGTACACCAAATGAAACAAGTCGTTTGCAGTTGTAACACCTTCTTTGACATTAAAAGTGCACATGTCTCTGCAACCCAGTATCACGGCAAAACCTGTAATAGAATCGCTGAGCCACTGGCATAGCGTGTCCATTTCCAGCTTTGACTCTTAGACATTATTAACACAGTTACACGGACAATATGTACATATTAGCCACCTAGCTTAATCGATTCTACTGATTAAGGACCCTGAAATGTACTTCACATGTTTTTTTACTCACTACTGACTTCTTGGCTTTTTTTAAATTATTATTATTATTATTATTATTATTATTATTATTATCTCCCCCTGCTGGTAATTCAACTTCTGCATGTGTGTCTATTTCACCCTTTTGCAGAGGCAAAGTGTGAAATTGACACACGTCTAACAGACAGCGTGTCTATTAGACGCTTTGCTGTAATCTCGTATAGGTCTCTGAGGTGACACTTGTTGGTTCTCTGTGGGTTCAAGTTCAGGATACTCCCGTGGTTAGATATTTTTCCTTTGTGTGTGATTAAGTATTTCGGGGATTCTTTTGCTCTTCTGTAAGATCGATGTGCACTAGTCAAGTCTGATTAGCGTTGGCTGTTTTCTCATTTGAAATATCAGGGTGTCATGCTTGGATGTTCAGGTTCGAAGGTGTCCTTTTTACTAAAGGCAAGAACTCTTTCCCCCTTTTGGACTCCTACTATGGGCAACTGTTGTTACTCTTTTCTGAACTGAGTGGTTTCTTCCAGAACAAAATGACAAGGTGTGAATCAGAAGTTAGTGATTGTGATCTTTTTGTATACAACTTACTAGGGCGTCCCTTGGAAAAACCTAGAACCTATTCTGATGGTCGTCAAAAATTGTCTTTATTGATGTTTATTGAGGTCTCAGAACTCGTCATTAAGGGTACTGGGGAGGTGATCAATTGTCTTTTTGTGTGGGAAGGAGTTAAGACTTGTGTATTTTGGTTGTGTCGTGATCTCATCTGCGGATCTCCTGGCATATGGCAAGTGACTCATTAAAACTTTCTTTCTGTTTTTCTGGCATCACCGTTTTAGTAAGTCTGATTCACTTGCAGTGCGACTGGTGCCACACCTGAACAAGAATCTGGATCGTGTCACTTCTCTTTTTAACATAAACCTGTAAGGTTGAGCTTCCCTGTCTTTTGCAAATCAGCAGCAGCCAGTGGGTGTTGGTAGATATCTTCTGTTTTCATAATGACTCTCTAATTGTTGCAGCAGGTAAAGTAAATACCAAAGTCTGTAATATGGACCTGTGCTAAATTATGCTTTTCCTGTTATATATGTACACTGCTATAATGGCAGGTGCTGCTATTAAATGTGGCCAAAGTTTCAAATAATGAGGCCAATAGACAATATGTGCAAGTATAACCAGTAACTGATTATATCTCCTCCACTTGTTGCAGTGATACTTTTAAATGATTAAAAGTATTATTCTTTTGATATTTCACTATTAGTGTTTCTTAGCAGCTCATTTCAAGAAAGAGCAAGAGGTTCCTTAGGAAACACCTAGTTTAGCAGCCTCACATCACTGATCTCAGATCTGTGCGAGGAGAGGTTTCTGCTTTTTCTGAATAACATGTAGCTTCCCTTAAGAATTCAAACTGTCTTGTCCCTAAAAGTTGGATCTAGTTCAGCGAGGAGGGCTTACACATGCGATGCGGTTCAGACTCATTCTTCAGTGGCTGAATTAGTGGCTAGTTCTCTTTGCTTTTGCATCTTGCTGCTGATCTTAGTTTTCATAGGTATACTTTGTGCTATAAATGGTACATGGACTAGTATTTGTGTGGTACAGCCCTTTTCCTAACAGTCATGCACTATGTATTGGCCCTGTGACACATTTTTATGTGTGGATTGGAGGAGCCGGGGGATCGAACCACCAACCAGTCTTACCATTACCTGTTTGTAGCCTTCCTACATATGGATTTCCTCCTTGGTGTCTTCTGTATGTCATGAATGGGTGACAGACCCATTTCATCTATAACACTGACAACAATTAAAGTGTTCCTGCTCCCTCTGCGGAGAGGGGGCGTCTGCTGCCCGAATAAATGCAGAATGTGAGAAACGAAAAAAATACATTGATCTGGAGGTGTTGCGAGCTATATATACACAGCAGGAACAGATATTTTTGGTCACAACACACATCTATGCTCGGTGTGACACTTTCCAATTTTTACCCAATAGTTTGAGTTCACACCTCTTGGCTAAGCTATTGCTTTGTGTGTGTTTGCGTGACAGCGAGTGGGAGTTTGTGTGGATTAGTGAGGTGTAAGCGGGCGTTGTTTAAACTGTCCACCTGAGAGGAGACCATGTGTTGTGCGTGCACACATGTGCGTGTGTGTTGGGCCTGTGCTGGCCTGCTTGGCTGTGAGTCAATCAAAGCGACTGGATCTCAGCGAGCCGGTGGGCTCATCTGTTCCAGTGTAGCTGTAAATTACTCACAGTGCCAAACAGGCTGTGGAAGTGGGGCGTAAAGTAATCAGAGACAGATTTGGTCCCTTTTCAATCAATGTAAACACTCGACACATGCATGCACACATGTGCGTTTACATACACAACATGAAAAAGAAAGAACAGACTCTAAATCTAAAGAAACGCAGGGGCTGTGGATGTTTTGTGTGGGTGTGCGCAAGTTTCAATAACCTGATTATGGTTCAAATTTTCACTGTTTTTTAAAGATTCAAATTTTTAAAAAGAAGTTTATATGAACCATATAAAGATCTGGAATAATCTTTTTAACTTTGACAATTGTAATTTTATATTCTGTTTATTAATGCTCATCAGCATTACTAAGGCCTTTTGCAGGCAGCCTTTGCAGTCCTTTCGACGTTAGCTATGTTAGCGGCCGACATCATCCCCGACATTTATGCTTGTGTGTCATGGATTACGCGTTAATTACCGTGCGGTTGTGTTCCACTGTTTTACATGTGGTGCCAGCCGATAGAAATTAATAAAATGCTGGGCCTTTTTTCCCCTCATCTCCCAGATGTTTGATGCCGCCCTTTTTTCAGGGGCAAACATGCTCTTCTCTCAAGTTTTATCTCTTCATTGTACATTCCCTGCCCTGCAACAGACTGGCCATCTGTCCAGGGTGTACCCTGCCTCTCGCCCTATGGTAGCTGGGATAGGCTCCAACCACCCCCACAACCCTAATAAGGATAGGACCATGTGTCAGACACCCCTGGTTTATGGGGTGGGGTAAGTTAGATGGTGGTGATGATTAGAAAAATGATCCATCATCATCATCATCATCATCATCATCATCATCATCATCATCACTGCAATATTTATCAGTAAAGCTGTAATATCAAAACTTGCACGCTGTCTGAACTCTGAACATTGATTGGAAATGTTTTTGGACCAGTACCTCAACAGGTAATTTGAAGAGCATACACAAGTGTTTATACTAAGACATTTCTTTAAATAAACCAAAGTCCAAAGTAAACATGTTTTTCACCAAAGTTTGGTTCTGCTTTTCTTAGAAATACCCCCTGTCCAGATCCTAAGAATAGTATCACAGTTCAGAATTTTCCACACCTGCAATTACAAGAAGCAGTCCAGTAATTATTTGAGCTTACACATCTAATATCACTCATTTTGGTAGGACAAGATTCAGATGCCCTGTACATTTGAATTGCAGCAAACTGCAAACAGCTCTCTGTCAATGCCCTTTTTTTTCACTGGGACATCGTTGGTGAGCTGACTCAACGTGGGTTTTCCTGTAAAATTTCAAATTTAAGACTTGAGATTATCGGCGGATAATTCAATAATGCTGGATGTCAACATTAAAAAATGACTGCTGGAGACATGAAATGCACTCATAAAGCATCAGGTGGATATACTCACTTTGGAGGTGTTTGTCGCTTGGTGCTGCTTCAGAAAGAAAAACAAAAAACTCCTGCTTGAATAAGGTTTCATCTTTTGCCTTCGATTAAAGCGACGACCTCCCGAGCTTGCTGACACGCACACGGAGCAGCCTGTGTGGCTGCAGCACTTTTAGTTTCTGTCCTATTGAGCCCACTTCAGATAACTGTGACGCTCATTCTTATTGTAAGACTAATGATGGGGGTTTTTTGTGTGTGTGTTTACATCATCTCATCAGTGATGCTGCTGTGACTCACCTCGCTTGAATACCGGGGTGGAAGGTGACCTCAGCTTTTTTAAAATATTATATCATGTTGGATGAGGTAACCTGCACTTGTATATCAAGCTGTGCAGAAGGTTAGAACAGTTGGCCATGCATCTTATATGAACATGTTTTGCATACACACAAATGTAGGTGTGTACTGTACACACACACACACATGCATACGCAAACTAACATCCCCCTTGCACCGCAGGAATTAAAGGAAAGGGAAGGGGTAGATTTTTCCACTGACCTCAGTCCCAGCCAATCAAACAGCAGGCAGTCTCAGGTCTGTTCCAATCCAAACCAATCAGAGATGATGATGATGAGCTCACACTTCTTTCATATCCGGGCCCTGATTCGCTGCCGTCGTACGACCGTGTGAGGGAGGCAGCCTGTGCGCTTCACATGGGAGCTTGTGTCACACATACAGAAGCAGCCAGGCAGTCCTGTTTGGGAGCTGCTGAGAGAAAAATTTTGCTGTCCTGGTGCTTTGGCATCTACTAAGCATCCGCACCATCATCAATTATTCACAGACTCAGCAGTGCATCCCTGTGCCTGACTCTGTGTGTTCACATGCCAATCTGTGTCACCGTGTGTGGTCACAATATGCTCGCATCGGATCTTTGGGGAGACACGTTTCTTCCGCTTCTCTGTCAGAATCTGTTTTTCTTCGGCTTGGTTCTTTGGTTATTTGCAGGGCAAGAACGCAATGCTTCACTTACGGACTCTGCACAGCTGATTTACTTGGAATCGAGCTCTGCGGGCTCCTCAGGTTGAGGTCTTTTAACTGGCGGGAACTGCCTTTGTTTTACTAGCTGTCTAGTGTTTTCATTGACTGAGCAGTATACCGGACTATAAACCTGCACCTTTTCTGCTTCTGGATCGGTTTGCTTGATTTGTCAAAATGCCTGAAGCAAATTATTTGCTCTCTGTGTCCTGGGGATACATACAGGTAAGATCCCTTCTTATATTAGTGTAGTTTTTTTATATATTCATATGCTTCACACCTAGTTTGACGTGATTGCTTAAATTAATTTTCATCGAGAGGACGTGGTTTTTTTGTAACTTTCATCCCTCAGACCAGTTGAGATATACGAAGCACGTCATATATCTCCTCAAACTGTTGCTGCATTGGTGTGAGATTTCTGGGTCCGTTTTCCATTTTGATGCATTTGATGTGAAGAGCCAATGTTGTACTCGCATGGTGCTGCCTGGGTGTAATTCACAGAAAAAAATGATAATTTAGGTGACTTTGGATTCAAGAGCAAAGATGTTTTCGCAAAATCTCTGGATCGTTATTTCCATTCTGGTTGTTTCAAAGGTTAAACGGCACAAGTGGCCTCTTAGGTCAAAGAAAACAGCAACTCTTAGGTCTCTCCTTTTTAGGTCCATAATCTTTTAATTTTACTTTATACAGATATCTGGAAATCTTGTAGGTTGCATTTTTATTTATATGTTGCTATTTTTATATGTTTGTAATTATTGTATTTGTCGCTTTTCTGCAACAATGGCTGCAAGTGGCTCGCAGCCTCTGGTGTCATCATTATAAAAAAGCCTGTGGGTGTTCTTAAATCGGACTGAGCTCTAAAGAGACTCCTGTGGTGTTATGGCTTGCTTAAAGTGATCAGTATGGCTTTACATAAATCATTGATATACACTGTGCATTTTACAATTTCATAATTAAATTCATTCATAATTAAATAATGCATTGAGGGGTTTTTTAAATATCTGTTTTGTAACTTTGTGGTTTGGAACATCAGTGATTTAAAGCGTTTGCCTCCACATCAATCAATTTGGTTTTCAAAACCAAAGCTGCAGCTAAATTTGGGCCTGCCACTTCAATTAGGCACCGGAGAGCTAAGAGCAAATGAGGAATAAATAAATGCTGTCAGTTTTTTCAGGGCAGCAGCCCTCTAAATCTGTGTGTGTGTGTGTGTGTGTGTGTGTGTGTGTGTGTGTGTGTGTGTGTGTGTGTGTGTGTGTGTGTGTGTGTGTGTGTGTTAAAGTGAGAGAAGGTGAAATTTCTGGGAATAACTACTGTATTGTTCCTTGAAATTTTAAAAATCTGTCTGCAAAAGACTGTTGCTATTAGGAATGTGTATGCCATCAAATCATCTGTTTTCTTTACATGCATAGATTTTTTTTTTTCACGTTCTGGAACTTGAACTATGTTTTCAGTTTCTGTTCTTTACTTGAAAATGACATTATTAAGTGCCTCTGAACACCTCTGACCTGAAAAACCAAGTAATTGTGATTATGCCTTTTTCCGAGACACTGAACCCATTATTCATATACGTGTGTGCTCCGCTTTCAGTTCAAGAGGATGTTGAATAGAGAGCTCACGCACCTCTCGGAGATGAGCCGCTCTGGGAACCAAGTCTCTGAGTTCATCTCCAACACCTTCCTGGGTGAGTGATGACACGGGTAGATAGACTCGCCCTCCTTCCTGCATCGTGACAATCTTTGTATTCACTTTTCTGTTCTTTTTTTTCTGCACTGTGTCTCTCCAGACAAGCAGCATGAAGTCGAGATGCCATCCCCTCAAACGCAAAAGGAGAAGGAGAAGAAGAACAAGCCCATGTCTCAGATCAGTGGGGTGAAAAAGCTGCAGCACTCATCCAGCCTCACAAACTCGAACATCCCTCGATTTGGGGTCAAGACCGAGACCGAAGATGAACTTGCTAAGGTGTGTTTGTGTGCATAGTTTACATAAATATAGTGCACAGTGTGTGCAATTTGATGTATATAGTTGAGGGAATTTATTTCTGATCTTATCTCATTGTTTTTTGGGGTTTTGATTTTTTTCAGGAGTTGGAGCATGTGAATAAATGGGGCCTTAATGTTTTTAAAATCTCCGAATTTTCTGGGAATCGACCACTGACAGTCATGATGTACACAATATTCCAGGTAAAGACTTCCTTCTTCTGTTTTTCTGGCTCTTTTGCTGCTTGATGAATCCCCAAATTGTCCAAATCGTCTTAATTGTAATACCCCCCCCTTTATTTCTTATTTGCAGGAGAGAGACTTGTTAAAAACTTTTAAAATTCCACTTGACACCTTTATAACCTACCTGATGACCTTAGAAGACCATTACCATGCCGATGTGGCCTATCATAACAACATCCATGCTGCTGACGTCACCCAGTCAACTCACGTGCTGCTATCCACCCCTGCCCTTGAGGTGAGGTGCAAGTGCACGCACACACACAAAGACATGGAGCACTCTTGTACACATGCATTGACATGCATATACTCACAAACACGTAGGCCATGCTTCCACAATCAGCTTCAATCAAACTCCTTCTCCACGTCCAATCAATGGCTCTAAACTTGAAAGGGTATTTTTATCCAGCGAGCTGACTCTCGCATCAGTGCCCTCCGCTCTCCCTTCAACACTTGCTTCTTCTTCTTTCCAGGCTGTGTTCACAGACCTTGAGATCCTCGCTGCCATCTTTGCCAGTGCAATTCATGACGTGGACCATCCCGGAGTCTCGAACCAGTTCCTCATTAACACCAGTAAGCCTGAATATGAGTGTTAGCAACTGTGTCATTACCAAGTATTCACAAACGCACACACTCTGGCACAAAGGTGAGAACATGCACATTGATGCCTCTGCTTCGTTAGCAAGCATACATATGCACACACTCTGCATTATAAATATAATTTCTCTCATAAATCGCATTTCATAATTAATCCAAACTCTGAATTGATTCTTGCATCAACTCCAAAATGTGCAGGTTGGGCTTAAACACTTAGTGCCTGCACACATGCACGTGTTTACCAGCATGTTTTTTGCAGGCACGTGTGATGGCTTTGACATGTGATTCCAAAGCAGAGGAGTTCAAAGAGACGATCAATAATTGCCCTAATCCCTGTACTCAACATCATTCAGGATTCTTAGGAAAACGTCCTTCTGAGGACAAATGTAGCCACACTATATGTGCTGACCTCAATATTTTCTTGTTTACATCAAGCGGTAGCTAATCAACGCTGAGAGTCTTATTTCTTTTTATAGGCCATTGCATTTTGGTTGCTAAATTCCAGTAATCTCCATTGTTGAGTGAAGGGTAGACATCACAAAGACAGATTTATCAAAACCTAAAGAAATAAAAGCCAGATAATCTGTGTGACTCACTAACACCAAGAGTAGTGATAGAAGCATCTCAACTGAGCTTATAACCATGCCAGACTTGCATGCCTGCTTCATGTTGTTGTGTTTGTTAATGTATCCCTGAGCTAGACACTAAACCCCTGTTATCTCACTTTAACTGACTCACTTGCTTATGGTTAGCAGTATCACAAATATCACCTTAATTTGGCGGTTTAGAGGAAAACTCAAACAAAAGCAGTTTATATCCACTGGGCACAAATGCATAAGAGTATTACTAACACCAGCCTCAGAACAGAAGGCACACTATGCAGTCGCATACACGTAGCACACACATAAAATGTGTAGTGCTTACCATAAGCCCCAAATGGGGAATCCCTGCAGTAAAGGCAGTGTGAGTCATCCTTGTTAAGTGCCACCAGAATGATCTGCTGTCAGCCAGAGAGCAACGGAGCAGGATCCCCTTTCTCTGTTCTGCTGCTCGGTTTCACTGTGGCCAAGACTAATGCATCTTAATGGAAAATCTAAATACAGCTAGAGGTCCTTCAAATGACCGCGAGTGGGAAATCTCTCAGCGGTAAACATGATGGGGCTTTCTTCTGCTGCTCATTCACCAAGGAATCCATAGCAGCACACATAAAATTCAGCAAGACACCATTAGAGAAATTTGTTGCACTAATAGGCGATTGTTGCACATTTATTGTCTTATGGATCTAATTAAACTGAAATGCACAGTTTAGAATTGCTGTTCCCATCTATGGTAATTTGTATTTGGCAGTATGGTTTTGGCACATGCACATGTGTGGAAAGCACAAGGCACTGAGAGCAGCAGCAACACCTCCAGAACAGAACAAGAGCAGGCATGCATGACTGCAGACACTGATTTAACAGGACAAAGCATGAAAAGGAAGAGATGGGGTGGGTTACAAAGTGGCGTGCAGCGTGTATCAACTTAAGCTTAGCCTAAAAGCAACTTGAAAAGAATTTCCAGTTGGATGTACAGAAGTGTACCAGCGGACTTATCAGCTTCCTGCTAAGTTTCTGCAAACTAAACTAACCAACCGTTTCCCCCCTGCAGATTCAGAGTTGGCACTGATGTACAATGACTCTTCCGTCTTAGAGAACCATCATCTAGCAGTCGGTTTCAAGCTCCTGCAAGAGGAGAACTGTGACATCTTCCAAAACTTGACCAAAAAACAAAGACAATCACTGCGAAAGATGGTCATTGACATCGTAAGTGAAAAGAGTTTCATCTTTTGTAATAAAGGCTGAGTAGAAAGCCTTGTGTAGTATATTACGTACAAATTAAGCGACAGTGTTCTTTGCTGAGTACTAGTAACAGTTTGTTGTTGGTCTTTATAAGGTGCTAGCTACAGACATGTCCAAGCACATGAATCTGCTGGCTGATCTGAAAACAATGGTGGAAACTAAGAAAGTGACCAGCTCTGGTGTCTTACTGCTGGATAACTATTCTGACAGGATACAGGTAAAACTGGCTGTCTAATATCCACGTCTCTGTTGTAGTATTTCCTGCTGCTGTCTATATTGTCTTTTGGGACATTGGCGCTGTGTTTTAGATTGTGTTACCGGTCACATTCAGGTTCTCCAGAACATGGTGCACTGTGCAGATTTGAGCAACCCCACCAAGCCTCTGCAGCTGTACCGGCAGTGGACGGATCGCATCATGGAAGAGTTTTTCAGCCAAGGTGACCGAGAACGGGAGAGGGGCATGGAGATCAGCCCCATGTGTGACAAACACAATGCCTCAGTAGAAAAGAGCCAGGTAACACACACACAGGCAGATAAGTGTACTGTACTTGTGTGCTGTGTAGACACACACTGAGAGTCCTGTTTTTCCTGCGTGTCCTCTGTAGGTTGGATTCATAGACTATATCGTCCACCCTTTGTGGGAGACGTGGGCTGACCTGGTCCATCCGGATGCCCAGGACATCCTGGACACATTAGAAGACAACAGAGAGTGGTACCAAAGCACCATCCCCCAAAGTCCCTCCCCTGCGTTGGACGAGCCTGAGGACAGCACTCGACCTCCGGGAGGGGACAAGTTCCAATTCGAGCTCACCCTGGAGGAGGACGGGGAGTCGGACACTGAGAAAGACAGCGGCAGCCAGCCAGAGGAGGAGGAGGAGGAAGAGGAGGAGGAGGAAAACAGCTGTACTGATTCTAAAACACTCTGTACGCAGGACTCTGAATCAACAGAGATACCTTTGGACGAACAGGTGGGGGAGGACGATGACGATGATGATGAGGTAGTAGAAGAGGGAGAAACACCCTGCTCACAATCATGTGTTGTCGAGGAAGAGGTAGCAGAAGAGGAGGAGGAAGAGGAGGAAGAAGAGAAAGCGAAATCCCCTGACACATAGCAGTTTATGGACAGCATCTGATTAACTCTTCTTCTTAGTAATGACAGATGATTATTTATAGAATATTTTTTGGGTTTTGTTGAATCTGTGTGTGGTTTTTATACATCCATGTTTCTGGTTCCAAAGCGTGCGCTGCTCCCCACCTTGGCCACTCCTCCCTGCCCGCTTTGTTCAGACACGCCCACTGGTACTACTTCAAGTTTTTTTGCACTCAGGAAAACTCCTTTCCATTCCCATTTGTACTGAAGTGGTGTGTCTTTATTTCACCTTTACAGCCCCCTCCCTTTTACAGGCTTAAGTTTGTGGACCAGCAGTTCAGTCTCCTCCGTGCTGTTCTTACTGTACGTAACATCACGTTTTCCTCCTTTTCTGCTTCGTCTCAGCCTCGCCCGAAGGTTTGCCAGTGTTTCCGTGTTTTATTAAGTGCCCATACTCTACAGAGACAGTTGTTGGCGTGTTCAAGGAGAACCTCCCTCTCGGTTAGGTCATATCCCCCCCCTCCCGCTACAAATTAGGAGGCACGTTATGCTGTCATCCGGTCGAGAAAACCTGACGGGGCGCCGCAGAGATGAAAGCTGCAGCACACCGGGGAACTTTTTGAGACACATTTCTGCTGTGGAAGTCTTCCTTGAAAACCTGACTGACACCAAGCTCAAATCGAAACGGCTGTGTCGCTGTCCTAGACCTCTTTAATTTTTTTTGTATCGTACTGTATGTAAGATTCAGATATTTTCTAGAATTTACTTTTGCAATCTTAGGCTCTGTTTTGTTAGAAATAAAGAAAACGAGGGCACTTTTGGAAACTAATGGGGGAGAAACGTGTCGTAGATATTCAGTGTTTTTTTGTTTTGTTTTTTTTCTTGAAGGGGATATCTTTACAGCTGGGTTACATTGAGTGTTCTGAGCTGTTTGCACTTGCTCCAATAGCATTTATACTACTATTTCCATGCCACTGTACTCATATTTGGTTTGTCCTGTCAGTTTGAATTTTGGAATTCATTCATAATAACTATTGTTTTTGGTGAGCGTCTTCACCGAGAAGGAAGCGTGAAAGCCGAGGTTTTCACACTTCAGTTACATTGTTACAAGCCTTTAAATTTAATTGTCGTTGCCTGCAGTTCTTTTGAACACATCCTAAGACAATGCAATGCTTTGTAGTTGATACAAAAAGCACCTTTTTTAGAAGCTTGTTTAGTGCTCCAAGTATACAGAAATAGAAATGGTATTATAGGGTGATTTTATACAAATGCTACGAAAGCTTTTTATCGTCCTTCTTTTCATTTTCTTGCCCTTATTTGACACGCACATCAAGAACTGCTGCTTTTTTCCAGTCACTGTGTTTTCTTTTACCTGTTGTAAATGTGCTTTTCATCACGAACACATTTTTGTTTTTATAGGGTTTTTTTGCCTACACGACGTTAACTCCAGTTACTGTCTTTGTTTTCGACAAGACAATCAGCTCCATCGTGCAGTCGTCAGATATCCTCTACAGATATCCAGATACTCTTGCACAGATACATATATTCGTTTATGATTACATTTATTGTTTTATTTAAACTCGCCAAAACGCGTGCGCACATAGGCTTGAACGTTGTCGCCCTACATCACAGCCAAAACTCTTCACTTTTTTCTATCATATTTTACGCCTCAATTTATTATTTATTGCTTGATTCTTTTTTTTCCCCCCTCTTTGTGTGTGTGTGTGTGTGTGTGTGTGTGTGTGTGTGTGTGTGTGTGTGTGTGTTTTTTTGCATTATGAAGATGGTACAGTAAATATTTTACTGTAGCATAGACCACATCGCAGGCTTGCAGGTTACAATATCCAAATATACTTTTTAACCCCAGTGTACATACAATATTTAAAAGAAAATCCACCTCTTTAAAGAAAAAAAAAACCACTTGAAGTACTGCACACCGCTTTTTAAAGAGTGCTCGTTTTGATTATGTGTCATTTTAAAACTTTTTATTTAATCTTTCATTTTGTGCCAATACTTTTCTTTCTTTTTTCCCCCCATCCTCACCCAGAGCCCTTACCTGTAATAAAAAATTTTCTGGTTTTATCGCTGTTTACAAACATATATTTATTGTGCTGTACATAATATATAATTATTAATGTTATTACTATCATAATGCAGTTTGCTGTAAATGGTTGATTCTTATCATCCCTTTTGGTGATGGCGTGGCTGTATTATGTACCTCTTGTTGAGAGAATGTTTATTTACACATGAATTTCAGTGTAAAAAAAAAAAGAAAAACAACAAAAAAGAAAAAAACAAAACAAAAACGATCCATCGACATGTTGCTTAGCTGAGAAGTAGCTCAGTGAAGAGAGAGGGAAAGCCAAATTGTTTTTTTTAAGAAAAAAAAGAAACTGTTCCTTGGCCCATGGGCTGTGCCTTAAATTCAACACGTCATTTACTTTTAGCCTTTTTATTTTTTGAATTCTCTAGTTCTCTTTTTGCTGCAGTGGTGAATCTTTTTGGCTTGGGTCGGCCCGATCTCCTGCTGAGAAAAGTTGCCTTTTCCACAATCACAGCCAAACACGGTTTGCTCTGTCTCGCAGCTACGGCGCTGCTTTGAAAATACGCCGTCGGTGCAGACGTGTGCGGAGACTCGGTTCGACCGCAAGCCTGAGATTTACCACATGAGTGATGTGTGGCCTATAGCCAGCCGGATGTCCCCAGAGTCGAGTTTGCTGTAGACCTGGTCTGAACAGCTCACACTTCCTTTACGCTCTGCCTCTACACTCACAGATGTGATTCAGCCTGTCAGGAGACGTGATGCGGGAGTCGCTTTTTTGGCTGCCGCATCACCTGCTTCTGCGTGGCTGTCTCGCAGCTACAGAAACACTGAATGGGGCGCAACAGTAGTGTATAGCTGTTGCTTGACTACGGCCCTACAAAGCACAGAGGCTTCGAGACACATCTGCATGTTCAGCCACTGCTGCATTAATTATGGCTGAAACACTGGCGGTGTGTTGCTTATCTATGCTCTGCCCGCACGACCACTCACATTACTTGCAATATCCAAAACCACTGACATCTCTCTGCCTGCACAGGAGAAGGGTTTATTATATTTGTGTAGTGAAGGGAGGGGTGGGGGTATGGGGTGGGATTCAAGGGGTTTGGGCGACTGCATCATTGTCCTGAAACATGGACTCTTATTTTGACACACATACTGTAGATTCTAAACAGCCCTGGACCAATGGAAATAGTGGGTTCTTTTCTCATTATGTGTTCTATTTTTTTATGGTATGAAAGGAGAATACAAACTGTAACTTTAAGACAAAAAAAAGAAGAAAAAAAAGGTCTTTGGGACAATTATATTTTGGGTTATGTCTTTAGAATGCCAACTTGTCTGGACGTTTCACAGGACAATTAAAATTTTATTTTAATGGATTCCTTGTTAATTGCAGTCTATTGGATAGCACTGTAGATCATACAACTTTATGTAAAAAACAAATAAAAAGAATGAAAAAAGTTTTTATATGCAATGGATTAAATAAAAGCATGGGTTGATTCTGCCTAATCACTTCTTGCTTGGATTGTTTTTTAAGGTATTGGAGAATTGAGTCACAGTTTCCTCATAAAACAATCTCTTCATACCTACTTCAAAAGAATCAGGGTTCAGCAAGACCACTTGTTGAACTCTGAAGGTGTCTCATAAGGTGATTGAGGCATAAGTTTTGACACTTCAGCAGTGAAAAAATAGAAACTTTCTGCTGATATGAATATAAGCGGTGCCTTGAAATTGTGGCTTGCCCTTTGGTGTGCAAAATACTAAGGCAAACCACTGCTGTAGAGCACGTGTCTCTCAGCAATTATGAATGCACAAATTGCTTTGAAATGCTCAAGAGGAAGAGCCAAGACAAAGCAGCTGTACATCTGAGTGACATGATGTCTTTGAGGCAAAGACGTGGGTATTAGGGTAATTCGTGATTCTTAATTGGCCATAGGTGTGAAAGATCCCGTGCATCTATGCGTTAGCCCCGATAGACTGGCGGCCTGTCCAGGATGCGCACCAGAGTTTGCCCTGTGACAACAAGGATAGGCTTTGTGAGCAATTTAGGACAAACAACATTAGCATCTCATCAATGCAAATATCTAATAAGCCAATCACGTGGCAGCAATTTGGTGCATTTGGGTAGATACGTAGGTAGACATGGTCAAGATGACCTACTGAAGTTCAGTTGGAGCATTAGAGTGGGGAAGAATGGTGATTTAAGCAACTTTTAACATGGCAGTATTTCAGAGGCTGCTGATCTACTATGATTTTTCCTCACAACCGTCTCTGGGGTTTACAGAGAACAGTCTGAAAAAGAAAAAATATCCAGTGAGCAGCAGTTCTCAGGGTGAAAATAACTCGTTGATGCCAGAGGTCAGAGTAGAATGGCCAGAATGCTTCGAGCTGATCAGAAGGCAACATTAAATAAATGAAAGACTAAACCAAAGTATGCACAAGAGAACAGGGAAAACACAACATGTTGAACACTAAAGCAGTTGGAACTGTCAACTAAGAACTGTCAAAAGTGTTAGACAGTGTGGTCTACAATTCACGCAGGCTCAGCAGATTAGGACAGCAGGAGACGAGTCTTAATTTCTCAATTTCTGCTGCAACGTTTGGATTGTAGAGTGAGCGATCGAACCTCCAACCAACCACCAAGCTACAGTCACCCCAAAGTACACCACAGCCTACCTAGCAAACTGTTTATGTAGCAAAGCTCAAATCATCTCAAACTGTTGTCTTAAAAATGACAACTGTACTCAAGTGGCTTCGACAGTCACTGGATCTAAATCCATCAGAGCGCCTTTGGGATGTGGTAGAAGGGGAGATTTGCATCATGGATGTGCAGTAACTGTCCGATGCGATCATGTCAATATGGACCAAAATCTCTAAAGAATGTTTTCAGCACTTTGTCATGAAGAATGAAGCAAAGCTTGACCCAATACTAACAAAGTGTACCTAATGAAATGTCTGGTGACTGTATACTTAAAGTAGCTTCACAATTGTGTTTTTATTGCACCTCCAATGGAGTTACAGTTAACAGTGTGTACCTATGACAATGCCTATCAGGTAAAACTATAGTAAAAAAGTAAATAAAACGATAAATGCAACATTTTCTACTCAAAATAAGTGCGATAAAAGTACAACGTTCAAATGTACAATATAGTCATAGTGGGTTCGACTCACCATAAATTCGTCACTTCCGCTCTGGTGCTAATCCAGCATCGTGTCACTAGGTGGCGCACTTTGCCTTAAAATGGGACCAGAGCAGTTTCACTGAAACATCAGGTGCGGGTTGGAGAGCAATCTTCACGCTTCACGAGTGAACAAAGAGTCACGAAGGACACAAACGCCCGCAGATAGAATTGGATTTATTTCCTATAATCTCAAAAACATACTTCTTAGTCTGCTTGCACTCCAACAAATAAATATATTCAGTTATATGTAAAGACATAATATTTTAAAATGGCATTTTTACTCGAGTGACTGTTGGGCTGAGGCTAACCATCCCTCTATGAAATGAATGCGATCATTACAGTAATTTATTTCATGGCTACTGGCATCAAATCATAATGTCACACACATACACAGATGTGTACACGCAGGCGCTTTAAACTAGTTCATGTGTATTCCTATTCTTGGCATTAGTAAAACAGTATGGCATATGTCATGGACTAAGTTTTCTCCCTGACTATCTGTCACAACAACACTGCATTTTGACATGATAATACAAGTTCGGTCAACAACCAACAGTTAGCAGGAACAGCATATAGTATGTGAATACATTTGTACAAAAGGTATACACAAACAGTACACTATATTACGTAATTTGTCTCTTCAATATGGCAGGTACACGCACACATACACACTTACAGTCGCACATTCAGTTACTGAATGAAGCACATCCTCGGGTTTTACGAGTTATTCTGACCTACTGTCACTCACATACGGCAGCTGGGGTCATTGTACTCGAGGACGGGAGAAACTATGTACAGGGTATAATTCATAAAATATTGCACTTATTGGCCCATTGCATCTCACGGCGAACGCCATGACAATGCTCCTAAATCTGTAACACAGCGTGATATATACAATATCTTATCATATAAATCTACACAGGTATATCAGGACTGACTTCATGCAATTGTTTAGAGCTTTTATTCAACTATGTGACAAACAACCGACGATGTGAAAAGAACTGTAATGTTTTGGCACAATTTATTTTCTTCTAAGACTAGCAGAACTGAAACTTTTCTGGCTTTTCAAACAACCTACAACGTTTCTATTACATGGAATTACATTAAGACACTAGAGTACGGTATATGCCCGCTATGAGAAGTTTCCCTTTTTACATTGTTGTCAATTTTTTCAGAGGGTGGGGGTAGGATGGAGGACTTCATTTTATCATACAAACATGGAATTTAAGCATGCTGAGTCAAAACTTAAACATATTTTAATATATGGCTGTTTATTCCATGACAGAGCTGATCATTTGTTGTGTATCGCACACAGTGAGCTGTGCTTTGACAGTAAGAAATTTTTCCTTTAATGGAATGCTAAATCACTGTTTTCATATGGAGCAGGGGATGGTTAGGTTTGGGTAAGGCCTATCTTAAAATAAAACAGCACACATTATTGAGTTTTTGGCAGCATGCTCATTGGATCGAACTATAAAAGAGTGTCTTGGAGGCTAAGCACATGGAAATGGTTGCTTAAGATATACTTATTAGATATACTTAGAGGAATCACATCTACAGACAGCGGAGGGTGGAACAGTACTCACGTCAACGTTACACACACTCCAACAGTAAAACAGGACAGAGGGACTTACAGAGGCCGTATTGAAGATGCTAAAAGGCCACTTTTTTCCAAGGTAGATGATTTTAAGATGGCGAAGTTGCAGTCGGACATAATACTCGCATTCACGCAAACCCGCACTCACTTATTGTGCAGTCACACAACAGCCACACACACACACGCGTTACACAAAAGAAAGCCGCTACATCCTATAGTGCACTAAATCATAGATTTGGCAGCTTCAGGAACCTATAAAAGGAAAAAACATACTGTACAAAAACATAAAAAATAAAAAGCTTATTAAAGCACTCACTGACTATCCTTCAAGGTATTATCATCATTATTATAGCTTTTAAAGGTCTTAAGGATTAAGTGTACAGTGTGAACTATTTGCAGCCTATGAAACATACTTGGTTTGTAACCACACTAACTAGCCAAAGAATGAGAATATGGTGTCTGTGTATTCAAGTTATACTGTAATGTTATGCATCTTACAACAGCCACGTTTGTTTTCCTGGTTATTTGCTATTGATATAAGGTGATAAAGTTAAGAGATAATAGGACAGATTTTTGTAATTCTACTACTAAACGGGGTTTGAAGTGTAGTCCAGGGGAAAGCAGCACTATAGCAGGAGTGATAACGCTCAGGGAGAACAATTTTTTACCACCTTACAGGACCTGTGCTGCTCTCCTGCTCCTTGACATGGCTCACTAACAATTGCAGCCGGGCTGCTGGAGGGGTGGAGCGCTGTCTGTGAGTTTGGCAGTGGGCGCTCCCGTAGTGACAGCTGGATCAGCGTCCAAACTCTCAGACATCTTGTCGCAAATTAGGTCGACGAGACGCTCAAAGGTCTGCTTCACGTTGATGTTGTCCTTGGCGCTTGTCTCAAAAAACTCGAAACCTTGGGATCAGAACGTAGAAATGACCGATTAATGATCACAAGATAAATGTGGGGTGTTTTTGTTTGTTTAGAACAACCTTGACTGTCTGTACAAAACAAATAAATGTCAAAGGTCTTTCTGCAAAAACCAGACTGTGATGCAACCCAGTTTTAAAAACACCAAGTGCTGAATGTTGCTCTGAGACCCACCCAACTGCTCCGCCAGCAGTCTGCCATTATCCACCGAGACCACTCTCTCTTCTTCCATATCACACTTATTCCCAGCCAGCACCACCTGCGCGTTATCCCACGAGTAGGTTTTTATCTGGGTTGACCTGCACGTAATCAGAAAGAAAACACAACAAAAATACATCACATTCACATTAGTGCTGTTTGCCGGGTTTCTCAGAAAGTGCTAGAAACAGATTCTGTGCCACTTTTTTATTGGACCGGAAGAAAGGGCAAGATGTAAATCTGTCCACCATTTGGGTCGGTCATGAACAGTGATTGCATCTCCTTTTGTTTGGCATCGTGTCATATCTGAGTCACTGATGGCATTGCGGAAAAGTGGGTCAGTGGCAGCTCTGTTCTGAAAATTCGTAGTCACTGTTGCTGTAATGTAGGTGATTATTTGCTATTTTTTAGATATTTACAATTTATATTTAGATAGCTATAAAGCTTTTTGGCTTTAGTCACAAACACACACACACGGGAAACACTGGATTCCATTGTTAAAATAGTTTTGTGAACTGTGTCAAGTGTTAATATCATTACATGCTAATAACGACATCCACATGAACAAGGATTTCACAGCAAATCAGTGAGCTGCTTGAATGGCTCTTACCTCTGCAGGCTGCTTGCAATCTGGGAAGGAATTTAAGGAACAAATTCCTCCCGTGGTGTTGCAGTTTTGACAGAAAGTAGGGCAGTAAACACACCACAGGCTGAAAACAGGAGAGAAGGAGCCAGCCATAGAAAAAGGAAGAAACAACATCTCAGAGAGAGAGAGAGAGAGAGAGAGAGAGAAAGCAGCATGATGTCGGCACACCGCTGCTCTCTGTCCAGTTCTGTCTTGTTTTATTGCTTCAGATGTGGGTCAGTCTGAATCTACGTGCAGGTATTATTCACTGACCAAGAAAAAAATAGCACTGGTGTTTGTATCGCATTTAACGAAGCAACACAAGTAATTAAGAGGTGTTAAATTAAACAGGTAAGTGCCTTTTTTCCTATTGCTGTCCAATATTTATTTTATTGGAATCTTAAGCAGTTGATGTCAATCTCACAGCGCTTCCCTCATTTTCCTATGACATAGGCAGGAAATGAGCGCGTCACAGGCTTTAGTCAGCCACTGTCAGGGAAGCAGCCGTTGCCTTGGCAACCTCTATTTTTTTTCCTCCAACCTTGTCACAAGGAACAAGGTAGAGAGAGAGAAATCAGAGCTGAGGCCTGTGGTAAAGGCAAAAAAAAAAAAAAAAAAAAAAAAGAAGGATTCTGGTTATGTGGCAGGTAAAAAAAGAGCCTCTTCTTTTGTGTACAGCTGATGGATTTGTGCACCGTCTGGTGAACAAGTTCACAGGTGACTCTCCTGGATGGTTGCTGCGAGTGACACACTTGGCTCACTTAATTGAGATACCCATCACAGACTGTGCTCAGACTGCAGCGCTCTATTAAAGTGTCAAGCAGGCCTTAAAAGAATAATAGGTGTGTCTGGCTCTGAGCTGTCTTTACAAGAAAGCCTTTCTGGCTTACAGTAACAGAAAAAGCACTTGAATACCAATCAGGCAGATGATATGAAGCAGTTCCTGCTGATGTACAGAACCCCAGCAGATTTTTTTTTTAAACATTTCATTTCCAGTTAAACAACAAATATGCGTTTTGTTAGATTAAACACTTTAACAGCTGAGTGACTGGAGCGGAGAAGACAGCGGTCTTACAGTAATGGTATTTATCATACAAGTCACACAAAGAATTTCTCATGCACCCCACTTTTATGAGGACCCCACATAAAAGTGGGGTGCATGAGAATTTTGTATAGCCTAGCTTAATATGATTTTAACCTTTGTACTGTATTTGCTTTAATTCCAACAACATGATCCAACTGAGAGACCGGAGATGAAGACTTTCTCCAGGACCTCGGAAATTAAAGAGACTTTAGAAATAAAGTATGAAGTTGGATCAACTGCAAAAGTGCCGCAATATGTATAACTCAGTGCAGCTGCTACAACATTTACATCATAAGGATGAGCCTCTGATGATTCACAAATCTTTCCTCTCAAAAATGCATGTTTGAGCTCCTGTAATCTCTTTTGCCTGGCAGTGGGTGAGGCTGGGAAAGTGCAAGAAACAGTGTAAATAAACTACAAGATGTTTCCCATCCCAACACCTTTGTACAGTCAAGAGGAAGGATCAGCAAAATATAAACCAAAAGACATGTCGGGGGAGGGGTGTGTGTGTGTGTGGATCTGATGTTTTAATGAATCTTTGATGCTGTTGTGCTGTAATGGTTACACTGAGGAGAACTTCTTGTTGCTAGAGTGAAAATTCTAACACAAAACCCACTTCCTGATTCGATGAAGCCTTCTAAGTCCCGTTTTAGACTTGGGTGCATCATCATGAATCACAGATATTTAGTATTTAGTATTTATTTATTTATTGTCATTGTCAAGAACAATGAAATTGCGTTTGGGGCTTCCATACAACCCAAAAAAAAAAGAAGAAAATAATAAATACCCCTTAAAACCCAAGTGTACATATTGTGGTATTTGGACTTGGCTCAGACTTACTGTTACACCCCGCAGACACTTCAGTGACTCATGAATGGACCGCAGCCATGACCTTGACAAGTTCCCTTCCTTGATTCTTAAATCTGACAACAGCGCTGCAAACACTACATAACAAGCCTGTCAAATGTGAGACAGTGCTGTGGCCACTGCGAGGACTTTGGAAAGTTAAAACAGCTCAGACTCACAAGGAACTCAAACTATCTCCGCTAACAAGTTAGGTTAAGTTTATATCCATGACTATGTCACAGTCTTATCTGCTATTAAACAGTTGTGGTGTTGAATAATTGCAAGGAAAGTGTTGTCCCACAATATGAATAAACAAAGTAAAGGTGAGACTTGACCTATGCCAGTGTCCTAAAAGAAAGACCACCAGAATTTAATCAGTCCATGCAAACAGTTCCTGCACACTCAAAGAAAGCTGCATAGCAAATGCATTGATATTCACAGGAGAGGAATAGAAGAAGTATCGATCATGTACAACATTAAGTCCAGTTTAGTTTATAGCACACTTAAAAGCAGCTGCTGACCAAAGTGTTGTACAGTTAAAAGAAACAAATGACATAAAACACTGAACAAAAAGACAAGAAATTAAAAAGGAAAACATTTAGTGAGAAAACATGAGAAAAGCAACACAAATAAAAATACTCAGAACTCAGTCTGATTTAAAAGCCCAAGAATAAAAACGGATTTTCAAATGCAGCATTTATCTATTTATCAGAAGTAAGAGATAACTGCCAGGTTCCTTGCAAAGGGCTTTTTAAAAAACTTTTTTAAAAAAGGTCAAAGTGGTGGAGGTGAGGGTTTATAAAAAACACAATAAAATCTGTTTTTGTTTTTTCAATTAAGAAGATTTAGTGCATCCATGTGTTAACATTCTCCAGACAGCCCAGTACGCCTTTCAGAGGAATCATAGATTTATGTTCCAGTGGCAGATAAAACTGTGCAACATTAATATGAACCATACTGAGACCAGTATAAAAGTTGAAAAAAAGGCTGAGGGCCCCACATAAAAGTGGGGTGCATGAGAATTTTGTATAGCCCGGCTGAATATGATTTTAACCTTTGTACTGTATTTGCTTTAATTCCAACAACATGATCCAACTGAGAGACCGGAGATGAAGACTTTCTCCAGGACCTCGGAAATTAAAGAGAGTTTAGAAATGAAGTTTGAAGTTGGATAATTTTTAGGAACAGGCTCCACCACAGCATGTTTAAAATCAGACTAAAGACTGCCATTACTCACATCAGCCTCAACAGATATGAACTGCATGCATTATGAAAACAAACAGGCCTGATATGCTGATGTGATGCAAATGATATCCAGAATAAAAAGGGCCTAGAGATGACACCTGTCACACAAAACTGACGAATATGGGCAGCCATAACTCACCAGTCCTGCACAGCACCAAAGGACTCCTCATTGGTGATGTCGTACATGAGGATGAAGCCCATGGCCCCGCGGTAGTAGGCAGTGGTGATGGTCCTGTAGCGCTCTTGGCCCGCTGTGTCCTGTGCACAGAAAACAAGATTTATCACTGCTGTGAGCAGCTAACTGCACTTTACACTGTCAGGTTCAGCCACATGCAACATATGAATAAGCCGATTGCGCAAACATGATTCAAACTGAGACATTTGCTTGGTTTAAATCAACTCAAGTTTGGAATGTTATGTACACATGTTCACAGCTTCATTTACTGTGCCCATGATGCAGAAACAATCATTATACTAATTGCCTCACTGGTGATGCATTGATGAAGTGCCAAAAAAGAGCAATTCAGTTTTGGCTGATGTGATTGATTCTTTTCTCTCCTCAGTAATAATTGATAATCGCTCAGTAGTGTTGAATACTCAGTGGTGCAGGATTAAAAGCTCAGCCTCGTGACATATATTTCTTAGAAAAAGGGGGTTAAATATAGAAGTACAATGATCTGAACCTCGAGAAACCTGCTCGCTGTTTGTGAGTCTGGACCAAATGCTCAGAAGCAAAGCGAGTGATTACACAGCATTTGAGGAGCAGCACACTGCACACAGATCGCCCTGGCAAAAGCAAGCACTCGCCACAGGCTTTGCTGAGATGTCAGTACAGACAGATGAAGTTTTTTGTTCATGGGAAACAAAGAAAAATAGATCCAGGCAGCTATATCACGATAAATGTTCCTGTGATTGCTTAAATATGTGCAGACCTGCAATTTTACACACAGTTACATAACCAGAAATCCCAGTAAGATACTGTATGTTTACTGAGCTGTTGTTACACCCACAACAAGTGTGCTCACAGCCGTCTGTGAAACATGACAGAGGACTTCTGGCTGATCTACTTGGCTCTTGTTAAACAGAAGCCCAGAAGGCAGCAGTGGACTGTATTTGCCACAGTACTTTTGCTTTCTGTCATACTGCACATAACCGCAATAGTGTGCCTGTTATAGCCAGAGGACAGCTCTGACCTTCACTCCACAAAGACAGAGCTCACAGCCTGCCGAGCTTCCACGCACAGCACGGCTCGGACCTTTTGTCAGTTGACAATGCTGCAAAAACGAATGCATGCAAACATGTGCATTTTAATGTCAGCAGCTAGTCTGTGTGGTTCTGCATAAACAGCTTTTTTTGTGGACTGACCAACATAAAAAGGGGAAGATATGTTTCAGAAACTTGTTCACTCTCACTGTGCATATATGAAGTTATCCTCCAATCGTATGAATGCTAGTGTAACCACAGTCTTGTTCCTTTCTTTCAGTTTGAAGTGTTTTAGAAGCCTTTTGATTCTTGGCCGAGTGCTTGACAATGACCTTTGCATTTCAAGGATGTTTTAGTGAGTTGCTTAAAAAGATGGAGCGAGAGGGAAAAAATCTGCTTGAGTACAGAGAATTTGAGCTCCTTGAAAAGCTTCGCTTGTAGTCTGCAATTCACCAGAAATCAATCCAACAAGCTGACTGCTTCAAGTGGAGAGGGAGCCCGACTCTCTTCTTCATTGAGTGAAGTGAGTTTCTGTTTTTCCACTATGATGACGCTGCCAGCACTCTTGGTTTCATTCAGCTCAGCCTAATGCGACAGTAGGGACAGCTCTGTGATGCAACATGCGGTTTTATCCCTCAGCAGATTAAGGATGTGCATACCGCAGTGACATTAGCCAACACCCATCACCTTAGATGGGCACTTAGTGTGTGCCACAGCTCTTTCTTAGCCCAATTAAAAGCAATAGGCTGATTACATGAACACGAGGCCAGTGATTTTCTCTCTGACTATGCTTTTCTGTGCTTATGATGGAAACACATTAACTCCATTAGCCAATTATTTGACTGTTCAAAGTCTGTTTCCACATCCTGACGAAGCGCCTTTGCTTTGTCTCGCTATGTGATTTGCAGACGCCGAATGTCTGGGGGATCGCTAATTGCTGAGAAAGTCAGCTATGATGACAAACAAGAGAGCAGAACCTCTGAAGGAAAGCTGACACTTGTGGCAATACAGAAAGAAAACAGAAAGTAAGTGAGTAGAAAGGAAGTCAAAGAAAAAGAAAGAGAGCAAGAAGCTTTCTGCTTCTCCCCACTATCTCAGAGGTGTAGTGAGACAATCTGGTTTCACAGCTCAGATGAACTCCTAATTAAACAAACTCAGACATTCTTCAGTTTCCCACACGTTCTAGAGAAGGTGTTGCTTCTGTTTCCTCTCCCACTGGGCGGCAAACTAACACTTACTAGTATCTTGTCAATGATGTTGAAGCTTCCATCTGTCTCAGTGCTTACACTAGAGTGTCAAACACATTATAGCCTTTCCTGAAGCTTTATGGAGTTAATTAAGCGACCAGCTTAATGCACCACACGTTTTCTAAGAGCGTCTTCACACCTAAATTCTCCATGTTCTCCAATAGTCTAGAGCACAGCACCTTCTTCCTGTATTTACTTTTGCTGCGTCGCACGCGGTCACATCTGGCCAATAAACAGATTGACCATTCTCACGTGGTTTGCAGTGATGCATTTTGGTTCACTTGGATTTTTCTCTGTGTGAAAAGACATCAATCACGGGGAAAATTTTACAAACTTATCAACTGCTTTGGAAGAATGTAAACAAATTAGAGAGAAATGTGAGAAATCCATAGGAATGATGAAGAAATCACTAGAGATATGTTTTGATGTCAATTGAGATAATAGATAAAATTCAAATCCAAATACAGAGCTAAAGTGGTTATGTTCTATCCAATATCTAAATTAATACCTTTGTGTGCAGTTGTGGGTTTTTTTTTTTTACTTTGCCAAATATAAAGCAATCGAATCCTTGAAACACAAGAAGATATGGACAGAGGTCAGGACAAAGTGATAGATTGACAGCCTTTTACAAACAGGGGTAATTCAGCAGGAACACAAAGGTGGAGGGAAACGAGAGATTGTTGTATAGTTTTCATTTTGTATTTCCTTATGCTTATGAGTTTTTCCTCCTTCTGATGCTCAGGATTGGTTCTTTATTGTTTTGTTATTTGTGTCTTTAGTTGTAGTTTAGGCATAGTTGACTTTAGGTTTATTAGTTCCCTTTAGTGTTCCCATTTTGTTCCTTCAGTCTCATCTTTGTGTTGGTCTTTTTGTTTTTATCAGTTCAGTTGTGGCTCTTCCTGTTTTATTTTGCTAAGTGTTGCTCTCTGTGTCTGTGTTCCTTGCAGTTTCCACTTCCTGTATTACCTTTTATATATTTTATCTCAGTCTCCCCTTTTCCTTTGTCGAGTACTCCTACTTAGCTGATGTTCCTAGTGATTACTAAGTTTTGGAACTCCTACTTTGCAATTCATTTGATAGATTCTGGACTTTGTTTATGCCCTGGACTATCACCATTAAAGCTTGCTTTGGTGTCATTTCAGGTCTCCTACGTCCTCAAACAGACTCAAATATAACACAAACTTTTGCCTGTGCTCAGACGGCATTACATAGGAATCCGGATTCTAAAAGAGCGTTCCTTCTCAACAAAATTTGTCAAGTTGTTTCTTCTGGCTAGGTCGTCAGTCAAATATTTTGTGGCTCAATGTCGCTAAATGTTTAATGCTCGCGTTTGAATATTTCATACCCAGATCTGCAGTTTGATCCTCTTGTCATTCTTGTACACAGTCTTCACTTTGAAGTCGATGCCCACGGTGCTGACGAAAGCTGAGGTGAAGGCATCGTCTGCATAGCGGAACAGGAAAGACGTTTTGCCCACGCTGCTGTTACCAATGATCAGCAGCTTAAACATATAGTCAAAATTTTCCCCTCCCTCTCCTTTTCCTTTCGCATCTTGAGTGGCAGCCATCTGCAAAAAAAAGAAAAAAAAAAGAGATTGGGGAGGGGAGGTTAATGCAAAGGGTTGGAAACATTTTTAGAAAAGTGCTTTTTAAGATGGTTCATGTCCATTGACCACAAAGTAAAAGAGAGTGCTGCAGACAGATGCAGAGTAAAAAGTGCAAGCTTGTTCTACAAGGCCAGATCAGAGGTGACAGAAGGCTGTGTAAGGCAAACCAGCATGAGCAGCACCACAAGCTGTTGTATCGATGACTGTTGGATAACCAGGACTTTTAAAAGCCTGATTTTTTCTTAAAATACTTTCTTTAACATATGAAGATGATTAATGTTATGGCAGAGAGAGCGAGGGCAATATTTCAGATTCAGATCTTTTAATGTTTAATTTTACACAACTCCTATTCATATTGTATTGAGCTATTTAAACCTTAAGACTCACTGATTTTTTCCTCTGTGAAGTTTTCTTCTAGAAATTGACTTCTGTTTGATAAAAACGTCAAATCTCATCCCATATTACCACACACTGGTGTTATACAAAGGACAGAGCACACATGGATCTTTCACCTTAGCAGAGCATCTACCCAAACCGTTTCAGTGCAAGCTGTCAGCAGCCAGCGACCTCCGAGGACGAGAGTACTACGAACAGGACGACACCAGCACAGTCATATCCGCCTCCAAGGTGAATGTTCCGACAAAGCCTCTGTGCCAAACCTGTGCAGTTAATAAATGATGCCGGACCTCCATCACACACAAGATCAGGACTTCGGTTCGCTTCCGCGTATGAAACAACACCACCGAGGAGTGTTTTTGCAAGGACACAGTGTTGAAAATATCGCTGCAACGATGTCATTTACACGCACCGCATAAAGCAAGAAGCTCTGCTATAAAATTACACCCCGCGGATGAGCGAGAAGCCGCATGCCAGCTAGTGTTTCGGCGACCAATTCTGGGCAGGTCATTTTTATCTATCAATGAAATTCTTCCACGCAATTACGACTACAAGCTACAGAAAAAAAGAGAAGAAGAAGAAGCGTTGAGGACATTTATGTGAACAAACCTGTTTTTGGAGGCCTCGGTTCTATCTGTATCTGGCCCTGTTTTTTGTTTTATTTTTTATTTTAGTAGAATGCGTTTTCTTTTAAATCTATATTAATATATGTATATATCTGAATCTAACGCGGGCGCTGGTTTTCTTCCCCCCTCTGCCTCTCGCTTTCTCTCTGTGGAGCTCCGACCAATTTCAGCACCTGGGAGCTGTCCCCCTCCGATCTGGCACGCGCCCGCCTCTCACCCCTCCCCTCCACCCCGCGAGCTGACGAAAAAGGCTGGCCCGCGTGAGCCGAGCACGAGCACACGAGGAGGGTGGAAAAGCGGGTTTCGTGCGTGTCTGTGACGTTGCCGTCACCCCGTAGACGGGGGTTGTAGTTTTTGCACCGGAGGAGAGCGGAGGAAAACTGCAGCATCAAAAGAAGAGATTTGACTACATTACTCAGCATGCAGCTCAGTCCAACTGTCAACAACTGAAATATTTAGAGAAAGAGAAAACCTTTGTAGTTCACCCTTTGACGGGCGTCAGAGTAACAGATAACAGTAGGCTATGTCGTGTACAGACCCCTGCCATGCAAAATCAAGAGTGCAGGGATAAAAACCTTTTATGGGTATCTGCTATAGTTTGCCTATATATTAAAAATGGCGAATCTTACCTTCCCATACAAGTCCATTCTATTATCAGTTTTTTTTTCTCCAAATATTTGTTTTACAGCTCTCTCTTGCATCCAATAAACTCCCAGCTCAGGAGCATAATTTCGTCTTTTTTTTTTTCAGGAAGCAAATATAATAGCCTCTCCTTTTGCGTCACTGTCGGTCGGTTTTTCTGCCGTCCCCCCGCCCATGAAGCAAAAAAGCCCCACTTCAGAGAACAAGCGGCTGTGCAAATAAGAGCCTACCCCTGAATGCTGATGAATATTGTTATTGTGAACCTTTCGGCTCAATGAGTCTGGGATGAGGCCGCGGCGGAAATGAACAACAACAACAAAAAATATCTTTGCAATTATAATCGCGCCTATAATTAGATGGAGCAGAGAGATTCACACCTGAAATGTATGATCGTAATTAAACACCTATTTAAAGCATTTTAAACACATTTATTTTTATATAACAGCCTTAATTAGAGGCTTTTTTACGCGTTCACACCTGAATCCTAAGTGGCTTATCTTATACTATTGCGCCATGCGATAAGCAGCACAGACCCAGGAGGCATGAAATTACCGTGGAGTACAACTCGGATTCAGTCAGAGCTCATTTGTCAGGCAGTAAGCAGACGTTTGATAGGGTGTGCGTGAAGTGCGTGAAGCGAGAGGGCGGGACATGCTGACTGAACGCTGTTTGACTGGACGATCTGTTCGTGCGTGCGTGCTGCTGAGTGCGCAGGAGACGAGGGGGAGGGTCAGGTAAGGTAGACAGACTTAACTGTCAACAATAGTTGAGTTTTTCAGGTGTTGTTAGAACTTTGCACATTTATCCAGTCTACACACACACACACACACACACACACCGAACTGTTTGTCTGTCCTGCTGTGAGTGGGTTAACTGTGCATGCGCTTGCATCGACTTCATCCAGAATCTAAAACTCTTATAATATGTCTGCGTGTCTGAAAATAGCTCTTTCGGGATAGTTTGTACTGGTAAAACTCCTTGTTGTCGAGAATAAACAGGATTGTTCCTTCGAGTAGTTTCGGTGCATGACCTAAATGTTGTCAATATTTTTTTTCTAGAAGGTTTGTGGGCGAGTGAAAGGTCACTGTAGCCCCACCTGCTGTCGGAAACGCTGCTCTGGTGGTGTATGCTATGTGGTGTGGAAATCAGCTTGCTTTATAGTCTTAATAGTGATAAGAGGAATTTGAAATTATTTGTTATGTTGCTTTCCTCGTGAAATACAAGAGGTCGATAGTAAGATATATATATATATATATATATATATATATATATATATATATATATACATACCAAATTCTTCTTAGATTGTGTGAAATATATAGTTTAAAACTTTTTTGCTTTTGATTTTTGCTGTAAATGCTGAATTCTGTGAATATTTTAAGGCAAACTCACACCATGATCATTTACAAACTTACATGGTAACCAGTTTCTTTAAAAAGGTGCCGATGTATATATGGAGTATTTCAGAATCCAGCAGGTAAGCTGTGTCAGAATGATGGCCACTACTGGTCTTAAGTTTTATTGTCCAATTAGAAACTGCAGTACAGAAAGGAAGTCATTTAAATTAGAATTAATTTATGAAATGGAAAATGTCGAGCCAGATAATCACAGTGAATTTATTGAAATCTGCAATTTTGTTGCCTCTAACTGCTCTGATAACCACAGTGCTGACCCAACCGGTCGCAGCAGATGGGCGCCCCTCCCTGAGCCTGGTTCTGCCGGAGGTTTCTTCCTGTTAAAAGGGAGTTTTTCCTTCCCACTGTTGCCAAAGTGCTTGCTCATAGGGGGTCATATGATTGTTGGGTTTTTCTCTGTATCTATGAAGCGCCTTGAGGCGACTTATGTTGTGATTTGGCGCTATATAAATAAAATTGAATTGAATTGAATTGAAAAACCTCGAGCCTCTCCTCTTTTCTTTATATTTTGCTAGGAAAATGGAAAATAGACACTGCAATTTGTTGAAACGAGTGCAAACATGCATGGAAATGCAGTATATAAAGCAAAAACAGGAGTTTGTACAATTCTAATGAGCTTGAAAGTCCATGTTTGGCATGTCTTCTTTTATTTTTCAACATATACTGAACTCTTGTAGACAAGCTTTCTGGTGTTTTGATTACATAGTCTTGAAGTCTTAATAGTTTTCCAGGCTTCTTGAAACGCTCAAAGCTCTTCTTTCAATGTTCGCTGCATTTTGTTCCGTTCTCTGTCAAGATGATCCCACACTGATTAAGTAATGTTGAGGTCCGGGCTCTGGGGAAACCAATTCATGACTGATAGTGATCCACTGTGTGTCTTTTTCTATTCATGCTTGCTTTTACTTTATTAGCAGTGTGTTTGGGATCATTGTGATGCTGAAAAATGAAGCTGTCACCAATCAGATTCTTTCCAGAATGTGTTGCACGGTGGATCAAAATCTAACAGGACTTTTCTGCATTCATAATTTAATAGATTATGACACAATTCCCAGCATCACAGGCTGTAAATGCAGCTCCAAACTATGGCAGAGTTTCCACCGTGTTATTTTTTTTTAGATGGCTGTAGACACTCACTGTTCTCCTGATCTCCTCTTGTGTAATTGGTCATACCTCAGCCTTTTCTCGCTCTTTTCTTTCCTTAAGAATTTCTTCTAGACAGCCACCCTCCCACTTAGACAATTTCTGAAGGACCAAACCACTATCACAAAAATACTTCTGAAACCCTGTATCTTTATCTATGTTTAAAAGAATCAGTATTACTCAACATGAATAAATCAGTTTCCTTCTATTACAACAGAGAGTAAGTTAATCAGAATATCTCACATACAAGTAGCATTTTGTTTCATACAGGCTGCAGTAATATTTCCACTTATTTGCTGTATTTTAACCCCTCCTGCCACAGTTTGCCATGGAAGACTCCATTGAAGTAATCCTGCAAAACTATAGCGGGGTCTTCCCTACCAACAGACCTCATCCCATCTTCTCAGCCTGCACAGGTGCTCTGCTTACAGGCCTGTACGGATTATGGAGCCTCTTCACCCTACCGGGCTTCCGCAAAATCCCATGGAGGCTCAAGGTACCTGAGATCGCCCTGAGATTTAGGGTTTTTACCTACCTGCTCTGACTCACATATCAAATGTTGCATGTGTGAAATCAGATCATGTAACATAACTTGCACATTAACATTGATTTGCTTGCTTTGGAGCATAAAGCTCCATGCAACAAATGTGGGAAAGAAGACAGCGGTAAGTCTAATCATGATGACCTTCTATGGAGAACTGCACCATGATCTTTTGTTAATGTGAATATGCAATAATTTAAATTGCTTTTACCAGTTTACCTCGTATAGAGGAGTGTGTGTACGCATGCGTGTGGTTTGGATTAATGACATGACTCCAGCTATAGCTCAAATAAAACATGTTATGCTAGGAGAAAAATGGTTTTGTACAATGGGCAGATTTAAAGTGTTTACCACAACTGGGAACCAGAGAGTCCTGCTGAGATTGTAATTTGGAAGATTATTGTGAAGCAGTTCCACTGACAGTGAGTGGGAGAGCTGACTCAAGGCTATAGTCACAGCAGGCTTGACTGTTGTGAAGAGAAGTACATTTAATTTGGAGCTTTAACAACAGATGGAAGCAATTTGTATTTTATTTGGGATATTTTCATGTCAATTACTTTGTAATGCATGCTGTCAGTTGTGCAATAGGGCAGTGTTGAAAAGGAGAGTCTTGAGACATCATGCCTGCCATGTGTACTGACTCACTGCATGTTTGCACTGTTGTCCAGGTGCCCTATTTGCCCTCCAGTAAAGATCAGACTGCGAACGTGATGAAGCTGCTTGAGGGTAGATCAGGTCGCTTGGCAGATCTGGGATCAGGAGATGGAAGACTGGTGAGTGAGTGTACCTGTCTTAGAGAAAAAGGTATCTGTGAATATGCTGTGAGTTGAACTGTTTTGGAAACTCCTCCTGTTTGCTTGCCAGGTATTTGCAGCCTCTGCTGCTGGTTTCCAGTCCACAGGCTTTGAAATAAACTCCATTTTAGTGGCATATGCCAGGAGCAAGGCCTGCTGGACAGGAGTCCCCTCCAGGCAGGCAGTCTTTGTTAAAAAAGATTTCTGGAAGGTAAGACTGTGATAGAAATATAGTCTTTTACACTTGGTAATAGCTGTAGTTTGACCATGTTTGTCTCTTGCTTTTAGACCGATTTGTCTCCATACAATAATGTGACAGCGTTCCTTGCTCCGGGAGTGGTGAGTGGGTTTTTTTCCCGTGAAGAATGATTGTTTTCCTCTGCTTTTGGTCATCTGATGCTGTGCTAATTTGGCTCTTCTTGCTGGTTTACAGATGGAGGTGCTCGGAGAGAAGCTGTTGAAAGAGCTTTCAGATGACGCGCTTGTTATCGCTTGTCGCTTTCCTTTCCCTAACTGGCCACAGCAGTCATCCGCTGGCTTCGGACTTGATCAGACCTTTGCTTACGACATCAGCACTGTGCGCTCGTACCTTAGAAGCGAAGCAAAACCAGCAGTGCAATAAAATTACAGCACTTTCTAGAATTGTAACTCAAAACAGCACTGTACCCTCCTGGGACTTTGTTCTTGGGCAGTAAGTGCAATATAATATGATAAGAATCCCAGACAAAGAGAGCATAAATTGGTAGTCTGGCAGTTATAAGCACTGACCAGGAGAGATCGTTCAAAGAAGTCTTTGAACATGGAAGGACTCTGACTCGGCAGCAAAATGTCAGGATGATTTCACCTGACGCGTGTACTATTTTTTTTTTTAAGTCTTTGCACTTTCAGAACCAATGGAGTTTAAGCCATAATGCTGAAGTCCTTGTTTTAAATGTTATCATGCTTCACTATAAAGAATATGTTTGTGACTGACTGCATCTCTCCTCGAGAGCTCTCACACTGCAAGCCATTTATTTCCAGCATCAGCACCGATAAATGTCCTTCACTGGGATGCTGCAGGAGAGTCTGTGAATAGTTTTGTTTCATTTTGGTTTTGTGACACTGACATTAAATTCAAATGCTGTGGTTTCTTGTGTGTGTGTGGCTTTTCTAAAATGTCTGCGGCCACAGCTGGAGGTCAGGTTTAACATTGGTTTGTTTGGTCTTTCGACACTGCACGTAGTTGTTATGGCCCGCACAGCCACACCATAACTGCAAGTGGTAATTTGAGCCCTTTGCAATACATGGGTGCATGCACTTTGCCTGTTTGTTTACAGCAATCTGAACAACATGTGTTGGAATATTTCACTTTTAGGCAGAGAAGAGGTGAAGTTTTTGTGTCTTTCTGTTTTTGTTTCAATTCAATTCAGTTTTATTTATTTAGTTTTCACAACAACAGTCACCTCAGTAGTATTAGAAAGAAAACCCAACAGTTGTGTGAATTCTGAATTTAACAAGGAGCCACTGAAGAGAAGACTGGAATGGATACATATGAGGTTGGGTTATTCAGCCTTGCACATGGATGAATCTGGTCTTTCTACTGCCACAGGCAAATGACTCTGAAAACAACATTTTCTACATCTATAGATACAACCGCTAACCAGCTGAGTGAAGTCCCACGTGTCACTGCTCAGCTGGCATGCACTACATTGATAAACATACTGCAGGTCCCAAAGGTATGTCTGAAACCCGCATTTTAATCTGAATAGTGTCCAAAATCTCCACCTGAGGGCGCTCGTGCTCCAACCTGACCTCGGTGCAGCAACCGGATGGTGTGAGCCTGAAGAGAATGCAAATGATTCTCTTCAGCATAGTGGATATGTGCAAGTATATTTTCTTAAAGGGGCTATTTATTCGATGAATTCAGATTCGATTAAATAAATACTGCAGTACAGCACGTGTCTATCTTCATTATCAAACTGTATGTATATATCAAAATGTATATATATATATATATATATATATATATATATATATATATATATATATATATATATATATATATATATATATAAGCATATATATAATGCTTATTAAAAAACCAAAGTTTCGCACGTCGCTTTACATATTTCCATATCTGTGCCACCACCAACACAAACGTACATGTGAGGTAATCGATAACAGCCAGACCCCCGTTCTCTCATGCCCGTGACGTCAGAGAGAGGGCGGCAGACAGGGGGAGGGTTGAGCGCCAGAGTATAAAGACTCCTGGCCGAGCTCTCCGGGATCCATTCTGAGTTTTGTACGACAGACCTATAACTGATGGAAGTACAGAGAAGCGCCGGGCACCAACAGACAAACGGCAGCACCATGTGTGAATCCACGCAGAGGTCCTGCGAGCCTCGCCGAAAGAAAATGGATGAGCGCAGTGCACCCTCAGAAATGGCCAGGATAATCACTGATCCTGCCACGGGGAAGTGCTACTGCCGTGGAAAAGTTTTGGGAAAGGTAGCGCAAGCATTCCATCGTTTTTTCTTTTCTTTAAAAACATTTTTTTCCCCCCTTGGGATTTACCTAACCCGAAGACAAAACATGTTAACAGTGTTGTTCCTTTTTCCAGGGAGGATTTGCTAAATGTTATGAGATGACCGACCTCTCCACCAGCAAAGTTTACGCAGCCAAAATCATCCCTCATGCGCGCGTCTCCAAACCTCACCAACGGGAAAAGGTAAGCGCGCAACTCCGATCCTTGAGCGCAGTGATGTTCAACTTATATGTTTATATATATATATATATATATATATATATTTAAGACATGTTTTGTCTTTCGTTTCGCTAGATTGACAGAGAAATTGAGCTGCACAGATTACTACACCATAAACACATCGTGCATTTTTATCACCATTTTGAGGACAAGGAGAACATCTACATCCTGCTGGAGTACTGCAGCAGGAAAGTAAGTGCTGTTTTTTCCACATGGTAAATTTGAAATGACTTTACTGCCGCCGTGTTTCTAATGTGAACAAGACCTGCATTGCACCCAAAATCCAGCGAGGCACTACTTGGTATTCAGAATGTGCCCCACTCTATAAAGAGCTTTACTGTTTTAATTAACTGTCGAAAGTAGAAAACTTTAATGTGTTACCACGGGGTTTGAAATTAAGGGAAGTAGTCAAGTGTGATAAGCTTTTCTGCACAGAGGACAGTGCTTATATCTTGGGAAAGCTCTATAATTATTCTCATCTCTATGCTTTGTTTTTTTCCCCGCAGTCATTAGCCCATATCCTGAAGGTCCGCAAAGTGCTTACTGAGCCAGAGGTGCGTTATTACCTGAGACAGATTGTGTCTGGACTGAAGTACCTGCATGAACAGGAAATCCTTCACAGAGACCTGAAACTTGGTTAGTGATATTACAGTGCTGTGCATAATCTTTCATTGTGTGCAGGGAGAACATCATTCCTTGTAACTAAACCTCAGTCTGTACCTCTACATTTGCTGTGCTCATGCTTTGATCCTGGCTTGAATATCAAGTGTTCATCATCTCATTCCCTTTCTTCCCGACAGGTAACTTTTTTGTGAACGAGACGATGGAGCTGAAGGTCGGGGACTTTGGTCTGGCTGCCAAGTTGGAGCCAGCGGGAAACAGGAGGAAGACGATCTGCGGGACTCCCAACTACCTGTCCCCTGAGGTTCTCAACAAGCAGGGCCACGGCTGTGAATCAGACATCTGGGCCTTGGGCTGTGTAATGTGAGTCGGATATCTATAAATTTAGCATTAGGGAACTTCAAAAGGTTTAGTAATGAATTATTAAGAAACTATCTATATTGGCATCGTGTGTTATGGACAGGCCTATTCTTGTCTTACTTCTTTCACTTAGAAATATGTGATATGTGTGATAAACTACCCATGCATCTCCTATGGCATAAATAGCTCCCTCACTCAATGCCCTCTATCCTCCTCCAGGTACACTATGCTGCTGGGCAGACCTCCTTTCGAAACCACCAACCTGAAGGAGACATACAGGTGTATTAGAGAAGCCCGCTACTCCCTCCCCTCGTCCCTGTCACCACAGGCTAAGCAGCTAATCGCCAGCCTGCTTGCCAAGATGCCAGAGGACAGGCCCAACCTGGACCACATTCTGAGGCATGACTTCTTCACACAGGTTAGACACGATTGCCAACTCTATGTCACTCTATGTTGAACACTGTAAATGTCACAGCGTAGGAGTTTAACAATTACACTCCCCCCCCCCCCACTTCCCACCAGATGACCCACTTTGGTTCTTCACAGGGCTTCAGTCCAGAACGTCTGCCTGCTAGCTGCTGCCATTCAGCACCAGATTTCCACATCTCTAGCCCTGCCAAGAGTTTCTTCAAGAAAGCTGCTGCTGCGCTGTTTGGTGGGAAGAGGGACAAGGTCAAGTACTACGAGACTCTGAGTGAGTATTGCAACAGCATTTAAGTTCTCAGTATACTACTTGTCACACTAATAGTTTGTATTTGAGTCTGAATTTATGCTCGAAGCACGGGCATCATTACACCTAGCGTTAACTGAGTGTGCATGACCCATTTTATCACCCTTAGGCTGGTCATGGAGGTCATCCTCTCATTTTTCTGCACTCCTTTTGTCCTTCATAGATAAGTTAACCAAAGAGGAAGAGGAGATCTACAAGTTGCAGCATGACTTGGAGAGAACTGCCATCAGCCAACAGCACAGCAAAAAGGTGTCTGAGGTAAGAACTGAAGACAGGATATTTGCAAGAGTGTGGGTGATGTTGCAGGTAGATTCATCATAACGGCAGTTAAATAGATCTGAGATATCACGTTGAGGAGAATCCAGTGAGTCATTCTGGAGCTGTGCCAAAACTTTATAACGAGCACATTTTTCCCGAAGTGCTAAAAGCACTTATTTTCAACCTTTAAGCCAACCTCTTTGCATCTGTGGGTGATCACTGAGTCATAGTAGGAAGGGATGATCTAAACTCACAGATTCTAAACCCTGTCGTCACTCATTCCCACCTCAGAATGGAAGTCTACTTCCGCCATCTGCCGAGAGCCCCGTTGCCCCGGCAACAGAGAGCCAGTCCCCGACGACGCAAGACACCATCCGTCTGATCGTCAGGGGGAGTCTGGGAAGCTGCAGCAGCAGTAGTGAATGTAAGTTCACCCACACGTTTAACAGAGCGCAGACAGACTGGAATTATTTTTTGATGTATTATGGAAAAGAAATCAGTGTTACAGAGAGCTGCTGCCATAGCTAGAGTGTTTAGTACCATTGTCATGTCAAGCTGACTGAGCACCTGTTATTGCTCCAAAAGGCCTGGAAGACAGCACGACAGGGAGTGTGGCTGAGACTGTTGCAAGTGTGCTGAGGGGGTGTCTGGAGAATATGCCTAAAGGTGAGTGAACTAACAAAGCCTTGACCTCTACATGCATGCCTTAGCTGCAATTAATAGTGCACTTAAGCTCACTGTTTCATTATACCTTTAACTGTATTCTAACCCTCCTCCTCTTTCTGTTCACCCTGCAGCCAGTGACATTCCTCAGGGCTCAACCAGCTGCAGTCTTCAATGGGTGACTAAATGGGTGGATTACTCCAACAAGTACGGTTTTGGATACCAGTTATCTGATCACACCGTGGGAGTTCTCTTCAACAATGGCACTCACATGAGCCTCCTACCCGACCGAAAGTATGTATTCTTTCTCAACGCCCTCCCTTAAATTTAAAAGTTATTAGTCACAACATTAACTTGTCTAAGCATGCTGCGGTTATCGTGTCAAATCTTTCAAAAATGTCATCTAACCGAATCTGATCTTTTTTGTTTTATTTTGGGTTTCAGGACCATCCATTACTACGCAGAGCTAGGCCAGCGCTCTGTCTTTCCCACCTGTGAGGTTCCTGAACACTTTGTCGGGCAGGTCACTGTGCTTAAGTACTTCTCCCATTACATGGAGGAAAACCTCATGGATGTAAGTAAAAAATCGTTATTCCTCCACTCCTTTATCCATTTTTAAAAAACTTGTTATGTTGCTGTTATGTTCCTTTTGTATTTCCACACCCTGTAGCCTTAGAGACATTGCAGCTTGTCTAAACCTGATGTGCTACTCTTTTGCTTTCTCAGGGCGGGGACCTTGGCACTATAACAGACTCACACATGCCCAGACTTTACCTGCTGCAGTGGCTCAAGTCAGACCGCGCCCTCATGATGCTGTTTAATGACGGCACTTTCCAGGTAAACACACATTATCACAGGAGCATAGCTGCTGCTGGGCATGCTCAGTAGAAGCGTAGTTACAAGTGCGATGCATGGCATCAAGGAGCTTTAAACCACAAATCAAATAGACAAAAAGATTGTTCTCCAAACTTATCAGTTTTCTTGTTTGTTTTTATCTTTAAAGGTTAACTTTTACCACGATCACACCAAGATCATCCTGTGTTGCCAGAGGGAGGAGTACATGCTGACATACATTAACGAAGACCGCGTCTCCAAAACCTTCAAACTCAGCTCCCTGTTGAAGTCTGGCTGCCCTACTGACCTGCGGGAGCGCATGGTGTATTCCCTCAACATGCTTCTGCAGAGATGCAGCTAAACCCACACAGAGCGTGTGCTGGACAGACGAGCAAACCTACCGAACGTGTTACTGCGGTGGAATGAGGATGCCGAAAGAATCCGTGGAAGACGAGTGGATTTCAAGAATGGATTTGAGCAGAGTAAATTAATCCAGCTGTGCGGTGTCATAATCACTCGGGTACCAGTGCGAGGTGTGGAAAAAAATAAAAAAGCAAGAGACTGAAAGACTGAGAAACTGAAATGTAGCACAATAACTGTGGATGGAAAAGGGCTGACTTGTATGTGGATTGTTGGAAGGAGAGAAAGGAGGGCGTATGTTGGTACGAATGCGATCCCCAAGTGTTTTATGGGGATGGGGAAAGAGGGATATTTGGGAAGTAGAGAGAAATGCTGGGCTGGCACCAGCTTCACTGTATAGAGTATAGCTGAATTAATCCAGAGGGAATCCATATATTGATGCTCTGAATGTCAGAGCCTGACTGTGGAATAATGTAAATGTTGTACAGCTTATGTCGCGGCCAACTCACCAGTGCAAAGGAATTACTGGCTAATATGTGAGGATGCTACAGAGTTTGGCTGTGTGTACGAGTGAGTGTGTGTCTGAGTGGGAAGGGTGTAATGTCACACTAACTTTAAAAACTGTGATTTGTTCTCTTTACTGACAGATGGGTTCAGCTTATTAAGTTGAGAACCAAAGGGGTGATATGGGGGAAGGGGGCAGGAGGAGAAAATGACGTTAAAAAAACAACAACAAAAAAACAACTAAAAAACTAGTACCATACATCCTCTGAGGATCCCTTAAGAGCCATTGTCACCTGGGTAAAACATGTCCTGCATAACTTATTGTGTAAAAAAGCGCAGTATTTATTTATTTAATAAACAAGCTTTTTCTATCAAAAAAAAGAGTACTTGTCCTTTTTTTGGGGTGTGGCCACAGTCAAAGATGTTCCCAACATCAGCCAGTAGGTTGAATGTAAGCTTCACCCCACTGCCGTGCATGTGCATGGGTGAATGTGAAGTGCTGTAAATTGATTTTTAGAGCCTTGCTACGTTAAAAGACAGTATACAAGTGCAGACCTTTCACTGTTGTTATTTTCAAACTCCCTGAAGATGTTAAGATGTTTCATGCCGTTACTCTTTCTGAGAGTGGCCTTAATAATAGATTAGGGACATGCCATGTATTAGGGTTATTCTCAAACATACTTGGGGGAGCGGGGGCTGCCCTTGTTTCATAAGAAAATAAGCGGTTCCTGTTCAGTGTGGCGAGAATTAGATTCAAGCTAATTATGCCCATATCTGTGCAGGGGCCTAGGTCAAAGCAAGTATTTTATCTTCCCTATGTTTAAACTTGCAGCAGGAAATGGGTGCAGTGAGAGAGATGGGTTGATAGAGGTTGTGTTTACAGCGCAGTTGTTTATACGGTGGTTCAAGGCCTCTCATTTGCTGAGTTTTCTTCTGCAGTGATAAATGGAAGACGGCAAAGATGAGTGACTGTGCAATATGGCTGGCCTTGTCTCAGAAACACATGGGTTTGTTGGATTGTTCAGAGGAAGAGAAAGAGAGAAGACACTGACAGTGACGTAAAGCTACGAGGCGAGACGCAAAACGAAAGAGCTGGCCCAACTATGTCAGCGATTGCATCACAGCTTTTAAGGCAAAGTGGCTTCAGTGGTTCTTGGACATCCTTTCACGTTCACTGGCTGTAACCATAGAAACAAGCCGGCACCGACCAATTTTGCTCGAGTCGGAAATCGATGAGGGCTGCGTGTAAGAAACCTGCCACGGCGTCTCCTCGTTGAGAGTCAGAGCTCGTGTCATCACACAGTTGTGATAAAATTGTGTAACTTGTGTCTTTTGGTCAGGCTTTTCGCCGCTCTCTCTTTGTTCTCCACCGCGAGTATTTGATTTAGCTGTCTGCTGAGCACCTCTTCACCTTCCCGGCTTATGTAATGATGGAAGTTGAACATGGACGCTTGAGTCATCCCTTTGGATGCTATCTCAGAATATCTGTGCTCTTCAGAGTTCAATAATGAATGCCTCATGCATAAACATACCCACACAGACAGAACCAGAACAGGAAGTAGCCTGCAAGAGTTGCTCAGGAATTATTCATGATGACACCTCCGGGTCTGAGTGTGTGGTTTTTTTGACATTAATGGCCTCTGAAATGGATGCATCTGTCAGACAGAAATAGATCCCATTGTCGATGTAAAGTTTTTTTGCTCTTCAAGGGCATTTACCGCTGGTCCTAACATCTTAACATGAGTGCAGCATCTCTGTCTGATGGATACACTGGGCAGAGCTAAATTGACAACAGGATGGTAACTCTTTGCTAGCAGGGTAGAGGTAGAAGGGCACTTACTCTGAGGTTGTTTGATCGAAAACAAAGCGACAGCCCGTGGGGACGAAAAATGAAGCCAATGCAAAAGCATCTTAAATATTGAGCAGGAAATGACTTCACTTGCTGCAAAAGACATTCTGTTTAGCTCCTTTGCCGCAGTAAACACTTACATATTACGACATTGTGATTTCAAGTTATACTGACGCTTTTGAATTTAGTTATAGCACAGGCCTATGAATTTGCAGCATCCCTTGATCTCCTGGCTAGATTCACTCCTCATTCATCACAGTGAAAGAACAGTAAAAGAATTGTTTATTCACAGAAAATGTTCTTCTTCTTCTTTTTTTTACTGGGAACACATAAAAAACAAACAAACAAAAGAAGACTTATAGTATATAGTAGTGAAAAAACAAAAACTTTTCTGTCATTTACCGTTTTTTTTGTTGTTTTTTTTACTTATTACTTAATTACTTTAGTGTAGTATGAACTGCCATGGGGAAGTTCTTGGGAAAATCTGTAAACTTATTTAGATGCATTTTAAAAAGGCCAAAACATTCTTCACATTGTCCAAAGCTGTCTTTTGGGCTGGACTGGAATAGTTGGCAGGCTGATTCTGGCCCCTGGACCTTATTAAGCCTTGTCCCATCCCGAAGGGAGGGAGTGTGTAATCTGTTCCATGTGTTTGTCTATTTGCTAGCATTCTAGCATCCACAGTTTTCAAGATATCGCATTTGAATTTTGTGTGACGGTAGATGCTACTAACAACTTTTTAATATTTTGGTGGTCAAGGTCAAGGTCACATGAAATGTGAAAATCAGTAAAAACTTTATATTTCCTACATTATTTATGGATGATCTTCAAACTTCACTACACATTGACATACTATGATTTGGGCGACATGAGTAACTAGGCTAAGCCTTTGACCTTGACCTTCATTGTTAGTGCCCAAGGTCAAAGTTGACCTTGACGTTTTTTCTCTTTCAAAATACCATATCAAGAAAAATAACAAACGAAAGAGCAAGGTGACAACTATACAGCACATGTTTTGTTTTTGTTTTTGTTTTTTTATGCCTTGTCATGTGACAATGATGCCATAACAGGCGGACACCATTGTACTAATAAAAATATCAAAGTTTTGGTAAAGCCCTTACCCATCGTGGGGAGTTGAGCTCTCTGATTGCTCTTATTAAAGTTTAGTTAGGAGCATATCCATTTTGAAGCACAGATGCTATTTCAAATTAACTGAAACATACTACCTGCTCCAAAAAATCCAACATGTTGACGGCCATCAAGCTAATATTGAAGGGTCAGCACGCAGAGTCCTGAAAGTGGATGATGTTATGGTGGCTAGATCATACATATAAATGATTCTGCCAGTGAGTCAGCAAATGTTACCCGACTAGCTGCATTGGCTTTTTGTGAGTAAAGCACTTAACCTTGCAGAGACCAAAAAGGAAAGCAGTGCAAGCTTATTTGATGTTCTTAGTGTCACTGCTGTTTGGAGGGAAAATGTTTAGACTTGCTAGTTTTCAGTGTCACCCACACAAAGCTGCTACTCTGCTATGTCACGTTGACGGTGGGAAAAGTCTTGTGCACGCGGGCAGGCTTAGCTCTGGAACGAGTCTAAGCTGAAATGACAAAGGCGATCTTTATACCTCAGCGTCTATGATGAAGTTCTCTGCAGGCCAAAGAATGAGTCAGTTTAGTATTAAAAATGATGGTAGGCATATTTTGCTTGAAGAGAAAAGCACTCTTTCTTACACGTACACACTGGGATGCACTCGAGGGATTAGAAAGCCTTTGCATATGAAATGTCAATGCTCCTCCTCCTACTATGTGTACAAAAACAGATGTACTGTAGAAAGAGCTGGGATGACTGTAGCTTTGCCCATTCTCTGCTGTAGCCTACATTACTGAACAGAGCGATGAGCAATGCTCAGCAGTCATACTTGCAAAGTTGACAGCACAAACTCCAGCTAATTACTGTAATCTTATTAAGAAAATGTGCTTCCTGAGTGTGCTCAAGCATGCCAAAAATTTGTGTGCACGTGACTGCTTGTCAGTATGTTTGGTTTTCTTTCAGGTGTTCAAAGACGTATAATGTTCCCAGTGAGTCACCCTGCACGATGCAGTGGTCATTCAGTGGCTCAGCAGAGTGACGTTCATGTTCTCCCATCTGAATCCTATAATTTCCTACAATCAACTCTCGGAAAAGGTCTTTTACTCTGGCTGAAAATAGAACCTTCTTGAGTCTAAAATGCTTTCTGCTCTATTCGTGGATCACAGAGTTGTCCAGCTCAATTTCAGAGAATGTAAGAATGATAAAGGCAGATTTCATGAGCAAAAGCAAACATCACTGGATCGCTGCTTGTATTTTATTCCAACAAAGGTTAGTTTCTTTCACTTGCACCATGTTGTAGAGACGGGAATCAAAAACCGGTACTAAATTGTGTAATTTCATGTAAAATGCATATCACATGCAAAATGTTTTTAGCCACATGTAAGCCTGTTTCTACCAATTCTACTCTGATGTTAAAAACATGCATTAGTAATCAATAAGGGTATTGGTAAAGATCTAACCTTTCACCAGAACCAGTAACACAACTGGTAAATCAGCAGTTTTCTATACTATCCAGTCATTCACAGTTTCCTCAAGATAATAATTTTGCCTGCTGCAGTTCTTCCTGTTCTCAAACGCACTCTATTAGTTAAATGCTTGAGCTTCATCTTTTATTAAATGCATCTAATTACCACATAATTACATGGGGAGGGGGTTCTTTATTCAGATATTAGTCACATGTGTCAGACTAACTATACTGGAATGAACCGAGATGAACCACTGCAGACAGCCTGCGTAACAAGGCTGTTGGATTGTCGTACACTGTCACATGCAGTGGATGAGCATCACAGGCTGATCATTATATTTCAGTGACTGATTTTTTTTTTTATTTCTTGTGGGTCCCTTTCTGAGGACAGATTGTCTTACGTCTTCGCTGACTCTGCCAGCATCCTCCTGTGTGATGTCAGTAGAGAATGTGACTTGCTGGTGATTTCCACAAACACATCACATGAATGTGTGGGCAGACCTCTGACAAGAGGGAAAGGATGAAACTAAAAGGGGGGAACTTAACAGAAAAAAGTTTTAAAATCTGCAAGAGGTTTATCTGAAATGAAAAATTCTGCCACGTAGAAGTTTTAATCCACTATTGCTAGCAGAAAATAGCACACAATTAACTGGGATGATTCAATTCGCTTCTGCCTGTGGGGACTGAATTGCTTTTAGAGCCTGCATTAAAAGAGGGGCAACCTCTGGGGGTGAGAAATAAAGCCAGCGCAACTTCCTAAAACTGGAGTTCCTCTAAAAGCAGCTCAGTCCCTGTAGACTTTCATGTTAAAATACCCAACTCTGCAGGAGATGTTTACATCTTGGTCAGTGAAATCAATCAATAAATAAACTTTTGCTGTCATTAGATTCTCATTAGCTTCAGTCACTGTTAATGCAACTGTGTTACCAAAAAACTGACTTGCCGTGTAGCTAATTCCACTAAGATGCCATCCGAGAAGCCTGTGCTTCTGTTTTGGGGAGTGAAACTGTGGTATTTTAATCGTCTATTACTTACCATGAATTATTTGGTCTGGCACGGACCCATGCAGTGTCCATGGAAGCATTATCCAATTAGTTACAAGTGTGCTCTCTTGTCCTCAAACATGTGGTTACCATTATCTTTCACATACCCTCTATGGCATTACCACATAAAACACGATACATAATACAGATTTTCTGTAGACCGTTGATTAGGGTAGCACAAACAGTCAGACCTGTCTCTGTCACCAGCATTACAGGCATTTGGTTGCAATTCCTGTGGAAACTAAAGCTCGTCCAAAAGTCCTGCAGCATCCTCGCATCCGTTTCATTATAGCATTGTGGTTTTACACATGATCACTGAAATGCATCGGGTTGGGAGATAATTATGGTTTGGTATCGCTAAGTAAAAATTCCATCCATACCAGCACATAAACGGATGTGCTGTGAGGCTTTCTGAAAGTCCCTTTCTCATATTAAAATTCTTACATTTGCAAAGTTTCAACATGTCTGGGAGTTACAGCTGAGTCACTCGCAATTTTATTTGTTCCAGCTATCACCTCAAGCTGTCATTTTGAAGGTCAGCTTAGTGATTTTTTTTTTAAAAGCTGCCACAGTAGTTTGTAAAAGTACAATCCGGCTAAGTAATACAATACGACCAAATAAAAATACAAAATAAAATTCAAATTAAAAAGCAAACTGACTGGTTGCTGTACTGCTCACACTGCGTGAGATTAAAAGAAAAGTGTGGTCCTCTCTTCATGATTCTGTCATGCCAAATAATACAGACACACGGCTCAAAGGGTACTTAAGGAAAGCAGTGTTAGTGTCACCAAGTGTGGAAAGCTTTTAGTAACGATCTGCAACGTGTGGCAAGTGTTGAAACACAGCCCTGCTTTGTGGAGGGAGGAAACTCCCGAGGCTTCAAAGCAGCATTTCAATCCGGTGATTCACATTGGAGACACATGGACAAAGCAAATCCTGCACGGCACTCACATGCACACACGCTTAGAAGTGGGGCTGGGTTGCTCAACAAGTTCACACTTTAATGTTAACCTGCCTTTGTAGAGTTGTGCTGAAGCTGCTCATGTGCTGCAAAGATTAAACATAATATAAATCTTATATTTTTATGTAAATATATGTCAGAGTCACTGAATCTAGCCGATTCAGCATTGTTGATACAAAAAGCTTTGATTCAGTGCTGCACCTTTCACATTGTCATAACTTGCCCACACACTTAAGTGCCAGTAAAACTGCTCGATACAGAGGACTGTGTATTCTTTAAGCTCTTCAGAAGCTCTTGTCTTTTCCTAATATCGCTGTAGGAATGTCAACTTGCTGTAACAAGATCTGAACTTCAAGGAGTTTAGATCTCTGACTCAGTAATAAAGTTTGTTCAGCTATTCTAACTGAAAAGTCTGTGTCAAAAAGCCATGGACCTTTGGCATTTCTCCATGCCCACATTAACACGCCTTCGTCTGGTAAATGCCAAAAGTACTGTTACCCAGATTGCCATTCTCCCAGCATGCACTAGGCAAGTGCAGGGGTGGACAAATGGACTGTGGTGCTGGATGGAGGAGGACTCTCCATGATGACGGCTGGGGGAAGATGAATCTCCACAGGGCCAGTGCTTACACACTCAAGGGAAAACATTTTTAAAGTTATATTTAATTTGCGATTTTTCAAATCTAAATTTCTGTTTGAGAATAGCTACAACCTAAACTGTATTTGTGTGCTGTTAAATATAGGGTATCAGGTGCAAATATTCACTGAAGGGAAGAAAAGAAGCTGTCATTATATAGCTGAAACTGCCTTTTGTTGATGCTCTTGCTCTCTCCTTTGTCTACGCTCACTCATTCATGAAAAAATCAGCTTTGGCATAGAAATAGCAAGAGAGAGAAAAATTGAAATGCCAGGACAGAGAGGAAACGGGAGGGTCAGGTATGAGGTTCGCGTGGTCAAGATAAATGTTTCCGGCGGCTTGCCTAACGGCCCCATCAATGAGCCAATCAATGCATCATCTGCAATAATAGATCTGCAGTGTGCACTTGCTCTGCTATTGAGCTGAGTGGGAGACACTACTGTTCCTATGGCAACTGGCACTCTCATCCTTGCCCGCACGTAAACATCCAGCTGTTATTAATTTGGCTGCTTTGTTAGTCATCCTGAATTGCGTGCACACCTCCTTGGTTAAGCATTGCAATAATATTATTTCATAGACTGATAACCAAGTCTGACAGGGTACAAATGCGAAAGCATTATATCTAAACTGAGATCTTTCCCTACACATCATTTAAAATGTTCAACCGAATAAAAAAAAAGGGCTCATAATGCTTTAAAGAGCAAAAGTTATGCAGTTAGAAATGTGTATTGCTCATAGACAGTATGGATGTAGTTGCTGTGATGTCATGCACTGACTTGTGAAAGTCCTGTTTATGAGATATTTCTTGGCCTTTATATACAATGCGAGTACACTTTTGCATTGCGTTAATGTTTCCAAGCAACATCCACGTTTTATACATATTTCATGACTGGTGGGTGAGTGTTTGCTAGCAGTTGCTAAGTTAATACTGTTACAAAGAAGTACACATCAGTACACCAGAAACCTCTGTGTGATTGGTTTGATTGTAGGCAGGTTGCTGCGGTCACCCATAGTTTGTATAGCAAACACAGACTTGTCTCAAAACACTCGTTAACTACTCTCAGAGCAGTAGTGAAACTGCACACAGTGAAAGTGCCGCACAAACCTGAAATTGAGAACGCTCACTTTCATAGTAATAGTTTTGCCATCCCTGCTGCTACAACTAAGGTGTTCCAAAAGGTGCAACTGCATTGCACTGTTTCCAGTTTCACTCACACTTGGCGAATGGTTTTGGTAAGTGTTTGTCGACGACGACTTTCCATACAAACTAAAGGCAACCACGCAAATCTGCTCGTGACCAAAGCAATTACAAGGATTTGTTTCTGGCAACATGCTCTTTGTGACTGATTTCACCCAGCAACAGCCAGAAACCTCCAACAACCACTTGCCAACCAGTTGGAGAATAGTTTTATCTAGTGATCAATAGGTGATGGGTGGTCATTAACCTTTGGACTGTGTCACCGAGGCCATAGTAAAGATGTAGGTAAATGAACTTATCATTTTTCTTGGCTTACTGTAGACATAATATGAATTCGATTTAATCAGTGATAATATCTAAACAATTTTTATGTTATGGTGACCAAAAAAACTAAGGTTGTGAACTTCATATTGTTGCAAGAGTTGATTCACAAATGACTCTCCTAATCACAGCTTTGTTCTTTTCTCTCATTGCTTTCAGCTTACTGGTAACTTGCTCATGATGCTTGCAACAGTATTTTCAGACTGTCTTTGTCTTAGCTTTTTGCCAAAACTTATCTTCCTTATCACCATGCTTTTACTTTACACTTGTGTTTATTTTGTGTTAATCACCTGACACCCACAGGAAGTATCCACCCAGATAACACCGTCTGCATAAACAAGTTACACAGATGTTTTACTTGGACCATTTGACAATACCCCGGAGTTAAGAGCAAAGTTTAGGCATTTTAAAATAGACAAAAACATGGCAAGTAAATATGCTATATAATATATAAAGTAAAAACCCATATGATATGGGTAATTTGAGAGCCATAATCACTGCATTACAAATCAGTTTTGCTTGTTATACAACAAATGGGGAGCAGCTGCTGCAATGGCTCTTCTGAATGATTGAAACTGACTGAGACAGGAGTGATAGACAGTGACAGTCACTGAGGTACATGCGTTCATGAATAAATTTTCAGCTAGCCAAATGTGACACGATAATTGTTGACGAACTGTCATGCCATTTACTGTTAACGAAGCAGCAGGACAATAGCAGTTGTCACTGTTTGTATTCCTTTCAGAGGAAGTGAACAGGAACACATCCTACTGGATATCCTCTGTTTAGTTTAGCGGATGAAATGGGAACAATAAGCCACATGAATTTAGAGCTGGAAGGAGAATGGCGAGCTGGACTCTAACCCAACAATCCTGTTGAAATAGCAGGATGAGCGTGTGATGATGCTGGATTTTGATAGTAGATAAGGGAAGAAAGGTTAAGCAGATGTATAAATTATTAAAGCAAAATACAGCCAGTGGGGTAAATAGAGGGGAAAACCAAGACATCACTGACAAACTGAATGTTCAAAGATGCAGGTGGAGTAGCTTGTGTTTCATAAGTGATGTCACTTAGATTATGTCATGTCCAATTTTGTAGGGGAGGGTTTCCCTTGAGGGGTTTAAGGATAAGGCTAAGGGGTAACAAGGAGATACAGTAAAGACAAAACAAAAAAGAAAAGAAGAAAAAATGTTTTTTCTTTATCTTTATCCCCAAAGTTAAAATGACATGAAATAAAATGGCATGAGAAAGATGCAATGTTTACTTTTAGACAGTTGTTGAAGAAGTACAGAGAAGGAAAGGTACTGCATGAGGAAATCAGGAGTGGCAAGGAAGCATGTGAGGGTGGTGTAGCACATGTATGAAGACAACAAGACAGTGGTCAGGTGTGCGGTAGGAGTGTCGTGTGGTTTCAAGGCGGGGGTGGGATATATGAAGGTAAATATATTGCAAAAAGTGGGATTACATCAGACGTCAGGTCTGAGTTACTTTTTGTTTACACTGGTGATGATCAAGCTGACAGATGAAGTCAAGCAGGAGTTTCTGTGGACCATGACTGTTTTTGCAGATGACATTGTGGTCTGTAGCGAGGGTAGGCAGCAGGTGGAAGAGAGCCTGGAGAAGTGGAGGTATGCTCAGGAGGAAGAGGAATGAAAGTAAGGAGATGCAAGACAGAACACGTGTGTCAATGGGATGGACACAGGTGTCACAGTGAAGCTGCAAGGAGCGGAGGTAGTGAAGGTGGATGAGTAACCATCCAAAGTTACAGACACTGAACAAGAGAGGTGAAGAAAAGAGTGCAGGCAGAATGGAGCAAGTGGAACTAATGGCCACAGGAGGCAGAGCTGGAGGTGGCAGACTGGAAGATGCTAAGATATTCACTGTGACTGAGTAGAAAGGACAGAAACTAATGTGGCAGTGGGATAGCTCAGCTTAGGTAGAAGGTAGAAAAGTAAGGCTGAAATGAATTGGACATATACACATATTTATAATCATGTATTCAGATTCTAAAAGAGTACAAAGAAATTCACAACCCTATGTATCTGTTTTGGACTTTGCATTGTGACTTCCATATAAGGACTGTCTGGTTTTCTTTCAGATACATTTACACGTGCTGAGGAGCAGGTGTCAGCACGTACTCTGAGGCTCTCCTGAGGTCACCTGTGTGACTACACCAGCTAAGTGCAGAAACACAGACAAACAGCTTTACTCACTCTCCTTTCAGAGTGATGCGATGACTGTAATTGCGAGTTGTGTCTGTGCATCTGTGTGTGTGTCAACTAAAAGCCCACCCGCAGGCCCGTATCCATGCTTGACTAACACCTTTTAAATGCATACGGTGGCAAGTTCACCGCTGCACAGCAGGACAGGGGATTTAAATCTCACACTTGTAGCAGTGTTTGTTTTTTGTGTATGGGTTTCCCCCAGGTTCTCAGGGCTGCTGGCACAAAAACAGACTCTGAGCTATAGAGTGTAAATATCCTGCAATGCTCTGATGACCTGCTCTGATGACCGCAATTGTATACTTGCATTCTACTCTGATATATCATTTCTTTTTATGTGTTTATTAAGGAGTCTGTGAGATTGCTTTGCTTTTAGAGCCACTACACACACACACACACACACACACACACACACACACACACACACACACACACACACACACACACACACACACACACACACACACACACACACACACACACATCTTTTAATGCAATTATCTGCCGAATAATATGTCTTGCTGTGTGGTTTATTGTCCTAACAGCCCATCAAAGTCCTCCAGTTTTACTGAGTGAAATAAAAGTATTTCATTCATACAGTTTATGGATACATTTAGCTGTTACCACCCTCGGATCATTTTTGACTCCAAACACAAATGAAATTAAAGCTTCAAACCAGAGTCCCAAAACACATGTCTGGCACCACAGTGTCTATGTTCATTATGTCTGTGAACACTTTGGATATGGATGGACTTGTGTCTCAGTTGTTTGTCACTGTTTCCACAAATCAGAGGAGGGACAGGAAAAATAGAAGCAGGATTCTGCTCATTACCAGCCTGTCAATTTTGTTGGATACAGTCTACAGCACCTTGCAAAAAGAATTTCACCTGTGATGGAAAAACACCTCCTTGACTATCCTTTCAAAACAAACATGAAGTAACTCTTTGCAAGAGTGTGAACAAGTCTGGGCATGCTTCCTAGTCCAATGTTCAAACCTATCAGGAATGAGGAAGATATTTTATGTAGTTAGACAATAAAAATGCCTTCCGGCGGTTTATCTTCTATCTGCCTCTGCAATCTCACTCTGCAAGTGGTATCTTTTGTTTATTGTTCCTTAAGTTTCTTAATGTGAGGATCCTTTGTCCAAAATCAAAGAATGATAACGATACCTACATACTATGGAGATGCAAGTTTCTAAGCTGGCGTCAGCTGTCTTTGATGGAAAACTGAAAAATCAATCAGTGGTGTTTAGTCAGGGCAAGTAAGGAAAGCAGTATTTGTCCAGTGAAATCTAAAAGCAGAGACCAATTAAAACTTGCCATAGTGAAAGCTAATAGTCTCCTATATTACTGCCATCTTATAAGGATAAGGAGCCATTGCCACGGTGTATATCGAAACCCCCCATTATGAAACACAGTATGACCAAGATTGATTTTTATTCAGTATGACCACAAATGGTTCAATAAACTCGGCTGTAAAGCAGTTACAGAGATCAAGGTATAGAATTCCTATAGACTTCTATAGAACCAGAAGTCTTTTTGTAACTTTCACTATCGCCATCTGGTGGCCTTACAATTCCAAGTTCAAGACACCTTTGAACTTGCTTTATTTTTCTGTTTTTTTACTGTCCAATTGTCTGACTAATAAGCTGTGAGGCCAGAAGCTTTTTTCTGGTTGGATGAGATGTGCACTGTGAATAAACCGTTGGTGGTCTTTGATGGGAGGCTGATGGTGAACTAGCTTGCTAGACAAGCTGCTGCTGGTTCTGCTTTCACTGCTGTGAGATCAATTATGATATGAGTTTTGTGTGGAAACAAAGCCAGCATTAGCAAGTAAATTAATGTTCTGTCATTTATCATTTTAACAGATGACTTTTCTGTTATTAACCACCATGGCCAGAAACTCCTTCAGCACATTAGTAAGGAAAGCTTTGATGATGACCCAACTTCTGCCATGCTGGGTATAATAAAACAGGCAAGCTTAACAGGTGCAGGCCCCAATATAACCTTCAGATTAGCTCTGAGAAATCATTTAAATGTACTGATTTTAACAGCTGATTTGCTAATAAGACACCTTAATTAAATATTAGTCCTATTTTTATCCCCTGTAGATAGAAAGAGCTAATCACATTACACACAAAATTCCTCCAGTGCTCATTATTGCCTAATGATAAATATTGTGATGAGAACGAGCCAGGAAGACAGGAAAGAGTGCAGAAAGGTGGAGATGTCTGGGAATCTCACATGAAATACACATACTAATACACACACAGAAAAACGCACATGTTAAGGGTTTTCCAAAACTCTATTTGTAAGTATTTGCAACATTTCAGGAAGCACTTCACAAGGCAGTGGAATAGACACAGTAATTAAAGTCATTTTATTTTTGTCTTTGTCACTGAAATTCAAGTCGACTGGGTAGCTCAAGTAGAAGATTGTCAGTGTTTCTCTCGCTGATTCACCTCACCTGGAAATGAGAGCTGCCACGGTGCACATTTCTATTCACTTCATTAAAACATCCTGTCAGGTATTTTCATCGATCTCTCCGTTTCCAGATTTTGAGTCAGTCCTCATGCATTTTTTTCAGAGCGTTTCATTACATGAAAAATCTGTCAGTGTCTCATGTCTTTGCCTCTGCTGATGATGATGTCATTTCTTGCCGATCACAAGATACACACAAAATCAGATCACATGTTTACACAGCCTGTCGTGGGAGGTAGACAAGATGAGCTCACTTGTTCACCCACCCCCCCAAAATCTCCCTTCTGACACAGTGACTAGACAAGAGTCCTGTGCGACTTGACTGACTTCAGCATCAGTGCCTCGGCTCAGACATTTTACTGCCAAGAAAGACTTTAAAAATTCATTAAGCTTAAACTCCTCAAAGATTATGCAACACAGAGGAGAAAAGTTGTTTTCAGCAGCTGTATTTCACTGATGTCTAAACACTTAAAGTGGAATGCGTCACTGAAAAAAGTGAGAATGACAGAACCCCGTTTCATTTACAGTTAGTCTGTGTGACTTTTATATCTGAATAGATTTACTTGCTGTAGTGTTTATATAACATGCAGATAGATGGAAACCTTCCCCCAGGGGGCTTGGTGGAGTTTTTCCTCTCTGCTTCGTTAGATACTACACTAAAGGTCTTCTGTGTCGATCCAGTCATCCATGACAATAGACAACATAGCCCAGAGGGTTATTTTTATTCTCAAACTTTCCCATTTTGACTAAAAACTAATAGGTCATACAAGGCTCTCTGTTGCTGTTTATAACACTCATATGACTTTACTGGTAATTAATGCAGATGGCTCATTTCTGTTAAATGCATGAATTATGTTTAACAGTAAAAGAAAGCCTCACAGTAAATTACAAAGTAACCCCAGCATCATATTCAGATTACTTTCATATTGCTAAATGACTCACTTTAGTTTTAAATACATATTACATTATTAGGTTGACTTTAGTCAGTGCTATAATTAACATATTAGGGCAACTTAATCTGTAATATAACACAGTTATTATAATGTAATTATTATATAACATAGCTATTTTAGAGTTGTGCGCTAAAGTATTGCCATGTTGTAGCCAAAGACTTTTAAATACTGGCAAACATTGTATATCTGTGAATCCAGGCTGGGATGTTTTTGTGTGTTTGCAGGTTTATCCCCTTGTGTGAAACTCCATCGTCCTCCCACAGTCCAAAGACAGATAGGTTCAGGTTAACTCGTGATTCAAAATTGGCCATAGGTGTGAATCTATGTGTGTCTGAATGGCTGTCTCTATGTAGGTGTTAGCTTTGTGACACATTGTGACCTGTCCAATTCTTTGGACAATTCCTTACCTCTCACCCTATGACAGCTGGGACAAGCTTCAGCGCCCTGAACTGGAAAGTACAAATAATGGAAAGAAGCAAAAAAAATAGAAAAAAATATTTTTGTTTTTTTTCCAGTTTTGAATTAAACTACCTTGGTGTTTTATCCTGCTTTAAACAATGATAAAACATTCTACTGTACATCTGTGAAGTGATGAAACTGTCAGTGTAAATTTTCTGTTAGAATTTAGTATCATATTTAGACTGAATTTAAAGTTTGCAGCATCATGTCACCTACAGTGCAGTGACAAAAGAGTCAGGAGGTTGTTTACTTAGCATGAGGGTTTTTGTTTTCCTGTGTCAAAGGTGCAGGAAGAATGAAAAAAGAAAAAGATTTTAGGCTGGCAGGAGAGCTGATTTGTTAGTCATTACCGGTAAAAGAAAATCACCTAATGGTGGAATTAGGTGCTGAAAAGATTTGGTGGAAGAGTGAGGCATTGGTTGTTACAGTAGGGGATCTGGAATGACGATGAGGTGACGCAGCAGCCTCACAGCAGGACCCATAGTTTCAGTCCATTAGCAATCAACTGTCACAGCACTGTGGAGAATGCCAGCTACATATACAGCAAACCAATTAGTGCAAAGCCTGTGTGTATGGCAGCGTGTGTGTCACATGGTTGTGTGCCACACTTGTGGCAACACTTAATTAAGAGAAAGCATTTCTGCAGGAATAGAAAGTAGTTGTGTGATTCCTAAGAAATAGAAAGTACTACTGCCCCAGAAAGGGCAGATTGGGATTCTCTCTCAGAGCTCATAGGTAAATGCAACCAAATCATAAGAGAGCTGCCATTTGTTTGCCAAATATCCAGGCTAAAGAGAAACATTGGTCACTGAAGTTTTTAAGTCAGTAGGGACCTTGTGAATATTAACTAGGTTTGTTCCTTTTGTTTCCTGGAATAGACTTGCCGAGATAAAGTTCACAAAAAGTGCAGCACTGAGCAGCTTGTGCAAAGCTCTGAAAGACGTCAGCAGAAATGACAGCTCATTATTCAGCTGTGGGAGAGCTGTTAAACTCTTCTTCACAACTTCAATGGCTTTGTCTCATGTTTATGCTGAATCATTTTGACTGCCCAGGAATGGGATAAGGACTGAACTGCCAGCTAACAGATAAGCACATATATGCATCACCACCCGAAGCAATCGCATATTTTGCTGTTTAACAACAAATCGACACATGAAACATGTATACCCTTTAATGCATCTTTAGGTACTTGTTGATTTGCCAGTTGGCAATCAGGTGGACCATTTCATTGACAGAGCCATAACAACAACAACAACAACAACAACAAAAGGCTAATAGTGCTTTATGTGCACTGATTTTCTTCTTCTGTAAATAATTTAACGGAAGCTGTCAGACTGTATACTGAGATGAATATTATAATAAGTTGTTACCTAGATGTTTTTCAACAAAAGACACGTCAGCAAATCCATAGCAGACCTTAGTGCTCATAATAAAACAAAAGCCCCATATTCCTGAGGACTGTGCTGTTAGATACCCACACATTTTTTCAGAAGATAAGGAAGTCATTCTCGCTGCTGAGCATTGGCGTTTTGTTGTTATGTGTCACGCAGCTTGCGTGCGGTTATTTTCACAGATTTACACTTAGATGGAAAAAAAGGTTTTCACATGACTCTATTCAGTCAGGTGGAAAAAATGAACACACCTCATGATCCAGGAGATTGTGAAACCACATTTAGCAGCAGTAACTGTATGACTTTTTGCATGACTTCGGTCACTATCACTATCTGGATTCTTTTCTATTGAAGACTTCCTGGTGATCGTGGGCCCTGTTGGATGGCTCAGTTTCAGCCAAGCTCACATTTGACTCTGTAATACTTTTACATACAGAGGACTTTATTAATGAGCTGTTTGTGCTGATATTGTAATAAATGTTGCAGATTATGGGCCAAACGTCACTACTTTGGTCTCATCTGGCTAGTTTCTGGCCAATGAAGAGCTTATTAATTAAGAGTGAAGAACCTTCCGATATGGATGTAAACAGTGGCATCTGTGTGTGCGGAACAATGATCAGTATGCAAAAGTCGCACAGCAAAATGATTCTATGAATGCGTTGGTGTGAAGTGGTATCTTCGCCTAACGTTGCTAACATGCCATTTGCATACACACTGTGCACTGTGCTGATGCCCTGCTGATGTCAATTGCTTAGGCTCATAACTTGAAAACTTATTTAATGGTTATATTGAAGAAACCACAGCTAACTGTGTACGTATTGTGTAAAGACCTCTCTAATAGCGGGATTTTTCACCTCACTTAGCATATATAACAGAGGAATGTTAGTTTTATATACAAAGGTCTGCAGCTGCAGATCAGAGAGTGCATCAATGATCACACCTTTCCTTCCAGCAGGAAAGAGAAGGCTGTATAAGCACAAGGCTTCCTGCAGCCTAATTTAACCCAACAGTACTTTTCCTGCCAGACTGTTTCCTGAGTTAATGAACCGTTGCTAGCCTCTTACAATGAAAATGTGCAGCTGCAAAGAGCTTTCTTTGTGGGTTGCATTCAGTAAATCTGCTTTAATGCTCTGAAGGTTCTTTTAGTGTCACCTTCTTCAAATGCATTAACTCTGACTTCAGTTGATCTATTTAGTGATCCAAACTCAGGTAATATGAGATTTGGTTGTCAGTCACGCACCCCTGCTTTGTATCTCTGTCCCACACAGTGTTTAGCATTCCAACCAGTGGGTGGAGCAGATAAAGCTACGCTTCCTGCACAACAGGAAACAGAGATCAGGGCGAGAGAGATGGGAAGGGCTCAGAGGAGTTGATGGATGAGCTCGTTTTACCCCATTGTCTCTGCTTCCCTCGGCAGGTGCAGCAAAGCCTTTAGTGGGATAAGAAAAAGTGGCTTTTCTGTTAAAACGGTGTCTCTTAAACTTCGTATGCAACAAAAACTGCAAAGTTCCCATTGGGCTGAAGAGTACTCATGTCCACTCAATTTTTCCAAATCCAGAACGACTGACTACTGTGTGTACTCGATTTGTGACCCTGAGCTAATTATAATAACTGATTAATACAATTAGTATTGCTAATTTGTACACATTACTTTGATCTCTGTGTGAAAATTCCCCTGCCTCACATAAATACAATTTCGATGAGGTTTCTCACAACTAAGAAAAGACACAACTAGTCAACTAGTTTGCAGAAACTGGGAAGGGCTTGGAAATTGTATCCTTAAAATATGTGTTACATTCATTTGGTTGCATTAGAATCAGTGTTTGTGCAAATGTATTTTAATCCAATACTATATCCAAGAAGTATGTTTTTAAAAATAATGGTTTAATGGCATTCAGCCTGAAGAACTCTTTTAATTAAAAAAAAAAAACTGTAATCAGTACTAACTTTTTTTTTCAGACTTTAAATATCATATCAGCAATTCTGGGAGTTGCACATACGCCAGAGTTGAAGAGGTGGCATTAAATAATACAGCACCAAGATATTTTAAAGTATGCACAAGACACAGTTACATACATTATTTGAGGTTAAACACCAATATGACCAAGAATATAGTTGCTGATTTTAGGAAGAGCACAATTTGTTCTTACCTATTAACCATCTCACCAGCCCAAGTATCTGAGCACCATTATTAATAATAAACATTCTCTGCGGCCTGCTGGAGCGGGAGGGCTAGGTGGAGTTGGCCGTCCGACTGCGGTCTGGAGTGTGGGGCCTCCCTGCTGCTACGGAGTCGGGGTGGTCTGCCTCTCCCCACCGCAGGGAAAAGGGTAACACCACCTGGGTCTGGGTGCAGTTCCCCCCTCCAGGAGCAAGGGTACCTAGACCCGGTTTGTAGAGTATGCTTGGGGAGTGTGATCGTGTGTACAGCGTCTCTTTATGTCTGTCTCCACGTTGGTTGAGTGTGGAGTGAGTGCATATGAGAGCATGAGGGGGGGAATGGATGTTTGTGTCTGTGTGTGCCTGTATGTCTGTGTCTATATGTCAGGTTGGGTATCAGACGCCACCTCTCTGGGGACATCTCAGGCCCTCCAAGGTTTGGAGGCCTATCTCCACCTACCACCACTACCCCTGCCGGTGGCGGACTCCCTCAGGTGTCGGTGCGTTGGTGGTTCTTTGTGTCTGGGGGTGGGCGTCCAGGTACACACCAGCTCACTCCTTGGCGGCCGCTTATCGGGGCCTGGAGCCTGGGGCTCGCTCGGGCCCCTTCGGGGGTGGGGTGCCCCCGGCCTCTCGGCCTGGGGCTCGGTCACTCAGGCACAGCTGGCGGCCGGCGGAGCTCACGGGCGCGTCACTGCAACTCCCCCTGGCTTCTGCTCCGCGGCTGCTGAGTGAACCCTCATCTGGGACTCTCCTCAGCTCTTACTGGAACAGTGGCGCGGCTGCCCCTCTGTTGGTCTTCCATGGTTTCTTGTGTTCTGGGGGCCTCTGGATGTCTGGAGTTTTGATCTCCTCCATACCCGCTTCACACCCTGGAGGACGGGGCTGTGGCCCCCCCACACTCCCTAGCAGATCGTTACATGGAGAAACCTTTGGAATGCAAGCGCGCTGATCCACACAGGTATGCACACGGGTGTTCACTGCTCGTAGACCCAAATTACACCTTTCTTGGCTGCTACTTCGAAGCACATCTGTCCTGCGTGCTGCACAACAACATTGAATATTTAGTATTTACTGCTGTTTACACTTAGCTAGATTAATGCGATGGTGTTGTGTTTAGTATGTTGCTTTGTTTTTTGTTTTTTTTGTCTTTTTTTGCTTGTTTTCTATTCTTCTCTCAACAGGTGATCCAGGAGATTTTTATTTTTTTTCTCCCCCCCTTTCTCACTGTCCCTCTCCCCTTCTGTTTTTCCTTTCCTTCCTCTTTCTTTCTCCCTTTCCTACCTCTCACTCATGTCTGTCCCGTCTGTAACATCTGAAAATAAAATATAATAAATAATAAAAACAAAGATCGACCAAATGGACCAATACGGCAATGCCACGATGATCCATTTGGCAAAGTAAATCCATTGGGTATCCTTGTTGGTCTTCAGACAACAATTCTGATGGCTAAAGAACCAAATGGGACAGGCGAAAAATAAAAAAAAAATAAAATAAAATAAAATAAAAATAAACAGAATTTCAATGCCAACACTCAGTCAAGTCTGCAAATTTTCTATAAAAAAGGTCAGCAAAGATCATAGGTCTGCCCAAGATTGCACGTCTTCAGTGTTGACAGGAAAATTATGACACTGTTTTATAAGCCTATTTATTGAACCTGTGCTTTCTTGTTCTCTAATTGCATGGTTTGGAACCTTAAGTGTGCAAAACAGACACAGATTACAGAATGCTGTGAAACAAGCAAATAAAGTGAACAGTGTAATCGCAGAACTGTTTTTGACCAAAGGCCACTTTGGAAAATATTTACTTATCTTCATGATGAAGTTTTAAACTAAGCATCACAGGCAACCCAGATCTGGATTTTGTATTTTGCAGGTTTAGATGGCATGTAGTGACTGAAAGGGCACCGGCCCCTAAATTGCATCAGCTGCTCACCAACATTATGGCAAGGATTGTAGAACAAGGGAAGGCGGTGCACTCCCACGATCCATTGCAAGTCTGTCATTTCAGTTATCAAAACAGAAAACTAGATATAGTGTAAATGTTTTCCAGAGACATTGTGTTATGGAAAAGTTGTCTGCCAGTTTTTGCATCGCACTGGGATTCTGTGGATTCTCCTTTAGGTCTGAAAACTCCAGCAAGAATAAAAAGCCCAAACTATGCATGTAAATGGGTTCGATCCATCTTCTTCCACCTTTTTCCCCTATACATTATTGCAATCTAGAACGATTTTCTGGATGTCATCTGGGTTGATGTCCTGGACATGTTGGCCCTGGTTGTATCTTTGTCACATTGACAGCACTGCAGTGCGACACAGTCAAAGAGATCATTCAATTTCACTGTTTTTTAACATCCATATTCATCTACTTCCTGTCTTTTGATGGACTGGCTGCTGACCAGATTGTTTTGCTCAAGGTCGATTGCATCCTCATCCTGAAACTCACTATCAGACTCTGAAGTGCCAGAAATGTGATCTTTAAATTCTGAAAACTCATCCTCTTCATTATCTCCTGCAGCTTCACTCTTTTCGAAAATCATCTTTAAAGTCTTGCGAACAGAGACCTTTTTTGCCATCTTAACTGTGATGCACAGACAAAGCTATTTATTTGGTGTGCCCCACCTCCTGATTTGCTGAGTGTGAGAAAATATAGAATGGTTCTCTCAAGACAGTCAGTACAAGACAAGGCAGCACAAGGCCAGGAAATCACAGGTTGAAATAATACTAAACTCAAATGTGTACCTGAGCACCACAAAAGTTTAACCGATGACATGTTCAAACACATCAGTATCTATCGGCTTCTTTCTGATGTGACAGTTAAATGTTTAAAGTAAGTGCTTGTTGTGTTGTAACAGGATCAGGAGACTGCTCTGCTAAGGCTTTATTTTGAGCCACAATTACAGAGGTGGCCCAAGCATGTCTCACATAAAGTTCAAGAGCATGAAAACAAGCGCGAATACCGAAACTGCAGGTTTTGCAGATTTTATCTATTGTCTTTATGATAACCTTGCCTTCCTGCTGTCAGCTGCAGGTTTGAACTGACAAGTGATTTTGGCACAAACTAAAGATTGTTTAGTAAAGCAAGAATGCCATGGTGTTTCCTGCGTGTGACTGTTCCTTTGAAAGCTAGTTCATACCAGTTATTAGTTGCTCAATGGCATACCAACCTTCCCAAAACTGACTCACCTTTCTATTGCAGGCAGTGAGGTGAGAATTAAGGCGGGGTTGCATCAGTGTTTACCTGCAGTGTCTTAATATTTCAGAGGTAAAATGGCTCTCTCTCTCTCTCTCTCTCTCTCTCTCTCTCTCTCACACACACACACACACACACACACACACACACACACACACACACACACACACACACACACACACACACACACACACACATCAAAGCCCACATTACTGACAGTGCAGGACTGTGTTTTTTCTACGAATGAAGAGATAGCATCAGCATGCCAGAAGTGTTGCTTAAACAAAACAAAACAAACAAAATTTCATTTATTTATTAATTTATTACAGAAAAAGACTGTAAAATCCAGTTGTGAATATAACCTTATTTTCCATATATACAGATAGTTAAGGTTACAATATATGTACCATTTTCATTTTCAGTTCAGTCATGTGTGGGGGTCGTTATAGCAATGTGGCCAAAACAGGATGTTGAGGCGATGGTATACCTGTTGCTCAGTGTATGGCTTTTTGTCGGACTCAGTGGTGTTGTTTGTTGTGCAGCCATTTCCCTCACTGGTAGCTTTTAAAAAAATGGCGGTTTTGATTTTCGTGAGGGAGATGCACTGATGACTAATCGAATGATGCCATATACTAGCCAATCAGTGTCATGCAGTCTGTTGATGTCACATTTTCAGATGGCCTCAAATCACTTAGAACCCCAGCCGAGTAGGTACTAAAAAAGTACCTGGTACCAAGGTATTACTACTTAATGGAAAGCCCTAAAAACAGAGTGGAAGTTGAGTTGAGCCAACCTGAATAGTTACTAGTAAAAAAAAAAAGGCTACCAGTTTGTGACACACATTGCACCTACACATAAATGACAACACACAACACTCTTTGATTTAATAAGAGATACTCAGTTTAAGAAATTTACTCATCATATTTACTCATTGAATATGTCTGATATAAATCCTCTGTCGTTCGTGTCCTCTTTTTCAACAGTGTTTAGCAGTTGAGGTTGCTCCTAACAAAGATCGAAACCTTCTTCTTCTTCTTCTGTTGAAATTTACAGTAAGCTAGACACAATTGCTCGCTGCTTCCTTTTTTTTTTGCAATTTTTTGTCATGCCTTTAGTTGAGCTATAACTAAGCAATCTAGATTTAAACAATAAGTATTTCAATTATTTAAACAATTTAACATACAATGCCTCATTAGGGTTCGGTGTAAGGTGTGTTAATTCCTATTGTTATCGCATCCCCTTCACAAGCCTCTGTAACAATGTTACATTTTACATAACTGTTACAACTACTACTAATACAGGCCTGGTGATAGTCCTATATCAAAGGTTGATCGTTACCACTAGTTTCATAAGGACATTTGTTGATTCATTTATTGAATAATAGTTTTAGAATGTGATTTGTGTAACACGTGTTAATTCCAGTGACTGAGAGTGTCACTCGCTATGCTGTTTTTATTTGACTCATGTCTTGCACATCATATTATAGGAGTGCCAAAGACCAGTACAAAATATGTAAAGAATTTTAACAGTTTTAATCATTTTCCCGTAATGATCAAATAACAGCAAGACACCACTAAGATATGACACAAGCAGCAAAACAGTGGCACATCATCACAGTGGCATATGTCAGTATGAAAAAGAATTTGCATGCGAGATGTAGTTTATGAAACTGGAATGAGTAAAGGATAGGAGATTTTTTTTTCCAATGACAACATCGCTCATAATTGAGAGGTGGTTTATAAGACTGCTGCTGATCATGGTGCGATGGAAAAAGGTAATATTTAGTATGTTTGTTGTTAGATTGTACTTTATGAAGTGACCAGAAACCACAGATGATGCCAAATTAGTGACAAACTTAAATGCATCTTTCCTCTCTAATGTTGTTCTCTTAAAATGATTCAGTTGAAAATTTTGAGCAGCATGCAACTTACAAGTATGTGTTGAATATGAGAAGATCACATGGTTTGTGTGGCGTCAGTGTCATGGTCCCAGGTTTGAGTATGAGAATATATCTGAATATATTTGAGTTTGAGTTCCTGTTCGGAATTTATTATTTCTGAAGTTTTGAAACTTTGGGTTCCTGATTTCATTTCTTATTCTATTAGATTGTGACTTTCATTTCTGGCGATTTTATTACAGAGTTTTTGATTCCTTCATCTACTTTATTTGGGTGATAAGTTTTATGACCCTGTGTTTTGGTTTTTCTCTTGAATTTTATTACCAGAAGTAAATTACCTGTAGCAGCTTCAGTTCCTTCAGTGTTTCCCTGTTTATTCCTCCCTCGCTCTCTTCTTTCTGTGCCTGTTCCCCTGTCTACCTCTTGTCTCTGTGATTAGTATTTGTCTTTTGTTTGGTTTAATTTCTTTCAATATCTTGCAATATTTTAACTTCCTTCCCCGTCTGTTTGGTTTACATCTTGATTTTGTTATATTTCCTGTTTTACTTTGGCAGTTTCTTCTCGTTTTGCTTCCTCCTTGTCTGATTGTCTCAGTCAGCTTCAACTGTGTCTCATTCACCACCTTTCTTCACTCGTCAACTCTCAGCATATATAAATAGCCCAGTATTCTTTTCCATTTGTTTCTTTGGACCTCACTTTATTTTCTTCTTTCATGCACATCACACAGTTTATCCTGCCAGGTCTCTGCAGTGCCTTTTGCTCATATCTGTTGTCAATAAAACTCTGCCATCCAAAGATTCAGCACATTGTGTTTGAGTTTTCTTCCAAATACAGCCTTTGACAGTGAGATGTGAAATCTGCAGAACTGAGCACAGGGCTGTGAAGTGGGACTGGGACAGACTTGTTCTGTGTTTGTTCTACATGTCCACATTTTTTCCTGTAATAGATCCCAAGGACAACATCAAACCTTTGATACCTCTTCACAGTGTTGCCCGAGGGCCAAAACTCTGCCTTTATTTCTCTGAGCAGCCCTTGTGTGCAATAAATAGCGAAAAGAGAGTGGAAAAACATGAAGGCTTGGATGTTGTAGCATCACTGAAATTATGACATTTTTGCAGCAGGGGCTGAAGCACCCTTCTTTGCTTGAGTTGGCACTGAAGTGTGAATTACCATATTCTGCTTCAGTGGATATTTGAATGTCTTTACAAATGCCATCTGGGTTGCTAAGATGCAGCAGGTATTCAGTGAGAAAAAGAATAAGTCACAGCATGGTGCGGCCCAGTCCCTCAAGGGTGTAGTGTTTATAATATGTGCATGGACATCGCGTGGAAAGTTTTAACTTGCATACTTGCACCACACACATTCATCTATGATTGATGGTAAATGAAAACGCTGTTGCTATCGACTCTGAAAATTCAAGGTGACTATGCCACACTATGCCCCCTCCCCCACCCACCCTCTTCTTTTGCTTTGTCATGCTGTATTGTAGCGTGCTGTTGAACACTGTGTTGTGTGTCGTGATGTCTCAGGTCTGCATTGTCCTTAAGGACTTATCACAGGCAGAGACTGAGACAGGCTGCATTACAGCTCTAATGAAATCTGTCAGAGCAGACTGCACTCAGGGGCAGCTTGCAGCAGCAGCAGCAGCAGCACTACTTACCACCACGCAGGGGAGTGAGAAAGATAGCGGGGTGGGTGTGGGGGGACAGGATGACAAACAAAGCTGGGTAGATATTTAGCAAGTTGGGTTTTTTTGTGAAGTTATTTGTTTGTTTGTGTGTCTCTTTCAGTAATTAAATTCTGATGAATAAAGCTTCCTGCCATGCCGGGGTGCCTCACTCCAGTGGCTTCAAACTAGAGGAGCAGACACCCACAGCTTCCCCGCTTAGACCGACTGGGACTGAACTGAATACTAATGCGAACAGGAGGCAGAGAGAAAAAGAGATAGAAGAAGCCGGATGCTGGAGTTAGTGGGGAGGGAAGAAGAGAGAGCTAGTGTGACAGGAAAAACACAGGGAGGGATGTTAAAGAGTGGGTGCGAAGAGAAATCCTTAAGACCTGAAGACTATGAAGGGATTGTCGAAAGAAGATGTGACGTGTGAAGGTCAAGAATGTGAAGCATGACTCATGAATTATAGCAGCAAAACGGGAGAGTTCAGGATGATGAGAACAGCACGCAGTGATATGAGGACACATCTTTCTTAACGTCAGTGATGGAGAGCGTTAGTTATTTTAAAAAAGCATTCTTAGGATTATCGCTATCCTCTGTTATACCCAGATGGGTGGTCCTCATTTAGTATGCACCTTTATGGTATTTTAGTGACCTGTTGTAGTGTATATAATGTACAAGACAGATTGTTAAAAAAGTGCAGCTTTCTCTAAAAAACCGTCATAGCAGAGGGAATACTGTTGGAATTTGAAGAACATCTTGGTATGAATCATGATTACAGCCCAAACTGATTGAAACCATGTGATAACAAAACAATGGTGAGTACTGAATGGGAGCGAAGCAGCCTGGGGTAATGCTGCTGAATTCAAATTCTGATGCAGTGTCTGCTTCTTCTCTCTCTATTTACAACCTTAAGCAGCAGCTAAAATTTCGAGCGCCTATAACACACACGCACACACAAATATTTCCATTAGAGCACATGAATGAAATATGACATCATCCCTGCTCACCACATAATCTTCAAGGTTAATTAATATTCATTTTTCACTTCAGCACTGATCGCTGAATGGGAAAGCAGGTGCTCTCTGTTCCTCATCTGGTGCATTTCCCCCATTTTCATACAGACAGTTTGCAACGTGTTTGCAGGCATAAGTGCTTTTTTTTGTGATGATGATTCTCTGGCTCCCATGACATTTTATGCCCTATTACCAAAAGCAGCCTTTCATTTTTAATCTGGACGGCTGTGATTTGATTTAACCACCTTTCGTTTCTGTTTTCTGGTCTTTGTCTCTGTTGCATCCTCTTCTTGCTCCTGTAGCGATCAGCGCCCCCCACCACAAAGGTTACATTGCACACGTTATGCAACCACAAAGAAACACTATAAATGAATAGAGATCTTTGCCAGGGTCCATTAGAAGCTCTGAAATTCATCTTAGAAGCGGTCCTGTTGAATTATTCATCATTAATGAAGGCTGACAACATTATCGAACGCCAAAAAATTTGATAAATGAATTAAATTTTTTTTTGTATTTTTGTTCGGACACAGCTGAAATACCAATATCAAAATATGCTAAAGGGCATGTCAGCATTATTAGACAGTGTCCCTGGATCAAGGCACAGAGAGCTTCCATCCCTATCCACAAAGCGATTCTCCTGTTAGACGTGTTAAAATTATTTGCTTGGTAGTCTATTTTGCATAATTTTGTAGTGAAAAAAATATATACTGAGCTAAATATACCAGAATATATGAAGACAAAACAATGTAAGTAGTGAAAGAAATCAAGCAATGGAAGAAAATCTCTAATCAAAAACAAAAAAACCCCCAACAAAAAACCTGTTGCAATACTCTTTTGGTGATCTTTAGCACTGGCTTCTCCTGTGCCATGCTGTGCATAAACAGCTGAAGCACATGTAACACTAAATCAGATTTGTATAGCCTCATTGCAAACCTCATAGAAAAGCATTGTCTTTGTTATTGTGACAACTCTTAACCAAATTGCAGTCACTGATGCTGAAAAATTATGATTGCATGAAAGTGCTAAAAACTGCTGTTCATCATATTGCTAGTCATAGCCCCAGAGACTCATATACCCAATCTTACTATGTAGTTTTCAGTGTAACTATTTTCATGCAAATTGTACAGGGTACAATAGCTAGGTTTCATTTGACGTAGACGTGACGTCGACGTAAAGCGCGAAATTTGACTGGCGGTCGGAAGTGAAAAAGATAAGCGCAAAATCACAGACAGACAGTACGCAAAATGCCTATGTCCTGTTGTGTTTACGGATGCTCCAGTAGGTCGACCAGAGAAACTGATAAACGGTATTTTAGGGTACCAAAAATAGCCCAACGAAGAGGAGAAAAATGGAAAATTCTAACCGAAAAACGTAGGAAAAAATGGATTTTAAATTTACGTTTACAGTCGGGAGGAGCAGAGTCTGCCAATGCCCGTGTCTGCAGCGACCACTTCGTCAGAGGTAATGTTATGTTTGCAAACGAACTTATTAGCATTAGGTTGTCGTTAAATTCTCGTTTACTTAGTGCTTTTAAGTTAGTAGTCTAATATTGACTTGATTGGGACTATAGGCTGCCCAAGTGCTTTGGATGACGAAGAGTCGGAGGACTGGGCTCCGACGGTCAATCTCGGCTACGAACGAAAACCCAGATCGGAATCAGTTCTCAAACGAGAGAAAAGAATGAAGCTTAAGGCAGAACAGCATCGATGTGCAGAGGCGATTTTGGATATGCAACAGACGGCTGAGAGCCCGGATTTGAGCCTAGTGACAGTGGAGAACAGGCTACTAACCCTGCCATACAATTGCAATGAGCTGCAATCACTTCTCCATCCTCCTTTGCAATTACCCAAGTCTTCAGAGGTGTCTCGTTAGACCGCTGAGAATGGTTTACCTTGAAACAAACAACTGTCACTCTAACGAAGTCCTAAGGATGTGGCATGTTTGTTGACGTTAAAGCCGCTACCGCTAACTGTTAGCGTGTTTAAGATAAAGCAATATAAGAACAAACACTCACCCTTGCAAACACCAAACTGTATCCATCACGGAGACGTTTTGTTCCAAGGTTGTGGACCCACCCGCTGACAAAAAAATTGTACGCCTCCAGACTCTTGAAAGCTTTCATTTGCTGCCTAGTGTAGTAAGAAGTCTGGAGGACCAAGTAGTTGGTGATATCCACAGCCTCGATAGTAGGCAAATCCTTTACTTCTGTGGTGTATTCGGACATTTTCAAAGAATACGGATCACGTCCGATATATTTTTTAACTATCTGTTTATATCTCTCCCGAGAAACGGGGTCTAAAGTTGCACAATAGCTGCTCTCCTGACTCTCCACAGTGTCCTCCATGTTTACTTCCGCCCTCCACTCAAAAATCGCGCTGCCTCCGCACGTCATCAGAACCACGTGACCGCAACCCAACTATTTTAGACTCATTTGTTCCAGTTTTGTTAAACTTGGGCTGTGGCTGCTTTGAGTGACAGACCCAAACCAGATGCTAGCTGTTTGCTAGGTGTTAGCTCAAGTCCCTGAACTGGCCCTCTTGACTCTGTTAGTGGGTTAAAATAATAATAATAATAATAATATGGTCATGCAGATAATTGTCCTGACATACTGTCCAAGGAGTATGTGCTCTGGCATAGAGAGGCACCTTGGAGGGGGGTTGACATAGTTAATGTAAGTGTTAGCTTAGCAAAACATGCAAAATATACTCAATTTTGATGTGAAAAACCAAGACGAACAATTCAAGAATTTCCACAAAGTAAGGTTACGTCACAGTGATTACATATCCATCTATCCTTCTATATATGTACTGTTTATCTTTCTATCTCGGTTAGGAACTCAGGCTACTGCATGTTCCTTTGTGTTCATTTGCAAGTTTTGCTAGTCAGTCATTATAAAGCTAACTTCAATCAGTCATATATTTGCACTGTTTTGCAGTTATGCGACCTAACATGGGCGAGAATATAATGGTAAGTGATGTAAAAAAATATATATAAAATGATATATTTGTAATTGTTCCATGAGAAATGAATAGACTAACTTTTAAAGCCCTTTACAACTTGGTTATGATGTTCAATAGAATTTAATGCACCATCGTTATTATGGCTTCTTATGACCACAAAAGAAATGCCAACCTTCACCAAAGTTGAGAGCTTTAAATAACAATAAAATCAGGCATAGGTTTTGAGCTCCCAAAGCTTAAAACATGCCTTGAAAGCATTTTATGCAATATACTCATTGCACACAATGGTATTGCTGTCTTTTCTTTTTCTATCTCAAATGTTGGTCTAGAGAAACTGTTAAACAGTTGCACTTGTAATATCTTGCTATGACATCATATCCTTCCCTTGTTAACAAAGCACCATTTATACTGGCAGAATAAAACAATCTGCTCTTTTACTGTGTGCAGTGACTGAATTATTACTGTTCATTAAACTCAATTACACGCAGAAATTTGGGCAATGTAGAAATGTCATCATTCCTGAAAAATCTTGCCTCACTTAGAACAGCTGGCACATTCATAGCATTATTGGACTGAAAATTAAAACTACCAAACAAGGCCATTCAGTTGCCAGGACGCATCACGTTGGTTTTAGATCATCATAGCTCAAGTTTGGCCTGGTTCCCGTTGTAGTATCCATGGTGATACACAGATAATGTGTCAAGGAGACGTTCATTCTTAAGGTCATCCCCATCAACTACGATTAGTTTCCTTGCTCGGATGAGTCACTGCTAGTGTTAACATTGCAGCAGTTCACCTAAAACAATATAACTATAGTAATCAAATAAAATTATTAAATATTTTATTGTAACAATCTAAACCGGATATATCTGCATGTATATCTCATAGCAAGTTATTGGGGTTCCAAAACCAAATATATGTAGCAAAATGTACATAACATCGTCTGATAGGACAGAACACAAATAGGAAGTTAGAATGATGATTATTCACTACTAAATCGTGGAGAAAATAACATAAATAAAAACAATAATATATAGAAATATTTGCTGATGATGCCTGATGATGTGTTTTTGTATATTGTCATTAAATTAAAAATAGTAACAATATGATGAAAAAGAATGACTACTTTTGTTAAAATTGACAAATGTTATTTTTGTGCCTTTGAGCAGGTGTTAACCCACATGTGTCTCTGCTGATATCGTCCGTGTCGATGCTGCTGAGAAAGAGAAGATTTTCTTTTGAAAGTCATTTTCAGTCTCTTCATGTCTGTGCAAAGCCTTGGGGCTTTGGGGGTGAAGTTCAGACAAAGAAGCTTGGAGTTACTGTCAGCTCCACTGGAGCCTTGGTCCCTTCAGCCACACACAAACACATTCATGTAGAAAAACAACCACACAGACACTTTGTCAAGAATCATCATGTCCAACCAACCACCAAGCAACACTAGCCACCCTTACCCCATGTGGCCATTATTTAACACTTTTGGGTAACATACATACACACAAGCACAGACACACAGTAGCGCTCACACGCACAGATGCATCCTGTCACGCATTTACAGAACGTCCTGCCCTTCCTTCTTTCTCTTGCACTAAATAGCTTGCATATGTAGCACATAAAGTACTGACATTACTCCACATTTACATTTAATACGCTTAGTCCAAGGCAATTGACTTGTAGAAAAAAAAAAAACACACCCAAAAAACAAGAAAAATAAATTGGCTCAATGTATGAAATCATATTAATTTTGTGTGCAAGAAACATGGTCTACACAAATCAAAACAAGCAGGTTAATGCGCCAATTTAACATTTTGAAAAGGAGTATTGCAGAATAAACACTTGAACATTTAGGGCTTAATTGAAGTACATTTTGCTGCCAAATTTAATTATAGACTAGAGTACTTTTGCACACAGTGCCAATCACTCCGACTCACTTGCCCTAGCTGACTGCTCTGTCCTCTCATCTAGATGGACTAACATGTAATTACAATGAGTTAAGCACCCAGAATCCTCTCTGGCTCTTCAGAGAGCTGGAAAAGATTGTGCTGCTCTTTCCAAACTACAGACTGTCTACTAAAGGTCACACACTGTCTCCTCTTCCTTTCTCTGTGTTCTTCTATAGCATGCTTTCTGCATGGTAACGGCATATAAGACAGTTTGAAGACTGACCTTTACTACACACAAAATCAGATGTTTTTTTTCCTCAATAAAACATCTAAGTGGGTGTTTTTTTTCTTTTTCTTTTTTTTCCCATCAACTTGAATACCATTGCCATGTGGCTGTGAAAGGGAAAACTTCTTACAATTGGTACAGCATGTACTGCTGTTAGCACTGTGGTATGACTGACAGGTCAATGGTGTTTAACTCGCGGCTTTCAAATGTGATGAACTTCCATACTAACCAGAGTTCAGGGCAACAACTGCCCCCACGTTGTCCAAGCAACTGCACTCCACTTTTTAATGAGGACCCAGATGATGGGTTGAGGGTATATAGAGGAGGCTCTCTTGCTCGAGTGCATAGGTAAACAGGATGGGAAACAGCACGGGAGAGGGGCTACGTCAGGCATAGTGAGACAAATATTTATGAACTCAAGCTGACCTTCTGTCCAAGAAATGTCACATTTATACTGCTCTCCACGGTTTGTTGTGGGGACATCTAACAAATAAATGAATGTAATTTCAGCACTACTCTGTTTTAACCATGAGGCATTATGTCAGCAAATGATTCTGGGTTGCTGCAATCAGTGAGTGCTGGACTGAATACGGAGATGAGAGACCGCTCCACAGATGATGCAACACATGTCCGATTTTTGCAATTATTTTTCAGAAACCTGCATGCAAGAGTATCTTGATGCATCAAGATTTATATATGTCTTCTCTCTAGCTACAAAATGTATTTTAGCCTCTCGTGCTGGCTCCCCACTCATTACAAAGGTGATGCAATGTTTCATCCAGGGGGCTAGAATAATTAAATTTTGCATGCTGCGACCAAAATGAAATCAATCTGTGGTTAAAAAAAACAACAACAACAAAAATAGCAATTGCAGCTCATGAATAAGAATGATAGACTACAGAGAGTAGAACAATAACTGACAAAATAAAAATAACCACACGTCAATGTTGGATGCCAAGAACATTGCTTACCACCCCTCTCGTTCACTTATTTCCAGTCTTTCTGATGACTCAGAGGACACTGGAAGCTTAGAGCGGTGTTAACTGATAATAACAAGAATGATGGACGTTAATTAAGCTTTACTTCAACTGATTTTCATTGAAATATAGCACATGTAATTGGGGGTGTTTATATTCAGAATTATTTTATGATTTTTTTTTGTTGTAATCTTCCAAAGTCAGGTTGTAATAGCAGCAGACTAAGCAGAGTATTCCTGGGGTTCTTAGTCCCAGTCACACTTTCCTGTTCCTCTTGAGGGATCCCAAGGCATTCCTAGGCTAGATGACCTATATAATCTCTGCTCCCAGTTGGGCTGGATAACCTTTAAAGCAGGTGCCCAGAAGGCATCCTAACCATCCTAACTAGGTTGTCCCTCAACCGACTGCTTTAGACAGTCTGCCTGACAGTTTATTTATAATTCATGCAATAAAACGTCCATGTTTGTCTAACTGAAGTCAGCAGCCTCAGTACCTCTGTAAGGCTGCACTTACAGGCACAGCAGTGTTTTGAGGTAAGTGCTAACATAGTAATCTGGGAATCTAACATCAAAGTTAAATGTTAGAATATGAACACGTTACTGGCTCCAAGCTGATTTGAACCACCACAGCTCTCCTCGCCTACAGAAGGGGTGGAAATTGGCACCATTTTAAACTAGTGTATTTTTAACCAACACAATCATGCCTAAGTCTAACCGAGTAGTGCCAGTGCCTAAACCTAACCAAACAACATTTGAAAGCTGGGTGTGTTTTTGCTACTACTGCCCAACCCAACTCCTTAAGGGGACTTTCTGGTTCCTTTAATGTTGGTTCATTGTGACTGTTTAGTTTGGGGATTTATTAGAAAAATGTCAAAATGTATCCAGAGACAGAAAAGGTCTCAATATAACTTTATGGTAAGTCATTTAATTAATAACGGGATCACTGTAAACATCATACCGCATTCTCTTAGGATCAATATTGTCTGTGTAATGGTAATTTAGACTCACTGGTCACTTTGTGATCAGTGCTAGTACCTAGTATCTTTACAAGACCTTAATTCCAAATGGCATAGATTCAACAACGTACTGAACATATTCTAAGATTTTGGTCCATCTTGACATGATAGAATCACACAGCTCCTGCAGATTTGTTTGCTGATAAAGTGAATCTCCTGTTCCACCACAACCCAAAGGTGCTCTCTTTAACTGTGAACTGGTGACTGTGGTGGCCATTTGAGTCCAGTGAACTCTCAGTTTAAGTTTGAGATGATTTGTGCTTGGTGACCTCATGTGTTATCCTGCTGAAACCATGTGCAAGGCACATGATCAGGTAGGTAGTGGTGTTTAAACAATACTCAGATTGACATTGACATCACTTTCCTCAGAGAAATGCTTCTAGCAAGCACACTAAAAATGTACAGCTTTCTTAGCTTAGCAATAAAAATGGACACCGGACCATCTGGTTGCCTGTGCTTTCTCACCGAAACTGACTTTGAAGTTAATTATTTCTGATGTCATGACAGCTTCAAGTGATGGTAGTGCCTTAATCACAGGCTGTCATATTATCCTCCAGGTACCAGAGGGGCTTTCCTGAGGGAGAGGTCATATTTATTCCTTTCACTGTTTGTTTCGCATTATTGTTTCGCTCCTGCAGCTGCACACATTGAGAGACAAGGCCTACAAGGTCCTCCCCTTCCTCTCCTGCCTCCCCACTTACAATGCCCAGCCCCTATCCTGTGTGTTCAAAACATCCCTAGAAGACTTTTTGCCAGCAGAAATTACCTCATCCATTATTTCCGGGCTTAGTAATTTAGCTCTAAACACTGACACAGATGACATCGACCTTAGACTGTATTTTGTAAACAGCTGGGGGGGGGATACAGTGTTTGTTGATAGAAAACACTGTGCCTGAATCAGATTAGGTTCAGAGCAGAGGAATCACTACCACTTAATCACTTAAGACTTTGACATATTCAATGTGAAACTGTAAAGCTAATGATGATAATGTTCCAGAGTGTTATATGTTTAGAGCAAAGATTTGGATTTTGATTAGCTCTTTACATTTTGATATTCAGAAATATCGCTCATGAGAGAAAAACATCCAGTGAGGAAGCTCTTTCCACATCCCGCCTTGATCTACGCCTTTTCGATTGTAGAAGTTAGGTTCAAGATAAGTAAGTTTCACACTATAATTCATAATTTTGCAGTAGTAGCATTGCTTAGGAGTTGACCAAAACAATAGTTAACATAACTACAAACAGAGTTTGTAAGATTGATAATATTCACTTTGCAGATGGGCTTTAGTGCAGGACTTTCAAGCGCTCTCTGTGTCAAAGAAAATTTGCAAAGTTGGAATTTCTTAAAGGGGTAAATGTCAGTGTGGTTGATATTTGGGATTATTATATAAAGGACTGTCTGCCCATGCACCTCAAATGCCATGTGCAGCCACTGGGCTTTTGGGGAAGATTTGAAATACAGTAAATACATATATTTTATATGCATATATATATATATATATATATATGTGTGTGTGTGTGTGTGTGTGTGTGTGTGTGTGTGTGTGTGTGTGTGTGTGTGTGTGTGCATTTGCATCTTTGACAGCCTGTTTCTTTGATCAATCAGCAGTCCAAAATGAAGCTGATATCTTATCTTACTGTTTTAGATGGCTGAAATAGGACATTTCCTTTAGCCACAAAAAATATCCCTAATTGAGCAGTACCCCACCTAGCTAAGTGTTGTCACATAAGCTCTCACTGGGAATGGTAACATAGCTAACAGAGGAAGTACAAAAATAATAGCAAATCACAACAAACATTTAGTAAACAATTTCTGTTATTATACTAAAGAATGTGTTAGCGGTGATAAACTAAAAATACAAATCCAGCTGACTTCCAGTGCTTTACTATTTCCTGTCAGATTAAATAGTCAGTACGGTATTGCAGCAAACTCTGGACCCAAACTGCAGTGTCCAGCTGAGTCTGACTCCAAAAGTAAGTTAGTCCCCAGTGACTCCCATGTTAAATTGCCTTACTAAGCAGCATACAGCCAGGTACAAAATACAGTTTGGGCCTTCTGGCATTGAAAATTAAAGTATGTTATTTTTATACTTGCTATTAATTAATGGGTATATGTGCATGTGTGTGTGGGTAGCATCTATTCAGTCTATGGATGAAGCTTGCTAATGTTAGCTGATAATTCTCCACCTTTCTTGTCCAAATATTGCAACTTCTGTCTAAAAAAATGAACCCAACATAGCAATGGGCTAAATGCTAACACTGAGGCTGAAAAATGCATCACAACGTCAGTCGGTCCGTCTTTTATCTACAGTCTATACGTCATGATAAGCTTTGTGTCTTTTTGTTTCCTTGTAACTAAAAATAGAATGCACAGTTTTATTTTTGGACAGGAAACCGAATAGTACTTTATTCACACAGTAGTTGAACTACATGTAGAGCATGGAGTCATTTCTAATAAAGTCTTTGAACAATACTTCTTCTTATAACAGGGCTTTGAATATACTGTTACCTTAAATATGTCGTACTACTAGTTGTAACTGTGCCACTTGAATGACATACTTTTCATGCCTCAGCTACTGAAATTCATTAAACGGGCACAAAGGTTATTTAACCAGAGTAGAATTTAACTCTGTTTGCCACATTTTAGAGATATTTTCATGTATTTCATATGACATGCATCACAGGATTTACTTTTCTGTTGCTGTGCTCTGCTGGATGTTCACATTAAAAATTCTGTTTGCAAGTTGAGATTGCTGAAAGTGCCAATGACATGAATTCCGGTTTACTACATAACCACGCACAGGTGGGTGAAAACTACGTATTCACACATGTGGGGCCACATTCACAGGGACATTCCTACACACGTGTGAAAAATCAGCATAAGCCTTTCAGAGGCTATGAAGTAACATTTTAAATATGCCAGAAATGTAGACAAGTAGCCTTTGACAAATTGGGGAAATGTGGGCATGCATTAATTTTCTTGAATGCCTTTTAAGTGAGCTGAAAGCACTCAGCATTAATCTTTAATGACTCTGATCAGGAAGTGGGCTGGCAGTGAGCTTCAGGTGTTTTACAGCATCCAGGGATTCTGATACTTCTTGATCTGAGTGATCCCAACTTTATTCACACCTTTTCATTTTCAGATGACCGAACTTTGAAGTTGAGGTGAGTGCTCCCCTGCAGGAGGAAGCTCTCTAGTTCTTGCATATTTGCCCTTTGGGAGATTCTTCCTCTGAAAGTGATATGAGGGAGGCTTCACCAACCACTCATGGAATCCCTGTGATGACTCACTAACCTTCCTTGGTCTCGAGCATATTATCCTCTCCTCTCTTTGCCTGTTCTGACTTTTCACTCCTCCTCTTTCCCTTTAGTCAGAAAGCCTTTCCTTCTTTTTATTTTCAGTGAGTCACAAGTAAATCCACGGATATAGATGCCCTGTGTGGGCAGATTGTGCCCCATGTGCTCGACTGCTGTTATTGCAACTGCAAGCCTCATCCAGCCATCTTTAGAGACTATGAAAAAGAAAGTTCCCCCACATTGTCCTCATTTCCACTGAAATATGCTTCGCATGAATTGTCTGCAATATGAAGTTATGTTGTTCTTCTGGTGTGTCAATAAACCAGTTATTGCTTTCCAAGTTGAATCACATACCAATGCAGAGATTTAATTCCTTAAACAACATATCCTGATCCCTGGAGTGCTACGGCTTAGTGTTACATTATAAAATCCGGGCTATGTTGCATAAGCTTACAGAAGAACTTCATATAAAATGTCTCAAATTGGATTTTCTTTTGATTTTTCTTGAACTACTTATGACTTTCCCAGACTGTTTAAACAGCCCCTTGCACACAAAGCACATATATTTCCCATTCACTCAAAAAAATGCACAGGCACACACCCATAATTAACACAGATGTGATTGGGATTTAATGTATGAAACAATGCATTACTTAATACTTCACACCCAATCCAGGATCACTGGGTCAAGGGTTTTAAGTGAGGAAAGGGTGGAACCCTCCGAGTGGAAGAGGTGTGAGTGGCATCCTCCTATAAAGGAAACACATGGAAGAGGTCCTGAAGAGGAAGCAAGTTTCCCCAGAGGGTAAAACAAAGGATATGGAGAGGAAGCCCAATTAATTATTGGAATGTGAGAGATCCATTTTCTTTTTTCTTGAAGTCAGCAAGATTTTAAACACAGCAGCTTTCTTTTATGAAGGATGTGCTTGAAGAGTACCTTGCAGTACACCCTTACTTAGATGCAAAAGATAAATATGAATAACACTTGAAGAGTAATTTGATTTCATTAGTCACCATTGTTGCTCATCACCTAATACTGCCAGTGATGGCTGGTTAATTGTGTACTTGTACTCAAATGTACTCAGCCATTGTGTTCTTTGCAAAGGAAGAACCACAAATGAAATATTTGTCTGCATTCTTGGGTTTTTTTTAGTCCTGAGTGCTCGTCTCGAATGGCCCTGTTGTAATTTCTCACCTTTTGAAAACACTGATGTGGACAGATGAGAATCAGGAAGTGAAATAAACGTTATAATAAAAATTTCCACTGATGAACTTTTACATATAGTGATTTTTATTCTTTAAATATGCAATACATCATATGTCATATTGCAACCATAGAGAAAAAAATGTTAATTCAGTTTCAAATGTCTTTTATGCAGCGTTTTTCTTATACCGTGAGTAATCATGCATACTACTCAAGGACAGAATAATGTCAGTGTTAATTAACATCAAACCTCCTACTTACATTTTGCAATGGGACCTTTAAAATTATGTAAAGTTTCATGCATCTATTTTTTTAATGGGTTCCCTCCAAACCTTTATTTCTCCTCTCACACTCCAACTCAAACGGACTGCAGCCTAAATTTTCCCTCAGGTATGGGAGAGGATGTAAAGCCTGATGGATTAACAAGATGTCCAGAGTATTTTCCTGCCACCCCACCCTATAAATGTGCTGATAAGCTAAAATCCCCTGTGACCATGGGAAAAGTGGGCCAAATGAGGACCAATATCAGTGCAAATACTAACTGTAATGGGATCTGATGCAACTAGGCAATGGATAAATAAAGAATTTAAGTGTTTGTCATTTTTGTGTTGGAGAGCTGTTTACTCCAATTTAACTACAAGGGAGGTTTTTCTTTAAAAGCCGGTGTTGATACACAGAGTGCAATGTCGTACTCTGTGAAAAACAAAATACAGTGCTGATTTCACAGGATCTCATTAGTGTTACTTTGAGCATTCTTTCAGACAATGTGTCTCTGGACCAGTATGTAATGAGGCTATTTTACAGCACTATAGTTGTGTAGTACATTTGTGTTACTGGTCTTCCCACCTCTACAGAGTTCCTCATAGCTTACAGTTGCTGTCCATGAAGAATTTATTTTGTACCATGAGTGAAGGGGGATTAATGATATAAAAGCAGTAAGCTACTTTCACAGCACAGTGTGTGTTTCCAGGGTGTACCCAGTTTTTCATCCAATGACACTTGATAGGCTCCACCCCACCTGCAACCATAAATTTGATGTGTGGTTAAGAAACTGGATGGATGGACATCTGTTTAATATAATTTTGCTTGAAGTACAAACTTTTTTGCAGTAATATTCTACTGTGCGTGGTAGTTGACCTTATAGTATTTGAAATGTCAATCAGTGCTACAAGACTTAAAAATAAGACTTCAATAAGTCACATTTGCAACTCCTTAATTTTAATATGACAGAGTCGTGATTAGCGTTAAAAATAAATATGACGGTGTTAATGTTTGCTAAAACACGCTCATCTTGCATAACGTCAATCCTGACCCGTATTGACAAGTGTTACATTTCAGTTATTAAGGGAGTCTCTGCAGCTCTCATGGTGTAAAGTATCTGACACATTTTTAGATGTGTAGTTTTAACTCTCTGTGGTGTGGACCAAACTTTCAAAGTGATGAATTTAACTCTACTGGTGCTGAATGAACAATGCTGCAAATTTCCAGCTGATTTTTGCTCTTATCTTACAATAAACAACAGATTGACACCCGGCTGCAGAATCAAGAATTCTGTGTCTGCATTTGGTACTTTTGCCTTTAAAGCCAACAACGTGCATTTATGCTTGTGAAGGCTGCTCATTAGCATCAAATAGCCTATGTGATCTTTATGTGCTGAAAGAATGTGAGTGATTGCAAACCGTATGGTTAAAGGACTGGAAGACAAAAAGGGTTATCAAGAGTCAGTGCAAATGAGGTGTCTGAACAATTGTGTGATGTAGTTGTTGATGCCAAGCTAATATCAACATTCATTCTCCAGGAACTTTTTCAGCATGGAGACTTGAGGGCATCAGCTTCTCAGTAAGAACAAAGTCATTAGGTGTTTTCCCACGGTTGTAAAATTGCCCAGATTCTGTGCTATTGAGAAGAATCACGGTTTCATTTACATTTTCACGCTGCGAGAAATACTAAATACAAAAGTAATGATTCTGAGAACACATTCCCGGATAAATGAGAGATTTCTGGAAAGATCCTACAACATAATGCATTTTGTTTTATACTCACTGTTACATTACTCTAACTGCTAATATTCCTAGCGTTGGAGCTAGTTCAGAAGTACCTGTATTTTGCAATATTTTTGCAAGCTTTTTGCACACGTAGCGCTTACGTACAAGAAGCGATGCTGTCCTCAAAAGAAAAGCATACATGCGTTTGGGCTCATCCCATCATTCCTGGGGGTCATCTTCACATCTGAAAAGGGCATCCTGAGCACAGGCTGAGGGGAAGCACAAAGGAAAGGGATGTGTGTTTACTGTTGTGTTTTAGTGTGTGTGTGTTTTTGCCTGCAAAGCTCTTTAGTTCGCAATGCTGGGAACAGCTGCAAGCAGGACTTCCTGACCTGCACAGGAAACAAAATGGCGGAGAATGGGAGGCTTGGAACAATGCTGTGAAAGTCAGCCACCACCCAGGTTAGGGGGTGAGGTGCTTGTGAATCAGAAAGCAGAGAGGTGAACGGAGCACGTCCCTTCGCTGCTGCATAACCACGTGTTGGAACACCTATCGTCTAATAACCTAATAAGAGAATTCAAAGATGTCTGTTTCCATAGTTTGTACAACATAAACACACAGACTGGAACCATTTTCCACCTCAGCCTTGACAAATCTTCAGTTAGAGATATTTTTAGGGGGAAAAAATAAAAACACCACAAATGTTTAAAACGTAAAATTAAGTGTAAATGTAATTTTATTATATTACTAAGGTATCATTAAAACACAGATAGTTAAAACCTTCATGCTTTTAAATTATTTTATGTTCAACATTACAGCACATTACAGTAAAGCTGCTCAGCAGTCAAACTAAGACCAAAATAATGAAACTGGTCCCACACACTTGCTAAAAATTTCCATTTACTGCCGCCGAGTGTCCGAGAATCCATGCTATCTGCCAAAAAGACTTTTGTCATGAGCATTCTCACGTTTCAAAACTGATCAGAATAGCAAGGAAGGTGGAAGTTTACAGCCACGTACGTCTTTGTTTGCAGGATGTTTCACAGGCACTATATTTAGTGTCGTTGGGATATAACGATCTCCTTTGTGCCTGTTTTGTGTCTTTTGTGGATGACAAACCGGCTTTGACACTCTTCTGTGACTGTTCTCAAAAGACTGATATTAATAGCAACAGCAAACAAGTTGATGCACTTGAAAGCTGAATTCGGAGCATCATTAGATATCTTTAGTTCCAGCGGTGCATTACTAGGGCCGTACAGAGGAAGAGATGGAGGCAATACACGGTACAAGCTGGTGTACAGCTTGTACTGTAATACTGAACTATTATGTAATGTAACACTAAATGCTACTCCACCAGGGAGTTCCATCCTTTATTCCTTTTCCAATTTAACCACCTACGGTCTCCCGATAAAGCCACGGAAAATAGAGGTGTGATAAAAGCAGGATTCACACATTTCGAACACGTACGTGTAACTTCAAAGACTCCATTCTTCAGAGGTATCAATGAGCAAACGCTCGCCAGTTATAAAAAAAGAATTGTACAGCAAAATATATTCTTTGATAAGCACTTTGATTGAATTTCTCAGTTGTTAAAGTTTGGGGAGACTCTAAACTCGTGCATTTAGAGCTACTCTCCTGTGAGCCAGTGTTTCAATAAAGAAATCCCTTATCATTTCTTCTCACTAAGTTCCTTTTTTAACCATTTTTTTGGCTCTTTTCTTCCTCTTTTACCAAATTTAGAACAGTGTCAAAAGTCTGACAAGTGAATAGAGATATTTAACAATCAGATATCTGCACTGCTTTTTCGTCACCCATCAGATTTCTTTGTGAAGCAGCACAAAAGGCAGCGACACTGTCTGCCTTGGCTGAGAACCCATGGGATAAAAAATTTCAGGTGAGGAAATAGTTATAGATATATATATATTATCCTCTTATCACACTTTGCAGATGGCTTTTATATAAAGACACACAACTCTGGATACAGTTGAGTGCTCTTTAAATGACGGGTTTTCTGTTTGAAGATAGCATCAATTATTTCTACTTCCTTCAAAGTCAAATTCATTAATTTTTCAATTTAATTAGGCACCACAACTGATTCCTATCAGTATAACTGACAACGTCAGAAGACGTTCTTACTTTTAGTGTGTGATAATGACAATCTTCTAAGTTTATTTTTAAGAAAAAGTCCTCCCACAGATTGGCTTTCATCCTTTAATCACAACTTAATAGAGAACCATGGCCAGATGGCTGGACATCAAAAGATATAGTCACTCAGAACTAATTGTTGACCTAAATTTAGGTCATAATGTTCTCTTCCAACTTCAACTTGCATATAGTACTGTGCAAAAGTATTGAACCGCCACTAATATTTTTAGATTTTGTAGGAAAATGGGAAATAGGTACAGCAATTTACTGACGTGTATTAAAATACATAGAAACACAGAATACACATGACCACTTTTATTCTTTAACACAACCTGAACTCTTCTAGGTAAGCATTAAGTTTTTAGAAATAGTTCCCCAGGCTTCTCAAAGGACATCTAAAACTCTACTATGATCATTGTCATCTTAAGAAATGAAGCAACTGGAAATCAGATGGTATTGCATGGTGGATCAGAATCTGATGGTGCTTTTCTACAGCAATTTTGACAAGATCCCCCACACCACTGGCTAGATTATGACCCCAAACCATGACAGAGCTCCTGCTGGTTTTTACAGGTTGCTGTAGACTCTCACTATTGTACCTCTCTCCTGACGTCCTCCATACATATTGACAATGATTTGAACCAACAATTTCAAATGTTGATCATCAAAAAAAATTCTAATTTGTACTCAACACTCCTGCTGCCGCAGATTTTTACTCCAGTTCTTGTGTAATTTGGCATACCTCAGTATTTTCTCCCTGTCTTGTTTTCCTTCCTTGAGAATGCCTTTTTGACAGCAATGACTGTACAGTATACTGTACAGTAATGCCACTGTTTTGCACATGTCTCAACTCTGTATATTTTTATATATTTTATTTATTGTTTACTCTATTTAATTTGTAAAATATGTGTATACACACACACACACACACACACACACACACACACACACACACACACACACACACACACACACACACACACGTAGAAAAATATTTAGTATACACATCCAGAAATGCATATACTATTATATATTGTACATATATTTATTAGTTTCAGATGTAGCCATTCTTGTATTTTGCTTGTTTACATTATTGTATTTTGCACAACTCTGTTGCTTGTGAAGCTCGCACACAAGAATTTCACTCACATGTACTGTACCAATGTACCTGCACATGTGATGTGACAATAAAAGTGATTTGATTTGATTTGATTTGACAGCTGAGGCCATTTCTAATGAGGTTTTCGTGAACAGTAGATAGATCAGCTGTGCCAGATGTCTCAGTTCCTATGTCAGATCTATATAGATAGCTCTGCCACTTCTTCACTTGTCCAGTTCCCTCACATTTTTTTTTAAGGACACAGTGCACACCATAGGGCGATCGTGGCTCAAAGAGTTGGCAGTTTGTCTTGTAACCGGAAGGTTGCCGGTTCGAACTCCGACTCGGACAGTCTCGGTTGATGTGTCCTTGGGCAAGACATTTCACCTACCGCCTACTGGCCAAGCCTAGCTTCTGTCAGTCTGCTGTGGCTAGAACTATAGCTTGCCTCCACCAGTGTGAGAGTGAATGAATTGTAAAGTGCTTTGAGGGCCCCGAAAAGTGCTATATAAATGCAATCCTTTATTATTATAGACACACACCAAGACATAGTTGGATTTTGCAAAAGAAATGGGAACAAATGATGGAATATTATGTTAAGCATAAAGTACAAATAATGTTGCTATCATAGTCAACAAATCTTTTCTGTGCTAAACAATATCATCATCTTAGGATGTGCATTCATGTGCGTCTTCTTGGATAAAGAAACTATCGCAAGCAAAATATAACAAAAAGAAAAGTTATACTCTGTACAACCAAAAATGAAAGATTCAGAAAAAGCCCAAATAGTTCATTGTAAGTGCACAGCTTCTTTGTGGAGTTATCAGAAGAAACCTTTTTCCCATTCACACAGTAATTTTCTCCTTTGTTGTTACAAAAGAAGTGATTAATATGACTTTGAGAATTAAAGTAATCTAAAGCAGTAGCTCTCAAATTTCTAAAGGCTCGTTCCCCCTTCAAAAGTATTTGCTATTTTCAGGGTTGTATATGGCTTTCATAGATGTGAAAATTAGTCAAAGAGTAGTAGTTCAAACCATTTCACTTGTTCCCCTAATCGAAAAGCCAGCTGTGTCCTTAAGGCAAAAGACACAATTGTCTAATTAGTCTCTTTTTCTACAATCATTTGGGAACGATCGAGTAGGTGGCTAAACGCGACAGCAGACCATTGTAATAAAGAAACTGTAAAAATGTCTCTGTTAGGAGTGGGAGTTGTATGTGTGATATCTGAATGAAATTATACTGAAAGAAAGGAAAAGAAAAAAAGTTCAAAAACGTCCCAAGTTTTCAGCCTCAGCATCTTCTGTTAAGATAAGATAACCTTTATTAGTCCCACACGTGGGAAATTTGTTTTGTCACAGCAGGAAGTGGACAGTGCAAAAGTTATGAGGCAAAAATTAGAATACAATAAGAATAAATACAGTACAGTTCTCCTCCTTTCACAAACTGTTCTAGCGGTTGAATCTTGGGTTGCCATGGAGACAGAATCACCCACATGTCTCATCATGAGGATGCTCTTATCGGTGACAACACAGCTGTTTCCTCTATCCTTCACATTTGGTACGTTGCTCATCACTTTGCATATTCTGCACAATACTCAAATTAAAGGATCGTTTAGAGCACGACATCCTGCTCACACTAAAAACCTTACCCACTGGTGAGAACTGGTGCTTAGTAATGTTCACGGCTACAGCTGAATCAATACTTGTATAGGGAGCATAAATATAAGAAAATAAACATTACACGAGCCTACTGCTGGATCCAGTACCTCGTTTTCGCTTCTCCACTTTGTGTTTTTTGAGATTGGAAATTCTCTCAAGCGTTTAATGCCCATCATTCTTACAAATATGGGCATTTCCATAACTGCTATTTAAAACAAGACTTTGAAAGAAGTGATCTCATATTAAAGCATGTGAGTACACAGTATGACGCAGGTTATGGATATATACAAACACCTCCACAACTGCGTCTGACTACAGAAAGAGAGGAAATTGCAGTGCCCACTCACTGTTACTCCGCCTTGAAGTGAGCTCTCACTACTCAGTGTTCCAGCATTTGCAAAAATGAAGAGAGCACACGCTGAACTGCCAAGCTTTTACTACTGGATTTATTCAACATTTGCAACCTCTAACACTGACTGTGCACTGATAAACAGTGTAGTAGGACGGATTTAAAGCACTGTTAAATTAGACTGCATTCATACATGATGTTTTAAGTTAAATCAAATCAGACAGTTAAAGATGAGCTCTGTGGTGTTCTGCTGTGGAGCTCAGCATGGGTGCAGAGATGGAGCTCTGCTAATACTCTCAGTTAATGCATGCCTCGAATTCCCAACCAAAGCATCACCTGAAAATATATAACAGATACCCAACAAACTGGAGAAGTCCGTGTACCAGCCCATGATGGCTGCATTAAAGTAGTGTCAGTGGGTACTTTAAGGGCTGATTTAATGAAAAATCTCTCAGTCTGTCAGTCTCAGTTGCTACCATCTGGTACAGTCCACTTAAGTGTGAATGAAATGCCAATTTTCACAAATTGTTTGATGCTGACTGAACTAATATAAGCAATAATGATAAGGTAAGGACAGCCATTAGCAAAGTCTGTGATCGTAATCACGCTATTTCTGACCACTTAAGGTTATTTTCAACTATGCTTTACATTTTTAATAATCTGAGCTGGTGTCGCATCTCAGGCACAGACAGCGATGTAAACGTACTACAGAGTATTCTTTCATTTTCAAAGACCCCTCTGCACTTATATGTACCAACTGCTGCTAATGTCCCCTTAATATAATCAAAATTCTCCTCAGAGACTGAAAGGGTTCATTTAAATTTAGACAAATGAATATTTCCAGAAGCATTTTCCTTTTTGCACATAAACCCATTTTGCATTTGTGGTTTGTGCAGACAAATTTGAGGTGGAGAAAAACAAGCCAAAGTCAAAATTTCAGTAAGACGAATTTGTTAATACATCTTTTAAAAAGAAAAAAAAGTCCTGGATTTAGAAGGCTGAGTGTTGAGAGCTATGATACAGAGCAATATTTAGTAATAAACATGCTCAAATCTTGGGTGACCAAACACGTGTTGTTATGTTACAGCACCACTGACTCAGATTTGTGCCTAAAAGTAAAACATCTAACGCTTCAGTACCAAAAAACAGAACTACTTGAGCCTAATAGGCCTTTGAATGTCCCAGTAAAAAAACTGTTTTTTTTAAAACATACTTTTCATGTAATGTGCAATAACATCCCTGAACAAATGACTCATTAAGTGGGACATAATAGATGTGCTAAAGGATTACAGTATGTTTATGGCATTTATAAAACATAATAATCTCCCAGTGAGTATGTTAAGATTTCCTTCATATCTTCCTAAAAGAGCATCTGACGGCACTAAAATAATGGTTGCACCAGTCTTGCAACAACAGTTACATTTGGACTATTCTAGCAAGCAAAAGCTGTTGATAGAGTTAAATTTAGTGCCCTGTAAACTGTTTGCTTGCATTTGTAGCCACTTCATGTCATATTATTTTACAATTATTAATGTGCGCAATCAGTATTACAGGATTTCATGGAAATTGCAAAATACTACAGGAAAGAAAGCAGCTTGTTTGTGTTACTGGTGAATAATATAAACGTTTGAAATGGCCGAGTACTACAGAAAATTTATTGATGCTATAGAACTTGCTCTGCAGCTGCTGACTGTTTAGTGAGCAGCATGTGGGAATAAATACTGCACTTCCAAACAAAGCTGTGTCATTGCACATGCTGGAGTTTTACATGATTCATGTTAAAATATCAACACAACACATAGTCAGTGCTCACACTCACTGTTGAAGCCTGAAGGATGGTGTTTGGGGCACAGAGGAAATGGAAAAGGCTAAAGCTGAGTCATGAGGAACACAAATCTGTCACATATTGCCACCTGGTGGTGCATAAATGTATTGCCTCACTTAAGTAAACAATGAATTACTACAGCGTTTTCTATAAAAGAACAGCTCATATATGATGTATGTATTTTTATAATTCTGAAAATACATGATTATGAACACATTTAATTTAACAAGTGTGCAGCCACTTTGAATTTAGATTTAAAAGACCATAATGTACAAACCCCACTTCCAAATAAATAGGTGTGTACAAATGTAAAGAAAAAGAAAAAGCAAGGATTTGCAAACTTCATAACCTCCAGTTGTCCTCAGTTCATTTTAAATGAGTTTTGGCCCAAAGAAGACAGTTACTTTTTGCATCAGTGTTCATAGCTGGACTGGCCATCGGGCATACCGGGCATTTGCCCGGTGGGCCGATGATTTTTTTTTTTTAATTTATCTATTTTTATAACAGTATAAACAATGAAAGGTGATGGATTGGCCAGATGCTGGCAAATGTGTAAAAATAACTCAGTTGTTTGGTGGTGGCTATGGCGGAGCTGCCACAAGAGGCCAGGGATGAGGGAAAGGTGAGGCAGGAGGAGGAGAGACCCGAGGCGGCCGCCGGTCCGAGTGTCAGGTGAACTGAACTTCAGGTAAGAAGTTATGACCTGCAGTCTATCTGGGTCAGATATAAACCAAGTTTAGGTGGAGTTTATTTTCATTGTGCTGACTTTTTACCGTCACTTACAATAACTTGTACTGCGTACTAGCTAGCATGACGGAGTTTCTACAGCTGGGTGGGTGCTATGTTACTGATAGTGAACTTTATTTTATTCATAAGGTTAGTTAGTAGAGTTGCCAACCGTCCCCTAAAAAACGGAATTGTCCCGTATTCCGAGAAAATATTACGCGTTTCGTATTGAGGTGAAAAGGAACACAGTTTGTCCCGGACTTCAGCTACAATGGAAAAAGACACAAAGCTGGAGTTTTTCTCTGTCTTTATGCTGTCAGCTGTCTCTTCTTCTCTCATTCAATCATGAAACTGATCAATTGCTTGTTTATCGCCCACTTTGCACCACAGGAAACCAGCGGTTGTTGTGCTAAACAACAGCAGCATGTTCAAGCTTGATCAGCTGTTGTTAGAATCTATTTAATATTAACTTCTATTACTTTCTAGTATCAGCTGATGTTTGCTGGAGCCACAGCTGTAAAAGCTGCTGGTCATGATATCGGCTTGGATATGTGGTGAGAGGGAAACATGAAGATGAAACCAGGAGATGTCCTTACTGAATCATCAGAGCTGAACAGGTGATGGAGAAACGGGTTTACCTTTAGGTGACATGAATGAGTTGAAGGGAAGTTATGAACTGTTTCTGAGAGACAAATAACACCAGGATCCTTTTCTAAGTAGCTGACAGCTGGTAACTGTGCAGGGGCGGATCTAGCAAAGTTTTGCCAGGGGGCCAGGTAGGGCATTAACAGGGAGAGGGGGGCACAAAGAAATACTTTTCTTTCTTATTCTCATTTACAATCAGTGTTGGGGAGTAACGGAATACATGTACCGCCGTTACGTATTTAAAATACAAAATATGAGTAACTGTATTCCGTTACAGTTACCGTTTAAAAAGGTGGTATTCAGAATACAGTTACTTTGTTGAAATAAATGGATTACACTGCGGTACTTTCCTGTTTCATATTGTCGTGGGTCAGGACTGTTTGGGTTTTGTTTGACAGCTACGTTCTTTTGTTCCAGGCGGCAGCGTTACGGTTGCCATGGTTACAGGGCGACGCTCTCTCTCTCTCTCTGCGACTGTGTGTTTCCTGGGTGAGAGAGCGCCTTTTCGTTGTTGTGCTAAGCTAACAGGCAGAATGCTACAAGCATAGCTCTAAAGAATGTAGCATCATGGGCAGTGTAGTCCGTGCTGCAGGGAGAATGGACTGCCATACACGTTATGGGTCTGTGAGCGCGAGGAGGGAGAAAAAGGGGAGTGGAAAGGTACGAGTTGTCATCGAGGAAAAACGGGAGCTGGAAGCATGTAAATATAATAATAACCACTGCAGCCAAGAAGAGTGCCTGACGAGCCCAGCTGTAAGTAAGCTATTAAGACTCGACTGTACACCGTGTTCGTGTTTTCCTCCGAAAACAATAAGTTCTGTTGGAGCAGTCTTTCAACGCCTCTCTCTGTCTCTCGCAAGAAAAGTTGACCCACACAACAAAGTAAAGCTATTTTTCGGCTACGAGCCGACAGGGACCCCGCCGTATTAGTCAGAGGTCCCTTTACTACAGTTTGGAGTCGCGGACCTTCAGTAATAGTAATAAATCACACAGCAATAGTACATTCACGTTGTTGTAAAAAGCATGATAATATATTAAGTAATCCAAAGTATTCAGAATACATTACTGTCATTGAGTAACGTAACGGAATACGTTACAGAATACATTTTGGGGCATGAATTCTGTATTCTGTAATGGAATACATTTTAAAGATAACCTTCCCAACACTGTTTACAATATCTAGCTTTTATTAAATAATTATCTGAATCTTACAACCAAAGTTTTTATCTGATGTACAACATATAGAAATCATACATACAAGACTGTACATCACTGTCACAACAGCGTTTGTTTTCATTCAAAGACTTTATGGTTTTTCCTATAATACCTGGTGGACCGGTCTCTAGTCAAAATGCCCGGGCTGATTTTTTGTCCCAGTCCAGCCCTGTCAGTGTTCATGTATGGCTTCTTCAGTTTTTACCGGCATTTGTGGAAGGCACAGGGAACTGTGTCCAAAGAGTGTGATTTCATGCAGTGATTTCCATGGCCGAATCATGCCTGTTTTTCATGCAGTGCTATTAGAACAACCATCCAGTATTAATTTTCTGTCCTGTTCTTGTCTCCACATTCACTGAAATGTTTGATATTATGTACTTTATGATGAGCTATCCAAAGCCTGTGCAATTTTATGCTGAGGATGATAATTCTGTCCCAGTTTGCAGATTGTTTTGTTTTGCTTCATTTGCAAGAAGGTGAACCAATGCTCATCTTTGCTTCTGAGAAAAACTTTTTTTTGGTACCCAGTAATGTTTCTGACTTGTTATGAATAAAATATGTGTTTCATAAATTTGCAAATTACTGTATTCGTTTTTTAATTGTAGGGTCTTTACCTTATAATATAAAGTACCTCGATGGTGATTTGTCTCCCTATACGGTAATTAAAATTGAATTGAACTGAATTTGCATTTTACACAGCATCCCATTTGGGATTGTAATCTGTGTACAATTAAAGGTATTGCATGCGCTGCATTTTCTACCTTTCATTAGTTTCAGTATGCAAAAAGAATATTGTTATTCTCATACAGTACGTTGCAAAAGTCTCGAGCCGAATAATTCAATAACAAAAGTTAAAAACAACACCTAACACAGTAGATGAACCAGTTTTGTGCCCACAAATAACACACACACACATTTTATCTTTAGGTACTTCAGGGCCTGAAAACACATAATTAGTTCCTATTTTCTTTGTTTAATCTATGAAAAATACCAAAGATAACTGTATTTTTATACTGTGTTTTTGGATCAATAATTATGAACATAGAAAAGTACCATCTAGAAAGTGTGTAATTGGCAACAGCTTCATTTCTCAACATGACATTAACCCCAAACACACTCCCAATGTGGTAAAAGCATACCTAGATAGAAAAACACACAATTGAGCACTGTCAGTCATGGATTGTCCTCCTCTCATAGCTCAGGCAACAAAATTATTGAACCATTGTTGCATCATCAAAACATCAACAAGCCAACATCCAAAGAAGAGCTTTGGATGTCCTTCAAGAAGGCTAGAAAACTATTCCTGAAGACTTTATAAAGAAATGCCCAAATAAAATGTTTGGGCTTTGTGAAAGAATAAAGGTGGTCAAACCAAATATTGACTGTAAAGCTTTTTAGAATTGTACAAACTTAAAGTTATATGCATGCATGTTTGCACGTATTTTCAATTTTCCTAGCAATATATAAATAAATGAGAGGTGGCTTGACACTTTTGCACAGTAGTGATTTAATGGTCTTCTTGACAAAATTGAGGAGTCTGTTCCTGTCCTGCTACATTTGCAAAGAAGCATGGTTATCTAACACATCATACTGCGTTAGATAACCATGCAAATTAGATTACAATTTTTTTTAGTGCTTTAGGGTACAGAATCAAAAAATAATAATACTAAAATTTTTCAAGACTAACAGTTCATTCAGTGCAACATCCTCCAGAATATGTGGTTGATGTTTTCAGATGGCCTGAAATATAATAGATAATTATGCGTTATTACAGTTACAATGTATTGAATAGCACATCAGTAGAGTGGGCATTTGCCGGGAAGCTGAAAAAACAGTGTAGGTTAGCGTCTGTGTTAATTAGCCACATCCGTTTTTACTCTGTAACAATGTACTGTGACCCTTTATCACCGCCTCCCCATAACCTACGTCAGAGGATAACTTGTTGACCTGACAGCTTCACTCATTGGGTAAGGGCCCACATCTTCCTGGCTACATTGTTGTTGTTTTAAAACTGGGCTTTCAAATAATTATGGCAATCATAAATTATCTACAGAGTAGAGAAGGAAGAAAGACATTTTACTCTGCTTTAATTATTTACTCTACTTAGTATGCACATCCAAACATGACCACCTGTGCAAAGAGAAACACAAAAAAGAAGAATCATCTGCCGGATACGATGACCTAAACCTTTTGGGGAGGTTATTCATTCATTTAAGATGTCAACTCAATGCAGTGTATGCATCAGTGGTTGTTTAACTTTTAGTGGTCTAAAGTAGCTTAGATAATTAGCAAATGTGGTGGCCTACAGAGAGATGGGTTTCTGAACTCTCCGAAAAAACAGTGACTCATCTGTTTGTAAAGTCCTCCAAACGAAGCCCACGCTGCCCTCTTCCTACGCCTTACTGGGGATTCTGTTTTGCAGACACAGAGGTGTTTACTTGCTACAATAAGTTTAAAACGCCCACCACTTGAAACTCACAAATCAGTGTTTATTAGTTAGATATTACGTCTGGTTTGCATCACAAGGTTAAGATGTGTTTATCCGAGTGTAGTCTTTGTATATATACTAACCACCTCCAATGAATACAAGGTTTTTGGTCAAACACAGCAACACCATTGCAATTCTGTGTCATCTAATTCAGTGCTGGCAACCATTACGAGCACAATCAAGCAGTTCGACCCTCTTCTACGTGTAATGTGGATTTTAATGTCACATCACTCCTGTGGAAACTCCACTTTTTTGTTTGTGCTCTGAATGGCCAAACGGGACAAGTGGAAACTGGAATATTAACTTTTTTAAATCCTTTTTTTGTTCTTGTTCTTTAAATCATACAGACACAAAACCCCTTCCCCAGCTTTTGACACAAAAAAATGTATTCACGTCCCCAGTCTAAGACAAATGTAGTGGTTGACATGGCAAAAGCGCACAGATAACTTTGTTATACTGCAGGAAGGCCCCTCACCTCTGCTCTGAATCTGACCCGACCAGGAAATAAGCCCCTTTATCTTTGACGTGCTGTGTACAAACATTTGAAGGCTTTAATAGCAAAAACTCAAGTTACAACTTTAAGAAACCTTGCTTACTGGCCTGTGAACCCAGTTCAAGAGCTTGAAATCCCTAAATAAATACAGAACCAACGACAACAATTGCCTGTTACCTTATAGATTGAAATCTGGATTCTCCAACATACACCACTCCTTGCCAAAACTGTCAGTTTGTTTTTATATGTGACTGCATGAACAAATAGGATAAGAGCTTTCACGACTCTTATCCCATTTCCCTCTTTTCCAAAAACAGGAAAAGAGGGAAGATTGTGTGGGGAGCTCAGTTTTGTGAACAAACTCCTATATATTGTATGATCAGGCTACCCCCTGTTGGCCTGTACAGTACATTTTATATTGTTTTAGTATTTCCTAAAAGTAATTCTCTGGTATGCAGAACTCTTGCCTTAAAGAGGTAGTTCACATTTTATGTCATACAGAAATAATTACAACAGCAATTCAAACAAAATTCACACTCTAGTATTTAGGCGAGCAGACACGCCCAATACAACCTGCCGAAGTGAATTGAAATTTTGAGGTGAAATTGTTTGAACTTGGGAAAGGTTGTTAAGGCCAGATGGACTGGTCTGAGTATTTCAGTATCTGAACCCCAACAACTCTAGGGTTTACAGAGAAGAGTCTGAAAAATAAAATACCCAGTGAGTGGGTGAAAATGCCTTGTTGATACCAGAAATGTGGAGAAAATGGCTTGTCTACTTACAGCCGATAGGAAGGCAACCGTCAATCGAATAATCACACCTCAATCACTGGCATAGATGAATTGCAGCAGAAAGCCACAACAGCAGTCCGTCCTGAACAGGAAACTGAGGCTACAGTTCAAACAGACTCACCAAATTTGGACAACAGAAGGCTTAAAAAACATTGTCTGGTCTGATGAGTCTTGATTTCTGATCCAGCCTTGCTGATCATGTCCCTCTCTTTATGACCACAGCCTAATGTTCAGATGACTGTTTTCAGCAAGATAATCTACCATGTCACAAAGATCAAATAATCTTAAAGTTGTTTCTTGAACCTGTCACTGAGTTCATCTTAGTCAGATTGTCTCCACAGTCACTTGATCTCAAACCTATAGAGCACATTTGGCATGTAGCGGTGCAGAAGATCCATATCACGGTATGCAGCTAATAAATCTGCAGCGACTATTTGGCCAAAAATCTCAAGAGAAATGATTCCAGCACCTTCTTGAATCTGTAGTACTAAGGCAGCTTTAAAAGAAAAGGTGGGCGCAACACAGTGTTAGCAAAGTGTTGTTAATAAAGTGTCTTGTAAGTGTAACCAGTGTCAGTGCTGGGCATTGTACAGCCTGGAGGCCACATCCAGCCCATTGGTAGTCTCTTACCAGCCCACGTGATGTAAAAGGGAAATTAGCATTTAACCTCCTAAGACCCGAACTCTTCCACGGCATGCATTTTTAATTTCTCTTTGATATTTGGGCTGATTGGGCCCGATGAATGTAAAAACAAATAATTACCAGATTTTTTTTACCTTATTTTTGTTTTTAAGAAAAATAAGAGCCACATATGAGGATATTCGTTTAAAGTTTTGATAGAACGGTAGCAGTATAATGTCCTCGTACGTGGATATCAGGCCCTTGTAGAGCAAAATTGAGTATTTTGGTCTAAATAACCCAAAATGTGATGTTCACATATGTGGACGCCAGGTCCTAGGAGGTTAAACATAAATACACTATAACTATTAAATCACTGATCCAAATTGTTGAATTCAGGTTTTTCAGTTAATGCCATGGTCTCTGGTTTATGAAATCAAGTACCTAGGCATGCAGACTGAAGCTGCAAAAGGGTGAAAAGGGTGGGCTGACATCATATTCAACCCCATGGTTTAAAAATGGAATACATCATGCAGTTTGTCCCATTTTAGCCCCCAAACACTCCATAATGATCCCCATAAGAAAATGATTTACTGGTTTTTGTGATTTTGTGGGAAATCATTATACAAATGTATTGCTTTTGTTTTAAAGTTGCCGGCTATTATTTTTTAAATTTACATACAAGCAAATGCAGCGTCATGTTTGAGAGATGTGAGTTTGCCAGCGCCGAAAGATGCCAGCTCACACTAAACAAAGAAAGACCAATGCAGAATGTGGACTTTTTAACAAGACTTGGACTTGTAAGAATGCCTTTACTCAAATCAGAGGCAAAACCGCATGCTTAGTTTGTGGAGAGCTGATTGTGTGTGTAACGATTACAATCACATTCTCCATTATGAAAGTAAGCACACACCGACAAGCTCTTGACTGATGCAGAGTGCGGACAGACATCTGAACCTTTGCTAGCAAAGCTGCAAAAGCAGCAAGGACTTTTTACCAAGCTTTACACATCCAGGGATGGAACTTTCAAGACCAGTTTTGTGATTTCCCACAAAATTGTAAGTTTATCAAAGAATGTTTGGTGGCACTTAACTTTAAAGAAAAAGCAGACAGTTTAGTCTGTTTTCTCCTTGGCTCCAGATGAGAGCTCTGATGTTCACCACACACCTCAGTTACTCATCTTTGTACATGTGGTAACGAAAGAGTCTGAGATTACAGAGGAGCTGGCAGCAATGCACTCAGTGAAACAGACTCTGATAGTAAGTGAATTGTTCATGGAGGTTGAAAATGGACAAACCGGTATCGCAGCCAATGGCTGTCCAAATCTGACAGGGAAAAATTTCAGACTTTTGAAGTGGATGCAAGAGAAAGAGACATGAAATGACAGCAGAACTGAAACTGGAGGTGTTGTGTGACTCAGTGCTAAATATTAACCATGTTGTTGATGTGGTAACAAAAATAGTTACCTTTACCACAAGCACTTTTGATTCACTTCTGGCAGATCACTCTCAAATAGAAGAACTTTCCACACATGGTCAGAGACATGCTCAGAAGATGTTGGTTCTCTTTGGATCTATCTTCATATGAGAACAAACAATACAGATCCTCTCTCAGCGGTGAGCATGTGTACACTGTCTTTAAAATTCCCGTCCAAGCAAAACAGAAATAGCACTTTGGATAAAGTTAAAAGTCTCTGAAATTTTGCAAAAGTATGCACATTTCATTCACAATTGTTTTGGGGGATGTTGATTAAATAACAATAAAATGCTGGGAGACTTCAACGCTCATGTGGGCAACAGCAATGAGACCTGGAGGGGTGTGATTGAGAGGAACGGCCTCCCGGATCTGAACCCAAGCGGTGTTTTTTGGTTGGACTTATGTGCAAACCGCAGTTTGTCCATAACAAACAGCCTTATGTTGAACATAAGGTTGTCCATAAGTGCACGTGACACCAGGACACCCTAGGCTGCAGGTCAATGATCGACTGGGAATGCCTTGGTGTTCCCTCGGACAAGCTGGAGGAGAGGGAGGTCTGGGCTTCACTGCTTAGGCTGCTGCTCCCGTGACCTGGTCCCAGATAAGCGGAAGAAGATGGATGGATGGATAAAATGCTGCTACTATTTATTTCACATTTTCATTGCCTAATTGTAACGTCTAATTTACTCTTACCAGTAGGTATTTATAAAGAAAGAAAAAGAGCTATAACAGAGATAAAATAATTATTGAGCAGAATTAAGTTGAGCTTCTCATGAGAAAGTTAAATATATACCAACAGTACAATATATCAACATATAAAAAAAGATTAAAAACATACTTAAACTGTAATTATTGCTATGTTTATCTCTAAAATAATTAGTATGGTGCTTTATAAGAGTATTATTTTTCAAATAGAAATACAACAAATTGCTCTTTGAAGAGTTTGAGGAATGTGCAGACCAAGGAGTTTGATTGGTAAGGGATCAAAATTCAAGTAAAATAATTTTATGATAAATAAACGGTCAACTTAATAAAAAATGTTTATCTATAGCTAAATTGTGCATTATTTTTATTTAAGAAGACAGGTGTGTTAACAGCAATATTACAGTAGCATACACATTACTGTCCTAATATCCAGTGTTACAGCTGGAAAACCTTAACTGATTTCTATTTGAATTCCGCATTGGACTGTTCTTTCAGAAATACAGCGGAAAAACAAGACGGTGTTGACAACACAGTAGTTTAGATGCCATAGCTTCGATAAATACGGTAAGGAGAACAGGAAATCAGCTGGGATGTGCCGGGAATGTTCCAGTAAACCGTCTTTGTGTAAGGCACCGGCCAACGCCATGACACCGATATGTTGTAGGTAGAATGTGTATCGGCAATTTGACTTGTAATCTCAGTTTTTCACATTTTTATACCGTAAATTACCCGTTTATTAGTAATTACCGTTAGTCTGACCAGTAGATGGTTTGAACGGCGTCACGACTCAAGCAGTCACCTGGATCTCTGATTGGCTCAGAGCGCTGATCCGGGTACTGCGCTAGAAGGAGCCCATTAGCTAAAGGTACCAATATGGCGGAGGTAAGAGGGAAAACAGGGGAGAAGCAATCGATGTTAAATCGACATTTTTAAAATTTGTGTGCTGTATTTTTCATTTTTACGCAATCGATTGAAGAAACAATGCTTTTTGCCTTGTGTGTAGCGTGTTTCGTCTCATAATTGTTGTTTTTATTTCTCTTAAATATGCTTAAATGTCTGGACTGATCCTTCACTACGAGGCCTCTGCGCCTTCGCTCTCAGCTGCTTCGGTGAAGCGGCTGTGTAAATTCATACGTAAATTTAACGTTAGCTTGCTGGTTCAAGTAAATTGCAGACCATATAATCTTTATGGTGAATGGAAAAATATTTTTTGATGTTCAGGCTGGAGTAGCGGCACCTACGTTTAAAAGGTTGCTCGACTTTATCGATTGCAGTACCGCGCAAACGAAATTAGTGTTTACATTTTTCGGTGGACAGCGTTAACATTTGGATTTGGAAATAGCTTTCCGGCTAGCTAAGCAGTACTGGATCTGCAATGACATATACAACCGATTATACGAGGTTTTTTTTATTCAGTCCTCTGGGGAAATTTTTTATTCCAGCGTTTAAAAAAACGTATCTTTCCCTGAGTGTGCAGCTCGGCTAGCGTTGTATTAGCCACCTATATCGGGTAACATTAGCGACAATTGCAGTTTTCCTGCCCGGCTATTTCCTTGGGTCATATTACACACAACGTAAAAATATTTTATTGGTCATCCTGTTTTAATATTTGAGGTTAAAGCCCCCGAGTAATTTATTTTAATTCTAATTTTCTGTCTTGCTCCAATTTATGGTATTTTTTTCCCTTCTTTTCCAGGCTTCCCTAGGGAGTTCAAGTCCAGGTAATACAATTTACTTTTACAATTTACTAATCTATATTAAGGTGTACTTTCAAAACTCTATTTTTACTTTTCACAAATAATAGTAAACAGAAATATCGAGATGAATTTCTGAAAATGTTATGAGTTTGTAATAAAGTAAGGTTTTGCTTATTGCACGATAACAATTTGGTATTTATAATTCTTTTATTTTTCTTTCCATTTTTCTCGTTCAGTTGGCTCTTTATCATCAGAGGACCATGACTTTGATCCAACAGCAGAAATGTTAGTTCATGAGTATGATGATGAGAGGACTCTGGAGGAGGAAGAGTCTCTGGAAGGCGGAACAAATTTCAGATCTGAAATTGCAGATCTGGAAAAGGTATTATAATAAATCAGTAAATCCATATGCCATTCCAAATGTCATATGATAGGTGCAGTGTATAAATTTGTCCAACTTGACCATCTTGTACTTCGTACATGAAAACGGTATAACCCTGTGAAATGGAATTGATACATTTTTCCATTCATTTTTCTTTTAACAGGAAGGGAACATGCCTTTAGAGGAACTGTTGGCCATTTATCGCTATGAGGCCTCAGCAGGCTCCAGTATAGACAGCTCCTCTGGAGACCTGACTGATGAGCTCCCCGACATGACTTTGGATAAGGTAAGGAGTTGCTGTTATTTGGTAGTTATACAGTTGCTAAGTAGATTTGTGAGAAGCAATTGGCAATAAATATAGCGTTAATTTGTAAAACAATGCTATATTTGTAACTTATGGTTTTTGTATGGTGTACAATTTATATTCCTTTTACTCACTAGGAGGAAATAGCTAAAGACCTTCTGTCTGGAGATTATGAGGAGGAGACCCAGTCCTCAGCTGATGATCTGACTCCTTCAGTTACCTCCCATGAGGCCACTGATTTCTTCCCAAGAACACTTAGATGTAAGTGATAGATTACTACTTTTAAATTAAAAGTATTTTATGTTTGCAACTGTCAGAATTAAATCTTTTTTAGTGTGTGCAATACAGTGATTAATGTGCTCATTATTTTTTTTATATTAATATTATGAGAATACTGAGAATACTAAGATGTGTAGTTTGCTAAATTTCAAATTTAGATTTTGGTTGTGAATGCTAAATGTAGTAGCAGTTCCCTTCTTTTTGTCACAGATATTTGGTGCAGCTGACTAGTTTTTAATTATTTTAAAACCTAGTGTGTAATATGTCACACAATAAAACGGTAATTTGACTGTGGATCTTGGTGTTATAAAGGAGGGTCACTTACTGTTGTGCACTGTGAAATATTCACTTCTCCCACTTAGCTGTTGATGAAAAAGTTACTGTTAAGGTTATAAAATTCGACAAGGCTCGTTGTCTAACAAAACATTTAGATAAAGATGTGTTAAGTCTGCAGCTAATGCAGTTATTTGTGTAAGTTAAGCTTAGCTTATCTGTCTCTGACTGCTGTTCTCAAGTCCATTTAAGACTAAATTTAATTTTTAGCATGTCCAAATAGAGCCAGAATCAAAAAAAGTACAAATAGGTTGGATTAGAAAAGTAACTCAAATAAAACCATAATTATAACACTGTAAAATAAAGACAAACAGCTGGGATTTGTTATGCAGTTTGCATAACAAAAATGAATCATTAGCTCAGTCATTTTACTGGAAAAATATTTTTGTCATAAATTTGTTTTTGCAGCTGTGTTACTCAGCCAACTTACCGTGGGTTTGTGGTTTGAAACAGTGTTGGTTCTTTACACATAACTTTACCTAAATTCTTTGGAAAGCTTCAAGTATGTTTGAGGAGATCTTACAACCTTTAGCAGAAAAACTGGAAAAAAAATCTTTTGGGTAAAACATCCGGCTTTGGCATTAAGCAGCTGCCATTTAAATTCAGGGTGTGCTAAAGTATTTAAGATTTACTAATTGTTAAACATTTTTTTTCTTTCTTTTAAAAAAAACCCCCAGCAAACGCTATTTCTGACGGTGATAAAGAGTCAGAGTGTGATGAAGATGGCCCATGCCCAGAGGACTCGAGAAAGGTAAATGATTTGTTTCATTTGGAAACATGGATATAGGATATAGTTTACTCGCCGTTTCATGTTTGTTTCATGTTAAGTCAGGTTGCTTTTGAATTCAGACATGCCCTCTTATGCTTTGTAATAGGAAATAATGGTGGGATTGGAATACCAAGCAGAAGTTCCTTCTTGCCTCTGTCACTACAAAGATGAGGAGAAAGGTGAATACTACTTTTTTTTTTTTTTTTTTTTTTGCTTTCATCACACGTTCCTAATCTATTCTTTAATGTGGCTGCTTACAGTGTTGTTAACCATTCAATTAAGAATAGGTGATGTACACCTGGTGATTAATTTTAACATCATGTATTTGGTTGTATAGCATATGAAGATGAAGATGAGTTACTGTGGAGTCCAGGTGTATTATCAGAAAACAAGGTTAGAAGTTTTCTGTGTGAAGTATTGTCACGGACGACAGATGAAAAGACGGGGTGTGACAAACCAGGAATGCATGTGCGAGACAATGAGCAGGTCAGTCATGTCTTACTCAGTCCTTTACGTGGTTTGATAAAATGATGAATGTGTTATTAGCAGTGCACCTCAAGAAAGGTATTTTCTCTGACATTCATATCTGTTTAATTGTTTCTGATCAATTTTGGCAAATGCTATAATTTTTACTCTTTCATTCTTTCAATGTAGGCTTTACGTGAGCTTGTAAAATGCAACTACAACACCCGCGAAGCACTAGAAAGATATTGCAACCATGTAAAGTCCTCAAAAGGTAAGCAAGTGATTTCTCATAGGAAATGTCATTGTGATTCGTTTGCACCTCAAGACACTCAAAATGCTTCACATGTAGATTTCACTTTCATTCAAAGTCATTATTGTACATGGGGCCCCCCCTTTTCAGTAATTAGACAAATGAGAATTGATGAACAGTTTCTTGATCATGTGAGGTCGAGCTGATTGCAAGTATTGGACTTGATGGCTGTTCACTGACATCAAAATATGAGAGATGTTAATGCAAATGTAGGATGCCATCATTAGGCTGAAAAACCAAAATAAACCTTTGGGACTAGACAAATTAGATGTCTTTGAAAAAGGAAAACATTGCCGCTCAGCAACACCAAAAGACTACATAAGACAACTAAAGCTTGGATTATAATCTGTTGCGGACACTGACAGCTGGAGGCCTGATGCCTGAGTTCTCGTTCCTGTTATACTTCTTTAAAATCAACTTGAAGTCCGCTGCTTGAGCGCATGCATGGTTGTATTGTCTCAGCAGACAAGTCTGCGCGGTCACAAAAAACAGGTAGGCATGCAAACTCTCACGTTTACTGTCTGATGACGACATTTACAAACCACTAGTTTCACTGAATAATAAGAACGCCTGATTAGGCCTGCCAAGGAATCCTCTAAAGGAGCAGTTTCTTCTGCCTAAAAACATTTAGACAGATGAAACCAAGATGAACTTGTACCATAATGATTGGAAGTGAAAAGTATGGGGAAGGAGAGAAACGACTACCAAATCATGTGTTAAACATGAGGCAATGTTATGGCATGTGTTTATTGATTATGGAGACTGCAACAAGATTTTCTCAAGGCAAAGAAATGGGATATTCTTCACTTGCCAAGCCAGTGACCTGATCTTAAACCAGCGGAGTATCCCTTAAGGACCCATTGTGGTCACTACATTGTGTATTTTTGCCTTCAGTCTGGCCAAGCCACCCGTTTGGGGTTACAAAAAGTGAGAGCTGAAGAACGAGTCGAAATAATGTCAATGTGTGACGCAGGACTGAGGATGTAACTGGAGATGGAAGAACCCGATATACAGTATTGGTACCGGTCCAATCTTGACCTAAATTACTGGATCGGATATCAGGGAGAAATAAAAAAAAAAAAAAAAAAAATGAATTAAACATCACAAAAGCACCTCACAAAACTTTTGACATGGCATACACCAGCTCGCGACCATAGCACGTCGGAGCAGTATGTGTCACCTGATAGAGCGGCTGTTGTGTGCGAGACCTGTCGGCGGTCTGGAGTGACTTCACACTAAAAAGCATCGGGAGCCTCGCTACATGCTGCCAAACCGGCATTTCATCTCTGAGTAGGCTATCCCAGTGTATTTTTTATTTATTTTTTGTTATTGTTATCATGCGATCTCTAGTCTAGTGTGTGTTACAATTCGCAAGGTAGCCGCTGTGAGTGTTACGGGCCCTTAACATTTGCTGAAGATGGAGCTGAAGGCAGAAGATCCACAAACAAATAGAAATTGAACACGGCTCCAATGAAAGCATCGCGACAGAAATCAATACATTTGGTATTGTCCACGGGTGCTAGATCTGAGGCAAATTTAAACATTTGTTAAAAATTATTAGTTTGTCCAATTACTTTTGAACCTTTGGAATATGGGAGACTATATAAAAATGCCTGTTATTCCTAAATGGTTGATACTAAGTTTGGAATAATGGACCATTCAGTTGGGATGAATTTTATTGGTGGGACATGTCTTGGTTTCGACATGGCCTGTGGTTACCTTTGCACACCCATTGTTAAAATGGATTCATGGTTTCATTGCAGAAAAATCACCTCCATGGTCTGAAGAGGAATGCAAGAACTTTGAACATGCTCTTCAGATGTATGACAAGAACTTTCACCTCATTCAGAAACACAAAGTAAGTGTGAATTTATGGTTCCCTTTACAAGTGTATGCAAATAAAAATGTATACAAAGTTTTGTAAACTCTGTCCCCCTCCTCTCCTCTCAGGTCACAACAAGAACAGTAGCAGAATGTGTGGCATTTTATTACATGTGGAAAAAGTCAGAGCGCTTTGACTTCTTTGTGCAGCAGAATCGGTTCGGGAAGAAAAAGTTCAGCAACTATCCTGGAGTAACGTAAGTGAAATGAAACGGAGTGTCTGTCTTTATTGCTTTGCTTCAATAAAATGGAAAAAAGTTCACATAATATGGAAGAAACAAACCCAGTGACATTTCTTTGTTTCTAGTGACCTGATGGACAGGCTGGTGGATGAAGCGGAGGGGTTAGCTGTGGACAGTTCCTCCTCCGTGTGTTCAGGTGCTGGTGGTGGTGGAAGGCTGGAAACAACCACAGAACAGCAGCTTAGCCTGCTCAACTCCATCACTGCCAGCGACCTCACGGGTTAGTTACAGACCTTAGTTGTGCAGCGATGGTTTAAAAAAATAAAAATAAATGACTACTTCTTGTTGTTAACTGTTTTGTGTCTTTGCAGCTTTGAGCAACACTGTAGCCACAGTATGCAGTCCTGCAGAGGTTAGCTGCCTGGACTCCTACAGCTTTCCTCCACTGGACAGTCTCCATCGAGGTTCCCTGAACCACGAGGAATCCCTTGGGTTCCCTGCAAATGGTGCAGAACCTGACTGCCTCAATATGCTTGAGGCTGGCTTCTACCACTCAGATCTGGGCCAGCTGGGAGGCGTGTGCGTCAACAAGGACTGTGAGCGGCCCTCCAAGAGACTCAAGATGGCGCTGCCTGACTCCTTTATCAATGACGTATCCGTGGGTAACCTCGGAGTGGACTTTGATGCACGACGGACGACGACGCATCACCACCGAATCACCGGCGCCAAAATGGCAGTATCTGTCACAGACTTTGGGAGCTTGGCTGGGAGCGGTGAGCCCAACGGGTTTCTGGGAGCACATGCACGGCACCACACACAGCACACTGCAGCACTTCAGTCAGAGTGATCTTCCTCATCTTCTTCCCTGTTCTTCCCTTTTAAGATCCCTTTTTTTCCTGCTTGTACATAAGACTGACCTCACTGGAAAATTCAATTTGTTTAAATTCTATTATATATATATATATATCTATATATATGTATATGACTATACTTTGTTTTCATTTTTTGTGTAATATGACATCAGTGATGTCTATCATATAGAACTAAAATCTTGATTTCTCTCAAGAGTTTATATAGCCATTTATTTTATTTTTGTTTTGCGGTCTTGAGATGTGTAACGTCCATGTACAGCAGGGCCCAGGGGCTGCAGTAGGAGAGATGTGTCTCTTCCTCCTCCACATCTACACCCACCATCTTCAGAGCTTCAGTACCTTATCCTGCCATTCTTCTAGCTGCCAAAAACTTAGTTTCCCCAGCTCTGGTGTTAGCATTTAGTTGCCTGTATTTGTTGTTTAAGGTGGTACTATTTTTTTTTTCTTTTTTTTGTTTACAGGTACTTTCCAGTAACCCAACTTGTGCAAATGGTTTTTATATGATTTGAATCTACCTGGATACATAACTGTACGAAGAGCAACACTAGCATGGAGATTAGCTTGGAAACCAGGAAGTGTCGTGGCTTAAGCTGCTAAGGCCATCTTGTTTGGGTTTCTTCTCTTTATGTTCTCTTGTGCTTTGTAGTCTGTCTGCTTATTTACCTTTGTTCAAAGTGGCCAATACTGGAGTTTTTTTTTTTTTTTTTTTCCTTTTAATAATGCCCATGTAGTCAAACCCAAATGAATGGCCTTGTTTTTTTTTTTTTTTTTTTTTTTGTTGTTGTTTGTTTTGTTTTTTTCTTTACATTTTAAAATAGGTGATTGAAAAATACCGGCGCAAATTAATATACTGGGAGTCACCTTGTTTTACTGTTGAGTATATAAATATATTTTTAAAATCCTGCTACTTGCTAGAATATCAACGAACCATAACAGCAATATTGCAATGCAAAGATTTCTGGTTGGGTTAATAGCCATTTAAACCTCGACACAGTAAAGTATGTATTTATTGCATATACTTTTCTCATTCTAAAGTTTTATTTCACCCTTTCAGTTCATGCTTTCACTCACGCTACGCTTAGGCAAGTTAAGCTGTGTGTGTGTCCTAATTAAGTGGATATGTTCCTAAATCAAGTAGCGCCTTTTTTTTTCTTTTTTTTTCCCCCCTAACCTGCTAGCAGTATTATTATTATTATTATTATTATTATTATTATTATTATTATTATTATTTTTTTTTTTTTTTTTTTTTTTTTTTTTTTTTTTTTTTGTTTAAAGCTTCTCTGAGTTTGTATTGAACCTCTGCCTAGCCTGTACTGCCTAGTTATGCCTTTTTGAAATCCGGTTGACAATATTTTGGAGCCTAGTAGCAGAAATGGAGCTGTTTTTCGCTTGACTGAAGTTCATAATTGTGAGTTGTAAAACGTTTAGCAGGTCAGTGTCAGTTGATTGGATGCAGTAGTAGTGTTTACTTAATTTATCTATGCATTGTGCTATGACTATTTAGTTTGTTTCAGGGGTACATCATGTTTGTTGTGTCCATTCATGCCTAATAATCCTTAAGTTTAATCAAGCAGTTCAGTTTCAACGGCCAGCGTCAGAGAGGATAATCACATCTGTGTTTCATGTAAATAATTAGCAAATAGCCTTTAAAAAGTCTATTAACTGACCTCTTACACTTGTGAATCTGTGTTGATAAAAAGGTTTTACTTTGATTCCTTGTCAGAAAGGCAATAATTTGTAGATATGTACAGATATTTTGGGTTTTGCATTTTACTGGTTGACTTGGTGTTTTCATTTCTTTTCTCTCCTTGGAAAGTCACCCAGACACCAGGACACAGCTGAAACCACGCATGCCAGCTGTGCCCTGTTTCAAGTGTACCACTGAAAACGGCTTTACCCGAAGACGTATTGATATTACTCAATGTTGCAATTTTTGCATTCAAAACATGCAGCCATGTGTAAAAGACACTCATGTTTCTTTCCTTAAGAGTTTTTACATGTTGTCGTCGTCTATATTTGTCTCGATGGTAACGGGATGGCTGCTGCTGTAAGTGTGTGGAGAGCTAGTTTCTCTTTTAATGCAATGTGCATAATGCAGTAGGTCCTCCAAGCTCTTCTAGCTTTAGCAGTCCAGTGATATTTATTTCACCTGTGGTTTGTACAAAGACTCAGAAAAACTGTCAGAATGTAAAGGCCATTAAGTAGTAGAAGTAGGTTTTTCACCACCCTGTGAACTCTCGAAAATGTGATATTTTATTGATATCTCTGGTATGAGACTTGTGTGTGCAAGCAAGCACTAAACAAATTTATTTTATATTTTGTATTGTGTTTTGAAGTTTAAAAAAGAAAAAAATATAGCAGTTGTGGTTTTGAAGAAGGAAACAAAGTCCTTTGATGAAAATAAAAACACCTTTGTGAATAAAAACCTACAAAACTTAAAAATGTATATCCAGAAATATAGACAATCAAAAACTTCACTATGAGAAATGTTCAAGAAGCTATCTTTATTGTTTATAAAAATTGTACATAAACATTGAGTTTTTTTTGTTTGTTTTTTTTCTTTTGTTAAACATTATTTTGTATTTTATGTTGTACTTTAATACCTTGTGTACAGATCCAGAAATAAAGCTCTGGAAAAGGTTCGAAGATTACTGCTGCATCTTTATCATTACGTTTATTCTTTACATGAGAGCGGCAGTTTAACAAAACTTGAGGCTTAAATTCCTCGTGATATTAAAAAAGAAAGTTTTAGTCATTAGTTTTTGGACCAAGTATTATTTACAGCCCCCCCAAAACCATTCTTTAAACTGACAAAATCTCAGCTCAAGTTCTGCTTACCTGCCTGTTCCATCTGAACCAGCCTAAAATCCTTACAACCACAGGTTGGTAGGGAAAATGTATTGCCTGATTGGTTAGCAAGTGGTTGCTGATTGTTGCTGGGTGAAATTGGTCACAAACCACGTGTTATACCAAAATAAAACTTTGCACTTACTTTGGTCTCTATCAGATTGCTTCAGGTGCCCACAGTTTGCATGGAAGACAGCAACATGTCTGCAAACACTTGTCAACTATTAAGTAGTAAATGAAAACATTTGTCTACAAAATAAAAGCTGTCCAATCAACACAAAGGTGCAACCTTTACTTTGTAGGCAAAGCACTAAAAAGTACTATTCCTAGTCACACTAGGGAAAACTGGCTAGAGATTGAATAATGAACAACATTATTGGGACTGCGTGCAATAAACTTGCTGTCTTTTTCTTTTAAAATTGTTCCTTCCTTGATATAAGATCAGGTTTGCAACCACTCACTGCCTGATTGTAATTCATTGATTAATTAACTGTTAAAAATCTGCAAAATAGCTACAGAAATTCTCAACAGCTACTTATATTCAGCCAGAACCTTACAGAGACATTCCTCCACAACCAGTGATATAGTTGCTGGAGGACAGTGATTTAACTGCAACGTGACATTGGCACTCAGCAATTTTGCTTTTAGGAACCAGAATATAAGACTTGAATAAAGAAAATTAATCAAGCCTGAGATGAAGCATATTGGCCACTGCAAAAACTGCCATTGCCAAGCTCAGGTTCAGAGCCAACATGTATTACAGGTAATAAAATTCCCTAAAATAGAAAAATAGTTAATGATAATATAGATTATCAACGTAGATTGCAAACAAGAGGACCTTGAGCTTGACTTTTTTGTCAGTTCACTAATTTGTCTTTTAATAAAATAAAAACAAGTTAGACAAAGAGCAGACAATTTCACCTTACATCATAAAATATACAGACAATTCCTCTGCTTTTAGCCAAAAACACTACCAGCTTTATACTCACTAAACCAGCTGCTTATTATCTTGATCTTCTGAGAGAGATCTGTAGAGTGAGAAAGTCCTCTGCCAGAATCACATCTACCCCAGTGTCCTGCAAAGCCTCTTCAGCCTGTCTCTTTAACTCTGAAACATGGTCTTCATCTCCTTCCTTCACCATGGCGCTGGGTTTGTACCGCTGACTGAAGTGATTTAGCACCAGCCTCCGTGCACAGCAAGCCCGTGCTACTGCCGCTGCCATCTCAGGTGTGCTGTGCCCATGGTCCACTGCTTTCTCTCGGTGCTCGTTCCCAAGGGTGGCCTCATGAACCAGAATGTCCGCTCCACTGCACAACCTCTGCGGCCCTTCCCCAAGCACCGAGCTACAGTCCCCTAAAATGCAGACTTTCCTCCCAGGAATAGCTTCTTCTAGCACCTCACTAGGCTGCACCACACGCCCGCTTTCAAGAGTTACTGACTCCCCAGCTTTGAGGCGCCCATAGAGAGGGCCTGGTTTCAGGCCTGTAGGATACAAAATGAGACCAGCTGCAAGGGTTGCTTTTCTGAAATTGTTTCTTGCATTAATAAATAATTGGTGACGACAGTTATTTCCATCTACTTTATATGCAGGGAATTTATATTTTTAATATTACACAAATAATGAAGAGATATTAAAAGAACAGAAAATGCCTCTCACCTAGTTCCTTCAGCAGTTCTGTTTTCAACCTTCCAGGTCGATCTCGCTCCTGAATGCAAAAACCAAAGGAAGGGATGCGGTGAAACAACCTGAAGGCTTTGACCGCAAACTTCTGGTCTTCAAAGAGAAGATAAGTGTCACTGGAGACATCCAAGGAGATTGTTCTGCCTGGTTGCTCCTGAGGATGGAGAGGACCGCACTCTGCTGCCATCTGGGGAGACAAGAGAGGTGCTAGTATTCGTCAGAAAAAAACAGCATACAAGTGGACAAAATACAAAATGTAAATGCTCAGGTGGAAACTGCCATAACTGGTGAGCTGAGGAGATATGCTCAAACATGTACCAGCGCAAGTCAAAGGAGGCATATCAGCAACAATTTGCACACTGATGTCTTTTAAATAAACAACTAAACTATCATGCACAGTAATAAAAAAAAAAAAACAGAAAAAAGCTACAATTTAAAGATGACCCTAAACACATCACACACAGGGAAGTGATCATGTAAAGAGGAAAGCTGTGAAGATGCACTTTCTCTGGAGGAAGAGTATGACTGTCCTGCATGACAGAAAATCATATATATTTTTATAAAAACATAAATGAAATGATGAACCCACAAAAAGAGAATTTTTTTAAATCTTTTTGGCAAACATAGACTTTTTCATACCTCTTCAAAGTCTTTTTTAGGGCTAAGATCAACTTTTAAAGTAAAAGTTGGAATTAGGTTTAGATTGAGGGTTTAGCACACAGTTAAACCTAGGGGTAAGAATCTTAAGAAGGTATTACTGTCAGTGAATGTCCTCACAAATATAACACTTACACTCTGTCAGATCAACACGATTGGTGTAGCTAGTGGTGTATTTAAGTCTGTATTAAAATGTTGTGATGAGCAGTACTGAAAGCTGCACTGAGGTCTAGCAGGACAAGGACAAAGACAAGACCACTGATAGAGGCCATAAGATCACTAGGAACTTTCACTACATCTTTATCATTTTCTAAATAGAAAATATGAATTCCAGATTTCATCATTTAGTAAAAACAGGGACTGACAGCAGGGAGAGGTGATATTCTACAACACAGGAACATCAAAACAACAAAATCAACGACTTACCTCTGGGTTAAGTTTTCCTTCTTCTGGGCTCTGGTCAGGTGTGGGCTCCAATTCATGCACTAAAAACCAAGAGAAAAGATGTGAACTATTATATCTTTAACCAGGATATAACTTAGGTATAACTTGAATTATTTGATCAGTGTTCATCAAGCAGCATATCTGAGCCATCTACTAGGTTTCTTAAAGATTCTTTTTTAAAATGATGCAGCTGCATTAAAAAAAAACAGCAGCAAATTATAAATAGCCCAGGGAACAAGATTCAGACTCAGAGAAACTAGTAAACAGAGCATCCACAACAAGCTACACCGTCTGCTTGTTCTTAAACCCCTGTATTGAATGCTTTCAATCTTGTATCAATACACCAATCAGGTATAACATTATGACCACGTGCAAGGGAAGTCAATAACACTGACTAACCCATCATGCCACATGGTAATCAGCGGGATATATTAAGGAACAGCTGAACATTTTGTCTTCAAAGTTGATGTGTTAATCGCAGGAGAAATGGGCAAGTGTAAGGATTTGAGTGAGTTTGGGAGCCAAACTGTGATGGCTAGATGACTAGGTCAGACCATCTCCAAAACTGTAGCTCCAGTGGAGCGTTCCTGGTCTGCATTTGTCAGTTTCTATTAAAAGTGCTCCAAGTAAGGAACAGTGGTGAACCAGCATATGGGTCATGGGTGGTCAAGGCTCACTGATGCACGTGGGGAGCAAAGGCTGTGTATAGGGCCAACAATAGGAATCTGAGCATCAGAACTGGACCACCGAAGTTGGCCTGGTGTGATGATGTTCTTTGACATCATGTGGATGGCTGGGGGGGTGTATGAAAAAACCTGGGAAACACCCATATAGCTTCTGTATTGAGCTTCCAGTTCATGGAAATGGTATTCCCTGCTGGCTGTGGCCTCTTTTAGCAGGATAATATGCACTGCACACTTGATGTGTTGACTTGGTTTCCAAATTCTTCAGATCTCAATCCAATTGAATCTGATCCATGGATGCCCACTTCGCAAGTTACGGACTTAAACGATCTGTTACTAACACCTTGACGCCACCACAGCACACCTTCAGTGGTCTAGGGGAGTCTGTGCCACGATGGGTCAGGGCTGTTTTGGCAGCAGAACCGGGGCAAACGTCAGGCAGGTGGTCATAATGTTGGGCCTGATCAATTTATCAGGCCTTGGACCTGCCTGCGTAAGGGAAGAGCAGCTGTGATCCAGTGATGCCAAGAGTGACTCTGAGAAAGTGTCTGAGACCCCGTGGCCCATAGATGTCCACACAGTTCAGGTCCTGCTGAGATTCAGGGCTGGTGTTGAGACTCACAGTGCAGAGGAGACCAGGTAAACCGAACAGGTGATCTCCATGCAAGTGGGAGATGAAAACCTTGGTGATTCGCCCTGTGTGAAAAGCACATCACATTTTTACACCTTCATATCAAGTCGGGCATTTTGCTGTAAACTGAATTAAACTATATGCACTTAAAACAGGTTCATGTCAAGATGGAGATGAGGAATTTTTTTTCTTTTCCTAAACAACACTGTGCACTGTTTTGTCTGTTTCATATTTATGAGCACTTATAAAAGGAAGTCTTAATTAGCCTACAAACAAATGATTTGGGGTATGGAAAGGCATGAACAGATTTGTTTCAATGACAGGAAGTTTATTCAGGGGAAAACTTTTTTTTATTTTTCCAGAAATATTTAAAGGACAGACAGACTGTGTGTGTGAGGATCTGAAGTGGCACACCGGCTCTGAGCTGGCTCTTCATTAGCTGGATCTGGGTTCCCTCTCCGCAGTCAAACAGCCAGCACTCCCCGTCCGTCCGCAGCACCAGAGCCGAGGCACCGCGGTGAGGGGACGGGTACGCCGAGCCCGTCCCGAGGAAAGTCAAATCCATGGTCATCCTCCCGGAGTTACAGAAAACTGTTTTTTACTATCTGCCACACAGTAGCAAGCATGCCATGTCAATGAAAATACTGTCGCCCGCTGATGACGTAGGATGCGTGACGTGTCCGGTTAGGTACGATTGGTCGTAATTTTAAGATCACATATCAAAGACGATGTTATATTCCCTCTGTATCCTATTGGGGAAACTGCGGGGAGAAATTGAACTGGGTAAAAATATGACCTCTTCCACAAAATTTCTTAATTCTTATTAAGTTAAAAAAGTTTCTTTTATCCAACCAAACACTTCCTTCTGAAATATAAAGCTTATGTAGATATCTCCTACTCTTTCTGTAAGCTTATCCGTGGACATGTATTCATTTTTTTTATTTTTTGAAAATGTACCCATTCACAGAACCTTCGGAAAGACATTGCTGCTCTGATCTATTAATGTCCAACCTGATTTTCTGCTGTTTGTTTGTTTTTGTTTTGATTTTGGTTGGAATCACAGAGCTCAATGTGAAAGACTCATCTGTTGTATTTTTTATCAGTCTGATTTTGTTTCATGCAAAATTGCTATATCTATAAAAGCAAAACAATGAATGGGAAACCGCTTTTTGACCTCTTTGTAAAGGATCTGTCCGGTAAATGGTGCAGAGAGTGTTCAGTGTCCTCCTTTCCACCACAGCTTCAGAAGTGTCCATTTTGCAGTGAATCACAGAGCCACCCTTCCTGATCACTGTATTTAGTCTATTGTTTACCGTGTTACCAGCTCCAACCCACCTCCAGCAGACCACAGCAGTGTGCTGGGCCCACCACGACTGAGTGATAAGAGTATCACCATCATTTCTGCAGCTTACTTCTCACCCCCTTTTGGTATACAGCCTCTGTATCGGTTTTCCAGTTCAGCTTGTTGTCAGTATGGATGCCCATGTACCTGTACTTCTTCAAAACAAAGGACGTCACAGCCTCGGGCCTGATGCTGTCAGGGCCAGCAGCCTTGCTTTGGTTCTCAGGCTGTCTCCTAATCTGGCCAGAAGTCACACTCAAACAGAAGGTGTTTAACCGATGTGGGGGTGTTATCTACAGAATTCACTTGAAGAAGTGCAGCGTGGAGGCCAGTGTGTGGTAGAGAAGGCAGTAGAAAGCTGTGAACTAAAGAATCTGTGTAGCTCTTTGCTCTCTCCATAGAGTGCTCACTGGCTGGCTGTCACCTTAAACCCAGAGATCTTCTTTCCACACCACACATCACTTATGTTGTTCGGCTTGAGCTCAGCCTCCAGCTTCCTCCTGTAGGAGTCCTTGCAGTTCCTCAGCTTCCCCCTTAGGTCGGGCTGCACTCTCCTCAGTTCTCCTCTTTCAGCTTTCTTCTTTTTATTAAGCAGTTAAGATCAGTAGTGATCCAAATCTTATTGTTCTCAAAGCAGCATGCAGTCCTGGGCTGGTAAGTTGGCATGTTTACAATTTGATGCATTCGGTAATGCAGCCATGAAAACTGTTAGTGTCCTCTTTAAGTGGTCCACAAAATACATTCCAGTTGTTGACTCAAAGCGGACTCATGCATCGTCCTCCTAACAACTGGACACAGCTAGCTGTTTAGACGAACGTACTTTGGTATCAGCAGGATTAAATTATAGTGAGAATATAGAGAGAATTCAGTAAGGGTTCAAAAAGGAGGTCACTGTAGTAAACTGCCTGTTAAAAGCAGTTTAAAAGATGAATCTGTTAAGAAAGAAAAGGAAGAAAAATAAATGGGATTAAAAATAATAATAATAAATTGAAAGACAAGGGAGCCGATGTAAAAATAGGTTTTATTCTGGAGTTTTCACACCTCAAGTATAATAAAACAAACATACTGCACTCTGGTATACAAACATGACTGCACCAAAAATCAGTGTCAGACTGCATGGGAATACTTATGAATACTGAAACCACTAAGAGTCACATGAACTAACCACTCATCGAACAAAACAGCAAAAACCTCAAACTGGACAATTACAGTCAACATCTTAACAAACACGTGAGCAACACACCGATGACATTACAGTGTTTACATATCATTAAACCACTGAAAAGTTTGCATTAAATCTAACATTTATTAGAGAAAGCACTGTATGCTCAATGCTACAGTTACACCATTTCATAACAAAACAATAATGTCAATAATTATAGTGTGGCTATCTGCATGGTTAACTTAATGAGGCATGGGAGTGACTATGAAGGGACACTGTAATTTGTGCAGGCACTTCAATGTATGCGGTTGGAAGGTCCTTGAGTTAAAGTTTTACAGTGTAAATCGATGGATGACAATTTAAAGGAAAAAGAAGGCGGCTTTTTGCTGGCATGGTTACAGGGAGCATTCACTGCATATGAACCATGAAGCACTTCTATCCTGATGTAGGTGCCCTCTCCTTGTTAAAATACTCATTTTCTTTCTTTAACCTGTCAACCATCTCCATTTTACACACATCTCTGAAGACCAATGTGCAATGCTGCCAATGCCCCTGTCATAAAGCAGTTTAAAGTCTTAGAAATATGATCAGAGCATAGATTGAATCCTGCATTTTACATGAAACACTGTGGTATACCTTTAGTTTATTTGCTATTACAATGCAGCAATCTGTCACAGAACTGAGCAAAAACAAAGCGCTAACAGAGAACCTCAGCAGGTTAACGGTCAGCAGTGTGTCCTACTGGTATTAGGTCAGTACATCAAACTGACACGTGGATTTGTACACTGTATAGCCGACTTGCACTTTATCACAAAGATATTTTGCCAGTCTATACAGTGCTTAGGCACCATTGCTATTCAGTACGAAGGACTTAATCAACCAGGGCTTTTCAGTCAATATTTTCTAATCCCAATAATATTTTCAAACAGTTCACAGTTTACATCACTTGGCTGAGTCAAAAAAGACTTATTACATGAGGAGCACTTGTGCTAGAATACATAACCTGTGTTTTAACCTCGTGGTGGATCATAACACTGAAGAGAAGCTTGGCCTGTGAGTTTGTACAGTCTGCTCAGACGAAACAATAGTAGTAAAACCAACATACCTCAATGCCACACACTGCGCATCAGACCAAAAAAGTTCATTTAACAACATAAATGAGTATCTAATGATTATATACTGCACATATTTTCTTAAGTATTCATATAACACTTAAGCAAAATTGTTCATTTTATGGGATACATTCTTCATGAGACCATTCCTTAAGGAGTGTTGAAGAGAGGCTTTTCAAAACAGTTGAATACAAAAAAAAAAAAAACATGAATTCAAAGAAATAAATATTAGGTGACACAATTAATCAAACAAACAAAAGGCTGGAGTGGATGTTAAAAGGTTGTCTGCCTACATTTTTTTTTTTAAATATATAACTTTCATGTATTTTCCCTTCAGAAAATCTCAATTTTAGTGAATCGGTCTTTGTTTGCCTCTAACAGAAAGGCTCTCCTCTTCAGTCCTCTGCTCTGCTAGATGTCTTATACTGGGTATTAATGAGAAGAGGAAAACTGACCAGAGCCTTATTTAAGGTGGACAAAGGCAATACACAAATACATACTGGATATTACTAAATGTTATGAAATTGAGGTCATTTCTTGCAAGCTTGCAAGAATACTAGAAGACGGAGTACAAGTAAAGAATGGAGTTTGTGCGTGCTAACTGAAGACAGCAAATATCAGAAATGTACACAACAAAATGACAGATTAGTCATTATTAGATTACAGATACAGTGAAACAATAACATCTTAAAAATTAATGGGAAAAAAAATTCATGAAACTTATGCAAATTTAGTGCTGAGTTTTTGATGGAGCAGCATGGAAAATAGATGTAACCACTGCCCATTTCCACCACCAGGTGGCCATCTGGCTTTGTGCAGGTTTCTACATTATGCACATAATGGAGAAGTGTAATTTAAAATGAGAATGGCTGATCTCATTTCAATGCCCTTCTCTTCACTTTCCACTTTGACTGTTCACAGATCCAATAAGACTGGTTTGGTGAAAATGTAGCAGCATGGCTACTGTGGTCTATTTTTAAGCATATGTTTAAAGTAAGGCAATCTTACAAAATCTGTGATTAGGTATAAAGCAGGAAAAAAAGGAAGAGAAGGCCATTATGACATGAGCCACAGTGAGTGTGCCCTATTTCTAGATGGACTTGGGGCTAAAGTTGACACCTGGCCAATCATAGGTGTCCGGCAGGAAAGATTCATAGTCGGTCTTCCAGACAGTAGCCCGCACAAAGGCGTCCTTGTCCACTGGCTCAGGGTAGTGGAACGCCATGCCTTTAGCATAGAGATACTCCACCACCTTTAGTGGGAAAGAGAAAATTTATCACTGACCAAACGTAAGGAGTGACACAGGAACTACAACATGACTTTGACCAAAAGGAGAACAGTGTTTGATAGGTTATGTTACGGTTTGTCCGGCTGCAGGGCATGAATTTCTTTTTTCAAAAAAAAAAAAAAAAATCCGTTGAACACAGAGATCATTTCTTGGAGACTGTTAATATGTAAACTGACCTTGACAATAACCAAAATTTAAACTGGAGGAGGCTTACCTTGACAGCCATCTGGATAGAGACCTCCCTGATGTTGGACAGAGGAGGGTAGAGTCTGCCTTCTGCAAGCTCTTTATCTGTCAGCTGCTCTGCAAGTGTCTGAAAGGAACGTAAGATTGCATTTACAATAAAGAATAATTTCTAGGTCACAAAAACCAGACAAAACTACTACTACTGTTTGTCTACCCACACTAGTCATGTGATTTTGGCCAGTTGTAATTACAAAAGTAATCAAACCCCTTCTAGTACTATTAACACCATGCAAATCACAGTGTTTCTGACACTGAACAGTAACAAAAACCCTGGCAACAAAGCACAGTGATCATCTGTTGCACTGATTAGTGTTAATGTATCAAATGCAGCCCAGCAAAGAGAAGCTCTTCATCTGTTATGCCAGTCTAAAAAGAGAGGGAAGAGGAGACATCGAAGGGTTAAACAGGGCTGAGATGAGCATAAAGTGAATATAGAATAGAAGAACAGAATGCCTTTATTGTCACTATACAATTGTACAATGAGATACAGAGCATCTCCTACTCAGTGCAAACATGCTGGGGGGGTCAGTTTTGCAGCACTATATACATATGAACAGTATTAACAGAGAAAAAAATATATAAAATGTACGAATATACAAACCAGTGTAAAAAAGTAAATATGTAATAAATAGTGTTATGTATATATGGATGGATATAAGGGTGGTTATGGGCTTTGGGAAGAAACTGTATGAAGAATATGCATACATGAAAGAGTCAGCAAGACAATACAGGATGGAGTGAGGGAAAAGTTAAAGATGAACTTAAAGAACAGGTAGAAAAATATTTAGTAGTGTCTTCAGACCTTGGCAGCCTCTAAGAAAACCGTGTCACTGATGTGTCTCACTCCACTCAGGATCACAGCCAGGCCCACGCCTGAAATGCATGAAGACCAATTACAACATACTGCATTCAAATTTGCAGGATGTAATGCAATTCATACCATCTTAAGAGTGCTGCATTTAATGTAAATAATGAATAATCAATTTTTTTTCCCCCTCTCACCTGGAAAAATGTAAGCGTTGTTCCCTTGTCCTGGTGTAAGGACGCGACCATCGCTCAGAGTCACTGGACCGAAAGGGCTGCCGCTTGCAAAAAGACATCTTCCCTGTGAGACACAGAAACAAATCTTGAGAGGTGATGAGGTAGGAAAAACACAATCTGAATGCATAACTTAAGAGTTTGTCAAAAAAGACAAAAAAGAGGAAAAAAGTTAAGCCTAGAAAAAAAAATGTGTACATCTGTCAGAGTGTAGGCCTCCTCTGCTGTGCACTCTGCTTTATTGGTTGGGTTGCTCAGGGCAAAGATGATTGGCCGTTCATTCAGGGTTCCCATGGACTTGATGACATCATGGGTAAACAGACGTCCAGCTCCTGCCACACCTGGAAAAAAGGAGAGACTGATTTATTATTACTGTTCAAAGAAGGTCTGAAATAAGACTACAACCTTTTTGTAACTGACTGAGTTTATTGTTTATTATTAACAAACAATATTTTAATAAAATAGATATTTGTATAATTCTTTCTGGTTGGCAAGCAGTGCTACAAGGCTACAATTATATGAATACAAAAAAATAAATAAATAAATTAAAGGTCCACACCAATGATAGCTGTAGGTTTGATGGCATTGACAGCATCTAGGAAGCTCTGTACATCCCCTGGACTCTCATGGGTAAATGCTTCCTGGTTAGAGTCAGTTCCCTGCTGTCTGCCCTGGAGTCACATGTGACACATTAGACACAATTACTAATAAACACTTGTTCAGTGAAAATGCCGTTGACTGTTTAGACCGTGGACCAGCCAGGAAAGTAGACAAAATTGTATCATTTTCTTATTATAAATTCCTGTGTCACACACTTACCTTTACAAGTAAGCCATCTTTATCATACATCCAGATTTTCTTCCTGGCCTCAGCTTGGGTCATTCCCGTCTCCATCATGGCCATCACAATCAGATTGGCAATTCCAAGGGCAGCCTACCAAATAATAAATAAAAGAATGAATAAACAAAATAAAAACAAAAAAATTTACACAAAGAAAACATGAACGATTATTCTCTAAATAGACAATGGAGCAACTCCTCAGGTTTTTTGTTCTGTTTGTGGTCAGTCGGGAACAGTACGCTTCTTCCAATTGTGCCTTTTTTGCCATTTTCAAATACGTAACTTTCATATAGCAAAGTCAAGAGAACAAAAAAACAAAGAAAATCTTGAGAAGTTCAATTGATTAAAAGGATGAATATCAGCTTACCTCTCCTGCTCCCAGGAACAGCACCCGGTGTTCAGTGATGGGTTTGCCAACTGCTCTCTGAGCTGCTAACAGACCGGCAAGAGCTACAGACGCAGTGCCTGGAAACATGTAGACAAACAGAAGAGTAAACAATCGAGTCTCTGCCTCAAAGACATCCAAACACTCATGATAATTTGTCTAAAATCAGAAAGATTTTCAAGGAAAACAGCTCATGAATGCATCTTATTTCAGCATCACTCACAACAGATGATTTCTGAAATGCTCCACAGTAATTTAATCCAACAATAAAAATTTACATTGAGTTTCAGGTGGACTCTAATAAAGCAGCGATCCTTTTAGAAACAGCTCCAGTAACTTAACAGTTAAGGCCGTAAGTCATTTGTATGGATGGGCCTAAACTTGCAAATCTTATAGAACTGTTCTTAGGAAATACTCAAACCCGATCTGTAAATATTGCTAAACTTTGAGCCTTTGAATCAGCTGGAAAAATACATAAACATAAAACTGTAAGTTAAGCACTTTGTGTGGTGTAACCTGAATGTGAATTAGGACGACAGAGTCATACAACAAGGTAGACATTATCTGCACCTATTTAACTACAGTAGTCTCAAAGTGCTGTGTCAGGGGTTATGTGTGAACCTTGGATGTCATCGTTGAAGGTGCAGTACTTCTCCCTGTACTTTCTAAGGAAGCGGAACGCGTTGTGGTTCCCAAAGTCTTCAAACTGGATCAGCGTGTCCTGCCCGTATTTGTCCACGACAGCTTCCATGAACTCATCAATGAGATCGTCATATGCTTGGGAGCGGTCTCGCTTCTGGTACAGCCCCATGTAAAGCGGATCCTTAAGGAGAGTCTAACGGGAGGACAAGGGCAACCATGAGAAGCCAAAGTAAACACAGTTATTATATTTCTCTTCTCTCACACATGCAATAAACAGAAAGAAAAAAAAACAAAACAAAAAACCAACACCTAGCCTTCCTACCTCGTTATCCGTCCCAACATCGATCACCACAGGGAGACATTTCTCAGGTCTGATGCCAGCACAGGCAGTGTACAGGCAAAGTTTCCCAACAGGTATTCCCATTCCATAAACACCCAGGTCCCCTAATCCCAAGATACGCTCTCCATCAGTTACTACTACTACCTACACAAAGAAGAGATGGAGGAAGCACATTAGTTGGAAAACTGAAGATTAAAATTTGACATATTTATAAGCAATTGTCATATCTTTATGACATATTTTTAGACTTTTTTTCCAATGTAATATCTGAAAAGGTTTTACTATAGTGAGGATTTTGAGACTTACTGCAACATTAGTGTCTGGCCAGTTGTCAAGGATGGAGCGGATATGTCCTCTGTCCAGAATGGAGATAAACAGGCCTCTAGAGAGATAAACAGGATGACAGTTTAGCTATTGCAGCAATCGTGATTAAATCCTAACTTTAACTAAGCAGAAAAAGAAAATGCATCTTCAGCATAAAACCACTTTTTAACATTATGTGCATAAGATTCAATACGCCTGCCATCAAAAATAAAACACGTAAGAGCTTTTCCTGACTAAAGCAGGTCTCCCTTCACTTGGTAAGGTCTCAAAGGTCTCGCCTGAAAGGAGCTTCTGTCCTAATTTTAGAAGAATCAATAGGATCTTGCATACATAACATTCCTGCTCCTTTAGACTGAAGATAAGAGCTGTGTTAGCCATATTTGGATAGACAATCTCAGACATGAACACAGTATTATTTGTCCTTGTAAGGATATAGCCTTCAGAACTGGCTGTCAATATGCTGTGTCAAGACATATAGCAATCTCTCTTCTCTTCCATATCAAGCTTTTCTGCACACCTCTGGACGATTTCCTCCCAGCGACAAAATACCTGGCTGTGTAGAACTGGAGCAACAAAACCTACATTAAAAACTCAAATGATCTGCTAAGGCCTTACTTTGGTCTTCTAAAGATATGTCCATACTGCGTGCAGGCAAGCCCTACAGTGGGAGTGTAAACAATCGGCATCAGCTCCTCTATGTCTTCCATCAACACCCTATAGAAAAGCTTCTCATTCCTTTCCTGGATGCCCATCAGGTAGATGTACCTGTATGGAAAAAGAAAAGTTAAGCTGTGTACAGGAAGACAAATGCTCGGTTTTTATTTAAAAACATGTTTACGCTTTCCAGTACAACAAGAAAAATGCATCCTTACTTCTCCAGGGGATCGTGCAGCTTTTTGAGATTTTTCTGAAAGCGCAGGGCCTGAATTTCCTGAGTCTCCACTTTGGGAGGCAGCAGACCATGTATCCCCAAAATCTGACGCTCCTGAAGGGAAAAGGCCATACCCTGTGGAGGAACACAAAAACATGACATTTTAGCTTCTTCAGCTCTGCATTTCTTTTCCTGACTGCCACCGTCTCCAAACCACACACAGCAGGTCTCACCACCATCTTTTTCCACTCTTACTGCTATCCTTCTGTCACAAATCACCTCTGACACTTGCCTCCACCCGCTCGACCCTGCCTGCACTCTCATGAATAATATGAGGGGTATTTTTAATGTGTGTGGTCAGGGTTGTTTTCATTCTTCAGACTACTTAAAGAAATTGAAAGAAAACTTGTCTGAGAGTTCAGCCTGTATTATAGAATAAAAGGTGGCCTTGTGTTTATAAGACATGTTCATATAAATCTGCACTTGCTTCAATAAATTGCTCCACCTAGTTCCCATTTTTCTAGCAAAATATTAAGAAATAATGAGTGAGTCAAGATTTTTGCACACTACTGTATATTGCGTCTATTATCAACCTCTACTTGGGACGCTAAAAGTACTAACGCAACACCCCCTGTAACCGTCTGACATCAAAGTCTGCTGTAGCCATTTCTTAACAGGACCGTTTTTGTGAAATTTACTGGCAAACCATAAAAAACAGGACTCCTCCTGCAACCTGTAGTTGGGGGCAGGGCTTTATTTGTTTATGTCAACCATCCCCCTACTCATGGCTAAGGCATACCACATTTCTGTCCTGTTCTTTATAAAATATAGCAGTTTCTGGACTAACTGTTCATGTACTGTAATGGAGTTTGTTTAGACGGTGCACTGCCTCATTATGGGACCTTTAACTGAGTTTACCTTTTCAGCATTTACAGAAATAAATTCAGGCTGACGGAATGAAGAAAAACAAAACGAAAGCAATTTTGCAGCAGGACAAAGACGGACGGAGAGTGGGGGTAGTAGTGGAGGAGGAGGAGTAGCCTCAAAGAAACCAATGAAGACCACTGTGGGCTGAAACACCCCAATTTTTAAATGAGAGGATGGGGGAGGTGAGAGGTGGATGCAATGTGTTTGCATGTCCCTGCAGTGTACAAGCTCCTATCCGACTGAAATATGGGCGTAACAAAGAGGCCGCCATGCCTGGGGCTGCAGAAGGGGGCGGATTATTTTGTCAGAATGATGAATGCTGGGCTCCCCTCGAAAAATGCTTAGTCATGCTGATAGAGCATTTCACTTCACACAGCTCTACCAATCAGTTCCTTTCAGCGCAATGCCACATGCTGCAAACACCTTAATCTAGCATTTGTCCTTTTGCATAAAATTGAAAGTAACATTTTTGTAAGATTTCAGGAGCTGAGCACTTCCCTATGAAAGACCATCTTGAGCAAGCCCATGATTAGCACTTTAGAAATGCAATTTCAACACTTCCAAGACAGGAATATACTGGATAAAGGTATTAATACATTCTGTACAGTGAACACTTTCCCTGCACAGCTCACCCTACATTTAGGGTGAAGGAATTTGAGATCCTAGCCCTTTTAACAGTCATACCAGACTACATTTCAAACACAGTGACCTTTACTGCTACAGTACACTGCTGATGCAAGTCACATCAAGTACTGCTCTTATATTTGTAATCTAGAACCAGCTGGCATGTTCTCGTTTAGAAACTGAGACTTTTAATGCAAGAAGAATTTCAAGTTGACTTTAAAAATTTTTTTTTTTAAAAAAATGCCGAACCAAACCATGGAATTAGGTTTGTGCCTCTTTCTTGAGTGCAAGTACATAAACTCAATTTGTAGAGAATTTACTATAATGCAATAATTTTAATTTGAGCAAATAAATAAATGGATTTTAAAGTTTTATCTAATGCTGTTTACTTATTATCTCAGTTATGTATGTGGGTGTCCTTTTCCTGGATGCCTGCAAACTCTCGGACTCCCACTCAGGATTTTTAATAGGTGCCAATTACAGTCATTTTGCCCATGCCTTTAACTTTAGAATACAGCATGCCATATATTGTCTGGCAGTGCTTGGTTGGTATGGTTGCTAGTTGTATTGTGAGGTAGTCAGGGAGGAGGGGAGTACTGACAGACCTGAAAGCAGCTCTATAGGCCTTTTATATCAGTGTTTTTCTATATACAGTCTTCATTGCAAGCCTGCTTTTACAAACCATTATTAAATCAAGCATGGAGCTATGCAGGAGCTCAAAAAATGGCTGAAAAAACAGTAGTTGAAACCCCAGTTTGTGGGACCACTGGTCAGCTGGTCTGTGTCCAGTTTGCATGTAGGTTGGAATTTCTATATTTATCTGGTATGGGCTAAGTTTAGCAAAAGGTCAAATCACCTCAAGCAGCAAAATGTACATGTTACAAATATCACTTGTAACTCTCAGTAGTTGGCAAACCTCCTGAAAAATCAAACCCTCCAAGCCAAATGCTTCACAGCATCATTTCAATTTAGCAAATACACGACACTGTAATTGTCTCACTTGTATGCGCACTGCTAGATACCCTGCTGTGAGCATTTTAAAACAGACAGCGAAAATCACAAACACCTTAAAGAAAAATTCAGAAAGCAGCCAAATAACAATGTGCTAGACAGGCATTGACAGACAGGCACCGTTCATCATAAATAGTCAATAGCTACAGATATGGGAATACAAATAACTGAAGCATAAACTTCTTTTACAACTTTTGTATTTTGGTTGCAGACTACTAAAAATGGTTATGCCAGTTTATATCAGTCACACACAAGCTTAGCTCCCCACTATTCTATTGTCTGAGATATAAACAGATATTGGCATCTGCAGTGGGATAGACTATGGCATTTAAACGTGTGGAAAATATACAGGCCTAAAATTTAAAAGATTACATTATAACCACTGTTATGACATCTTGCAGTAAATTTCTACTCATTTCTGGACACTGTAACCAAACAATAACATTTCAACAATTCATTATAGTTATTTTCTGTCCAGGCACACAGAGAAAAATAATCCTTCTTCACATAATGACATAATTAACATTGATCAAGACAAAAACGGGCTGTCGTCACCGTGTCTTAAAACCCCAACACAAGGTAGGTCCACCTACTTTGTTGGTGCGAGGGCTGAGCATGAGGGGCTTGCCCTTTTCTTTGGTGTGGACCCATCTGCAAAGAGAGATGCATGGCCTCAGAGACCAGGTTGTCCTTAATCTGGACAACATGGTAGACAGTCACCGGTGTGGGTCCACTGGTGCTTTCTAGAAGATCCACTGGTTTCTGAGGGAGACAAGACAGGGAAAGATGAAAAAATACTGACCATGTGCAAATGATATGCACAACCTGGCTGTAGAAATGATTATAGCTTTACTGACAAAAGTATTGATGTGCAGCACAGTGATTACATCACCATGGTGACACATTTCAGATTTTAAGTTGTTAAGTCTTAACTGTCTACATGGTGCATTACCATTTGGGCTTTTTGGCAGGTTAGAGTCAAAGACTTACTATTAATTATTCTTGTTTCTGACAGTCAAACCGTGCAGTGCACTGTTACCAAAGCCTTTTAATATGACAGTATCAGATTATCACATCTTAATACGTTATAAAGCTAACCGCAGTCAGTGCTGTCAGCTTACAGACACACACACCTATTCACAGTAGCCAATGAATCCTCTTTGTGTGCATGGACAGCACTTGAGGATTACAAATGCTGGAAGCAGTGGCCAACATTAATCTGGACGTGGCCTGAAGCGATTTAGTGTGCGCTCTAAGAAACAAAGCTTTGACAGATTGTCATAATCCCTTTCGTGATGAGCTCTGCATGAAGACACAGAACAAGATAAATCGCTATGGCATCACAACAACAACAACAATCTTTATTTATAGAGCACATTTAAAAGCCTTGGGCATACCAAAGTGCTTTACATAAAACAATAAAAAAATAAAACAGTTCACACATTAACATCAAATACATAAAGGTAACGAATTATGCTCACAGATAAAAGCCACCAATAAGAGTAAACTGCAGCACATAGGTTATAGCAAGGTAAGACTGTACCACCATGATAAAAGACACCAATAATGGAAAGATAGCAGAGAATTTAATACAATAGGTCAATAGGTCACTGCAAGCAAGCCAGCATTTAACTGGTAGAAAAGGCAAGTTTAAAAAGATATGTTTTTAGCTGTGATTTAAAAGAATGAATAGAATCAGACGCCCGGATGCCAATCGGGAGATTGTTCTACAGCTCTGGTGCAACTAGAGCAAACGATCGATCACCTCTAGATTTCAGTCGAGATCTGGGCTGAACCAGCAGTAACTGTGAGGATGACCTTAAAGCCCTAGCAGGAGCATATGGGTTTAAAAGTTCCTTCTCACCACAGAGTTAAAATTTTTAAATCATCCAGCAATGGACCGATGGGAAAGACAGACAAACAACAGGGATCGCATGACAGAAAGCAAGACTCCAACTAATAACTGCAGAAATGACCTGGCATGTGGACTGCAAACAAGAAGGAATGCAAAGATTTTCACTACTTTTAGACTAAAGCAGACAAAAAAACCCCCCAGTAAAGAACTTGGAAAGAAAGCGATTGGACTTCTTTAAATTTTGTGAAGATGTTAAAAGAGATGTAAACCACTTCTTACAATTTTTTTGTATCTAGCAAAATTCCTGTTAGCCTTCCTTAATGTCACAGGAAATGCAATTTGACAACATTGCAGTTTCTATATCAGTTCCTTTTAAATAAGCAGCCAAGGCTTGCATTTCTGCAAAAAACATACTAAACTGAAATGCAAGACGCACAAGGAAACCACAGCAGATTATTAGAAATAAGAATTAACAAAGTGTATTTTTCCATTGCAATTTAATCCCAGTGAGGCTTGAAATAGAATTTGTATTCATTTCTCGGCCTGGAACAACATGCAGCTGAGCTCAGCTGGCAAAAAAACAAAGTTGGTGTCAGTTAATGTGACAAAAGGCACTCATGTGTGCGGTCAGTATTATCCTGCCTCCTTCCTTTCCTTGTTCATCCACATTTGATCATAATTAAAAATTACCAACACAAAATTAAGTTGTATTAAGCTAAACAAATATTAAAAATACAATATGCTATGCTGATGAGCAGCTATATCAAAACAAGAAAACAACTGAAAAGCAAATTAGCCTATCCTTTTCTGATCAACAAATTCAAGCACTTCACACTGAATTATGTATCCCTCTATTTGACCATAATGTCTGGATGAAGGAAACAACAAGTGGAGCCAGCTGGACGAGATGCTGCTTAGAAAGCAGCATTAAAGCGGCAGACTGCATAAGCAGCTCCAACAACCAGCAGACATTTTAATGATCTGTTGATTTGATATCAAAGAGGAAGCTGTCTCGATGCAGCGTCTGTGAAATGTCAGTCTTTATGACTCAAACTGTACAAAGATCTTTTCTTGTTAGGTTAGGTTTGCGACCTCTTTCAGAAGCAAAAAAAGGCCACGGCTAATGGGAAGGATAATATTTGATGTGGTGTAGATACCAAATAATTTTTCCATTTGTAGCAAACAAGGTAATCTTTGTACATGTGCCAGCTTCGCATCATTATTGTAACACAGAGCATGAATGCACACCATTACAGCCAGAAAGTGCTTGGGACTTTTTGTAGGAGTAATTGTCTGCAAACAGAGTATGAATGGAGACAAGAAACCTGCCTATAATTATGCACCTGGACTGCTCTAAATGGGAATCAAAATGATAGCAAAATTGTGCTGAGATCAGAAAATGTACAGCATGAGCTCACCAGTACTGCAGCTAGATACAGATGCTCTGTAAGTTTAGAAACCATAACTTAGAAACGTTTAATTAAATGCCATTCAAAATCAGGCATCTCACTTGCCATCTGTCTTCCTGTGGAGTACTGGTAATTTAATTTCTTTGTAAACAGGTGAGACAAATAAGGCAGTACAATTTAAACTGCTAATAAATCTTTTCTTATTGGTTCTGGAATAATAACTGGTGCAAACAACAACTGTGTTAACTAAACCAGTCATAATGTAATAACATGCATTGTATCCACCCTCTTGTGCACACTGGGCACCTTTTTTCAAGCTCCGAATCTCACCCACATGCATGATTTTAAGTGTAAATCTTTTATGGTCTCACATGATCAGGGTAAAGTGGTTTGAAGACAGATGATACTTTAGGTTATTAGTTTCCTCAACTGACCAGACAGACTTAACACAGCTGTTAGGTGTGGCCTTACTAACAGGTTATTGTTCTCAGTCTTTCTCACTCACCCTGTCAGTGTGTCTGATCACTGAACGTAAAAAACCCACCGGTGGAGGTTAAATATTAGCAGAACCTGCAATAAAAGGCAAGGAAATACTCAACTGTCCCAAGCTTTAACACTCAAGGGAATGAGAAGATAATTGGGGGCAAATGCCAAATGTGACCTTATAACATGTTGGAGATCTTTCAAAAACAAAACCCCCCAAAAACTGATATCCACCACAACTACAAGCCATTAGCCTCACAACCACAGGAGCTAAAAGCTAACCTTTTGCTAACTTTAAGTTAAAATAAAGCAGAGGGTGTCGTCATTTGAACACCTCTGTCACCTAAGTCTTAATGTCTGAAGCTACTAAACTGATTAAGCACACCGACACTAGGCACTTTTTATTCGGATGACTTAGCTAAATGCAGTCACTTACTCATCACAGCCCTGCTTGCTGCCATCTCTCTTGGCTCAGTAAGCAGGAAGTTCTCAAATGACACACACTTTCTACAATTTAGAGAACAACGACTCCGCTTACCTGCTCTTGAGTAATATAATACTGCCGTTCAATGTCTGTTAGGCACAACTCTTATGATATTCGCTGTGCCTAACTTCTGTGGACTGACCCTGGGATTAGCCTGCCTGCCAGCACACATACACCAGATTGAGTCGCGAGGAGAGGAAACGCTGTAGAAGAACCCGGCCGCTCGACCAATCAGATGCTGGGGTTTCCCCTCTCGATTACCGTAAATACTCCAACACGCGCATTTTATTTTGCGCATGTTATGTCATATTACTAGTTTATCCTAAGCTGTGGTACTGTATTGCGTAGAAAATTTGTGGCTATGTGGTGCGTGCGTGGTTTACATATTTATCTAAGAAGCAAAACATCCCTGTTCAGTCTTAGGAGAAGACATCTCTCTGGGATGTGTCAGGAAGTGCATCCAGGGTAAAGAATCTGCCAAATCAGACATGCGGAGCTACCAACTGTGCTCACCCCTTGTGAATAAGGAAGTATCTACCATATATATTTATTTGAAGGCTACACAGCACAGAAACTGGTAGATAATGATGAACTGAGTTTAATAGTGCCTATGCTCTGAGTAAACACTCATTGCTCTCCTAAACTAACCTACAATAATATTGACAGATTAACAGATGTTAGGATATTGCTAGAGGTCTTAACAGAAGAATGCAAAAAGATCACGAAAGGCATATTTATATATTTATCTGAAAGCAACAAAAATGGAATGTATATTTATTGGCATGATTTAATGAATGCTAAATGTAGATTGTACATAAAAACTGACAGTGTCTTTCAGTCGATATGTATGCTGATATTTTTTTAACACACTATTTTATACAAGAGAATGCATTTACATTTTAAATGCAATTTAAAATACAAATTTAGCGAAACAAGCCAATTTTCTAACAGTTTTTTCAACCCTCCCCCCAAGTGCATTATCATAAACTGAGTAACGAAATATACATTCTGTATTCTGATTAGTCATAACATTTCCCCCTCGTGTTGCCAAAACAACTCTAACATGTGGACATAGAAACTGTGGGGGCTTCCTGTGAAAGCTGGCAGATCATTTGGATTCTGTGGATTTTGGGCTGAGACTCCCATCTGTGCTTGACAGAGTTAGGATTGGAGTTGTGTTTCCTGCTAGGGAGTGTTACTGCCTGAGTTTCCCCACCATTACATTATTATACCAGTGCAGTCAAATATGACATCAAAAAATAGTTTTAGTACTGTTTTATTAATTTTCCAGCAAGAACAGAAACTCCAAAAGAGATACTATCAATATAGAGAGAATTAAAAATGTCACAGATTCTCCCAAATGAAAAGCTGAGGCCTCCCTGAAGCATGGATACAACATAAATAGGTGCCCACAGAAACATGACTCTTATCACAAAGTGACACATGATGAAAACAACAACCGTTGAGCTTTTTGAAGAGCCATGCAGAAGGAAAAGGACACGTTACATTCAGCAAGCTGGAAGTATTGAGGTGTACCGAGGCACATTTTCTACATTGCTTTAAACACTTAAAATAATTAACTTCGGCTCAGTACCGACATGTGTTACAGATACTTTTCAGTGACGTTATTGCTGGCTTTGCTCTACCTGCAGCTCAGAAGAAATTTGCTAATGCAAAATATGATCCTTTGTGTTTGACTTAAAGCAAAATTCCTTTTGATTAGGTGGACCGCAGTTTACTGGCAAAAAATAGGGTGAACTCCTGTATTTCTGTATGTGCTAGTGACACTACCTGTGCTTCACTGAGATGTTTAAAAGAACCAACTCGGCTTTGCTGTCTCGTAGGTTGTACTTATGGCAAATCTCATGTATGGCTCAATTCTTTGGAAGTCATACTAAGTTGTGCAAGTGAAAATGTGCCTACAGCATCTGTATGTAGGCTACACCATGCATTACAGGTGCAGACAGCATGAGAGTCAACAGTTTTAGAACAACTTACATCTGCACAGTTAACAGCTAAGACTCGAGACAACTTCGACCTGTGTGTGGCTTGTATGGATTTTAAGGAAGGATTCAACTTATTATTTGATAATACGAAAGGAATAAAACATTCTTATTCTGTTGTGTTGCTGGCAGTATGTTTCACGTACACTATATGGACAAAAGTGACAGGCCACACCCTTTAATCTTTGAATTCAGGTGTTTTCAGTCCTGTGGTATATAAAATCAAGCATTTATACAGTCTACCTGTACAAACATATGTGAAAGAAGTAATAGGATGCTAAACACACAGTTACACAGTAAGAATGCCACTGTTGCAATGCCAGTTTGTATTTATGTGTGTCTGTGGATGGATTTTGTCACTTTTTCAAATGTATTTTATCTTCCATTATCAACTTTAAGGGTTATTTTTTGCACTGCTGACTCAATAACTGCAGTGATCAAAACCTCCTCTGGCATTCACATCAGGACAAAAACTGTGCACGGGGAGCTTCGTGGAATTGGTTTCCATCCCAGCTCCTGTAGGGGTAATATTTAGGTGCCCCAGTACTTCTATCCATATAGTGTATTTCAGCATTACAACTCAACTCGTACATTCTTTGATCAGTTAACAGCAGAATATCACATTTCAAACAGTGACATTTGAGATGGAGGGATTGAGGCCACAGAATAAAAGGAATGTTAAATTAACTGGGTTACGTTTGGCACTAGCGTTGAAGAGTTTTGTAAAGCCAGTTTTAGCTCCACAGTTCAAGAGAATGTGAGAAGCTCTTGACTAACAGACTATGAGGCACAAGCCAGCAGCCTTCACCTACTGCTTAATGTTCACCTGCCATTTACCTGGGTCTATTTTTTTAATTCTTTTTATTTGAGTTTCATGTATTAATCTGGCTGCTGCAAACCACTAAAAAGTTTTGAGTACAAATAATTTCCTGCAAAGGTTGTAAAGTATCCATATACTTCAAAATATAGTATACCGTTGTTTGCATGAAAGATTTCTGTGTGGCTGTCTTGGAACGAGAGGATAGTATATGTTCAGTGTAAAACAGACCTTGCTTGGTGCATCAAGCAAACAAGAAACCATAGCTGTCTGATAGTCAAAAATTACTACCACAGGGCATTCCACATTCAACAAGAACACAATTCACTCCAAATAACATGAACATGGGTTGTAGCAATGAACAAAGAGCACAAGAAAAATACAAACACAAAAATACTAGTCATTGAGAAATATAGTATGTAATTAAATCTGACTGTATTTTTTACAAGTTGACAGGCCGTTTGGAGCAGTGACAAAATGAAGTTGCTGTTAGAGTGTTAAACTCCTTATGGGTCATCGTGTAGCATAATATGATGGATTATTTTTCCAATAAATACATTCAGAGACACACCGGAAAAACACCTTCTGTGTCACTATTATTAGCTGGTGAAACTCACCGCTGGAAGACCACTTGAATTTTTGTTCTGAAAAGGATTACAAACAGTAAGAAGTAGAGAATAAGTACAGAATCTTGTAAGAAAAACAAATTGAAAGCAAGCCTAAAACAGGCTTAAGCTATTAGTTATTAATAGCGTAGGGAGGTGATACCAGCAGCTGACTGTTCCTTCTTTTGTCATTTGCAAATGTTTGTGGCACAAAATGAAATTGTTGTCTGATCGATCAGAGCAAACCTCAGTTAATAAGGAATGTCAGCTGATTGCTTTAAAATATGCTCATGTAAATCAAATCTTTGCTGCTTGCATTGGCAAATGTGGTCCACATTTCTGACCTCTAACTGCCTGAGAACATCTCACGACGAAGCTGGAAGATTGCTTGCTTAAGTCAGGGGGTTGTTTTATCACAGCATATAGTGCGTTGTTGCAATAGTACCAAAAAAGACAAAAGCTGCTAACACTATGGTCTAATGTTTAAGCAGCATATTAAACCACGGGCACTGCTCACAATGTAAAGCACTATGAGCATTTGGGAGTGCTACCCGGTATGATGCTGTGGTGTACCTGCAGTTGAAATTCAACATCAAGAGTTGGGAGTCTGTGGCGTCTGTGGTGATGGAGTCCTGTGCTCTGGGAAGCCGGGTACTTTTCGGTTAATGTTTGGCTGTTTGCTTTCTTCCATCCATCCTCCTTCTTTCGCTTTCTTCCCGCTTGCTTTCTCCTTTCTCTGCCTGCACAGTTTCAGTGCTCGGGATATAAACACATCTAGGTCAAACAGACGCTCTTTTTGTTTGACAGGAAGAGACTCCAGGGAGTCAGCGTTTACTGGCTGAGAAAGGGAAGAAGTGGAAGAAAGCGGCTGAGATTCTGTGGGCTGGAAAAATTGTGTGGTGGTGGTGGGGGAAGACACCGTTTGATATGAATGAGGAGGATGTAGGGAGGTGGGAGATGAAGGAAGAAGTAATGGGAGGGCATAAGAGGAAGACATGATAGGGCGAAATGGGCTTAGTCTGCCTTCATCGTACTCTGATGGTTGCCGCACAACCTCCGTGTAGTGGAAGACTGGAGTTGGGAGGTCAGTAGGGGACAGAGGGAGAGGTGGCGAGGAAGTGTAGCAGGAAGGTGACTGCTGCTCCAAAGAAGGACTGGGACTGGGTGAGTGCAGACGAGACTGGGTGCTCTCAACCCAGCGAGAGATTTCCTGGAACAAATCCCCTGTCTCCTTGTCTTCCTCTTCCTTCGCTGCCTCCTCCTCCTTCATCTCTCCCAGATCCTCCATGCTGCCACCAATAGGCTCAGGAGGCACAAGGAGGCTGTTAATGTTACGCTTCCAGTGTGACAGATCAAGGATGAGCTTAGGCTCTGAGTAGTGTTGAGGTTTTCCCTCTCGCCAGGCAATTTTATCCAGATACGAAGGAGAGCCCACTTTGTAATCACAGGAGCGGCCACAGTCAACCTCCCCGTATCCCAAACCGCAGGCACGTTCCAGAGAGGAGTGAGAGTTTTCCAGGAAGCGCTCCGCCGAGCTGCTGTGGGAATATTTGCGTGGATCAACCTATATGAGACAGTTGGTGAGGGAAAAGTAATTAATTTCAATAAGCAATTAATTCTAGTTGTGTTGACTCATATCCCATGTGTTCAATGAAACTTAAGCTCATGACAGAATAAATACTACAGAGAAAGGACAAAAGCATAGTCAAGTGTGACACAGTCAAAAGTTGCCAGAATAAGTTATCAGCAGGTCTGAAATATACTCAGAAGCCTGGCCATGTAGGGTTTTATATGTAATTAATAACATTTTAAATGAATTCTGAATCTCTGTGGAAGCCAGTGAGAGGAAGCAAGAAGAGGGGGGAATTATAGGAACTGAGACAATATGGTCATCTCACTGTGACAAGAGCCAACAGGGTTACAAGAACTGCTGACACTTGCAGTATCCCTGCTTTAAAATGTAGAAAAATTATTGACCAACATCCAACATCTTCACTTATGTCTTTGCATAACAAAGACATTACAGTACTAGTAGTGCCAGTACAGCAGTCTCCTAGTATCTAGAAAAGGGAGGAAGCATATCCAACCTGAGCCTCCTCTACAAGTGAGCTGGAACTGGCCCGGGGGTCTCTCTGCACCTCCTCTTCCTCTGTAGTGTCTCCCAGGTCAGAGGTAATGTGACAAGGGGGCACGCAGCGACACCTCCCACCTGATTGTTGCCAGCACATAACTGTTGATAAACTGTTTTCGTACCTGCAGAAAGGCAGAAATTACAAGTCAGGAGTAAATAATTTGTGCTCAAACACATACATTTAAGTTGTAATCTGAAAATACACGAATGAACAGCTGAGATTGGTAGTTGATTTGATGAGAAAATGATCAACAGATCATTTTTAGTAGTATTTTTATTATTAAAACATACTAAGAATGACTAGGAAAACATGATCCAATTTTCCCCACTGGTGATTAAAAAAAATCCACACACCTGTCCCACTGGATGCTGGAGGCCTGACTATTGCTGTTGCTGAGGCTCTGCTCAGTGATGAGGCTGTCCTCCAGCTCATCCTCAATGCGGAAGGGATGCGATGAAGTGGGCTCGTCCTCTGGACAAGAGTACTGCTGAAGGAAGGGGTGAGACAACGCCGCTTCAGCTGTCAGGCGATCCATGGGGTTAAAGGTCAAGATACGCTCAAGGAAGTCCACAGCTGGGAGGGGAAAAGAAGGTGTGGGAGTAAAGCCTAAATTATATGTGTTAGACCTCCAAACATCTTCACACGACTCCAGCATCACTTCATCTGTCACAGGTCAGAAGAGCTGTGGTTTTCTATATCTTTTTTTCTCCCTTCTAGCACTTCCATTATTTGTTCCCTTCATACTTTAAAGTCCTTGACCTTCCTCTTCTCCCCATCACTCAGTCCCCATCACTCACCCTGAGGATCCACTTCAGGCAGAAGTTCAGAAAAGGGTTTCTTCACCTTCCATTCATGACTGACATATGAAGGCATCACCTAGAAATGCATGGTTAAAATATTACTTATGTTTCATTATTTTATTTATTTATTTTGTTTACATTTAAGGCATTCCACGCTGAAAAAAGACACATTTAACCTTGTACAAAATTAAGCCTTTCAGAACATCAGACGTTAATAACTTGATTAATAAAAATGATAATATCTCACTATTCAAAGAAAATTTGGGGAAAAAGTAAAAGCAATAAAATGGTCGGGTGAATGAAACATATATTTTGTTTATCATGCGTCTTATTGCGTCTTGTTAGATTTATTAAATTCAAAATGCAAGTTCACAGAGGTGAAGTGACATAGTCTTTAGTCTACATTCATAACAAAAACAGGGGGGAGTGCATGATTATTTCAGATATTATAATATGTGCAGTTCTTGACATAATCAATATTTCTTTTAAAAAAAAAAATTGCTCTCCAAAGCTGGGAAAATGAATGTCAGGCTTAATAATCAGTCAGACATTATAATGCTAATATGACTTGCAGTAGCCTCTGATGTTTGACCTGTAGCAGATCCTGCCTGTCCTCCTCTCTCAGCACCGGCACTGTGTTGAGAATCAGCTGCATCTGCTCCAGCTCATGAGCTCCTGGGAGCAAGACACAACCAATCAGAAGCAAGTTCAGAAGAGACAGAGGATCAGTTACATAAGCTGGGGGGAAACGTCAACTTTAAGAGTCAAGCATGAATATCTGGGAGATGGAAGATGTCAATTTAAAGACACAGTAAGTTAACAACTAGGTGGAAATTACTACTAAAGCATTCAAATTTCACACCACACCCTGTGGAATCAGTAAACTTGAAACTTTGGGCACACTGTTCTTTTGGCCACTCTCACATTAAGGAATAAACATCCTGCAACCCATCTACACTGGCAGACATCTACTCTAACTACCCTAGCTTGTTGCTGTGCCTGCATCAACTGGGAGGAATCAGTTGTCGTAAGTTTCCACTCAGTTATAGTTCACAAAGAGCATTTTACCTCTGACAGCTGGAGGGAAAATTCATATTTTGAAGTCACTGAATGCGGAGTAATCAGAAGTGTAGCATGCTTCTGTGGCATGCAAGTCTTCTTCTAACACAGAGCAGCAAAGCAGCATTTTCAGCTCATCTGACACATGGTGAAGTTCCCTTTAAATGTTTCATAAAGCCAATGGACACCAGCAGGTGGAGCTATATCAACAGAGTCGTAGCTGCAAGAAATATGCAAGCAGTGGTAGTTTGTTTGGAAGGGAGAATGCGGTCTCCTCTCTGGTAAACAAATATATGCTGTTTCCACTCTAGTCTGCGGGTTAAGTAAAAGCCAAGGAAAACACCTCTAACATCTGATGTATGAAATTTAAAAAATGCAGGAACACTAAGGAACAAAGAACACCTATATGTTTATGATGCCAGCCCTGTGGTGTAGAGGGCTGATGGAGGTCAAACCAGCCTGTGAGGAAGAACTACATCTACTCTGGAGAGTGAGAATTTCTCTATATATTAGTAATAAGGTTGAAAATGACAGTACTTAAACGGTGAACGCATTAAAAACAGTAGACATACCTGCAAATAGCATGCGTCCAGTGAGCATCTCAACCAGTATGCAGCCCGCAGCCCACATGTCTATGGCCTTGGTATAATTGTTGGGTGACAGCAGCAGACGTGGGGAGCAATACCATTTAGTTACCAAACCTTCCGACAGATAGCCCTGGATAAGGAAAGCAGAGGGATAAAATTGTTGAAAGTGAGAAATACAGAAAATGAAAGCTCTGAGAATCTTAAGTTATTTTCATATACGACGGGCATGCATCAGATTGGACTGTTAGCAGGCTGCATGTACTTGAATACGTATAAAGTTTGCTGGTAGTTGTTTGTCTTTAAAATGGATTGCCCTGAATTTCCACCGAAGCAACAACATAAGTCCTCATTAGTGCTGCTCTGACAGGATTCAGAGGACTCTATCTAATTCTCTAAAAAATCCTCTTTGTGAATAATGATGTTATGCACAGAGATACGCCAGTCACCACAGAGATAAGTCCGCATATTCCCTGATGTAGAGATAATGAGATGTTTCTGCCTGTTGCTATCATTAACACTTTCCCCACCTCTTGTATATCACCCCACCTCTCACTCTCCAGCCTTGTAAAATCTCAAAATACCTTCACTTACTACATCATATTTCTATTCCCCTCGTAGTTCTCCTGAGCCAAATTTCACTGCCCCAGGCTCTTAAACTTCTTCACAGCCCAGCTTGAAAAGAGAGCAGACTGCACGAGAAAATGCGGTTATATTTCCCCTCACACATTTTTAGATTTCTTGGCAGGAAAAGGCAGATGTAGTCTTCACTGCTTTTCCACTCAGCTGCTGTGAATTGTTTTATAATGACTGACATCACTCACATAAACTTTTCATTGTGCTGGGACGCTATTCTGTTGCCCATCTCTCAGGCTAATTTGAATTTGATGACTAACTGGCAAAGATCAGAAATAGATAGAAAATGAACCCCACAATGGCTCATGGCATACATGTCTAATATGCCTCTTAGCACTATTCTCTTATCCTTTCTGCCTCTCTAGCCCTCATTTTTTTTTATCCTCGTTGCTCTTCTTTCCTTCTATCCTCCGCTCTCCTAAAGTAATTTTCTATTCTCCTTTTCACCAGTCTCCTATCTTCTTATCTATTTTTTTGGGGGAAAGAGTTACTCTATTTAAGCCAATAAAATACAGACAGCTTGAATTTTTTTCCTCATTCAGATAAGCTATCACACTTGAAACTCTTCGTGTCAGTAAATCATCTGGGGGTACTATGCCAAAAAAGGGCTGGCCTGCTTTCTCACGCTTTTGATGCGTCCCAAAGCTGCTTCATATTTTCGACAGCTTGAAAATAAGTGCCTTCTCGATAGGAAAAAGAAAAAGGGTAATTTTTCTTGATCAGCAGGTTATGAGTATGACTCAGAGTCTTCTTCACTGTGGGCCACCCACACCAAGATTCCCACTTAGACATCGCTGTGCGCGGTGTGCCTGGCCGAAGTAGGTTTTCTTTGCATGTCAAAACGACTGTACGACTCTTTTTTAAAAAGTTAGACTACTCCTACGTGCATTGAATGTAACTGCTAAGTCACTGCCTGTTCTCTTCTTTGTGGCAGGAGACAGTGCAAAAAATGATGCTGACTACTCAGTGACCTTATCTTCTATCTGTCTGGCCCGCTGTTGCCTTTTCATATCTGAGCTCTTGTTTACGCTCCCTGGTGAGAGTTTGATAGATGTTTCAAAAGTACCAAAGTACATTTCTTTCAGGGCCAACCCAAGCCTGGACACAGTTTTTAAGGGAAAAGCAAATTTAGGCCTCAGTTTTATAAAGCAATGCATAGATGTGGTCACATATGTCATTTGTAGCTGTGTTTGCTTTGTTTCCAAAACTATCCCCACTTCTGTTTTAGTGTTTTTGCTACTCTTTAAGATTATGGGGTGATTTCCCCCATCTTTGCTTCCTCTTTGTCCCCATTGACCTTCTTCCTCCTGCTTTTTCCTCCCACTTTTTTTATCATTCGTTCATCCCAACCTCCCACCTCAGTATTTCTCTGCGTCATCATTAGCTGCGCCTGTTCCCCTTCCCTTCCTCTTTTCTTCACACTTATTCTCTTTCTTCTAGCCTTTAGTGCATCTCAACAAGCTTCCTTTACCTCCTTTCTCATCTGTTTCTTCCCTCCTTCTCTTCTCTCCAGGTACTTTTAAACACTCTGTCCTTATCCAACTGTCTTCCCCCTTCCTCTGCTCTGACCTTCATCCAGGTAATGAATAATTTCTGGGCAGATCCAGCACTGCCTCAGCAGGTGGCATTCACACATACACATTCACAGAAGCACCAAGATCTTACCGGTGTAGACTGTAAATAACATCACAAATAATGTTGTTTTCCCCCTCTGTTTTCTGCCTCTCTCCTCTCAGCCCTTCTGTCATCTCTCTCTGCCTGAGTAAATGTTTGCTCTGTGTAGTCAGAAACACACTTCCAGACAGCTCTTCAAACAACCTAATTTCAATGCCTGGACTGAGATACAGTACAAGTATTAAAAGGTATGGCTAATGCAGAGAAGAAGTCTGTCTGATCATTGAGTAGGAAGAATTACACATCACAACTTTCTTTCAAAAAAAACATGATATAAAATCTTCATAAGTTCTTCTGTGATACTAAAGCATTAACCAGTCTTATTTAAAGTTAACAGCATTTGTGAATTTCCATCACAGCTGAGGTTAATGCGGCCTACGCCCATTAACAGAAAATGCCTGAAAAGGCACTTTTGGTTTGCATTATTGAATAAGAGCAACAGAGAGAGAATGCTATTGTATTCACTGAAAGCATCTGCTTTGGTATCAAAACTGCATCACAAATAGCCCAAATAGCATCAGACGTTATCCATCCATAATAATTTGAGAAATCCTTTGCAGCATTATCTAACTTATGAATGAGATTATTCTTCTTTTCTTGAATATTTTGCAAAAATCTTTAGACGTTTTTAATTTGTGTGAGCTGTCATCTGAAGATTGGTCCATGTTGTTGTCAAAACCATTTAAAGCATATTTATAGAGCTTAAGTGCAACACAGATGCAGCACTTTGTGAACATACTGGATTCTGCCTAGATAAACATTCATGGGGGTAATAACCAACCACCTTGAAGATGAAGGATGTGATGTGGGTAGAATACAGAAGACATCCCCTTGTTGCAGTACAAGGAAGAGTATTAAGTGCTTGGTCATGTAGCCAAACAGAGGGACAGAATGTCCACTGGTTCCTAAGACTATTTTGCTACTATAATAAAGCCTATTTTTTTTTGGCATTGACAGTCTGCATGCCATTGTTCTGTTTTTATCTTTTTCCTTTTTCTTTTGTATTGCTGTATTTTACTTCATTTTCAATTATAGGATTCTTTTTCTACAACAAATACTAATCTTTTGCTTTATAAGGTAGAATTTAAAACCTTGAAAACAACATCCAAAGAGTATTAGCTTTGATTCGTATTAGCAGTCAGTTATTCTCAGCAAATCAATGGTCTGATACAATAATATCAGTCATGATACGCAGGACAAGAAACAGTCGTGTGAAAAAGAAGAGACACCATGTTTCAGTGCTGAGGACAATAAACATAATTTAGAATATTGTCTGTAGTCTATATTATTAAAATACAAACCCAGATGTTAAACAACAAAACATATTACACCATGTCATTATTTATTAAAAACTAAAGCCAAGCCAAATATAGAAGCAGTGTGTGAAAAACTAATTACACCCCATCATTCGGTGGTTTGAGGAAGCACCTTTGGCAGCAATAACTTGAAGTAAGCATTTTCTGTCTGACTTTATGAGTTTTTCACATTGTTGTGGAGGATTCCACTCAAATTTGAAATATTTCTTCAGTTTATTGAGGTTTGTGGGCATTTGCACAGTTCTCTTAAAGTCACACTACAGCATTTCAGTCAGGTTGGGGCCTGGACTTTGACTGGGCCATTTGATTCTTGTCATTGTGACTCATTCTAATGTAGACTTGGTGGTTTGTCTGAGATCATAGCCTTGCTGCATGACCCAGTTTCAGCCAGGCTTTACATGACGAACAGATGACCTCGCATTTGACTCTAGAAAACTTTGGCAAACAGAGGATGTCACGGCTGACTCGATAACTGTAAGGTGCCCACTTCCTGTGGCTGCAGAACAAGCCCAAATCATCATCCCTCCACCACCATGCTTGACAGTTGGTATGAAGTGTATGCGCTGATATGCTGTGTTTGGTTTTCTCCAAGAATCTGCTGTATATTATAGCCACGCATTTCCACCTTCGTCTCATCTGTCCAAAGGAAATTTTCCAGTAGTCTTGTAATGTGGTGAGATGCAGCTTTTCAAATCTAAGCCATGCTGCCCTGGTTTTGGTTTTTTTTAGAGAGAGAAGAGACTTTCTCTTGTCTCCTAGCAACCCTTCCAAACAAGCCATACTTGTTCAGCTTTTTTCTAATTGTATTTCCATGAACTTTAACATTTAACATGCTAGCTGAACTCTATAGAGTCTGAGATATAGCTGGTGGATTTCTTTTGCTTTTTTTTTGCAGGGTCTCTGAGCAATACACAGTTTGACCTTGGGGGGAATCTTCTGTGACGTGCATTCCTGGGAAGACTGGCAACAGACTTGAATGTTTTCCACTTGTGAATAATCTTTCTCGCTGTAAAATCATGAGCTTCAAATTGTTTAGAAATGGATTTCTAACAGCAGCAACAGTTACTTGTCTGAGATCATTGCTGATGTCTTTGCATTGTGTTAACAGGCAGTCGAATACTGCAGACCAGCAAAATGACAAAACCTCTGCTTTATAAATGTGCTCAGTTAATCGGGTTGATTTGATTAGCAGCACCTGTCTGTTACTTACTCTCTTAATTCCTATGGAAGTTGGTGGGTGTTGGAAGAGAAAGGTTGAATATGTGTTTTTCCACACACTGCTTCTGCATTTAGGCTTAATATTTGTTAAATAAATAATGAGATGTGACATGTAATATGTCTGAGGTTCCATTTATCTAATTGCAAGACCTGATAAGGACAAAAAAAATTAAAATTGTATCTTGATAATAAAAAAATCTTAGAACCAAAAGCGAGTGTACTTCACATTCACATGACTGTGTGAGTGGTGTTGGAAAACACTTTTTCAGTACTGAAATAGTATTTTGGAGAAATGTGTTTGAAAAACTGTAGCCTCTGACTTTTTCTCGCCCTTGTCTGACGTCTCCGCTTTGAGCTTTTCTCCACGTTCTTTCTTTTTCTCCCTGCCTCTGCTTTCATACTTTTTTACAAAGCTTTTTAGCTCTTTCGCTCAGCCTTCCCCGGTTTAAAATTTCTCACTCTTGCTTCTCATCTGTTCTTTCTCTCCCTTCTCTTCTTCCCTTCCACCCCCCCTCTCCGAATGCACCCCTGTGTCTGCACCCAGCTGATCCCCAGTCCCGTGCTCTGAGCTGACAAAGATCGCCTTTCACAAGAGCTCCTCTTCACAAGCACAAACCCAAACCCCCCCACACACAAACATATAAGCTTGCACACACATTCAGTCCCGCTAGTGTTACAGTGTGGCTTTGGGCTCTTTGCACACAATAAAGCTGAACAATAGAGCAGTAAATCTTCACACTAATCTTTCAGAAGTCTTTATATGCCATTGCCAGACTATCCACAGAGTTTAATTAGTGAAAAACTTGATATCAGCTCTGGGAAGAAGACATAAATAGCTGGGTTCGGGGTGAAGGGGAAGCTTCTTGTGAAAAACGCAGGTTGGCAATATCAAACAGGGAGATGTGTAATCAGAGAATATATGAAACAAACATTAGCCTGCACTGCAATGCGTAAGGAGAGATACATCAGTTACACACTTCTCAAAATTGGAGATTATGAAATTCTGGCTGCTTGGTCCACAGGTGCACTTTACATACGCAGGATCAGACTATTGATAAGCATCCAGTTGTAAAATAAAATGGAAACCTGATAGATTCCTCATTGCAAATTGAAATATAGAAAGAATTTTCTTTGAAAGGATTCTTTTACAGCACTACACTATTTATTGTGTGTGATCAGCTGCCTGATAACCACATAGGGTTTGAGGAATTGGTGTCTCTTCCCTAATAACAACTCTACCATAATGAGATGGAGCAGAGATAATGTTTGATATTACAATGTGCTGCCTAGATGTAGCCATCAGCAGTTGAATGGCATACGGTGCTTCAGAGAAATGAGAAGAGAGGAAAAGAAATCCCCCGCAAGTTGGCTGAAATGTTTGGTATGATTAGTTTTTGTAGAACAAGCTGCACAAAGTATTTCATTTTTTATTTTTTTATTTTGATTTCAAAATCAATGTGGCCAACAGAGCCCTTCGTGGTTGATCAGGGATTTAAAGATTTATATAAAAAAATGAAAAGGCATTAATTAGCTTCCAGTCAAAATAGATCTTGGCACTCTGGCTTTATTTACATGCCCTACAAAAACATTAAGTGAGAATAATTGGGATACATCTGGGAATGTTTGTGCACATATCACAATCTCTTCTTTGGTCATCACACCAGTATTTTCTTATAGACATGCACTTAAATAAAGACTACAAAAACTACAGTACTGTGCAAAAAGCTTGAGCACTTCTTATTTCATCATCCATCCATCGAGTTCTGGGTCACAGGAGGGCTGGAGCATATCCCAGCTGTCATAAGGCAAGAGGACATGATCAATCAAATTTGAAAATTTTGTTTCTAATCGTTGTCAATGATGTATGGAGGAGGTCCAGATAGAGGTACAACAATACGTCAAAACTGATGGAATTATGAACGCAGAAAGTACAGTCGGACTTTGATCCACCATTCAATACCATCTTGAAAGCATCTGCTTGGCAGCAGCTTCATTTTTCAGTGTGACAGTGATTCCAAACACAATGCCAGTCCAGTAAAAACATGCCCTGATAGAACTACACACTGAAACACTATCATAGATTGGCCTCCCCAGAGCCTGGATCTCAACATTATTGGATCAGTGTGTGATCATCTTGACAGAGGACGGAACAAAAGGCAGCTAACATCCAAAGAAGAACTTAAGGAAGCCTGGAGACTACCTGAAGAAATGACAATAAAATTTGCCTTGGAGAGTTCAGGCTGTGTTGGAGGATGAAGCTGGTAACACTAAATATTGACATTCAAACTTCTTAGAATTGTACAAACTCGTGTTTTAATAAATCGATGCACCAATCTCCAGTTTTCCTTGCAAAATATAAAGAAATGAGGGTTGGCTCAAGACTTTTGCACAGTACTGCTGTAATATGACTCATCCATTTACCAATTTGAAAAGACACTGTAGGCCATTTGGAAAACTTTTTTGAGCGAGCTATCCATGCAATGAGCTGCCACCTTGTCAGCATGAGTCTCCCTGCAGATCATGCACTTCTGTGTGTGTTTGTGTGCCTGTGTGTGCGTGGGTCCTTCAGTGGTCCTTGTGCGTCTTCACGCTTACCTTATGAGAATAATGAGGGTCGACTATTCTGGCCAGCCCGAAGTCTCCGATCTTGAGCAGCAGTTGGTCCGTGTTGATAAATGTGTTGGCTGGCTTCAGGTCTCTGTGCAGGACGTTGGCAGAGTGGATAAACTTCAGTCCCCTCAGCAGCTGGTAGAACAGCAGAGTAGCATGACCTGCTCAAGGGCAAAAATCAAATCAGCACATCACGATGTACCCCAATGTCCATATGCAATGTATAAGCACATATTTTCTTCTTTAAAAAACATCTATTATCATGTCTGGATATAGGCAATAGTAAAAAATAAATACGTATCCCTCTGGCCTGTATTTCTGTTTATCCATCTTGACTGTTTTGATGTGAGATTTCTGCCTTGCCAAATTGTTATAAAAAAACCCTGCTTTGTTTATAACTTTGTGGTGATTTGCTGGGCAAGTTTTCTGTATTCTTCCTTTTATTTACCTGTATGTAGCGGCCCTTGCTCCAGCAGTCGAGCCAGATCAGTCTCCATGCACTCCTGGACAATGTAGAGGGCGCTGAGCTGGGTTGGATCTCGGGGCAAGGGCCGTCCATATGGAGCTAAAACCTCGTGGACTCTCACCACATTTTCATGGTGCAGCCGTCGGGTGATCTTTACCTCCCGCAGGGCATGTTTCACCGTCACGGCGTCTCGCATCACCAGCTTTTTAATTGCTACACGCTTTCCAGTCCGCTGGTCCACAGCAGACAGGACCAAGCCTGTGACACCTGTACCGAGAGGTCGAGGGTCAACAAAGTGACCACCGAGGTCGAAGCCATGGAGAAAGTGCGGTGTGTCCTGTGTGGCCATCGCTGCTCACTCTGGAGGTAACAGGGATGTATGATTCGAGGTACCAGACGGTAGATTTAATCTCTTGATTAGCAATGATTGTTTCACTCTTTTATGCACACGTTACATCTTGCTGGTGAGTGGAGACCTGAATTTTATTTACTTAGCTGCTGCATTTAGATACATGTAGATAGATGTTTCCTTGTAGACAAAAGCACAATGCAGGACTATTCCTACGAAAAATGGTGACAATTCAAGAGACCAACCAAAACTTTAAAAGGGATTATTAAGAAATGCTTGTGCTGAATTTCAGAGCTATTCTTAGTATTGCAAGAAAAGAAATGATCTCCATGGGATCTAAAGAATAAGATTTTGTGCGTCATTTGACCTCTTCATTTAGTCCAGTGTGGAGCAATTCAAGTTGTACTTCACCATCTGTTGCCTGTGTGTCCCAAACTAAGGACAAAGAAGATGAACTCTGATGCCTTTGAGAAAAGGTGCAACTGAGCAAAACCTCAAACTCAGTACAGCTAAAAATATGCAAAACTGTAATGTTCGGCTTTAGTCAGTGATCACACAGGGACACTTTTAACATGCTGGTAAAGCCTCTACAGTGGATGTTTAAAAATAACTTATTTTTTTCCTCCAGCATCTTCCTCTTGACTCTTGATGGTGATGATGTCTGTCTCTCCCTCACAGATGTTTTATTTTAGAGCTGAAGTCTGCTGCAGGGGTGTACTTCTAATCTCTGCCTGTATCTTCATGCACAGATAGTCAGAATATCAGGGAGCCTTATTAATACTACTCAGGGCATGGGGTATCCATAGAAACAACCCTCCGTGTGGCTGATTCTTGACTTGATGTATCATGGGACAGCAGCAGCAGCAGCAGGCGGATGGTCGGCTCTGCACTCTTCTCTGTTTATGCACGCTCCGCTGTTTGTTACAAGTCATCAAGCAGCCTTTGATGGTGAGGCAAGGAAAAAAAAAGGGAGGAGCAGTCATGTGTTTTATATTCAATAAGACTCTGTTGGCTCCTCCTCTTCTTCCATGATACCAGTGAGTGCCTCTCTCAGGCACGCGAGTTCATTCAAAGGGAGCTCCACACCTGGGTGCCAGCCAAATCCTAGAACTGTGGTATCCGCTCAGTATGCATATGTGTACATGTGCTTGGGTGTAATCCCTCAGAAATCTGCTTCCTGTTGCCTTTTCCTGAATGTAGGGATTTCAGCAGCATCAGCATCAAGGCCAGTATAGGAAGACACCACCATTAGCTGCGTCGCTCAGCACATCTGCTGCTCCTGCTGCTGGGGAGGGAAAGAGGAAACGGGGTGAGAGCTTGGAGACGAGGAAGATAACAAGGAAAGTTAGACGGCAGCAGAGCCCGGGTGTTAACGTTGTCTGTTGCGGCAGAGTTACCATTACATAACACCAAATGGCAGTGTAACCTAATCTATGCAAGCAACTTTGAGTGCATAGAGAGAGGATGATCAATTTTATGGTGCTTTAATATGCGTTATATTAAAGCACATCAAATGTTATCACATCAAAGCAAAAAGTCTATTTGACAGGGTGGACTAGATTGACATGATTGCAGTTTCTTGTTCATCCTTTCAGTTTTTGATCTGCTTTAGACAATTTTAGTTCCAATTTCTAACCCAGGAAGGTCACATAGAGGTAGCAAACAAAAGAATTGACTTTGTCCTTCTCTTCAGCCCCAGAGGTGAAGTCATCAATCCATAAAACAAATCTCTGTGCTACCAGAAGCCTCGAGGCACGGTTGAGAATGAACTCATCCCTCTTTTAGCTCTTTCTTACTTGAATTGGAGAGCATACACCCTGTAACTGAACTGGACTGCAGGTGCTTTTATCCCCCCCCCCCCCCCCCCCCCCCCCCCCCCCCTATTTCCACAGCCTTTAAAATACTTACACACTCATGTTAAGCTCAGTCAGAGGCTGCAAGAGTGTAAGGTGAGAACAGAGAGACTAGAGAGGCAGCACTGACAGTGGGAGGTGCAGCACTGGGGTAACTTTATAAATAATGCATAACCACTAACGACATGTTGGTGCTCTCTCTCTCTCTCTCTCTCTCTCACACACACACACAAACTGAGCATTTATTCTCTATATTTCTTCGGGTTATGCAACAGTGCTATATATTATGAATAACAATGCAGTGGCTTTATCCAGTCCAAAAAATGTTTATGTCAAAAACAATTGATTTAAATTCAGAGTGCATGCTTTTTAAAATAATATAATGTAGTTATTCATTCATATTTAAGAGGAGGGAAATAAAAGTCAACTCTTGGCATGAGCCAATATGATGTTACTAAATTTGTAGGTGATAGCAGATATGAGCAAATAAGGGCACATCTGTCATACTCCTGGCTTTGTGCTGATGATTTTCTGTCCCAGAGGAACCTCTGTAGCTTTGTTTTCTACTCTTTCTTTTCCGTCTTCCTCTCTCTCTCTCTCTCTCTCTCTCTCTCTCTCTCTCTCTCTCTCTCTCTCTCTCTCTCTCTCTCTCTCTTTTATACTCGGTTTACTTCCCAATAAGCGTAAAGGCAGTTTTAGCCCACTTTACATCATGGGAAACACTACATGTTCTCCCTCTGCGCATGCTGGCTTGATGCAGCTGCCTTTGTGTGTCTACACACACTCTAGAAACGCCCCTCTGACAGAACAAAAACAATGTAATGGAAGTGCATGTAATAAAACATAAAGCCCAGTTTCTAAGGGGAAAAGTATTCCAAACATTAACAACCCTATGTCAGACACATATCTCAGATATCTTATCAGAGCATCTGTTCTGTGGCAAACGACAAGAGGAAGAAGAAAGAAATACACGCAAAGATAACACCAGGAACCATCCAGCACTCACCGGGGCATTACACAGCCGCAGCCTGCCGTCCAGAAACAAAGATCCGGGGAAACGATGCGAGCTCCGTGCAAGCAAAGAAAGTGAAACACGACCGCAGCTCTGCCTCTATGGTGTGTCGGGGAGATTCAGTTGATAGAGAGGGGAACAGTCGGTGCGGGTCGGCACCGGGGCTGGGGGGAGATGAGATAAGCCGGAGGCTGCTACAGAGCCGGTTATTGTGAGCGACTGTCCGCTCTCTGTCAGCGCTTCAGAGCGATGATCTGAGTGAGGGGGCGGAGAGGAAGCGATCACCCCGATTCAGGTGCATCCAGCAGACCCGAGTGGCCTCGTAGGCTCTCTCACACACTGCACCACACATGATTAAGTACTAATCTCTCTCCCTCTCCCTCCTCACTTTCACATCTCTCCCTCATATCTCCGTGACTCCCGGCAGCATCTCCCAGACCTTAGTTTCCACGAGTGTCACAGTTACTGGTCTCCAAACCCGCTGAAGGATAAACAAAGAGAAAATTATAATTCAGACCCCATCTTTCTCATCCCTTCGCCCCTCCATCTCACTCCAGTTTCGTTATTATAGCTTGATGATTACCACGGCCATCTATCATCCTGACAGGCACAACATCTGTGGGTCTGAGATCCCCCAAGACAGGAAGCCAGAGAGGAGCCTTTGTTGACTGTGGGTTCTGCAGAACATCCACCTGGTGAGGAGCTGGTGAGGAGAGTGAAAATGAAAAACACACGGCTTTTGTGAGCATGGCATTGGCTAGTGTTTAAAAGAGGAACAGAAGAAAATGGCTGCTGATGAACTAAAGTGTGCCAGTTTTATTATATAAATTATGATGAAATTAGTCTATTTCACAAGCCATTTGAGCCATGCTGTTGTTGCTAAAAAACTGAGGGGAAAAACAGTGATGTTAAAGGTAAATCTACAGCTATAGTTGGATAAACGCAGTGTGATTGGTTCCTCATTCTCAAGCCATATTAAGATATGATTTCTTGCTTTCCTAAACCCTTTTCTGACAACTCCAGAAAACTGCGTGAGCTCAAAGTGTGTGGGTTGTTGACCTTTATGAAGACTAACAGAGCGGAAAAAACAGGAAAAAGCAAAGTTTCTCCAGCATCTCAATAATCTGTTGACTTACAAACTTCAGCAGCCGCTGGAAGGTCACGGTGAGCGTAATAATTATGCAGGGTTCCTTCAGCTGAGGGATTAATAAAGAGGAGAGAGGCTCCACAGAGAACAGATCCATGAGTCACCTAATGTAATGAACTGTGTGTGATGCTGTTATGATGTTGTGGGTTTGTCAAGGAGAAGACACAGTTACAGATACACTTCTGCATTTTGTGTTCCATTTCTGCCTCATTAGTGTACAGATATCTAAGCTAATGGGGATTCATGGCGTGAGAGCACAGATGAAGATGTCTTTCTCACCTCTAATCTGAAACATCGTGGCATAAAACAGTTTGGGAAACAAGACTTTATTAGGTCTTCAGACTGGAAAAAGTATCTTACAATGTTTGGCTGAATTATGTTTCGGGGATGAATCATTTGCTAAACACAAGCCAGTAAGTGGGTCTGTGGTTTCTTTGTAATTACAGAAGGAGGTTTGAAACCAGAGAGCCGCTGCTATCGCTAAGATGAAAAGTGACAAGAAATATTTCCAACAACAGGATTTCTGTCTCTCGCTCTCCTTTTTTTTATGTATCTAAAGGGAATCTTGGTATAGTCTATCAAATTTGCATCTTACAGAAGCATATCTGCTCTTTGTCCTGCAAAAATAGAACAGGTTTACAAATGGAAAGTAGAAAACTGTCAAATGCTTTGGTTGCAGTTGCACCCAAAGAGACTTCCTCTAAGGATGGTTTTATTCAGTAGCAGGAAAAGAATCAGAATGCATGGTGACAACCATCCTGACCGATATCCCAGCTAACCTATCCCAGCTACCATAGGGCAAGAGGTAAGTTACATCCTGGACAGGTCAGCAGTCTGACACAGAGGAACAGGCAACCATTTGCACTCACATTCACAGTTATGGGCAATTTAGAGTCATCATATAACCCAACCCTACCAACTGCATTGGACTGTGTGAGGAAGCTGGAGTACCCGGACACAGAGAGAACATGCAACTCCCCCCCACATAGGTGGTGGAGGCGACTCAGTTTGACCTTCTTGCTGTGAGGCAACAGTACCACTGCACCACCCCCTTGTTTAAAAGCCTGTTTCTAGTCCATTGAATCCTTGTAAATGTAAAACAGAGATGGACACCTTTTGCTATGTTATGCAACTGGTGACCAGACATTTCAAAAACACATCTGTCTGCAGATTTTGTTTTTCCTGTGAATATTTTCTGCAACAAACTTAAATGACAAAAATTAAAAAAATACTGATATAGAAAAGATGGACAAAAATAACCCTTTGTTTGGGGATATATATTTAAAATTCATTCTCCATTTCTGTTCTGATCGTTCATGTGGCAAATCAGATTCTTTGTTGAGCAACATAAGCTGGGTGTAAAGGAAATGAGGTAAATAAATAAATAAATAAATAAATGAAAGGAGGAGACGATGGAATAATGAGAAAAAGGGCAAAGGAATATAAAAAAAGGAGCTAGAAGATACGGATATCTCCTTCAACAATGCATGCTGTGAAGATACACAATTATAGGTAATATGGACAGAGCTGTGACCTGCTGCTCCTCATGTGGTCTATTTCAGCCTCTGTTCTCTGTCCTGTGTGTCTGGGCCTCTTCTCTGGCTTCCCTCTCTAATTAACAGTGATGGCGTAGAACAAATGGAGACATCACAGCGTCGGTTGTGGATGAATATGTAGAGAAGCACACATAAACAGTAGTGGGCATGCTTGCTGTCAGTAGCACCTGCTCTTGGTCCTGACAATGCATATTTAATATTTGGTCTCAAAGGATGGTGAAAGGTTGGAAAATCAAATAAACCTTGACACTACTACAATTTGTTTGTATAACTTTTTAATAAAAAGGAGACAAATCCCACCTTTTTCCCCCTGCTATACCTATAAGAAAGCAAACATCCCCCTAATCCACCATGTGATACACTTCAAGGCATGTTCTTTGTTAAACCTTTGATGGTAAAGCTGACAAAGGCAGCAGTTATGAAACAAATCCAGAAAAGACACTTAGTAGCTGAATAGCTGCACACATCATGAAGGAATTCTTCAGGTAAGTGTCCTCAAATCTTTTCAAAGAGGCAGAAAAACAGTCCTTCTGAACTTTTTGTCCATCTTCCTGCAGGAAGTGAGCAGCAGCACTGTATGTGCGTCCTCCTCAGGTTAGCTCCTGTCAAAATAAATAAATAAAAGCAAAGATCCCTCTCTAAGTAGGAAAGGAAATAAATAAATTAGAGGGCAGGCAGAAATCTTCTTGTGATGACATTTGGCATGTGCACTTGGGTTGTGAGGAATTTCTTCCTGTGAGTTGATGGCCCAAATTGGAAAGTGTGTGAGAGAGCGAGAAAGGGGCCACATCTGGAGGTGTCCACGTAAGACAACAGAAAATGCCACGGTAATAAATTATCCACACAAGTGACTCACAACCTCATGAATTCATCGCTCTCTGGTTGGTTCTTTTTATCTTCAAAGTGAACACGATACTGTCATAAAACAACAAACAAACCTAGTGTTTTCCTCCAGTATGCAAACGGGATTCCTAAAAAAAAGGTGTTTGGTCTGTGTAAAATATAAATATAATATTTCATTTTTAACAGAACACAGAAAACATGTCAGATGTTTAAGCTGAAAAAAAAAAAAGATTCTTGCTGCTCAACAGTTCTTTGTCACATTTGGTCCCTCTCTTCCTTAGCCCACAGAATGCAACGTACATGTTTTCCAAAATGATTTTCAAATTTTGATTTGTCTGTCCGCATAACATTTTTCCACTCTGCGTTTCTGGATCATGTTCATACAGTATTTGGCTTCTTCCTTGCACGATAGAGCTTTAACTTGCATTTGAGAATGGCACGATGAACCGTGTTTATAGCAGTGATTTCTGGAAGTGTTCCTGAGCCCCTACATCGATTTCCATGACAGAATCGTACCTGTTTTAAATGCAGCGCTGCCCGAGGGCCCCAATCCAATCCAATATTGATTTTTGTCCCTTTTGCACAGAAATTTCTCCATATTCTCTGAATCCTTTGATGTTATTATTTACTGTAGATGAGATATTCAAAGTCTTTGCATTTTAACACTGAGGAATATTGTTGCAAAATTTGTAGATTTGTCACCAATCTGTAGTTTTTTTTACAGATTGGTGAACATCTGCCCAACTCTACTTCTGAGAAACTCTGCATCTCTGAGATGCTCTTTTTATACCCAATCACGTTACTGACCTGTTCCCAATTAACCTAATTTGTTGGAAAATATTCCTCCAGTTGTTTCTTTTTAGTACCCCCTAAAAAGCCTTTCGCAGCCTTCTGCTGCAATAAAATTCAAAATGAGCTAATAATTTGCATGAAATAGAAAGAGTGTGTTTTCTCTGTTCTATAATAAAACATGCGTTCATCAGATTTCCATATCATTGGGTTCTGTTTTTATTTACATTTTACACAGCCTCCTAAACTTTTTGGAAACTGGGTTTGTATAAATATAAGAGTATAACACTGTTTTCACACAGGAGCTTTATTCTAATATGCATTTTATGCACAGATTAGACACAACTTTTAAATAGACTTGCTTAATATAGTTAAGCAAGTGCTTAATTCAAATTAACACCTTTTTAGTTCATGATTTTAATTAACTGACCTACTTTTTATAGACAGCTGCTGTGTTGAGAACGATTGGTATTATTCGCAGTATTCAGCAAGAGTGAGTGAGAAAGAGCACTATCTTCGTTGCTGCACCAGCTGATATGATAAGGGTTAAGTTCAGAAAAACAAGAAGACAGAACAGAAAACAGATGGGTGCTCCAGGTGTCAGATAGAGATGCAAATACACTTTTAAATGTCAACAAAAAGAAAAAGAATAAGAGCAAACAAAAATGTATGACAAGAAAGAAGAAGGTGAGGCTAGGGAAATGGCACAAACACACAAGAAGAAACTGCCATGAAAGCGAAAGAGAGAGAGAGAGAGGAGAAAAAAGCAGTTTGAGGAACAGGCAAGTCTCGGAGCTGACAAGGTTATCTAGGAGTGTGCGTGCCAAGTTCTCTCTGAAAAGGAACAGCCTGTCTAAATGTCAACACAGCCTGGGGCAGTGGGGATGTGCACGGCATAAGATATGCAGCCAGGAGATATGAGAGGGACCCAGAATGACACGCAGCAGGGTCATTTACATCAGTCGATGTCATTAATACAGCAGCAAGCACGGAAAGATCCCAGGCAGACGAAGAGCAACTAAACTTTATCAGAGATGTGAGATTTGCGAGTGTAAATGTAACGGTTAAAAAAAAAATTTCAGATGTCTCTTCAGGCTCTAAACCATCACATCTTACCTTTCAAGTAATTACTGACAAATTATGAACTATCTTCCACAGAAGTCAATGTTTTGAGGTCCCGGTCACAGCTACAGCTGATGGTTTAAACTTTAAACTCAGATAAAAGGTTCTCTAGCACCATATACAGGATTTTATATGTTATTGCAACTAAATACACAGCATCCAACATGACTATGCATTATCAAATGTCACAGCTGCAAACTGAAAAATTGAAGGAACAAATAGGGAAACAAATGAGGATTGAAGTGTGAACAGCTTGAATGTGTCATTAATTTCAAAAACGTAGTACAGGGATCATTTGAGATTAAATGGTTGAAAATAGTTTTATCTACAGCTTCATCAGTGTCTGCTATATCAGTTTCCTCTTGCACATTGATTGAATAATGATCTCCTGGACAGGAGTCTGTATTATTTATCTCTTTGAACGCTAACTTTGCTTATGCAATATGAATACTCCTATCTTCTGTATGTGCCACACTGAGGGGCCTCTTTATCAGCAGAGTCAGGAGGTAACAGATAAATGCTTTGGGTCACGTTTAATAGGATGCTCTGAACACCGTGCAGCAGTGAATAGTAAAGCTAGAAGGCACTAAAGTGGGCACAGGAGTAGACAACTGCTCCCTCTGCCCTCAGTTCAGAACAACAGCAACAGAAACAAGAAATGCGATGCTTGCCATTTCTATAAAAATCATTGAATGTTGCAAATAAGTTGACAAAGAAAAAAAGAAAAAGAAAAAAAAAAAGAAAGTGACACAACCACACCACACGCTTGTGAGATATTCACCTTTTTTAATTTAGAAATATAATAAACACAGTAAAAGTCAAAGTGGAACTACAACTCAATTTACCAGAGTTAACTGACCATAAAGTGTTGCATGTATTCATTCGTGCAGGTGGTTATAAACTCTGCTGTCCTAGATAAGGCATATAACTGCTGTCTTTTTGTTTACGATCGCATACAGCTTAAAACAAGGACAGAGCTCATTCATTAAAGTACAGTGGAAATGCAAAGCGTAATTTCCTCTTAATGAGTATCTACAAGATGCAGCAGGGCAGGAAGGGCCCAGCAGGATTTACAAGCACATGAGTAAATGTTCATATTCGTTCTCTTTTTTTCCCCCTTTGATGAAATGGCAGCTATGACGATGGCCTGCGCTGGAAGCACAATCGAGCTGCGAACAACATTTATGATTATTTAAACTATTTTGAAAACGATACCAAAGAAATGAAGGAGAGAAAAAAAAAAAATTCCAAACCATAGCTGGAAAACAAAAACAAAAACTACGAATAAAGAGCTGCGTTCACATTAACCAAAAAGATTCACCAAGATTTCTTTCGTGCAGGAATGTTCCGGTATGACCCCATTAAGGCCCAGACAATGATCGTCATGTAATTACTTAAATAGAACTAGAAGAGCACAACGAACAGATGCTTCTGTGCAATGTAGAGCAAGCACTCAGAAATCCCAGTGGAGCTAAATGAGGAGGAGGTACAGTGGGAGGTTGCGGGAACTGTTTCAAGCGTAGAGGGGTTCGTAACCATTCCTTCGGCTTTTACAGGTTATCGCACACACGCTCACCATCCCAAAAAACTGGAAAAGGAAAAAATAAAAATCAGAGACACAATTAAAATACGTTTTCTGTTTAGGTTACATGAACCGACTAATAAGGGGGATGAAATTTTTTATCTTACAAACCTATCACAAAGTTTGGCTTCCTGAGTGAAAAAAAAAAAAAAAAAAAAAAAAAAAAAAAAAAAACCTTGAAATATATATTTATATATAAAATTGAATTATGTAACACCCTACAATAATACAGACATGCTTGCAGGAAATTTTTTTTTTTTTTTTTTTTAGAATTTCTTTAACAATTCATTTTTTTTCTTCACATAGAAGACAAAATGATCACACAAGTGCTAAGTTAACAAATCCATGCACTTCAGAGTTTGAAAGACGCAGGTCAATGACATATCCTCATTTACCTGCCAAACCACATTTAAGCTTGGTCTTACCTTGATGATGGCAAAAGCAACAACGACCAGCATGGCGTAGGTCAGAACATCCTGTATGAACTTCTCCAGCTTGGGCTCACAACCCTAAAAACACATACACAATCGTTGTGAGTATACATACAGTACATGCACATCAAAGGTATTTACTTGACTTTAGCTCCTTTTTTGTTGCCTTTACTGCTGGGAGTTTTTGCAGACTTAAAAACTGTCATAATAACATTTTTTTTAATCATTAAAAAAAAAAAAAAAAAAATCTGAGACTGAATGACAGAAGTATCCAAACTGCAGGTGAACACGCAGTCAGAGTAAACATCGTACAGTCCAGAGAAAGACAAACACGTGTGACTCAAGTGTGATTCACCTCAGTGTTAAACTGGTCCTTTTCTTCCAGTCTGCCATTGCACTGTGGCGATGAGGAGTTTTTACAGCAGGACAAAGGCAGCGTTTTGTTTGTAGAAAAATAGGTGGTGTTGGTCCAGTCGGTGTAATTCTTGACACCGCAGCACTTTAACTGCAAAAAGTCAAAGAGAAGAGGGTCATGTGCAAACGGAAACTATGATAAAGGTACAGGTAAAGATAAAGGTCCTACAAGAAGTTGAGCTAAGGGAAATATGGTACTGCGGCTGTGTTGCAGTGTTTCAAGTTTTGTACACACTGGATCGGTTTCTTCTTCTAATCCAGTTATCAGTTTCCCACAGTTACGTTTGACAGACACAGGAGAAGTAAAAGTGGTGCATGTAGGTCATGAAGCTGTAAAGTGCAACGACTTCCTATGAACTTCATTTTTATTTTTATTGTTGTCTTCTGAAGACAAAATTGGAGGGAGAAGAGGAAGTGAAACCATGTAAGAGAGAGAATGCACACAACAACAAAAGAGACAATGGAGAATGAAAATAGAATCAAGAAAACAAATCTATTATCAAAGTGGAAAATACACTAACCAAAGTCTGCATGCTGTCCACTGCTTCGGTATCAGAGTTCTTCTCCCCATTATACTTGGAAAGAGAGTCTCTTATGGGGCTCTCAAGCTGTCCATTGATCTGTTGAGAAACAAATCCCCCCCCAAATGTAAGCAGTCATGTAAGTTAACCGTGAGCTACGACAAGTATATTTTCCCTACTGTTACTTAAAATAAATAACTAAACACAGATTAATATTCTAGGATTATTTAGAACACCTGAAGCGTCTGTGACTCACCTTGCCGCGGTAGATGAAGCTAAACACCAAAGCAGTCACTTCAGCTGCAAAGATCAACATGATGATCAGAAAGAACTAAAATGAATGGAAAAAAGAAATGAGATGTAAATTTGGATCCTAAAACAGAGCGAAAGATCAACAGAAACAAACATAAATGTAACAGAAAGGATGGTAAGTAACTTCATAGCTGAGGTGATAAGGGTTTGCTCTTGGGCTTCTACCTTCAGATTTTACAGATGAGCATATAAACATTAAGGAATTGGGAATATGATTAAGGCACAAATCACGTCTTGTCCTAATTCCCTCACACACACTTACAAAGCTGAGGCCACATTTGGACTCGCGGAGGGTTGAGCAGCATCCCACGATCCCAACAAAGAACATCACCGCACTGATTCCGATGATAATGGCTGCTGGGATTAGAGTTGACTTATTTTGAATCAGACTGTCAAAGCTGCCGAAGGACTTGATCACGTAGTGACCGACATAGGCCAGTCCTGCTCCTGCAGCCTGAAGGAAATGGGGATAGAACAAAAAAAAAAAAAAAAAAAGATTCCACTATAAATAAACACAGGTTACAATAGATGCTAAATCATCTGCACCTTCACAAGTCATTCTGACGATTTCATGAAGAAACTGACGTTCTAGACATGAAGTTGCTAGAAACCAGACTGCAACCGGTTTTTAAAAGCTTACACTGTTAAAATTCGAGTCAGTCACATGCTCCTTGCTTTGTCAACACAACATTAAAACCAGACACACCGCATCATACTTCCTCCTCTACAACACTTCTGTTTCTGACATGTTACACTGGCCAAACCTATAACTGTTAAAATCAATTATTTGTTTTAGTTCTATTTTTTGTATTGATTTTAAAACTTTTTGTTAAAACTGAGCACAAAGATGTTTGTTCTTATTTTTCTGTCCTACTGGCTCTCATGTGATTAACATACTCTGTGAGAGTCACTGATAGTCTGCCCCATTGAACTTTGATGCATATCTGGCGTTAAGTCACACTGCCATCACGACCTTACTGCTAGTCATGCTTTAGTAGTGAGATCACCAGTCATATGACCGCAGGTATGAGGGCCAAGTTTGTGCATAGGGAGCTCACGCCTAAAAACAAAGGGGAAAAAAAAAAAAAGAATCACACTGATTCTTCACACTGAAAAAAAAAAAAAAAAAAAAAAAAAAACCTACTGTAGCAATGACAAAAAAAAAGATATTTAAAAAAGGCTTCATTAACTAATAAGCTAACATTTTTGTATCTAGTCTATGAAAGATTCTTTCTTCATACGTTGGTGATGTCAGTCAGAACACAGGAACAGAGGTGTTAACCAGCAACGTTTTCATTTCTGTAGCAGACGGAAAGTCTCACACACAAAGTTTCCCCGAGGTAAGTCATTCATGCAATTTTCAGTTTTACTTCCCCTCATAGTTAAGCAACTTATACATTGGTTGCTTGTGTCTAGCGCATCCTAACAATTCACTTTGTAGCTCAGCCCCATGACTCACTTTTCTTGATCACTTCACGGTCACGGGAACCCTGTGGGTTTGTTACGCTGTGCCCCCCCCCGCCCATCCAGTGCTCACCCCCTAATCCCTCCAGAATCTCAGATCCTGGGGCTCAGAAGCAGCACAAAGAGGCTTACACAACGTAAAACGCAACCTCTCTGGAATGTAACTAGCTCTCTGAGGCCATGAGGGGTTCTCTGAAGGTCCAGCTTCAATCTGATTCCAGGAAAAGACAAGACTTACTGTAAATTTTGTGAACCAGGAACCATTTAACTTATCGTTTCCTTAAATCAGATACATGAACTTTATTGCTGTGAAGCAGCAGAAATCCTGTTTTATAAAAGCAAACTATGAACATGTTCACTAAATCTAACCATGAAATATCAGCAACTGTTTAAAACACGTGTGAGGATCTGTGTAATGTTTATCACTGTGGGTCATAGTTCAGTTCAATCTTTTGAATGATTTTCTTTAAACAATCCCCCAGAATGAAACTGGCTGTTTATCATTTAAAAAATGTTCACTTTCCCACAGAAAGCTGAAACTCCTTAATTTATCAAATTGCTGGGTATATCATGAAGGTCAATAGTTAATTCAACCGGATACGTGATTTCTTCATCAACTCATGTCTAATCAGGGCTCTTGCTCTGATAAATCAGCAACAAAAAAAAAAAAAAAAAAAAATGTCAAACTTGCACATTCAGCCTGAAGCTCAAACACAGGAATGCTGTTTGTTGGCTAAACAATCTCAGCAGGTTTGACTAACTCCACATCTGAGCTGTGCAACAAAGGAGGAAAAAAAACAAAAAACAAAACAAAAGCAGAGGTGTTTTTAAAATATGGAGTCATTTGTTGTCTGTAATGCTCACATGCTGGGAGGGAGTGAACATTACTGAAATAAAGTGAAGGTCAGAGAAATGCAATAACACCTTCATTTAATTCAAAGAGGCTCGGTAATCCAACCCAAGGCTGCTGGATGTAAGATGGTAAGTGTGGCATAGAAAGAGAAAGTATACAGGCTGGAACAGAAGATAGGAAAACTAGGAAGTGGAGAGGAGAGGAAAAAAGGATTTGAATACTCAAATTAAAGCACGTCCATGTTGTCTCTGGTAAATAATCACACACACAGGCTGTTTCTGTCTTACAGTTATCCAATTAGACACACACATTAACCACGGAAGGGACAGGCTGGGAAATTTACCCACTCCTTTCAAAAGCCTTCGTAAGGTCACTGAAGAGGACACAGGCGGGGAAGCTTGGGTTTATTAAGTCAACATTAACGAGCAGCACACAACTGAAAGTACTCCAACACAAAGACAGACATGACTGCACGAGGGAGTGAATGGCCGGAAAAATAAGAGCAGAGTCGGGCAGGTCAGTGATCTCATGAAAATTTCCCAGGCCTTTTTATTTACATACGTTAGAAGTCTATTAAAGGGTAGGTGGGGTGAAATGAGGAAGTGCTCTGTAATGCTGCGACTGTGCTAGAATAAAAAAAGGAGGGCGGGGGGCTGACTACTGGGATCTTTATCAAACCATAATACTGATTTGTTTACACCCCAAACAGCACAATTCACACAGGAGGAGTAAAGAGAAAACAAATAGCAGCAGATTTTTTTTTTTTTTGAGAAACACAAATAGAAAAGCCCCCACATATTTATTTTTTCCCTTTCCGCATCACAGAGCGTCGTCAGTAGGAAATAAAATCTCTGCAGGTGGACGAACGACAGAATTACACAGCGACTCACCCAAAATATCAAGCTGATAAACAGGAGGATGATCTTGGCGACTCCGCAGTCCATGGCGTCTCAGTGGATGGTGGAGGAGAGAAAGAAAAAGACCGAATGTCCAGCTTTTTATGTCGCTTTTTATGTACGCCGAGTTTCTCCAGCTGCCCGCCCGCTTTGGTCACAAGTTTCCGTTGTGTTCTGACTGTACCGACTGATCACCTGGTCACATGATGATGGGAGGAGAGCAAAGCTACACAGCAGATCCTGCAGCTCCCCCTCCCACTCCAACCCGTGCATCACGTCATACATCAGTCTCACACGAGGAAGCCCGAGACTCTATCAAGCTGCTTGATATCACACGCGTTTTATTTTGGTTAAAGGATTTTAACATAATTTTGCGTAGAAAGGATTCTACTTTTAAATGCCTTTGGCATTTAAAAATGTATTTTTATTCATTCCCCCCTTTAATTCAACATGCAGTTCAGTTAAGTTCCATTATAAAGCCAAAGATCTTATAAATTTGTAGAAAATAAAATTACCTATTTGCAGTTTGTGACAACCATTAGAAAAATAAAAATAAAAACAAATACACAAAGGATGGAACTTCCAATGCTCGAGGCAAAGAAGAGTGCACATAAGCAGCATGCTTTTCATATCACTGCATGAGGAAGGTGTGTTTAAGCTTACTGTTTAAGCATACATTTTTTTGAAGGTTATGTCTCAAATTTGCATATTGGTTTTAATCCCACCGATGTGCTCCAGTAATGTAATTTAATGTTGGCATCAATTATACAGTCATTGGTTGTGAAATACAGCACAAGATTCATTGTCCTTCATTGTCTAAGTATGTGAGATAATAGGGGGGTCACATTTCTTTTTTTAATTGTTATTAATAACAGAAAAAATATGTATTTTAGTCGTGTGAAGCATGCTTAAGTAGTGACTCTTTTTGCAGTAACTCTGAGGACAATAGGCAGCTATTCTTTCGGATTGAGTCAAAAGGTTATGTGGATGGGAGTTATAGAAAGAGAAAACCACAACACAGACAATTTGCAGCCACAAAAACAATTGTTTTATTCAGAGTAGTTCAGCAGAAGGCTTCGTTTGACCTTTATGCGCTCAGTTCTGTATCACTGCAAGAGATTAAAGCAACTGACACATTTAGATTAAAGCAATTGACACTCATTTAAATGAATGCGGGAGCGGCAGAAATATTCAGTTGCTCTTCCGACTGTGACATGGGTTATAACTCTTAAACCACGGCTGCACGCTATTCAGAGGAACACGTAGAAGCCTCGGAGTAGGTCTCTTTGCCTATAGAAGTAAAGGTTTTGTATTGATAATGAGGCCAAGATGACCAACAACTGCAAAATCAGTCAAGGCTTTGTTGTTAAAGAGGATGAAAGTCCAGCATCTGCCAGGGAGTTTCTCCCACTCTGGGTCCAAATCCCAAGAGTTTATTGCAGCCTTATCAGACGTGCTGCAGTATACCTGCATCATCCTGCTCTGCATACAAGCCCACGATTAAAAGCTTCCACACGCGAGAAATGGAAACAAAAACTACACATCTGAGGCTTTCAGTGGGCACTTCAAGCTGGTCTCCCGTGACAACACTCTCACCACCTACAGGTGTCCATCAGAACTGCACTCCAGCCAAACAAAACTCCAGTGTTTGTGAGGAGGCGCTATCAGCGCACTACAGAAGGCACGGAAACATTTGCCAATCTTTTCCCTCGCGCGCAAGCACACACAAGTACATATCTTATCTCACATTAATAATAAGAAAACAAACAAAAGTAGCGCGAGAAACCACGAAGAAGAGAAAAACACATCCCTCTTTCACTGGAGACGTTTTTGATGGATTGCACTAAGACTGTAATATTAAAACATTCCCAGAAGTATGTCTGATAATTGCATTCATTTTAAAACTGATATAAAAATAATATAAAATTAATATAAAACAAAGACTCCAATGTTGGACTACACGATTTAGTTTTTTCTGGTTTATTTTCCCGCTGTTTGGCTCCACCTGTGGCAGATTTTATTGCGTGTTTTTGTAAACAAATATCACAACCCCCCTGTCCCCCACGGGTATGTAACAATCCTGTAAAACCCAATAAAACCGATGGTTTATCATTAAAAGGTCAAACAGCTAAGCCGTGTAAAGCGCGTCAGAGTGCCTGAAGTTTGTTTTGGTTTCACAGATGCGCAAGTAAAGGATGGTTTTTGTACATTCATGTGTGCTGTGCTGTTTTACCAAAACCAATTAAGTGCAGTGTAATGAAACATGATTCGTGTTTTTGCATTTATATGCGCAGAACTGTTATAATCTCATAAGTGAAGTTATTTTTGCACAATTTTTACGCAGCAGTTCCTCATAAAAGTTAATTGATGCATAAATAAGAAATGATCTAAATTCAAATTAATTTAAATTTATATTTATGTACAAGCACCCCACTGGAGTCATTCCACAAAGTGTCTCGTTAAAAAGAAAGCCCGGGAAATTAATCAGAAATTCGTTTCTTGGGCTGCCCCTCCTCACAGGCTGATAACTGCTCTGGCTTTGGTCCATCTATACACAGGGAATACACAATGTATAGCCTTAATTTCACTTTCATGTTACATATATTCATATCAAACAAAATTTTCTATTAATTATACTTTAACACATCATCCCCAACTCAAAGACCGCCCTTGCTTTGATTCCAAGTTGAATATTTATCATTAGAAGTCTCTCTGTGGTTACCTCGAAATAGAATCAAGGGAAGTGTGTTTCTTGAGTCTTCTTTAGGTGAAAATATTTCACAATAACGGTGGAAATAAAACTAAATTTTGGGCTCGGTGTACTAGACACGTCGCTATGTTAGAGTTTATTTAATTGTAAAACTTTTTTCTTACTTATTTGGGAAATATAACATAGTCAAAATGTTAAAAGCACGATTCCCACATTGCATTCTTCGTTTGTCAGCTTCTAATCGCTCAACAGGTGCTAATATATTTGAACGCATGCTGAATAAAAACACACAGACAGACAGTTCACATTTCCCTGATTGCTGTGAAGTGACTTTTATATAGTTGTATGACAATTAACGTTGGAATTTTAAAGAATTATCCAGTTGAAGAAAACACAAATTTGATCAAGTGGCGGAGGAGGAGAAGAGGCGCACTGTGGCAGTGGGACTGACTCTACACGGTTCTCATTGGGGTTTTATAAAGCCTCAACCAGCCAAGAGGGCAAGCAGAGATATCACTCTCTACTGATTCTGTCTGTGGCCCTCACTGACTTCATCTCGGTATCACAGCTGTTACAATGTCTTCTGCTGCGATTGCTTTGACTCCGCCAGCTCCGGCCAAATCTCCTAAAAAGAGAGCTAAGTCTCCGAGGAAGAAAACAGGCCTGACTGTGTCAGACTTGATACTGAAGGCTCTGTCCACATCCACACAGCGTGGCGGTGTGTCTCTGGTAGCCCTGAAGAAGGCTCTGAAGGCCGGTGGATATGATGTGGTGAAAAACAATGCCAGGATTCTCATCGCCGTGAAGCGCTTGGTGACCAAAAAGTCTCTGGTCCAGACCAAGGGCAGCGGGGCTTCGGGCTCTTTCAAGCTCAACAAAAAGCCCCCCACACCTAGGAAGAGGAAGGTGGTGAGAAAGAAGAAGCCAAAGGCGAAAAAGGTCAAGCGGGCCAGCGTCAAGAAAACAGCAGCAGCAGGAGCCACTCCTGCAGCCAAGAAGTCCCCCAAGAAAAGGAGAAAGTCAAAGAGCCCGAAGAAAGCCAAGAGACCCGCTGCGGCCAAGAAGCCCAAGAAGCCAAAGAGCCCAAAGAAGACCAAACGCAGAGTCTCCAAGACCAGGTCTGCTGCCAAGAAGTGAATGCTCTTCCACTGAACACTAAATGCCGGTCTTTGTGGACTCTATGCGGACTGAGCTGCATTCAAGTCAAGCTTTAAGTAGGTTTTTTTTTCTAAAGTAGAAAAAATGAACTCGCAGTTTGTACAAGCCTTTCTTTCCTGCTTCCTGTCATGATGTTTTAATGAACTGAATAGCACTTGCTTGAAATAAAATTATTTTCATTTACAGAGCGTACAGTGTGCTTTTATCTGAAAAAGAAATTCTCCAGCCTGATAAAATTTAATTGAAAAACAAACAATATCGGGAAAAGAAAAAAATCGATGTTTTCTGAACGGCGGTTAACTTTTTTTGGTGCGTGACGCCTTAACAGCTGATTTGCCTGACTCACGGCTAAGTTTGGGAGGAGTGCGTATTACGCGCAATTACTCACAATTACGCACAGGGAGCTAGTTTCCCAGAGTTATATAGTTTTCAACTCTATGTAATCCGTTTCTTGGGAAGTGGTAGATTATCTTTTTTAGTCCCACAGTGTCAAACGATTTTATGGAAGATAGTAAGTAGTAAAACAAACAAACAAACAAACAAACAAACAAACAAACAAACAAACAAACACAAAACTTTGGGCCATCCTTATCCATATGTCACAACGTCGGGTTATTATCTCAAAATTCCTACTTAGTAGTCAAGTTTTTTCTCAGAAGTTTGAGTTATTAAATTAAATTGTTGAGATACTTATGCAAAGTTTTCACTTTTCCTATTATTCCACATTGATTTAAAAAAAAAAAGAATAGATAAAGAAACCGGTTAGATACTCATATAAATGTGAAAAAAGGAAAATCGACAGGAAGTGACACCCATAAGAGTTCACCAATACTAAGAAGAGTGAGGCTTCATGGGCGTATCACAACATGGTTTCCGCTCATCTCCCAAAAGGGGCTTATTCTATCACACTCATCATCGCAGTTTATGACTGAATGTACACAGCAGAGGACAGCTGTTACTCTGAGCTTAGCATGAGAACGTGATAGGGATGAAGGGGTGATATTGTTGTTAATTATTATATTCTGACTTCATGAGGTTTTAAACTAATGCGAAATAATCTACAAAACCATTCACACCAGGGGGTACCTCAAAAATAATTATTTAACTACTCAGAAATTACACCCAGTTTCACAAAGGTTTAAGTATAAATAGACTCCTGACTAAAAACCAAGCTCACAGCTTGACCAATTAAAGACACGTGATACAAGTAAGTTAAAATGACAAAACCATCAACAGTAGATTTATATAAGGCCTCTCAAACTAAAGCCTACATTTAAAATCACACCTTGATTGCGTTTTGAAGGTGCTTCACAGAAGCAAAACAAAGAAAGACTGTAGGTATCCAAACAGCAGTGACTCGCGCCACTGTGCGATTCATTAGCTGAGTGGTTTAGTGTTGCCACCTGCTGGCGGGATTAATTAACAACTGTTAACTGGAAATGTAGGCAACGTTTATCTGGGGTCAGATGCATAGACTGTGTGTGGTTTAATTTCACTGTAACATGCAGATTACTGACGAAAAATGTAACCAACTAAGTATTTTACAGAACCCTATTGCACAAATACAAGCTGGCATCCCTCTCACTCAAAAAATTGTCATAAAACTGAGTGAGCTTTTTTTTTTCTTGTAAATTAAATAACAGATGAAAAATGTTAAAATTGTTTAAAATGGAGACAGTGCCCATGCTACTGTAATGTATTTCCTGTAACTCTGGAAGTTTTACTCCGTTTGTCAGTGGCAGAGCATGAGAGAGGAACTGAGAGAAAAGTGTGAACATAATGATTTATTCAGTGCCAAACATTAACCCAAAATAAACCGAAACAAATAACAATCAGTTGTTCTCCCTTTGCTGTTTTGAATTGATGCATTAATTGAAATTCTGCAGTTTATTCGTACAAATCGTTTTCTTTTTGTTTATTTTTTCCATTAAAATATGTAGTTTGCTAAAGATTAGAACTTTATTGTTGGGCTTAGGAAGTACCAGGAGATCATTGGCCATGTAAAGTGGTGCATTTGAGTTTATGAACAGTTTTCAATTGTCTGCATTTCTTTATGAATATGACCTAAATCATCATCAGGTCTGCACTCAAATAGACATGATGATGAATTGGATTTTACGGAACCGTATGTTTGAAAACAAAGCATGGCTATACATTTACTTCATGTTTTCTGTTTAATAATAAAACTGACATTGTGCTAGTCTTAGCTTAGACTAAGAATAAATGTTAGTTCCCTTTTCTGCTGCATACTTCCTCACTTGTATTTGAACAGGTAACAGTTTTTGTGTTTGTAAATACTAATAAAAAAGAAAGTAGTGAGTTACTTTTGAAATGAATAAAATAGATTTGACAGAAGAAAGCAAAGGTCCCTCGTTTACTTGCAACTCTCCTAAGTGGCTTCTCATGTTGTCCACATGGAACTTTCCTTTAAAACTGAACTTAGACAATTAAAAAACACAAATCACTGTGTTATCTGATAGTCCAATTGCACAACAGATTCAGCATCATGGCTGTTACCTAAACATTTAACCTAATAATCTCTAATGGTGGTTTTTCTGACACTGCCTTTTATTAAGGCTAGATTTTAATCTAGTCTGCTTGAAGTAATTTTTCTGTGACTGGAAATAGTCTCATTCTTCAGGTCCTTACAGTATACTGGTAGTCATGTGTACCTGTATGTAATTAAGTAGTGTGGCATGTCATAACCTGACGACATAGGATGAGGGATGAACACACAGCTAACGCAGAGGACGCGACAAAGGGCAGGGAAAAACACAGGGCTTAAATACATACTGGCGTAATAAAGGAATGCGAGACAGGAGGGAGACACAGCTGGGACAATGCAGGGACGATGAAAGAGGGGGAAGCAACACTGAAACCAGAAACATGGGACAAGGATTACCAAAGTAAAACAGGAAACTGAGAATAACATTTTATAAACAACAAATAAATAACATTTTATTTACATAGCACCTTTCTAGACAGAATCACGAAATGCTGCAAAAAGATAAGTCATGAAAGGTAAAACAGCCTGTTTTACCTTTCATGACTTATGACTTACCTTATGACTTACAGGCAAAAATGAACCAAAAGCTAGGTTTTGATATAATCTAGGCAGTCATTCAGAAGCTGGAACTTGGATAAATCTTGGGGCTTAAAACTGAATGTCATCAGTGTAACAGTGATAAGAGATGTCCTTGAAGGAGCCCATTATATGCTGGAGGGGGAGAAGATATATTAAAAACAATAAAGGCCCCAAGACCGAACCTTGAGGGACACCATAAGTAAGGGAGGTAGAGGATGACCTAAAAGCAGAAACCCCATAGAAAAACATTGGTGATGTAAATATGAGGAGAACCACTCTAAGGCAGTTCCACATACACCAACCCAAAGTTTTGGCCTTTCAAGCAGGATATGGTGGTCAACTGTGTCAAACGCCAACGTGAGGTTCAACATAAGCAGAACAGAGCATTTTCCTGCATCATTACTCATCAAAATGTTGCTAGAGACCCTAAGAAGGGCTGTTTGCGTGGAGTGAACTCTACGAAAGCCGGACTGAAACGTATCAAGAAAAGCTATCTTTGTCCAGAGCCTCTATAAGTTGCTTAGCCACAACCTCTTCTAGAAGCTTAGAAATTAACAGTAATTTAGAGATTGGCCTGTAACTGCCCCAAAGAGAAGGGTCTGACTGGGATTTTTTTAAAAGTGGGAGAATAGCAGCATTTTTAAAATAAACCAGAACTATACCAGATGCCAGTGAAAAGTTGATTAAAGTGAGCACACATGGACCAACAGACTGGAAGACATTTTTGAATAATGATACAGGTACAACAACAACAAGAGGATGCTTTCACTGAATTCACTAGTTTTACCAGCGCAGGTAGTGAAACAGGAGAGAAAGTATCCAAGATGATGGTCCGAGATGGGGTAGAGACAGACAAAACAGGTACTGATTGTAAAAAAAAAAAAATCATTCTTACATTATTAATTTTTGCAAGCAGAAAAGACAGAAAATTTTCACAATCTTCATTAGAGGAAATAGGGGCTGCAGGTAGAGCAGGAGTAACAATGGTGACTAATGGTTGAATAACACCTTATGATTACCTCTGCTCTTTGTAACCATTTGTTAGAAATAGGCAGCCCTCGCATCTCTGATAGCATTATTAAAAGAAGCTAAAAGAAATTCAGTTCACAACATGTACCTGTGCACGGTACAAGCCTGTTGCAAAAACACATCATATGTTCACATTTCTTTAGTTGACTCTAAGTAGATTTTTATGTCAAAGACAACACTTTGGAGATATAAAATAGTATTTGTGCACAAACAAAATGATTTTGCATAAGCAAAACCGGGCATGTGGTGCAATTTAAAAAATAAATAAATAAAAGAGGGAAATGCACAATCACAGGACAAAAGAAGAAGTTGCAGGCCTAAAAAAAACATCAACAGCAGATGAACTGTATCTAAAAGTCCTGTCCTTAAGAAACAGGAAAGACTCTAAAAGACCTCGCACGGGACCTGAAAACTGCATCTGGGCCTTGAGTCAAAAGTTAAAATGATCTCATCAAAAGGGCGGCTGTCAAGCCATTCTTAAGGAAGGGAAACAGGAAAAAAAAGCCAGATGTATGCCAAATTACACAAGAAATGGAGTGGAAAATCAGGGACAACGGGTTTTATGAAGTGATGAACCCAAACTTGACCTTTTTTAGTTGATATTGCATGTGTGGAGGAGGTAAGGAAAGAGGTAGAACAGTGGGGTGTTGCATTTCAGACAGTGGTGTTGGGGATCTTGTCAAAACTGAGGTCACAATTAAGGCTTTTTCCATACAGCAGACAGGAAACAAGAGCTGAATGTGTGGAGAGTGCCTACCCCCCTGCCCCTTTTTTTCACATAACCAAAAGAAGTCACATCATAAATAAACTATTGGAAATGAGGTAGACATCACCATGCATGTAAGAGGAAACATGCAGAAAGCTTATTATCAACTTCTGGGTAGAAACTGAGAAATTTTCAGGAAAACCCCAATGACGTGTACTCATGTGACTTACTTGCAAATACGTGTGAAAACAGACACAACATGTTTTCAGATCAACTTTCAGTTCCTTTTAATATGAGGAAGACTTAACCAGTCTACCCGTTTCTGGTGCAGAGGTTTTTGATTTTACTTCTCTTACTTAAATATTATTTTCTTTTGCCAGATTATTGTGCATTTTTGCAAGTTTAATAAATATTTTTTTCCTCCTAGGAGCTCTCATTTACCCAACTAACTGCACTTTCCTATGAATTCATTCAATTTTGAATTCATTTCAGCACACTTTGCCACTGACTGATGAAATAACAGCTTTAAATGACCTGAAACATTAGATAAATCACTGCAGGTTTATGTGCAGTAACATAAAAGAAATAAAAGATGTGGTGCCTTTACTGTGGCTACATTTTACTGATAAGACATTTTTCTGTGAGGGAATAAGCTAATAAGCTAAAGTTGTGGAAAAAGATGTTCCTCTTTGTCATATGATAAACTGCCCAAAAGTAGGAGGGGCTTAGGGTTTATAGTCAGTGGTGTCAGCACTCACTTTTGACACAGTCATCATGAAAGCTGCAGTGGCCCTCCTGGCTCTCTCTTTCCTTCATGTCTGCTCTTCAGTACCTGTGAGCCGTCCAACAAACTGGCTCAGACAATGCCGTGCTTCTACCAACCTCTCCATCACAGCACTGGAGGTGCTGCCAGGTGGAGGCTGGGACAACCTCCGGAACATGGACATGGGTCGAGTCATGAACCTCAGCTACTCCCAGTGCCAGACCACTGAGGATGGGCTCTACCTCATTCCAGATGAAGTGTTTGTCATCCCTCAAAAACAGACAGGTGTGGAGACCAGCTCAGAGATCATCAGTTCCTGGCTTGAGCAGAAAAGCTCAACATCTCACTCCATTAATGCAGACATATCCTTCCTCACGGTGCTCAATGGTAAATTTTCTGTTGAGAACACTAGAATGAAAACCCATCAGGTCAGAGACTCATCAACCACAGCCAGAGTGCAGGTAAGTTTTCAGATGTTTTGAATAAATAACAATAACAAGGTAAAGGAAAATGCACAGTACTGATGTTGAGACTTTTTTTATATTAAGCAATTTACCATTTATTAATCATACAGTATTTGTACAGTATGCTAAGACATTATATTTAGAATAGAATAGAATAGAATAAACCTTTATTATCCCACGAATGAGAAATTTGGGTGCTATACAACTCTTATAGCAAGAGGAATATAGACACAAAGTAGTCCTATATACATAAGCCACTGAGATATGCATAAAAGTGTACAGAGACATGTACAAAAGTGTGTGTGTGTGTGTGTGTTGGAGGGGGGGAGGGGGTTATGAATACCATGAATATGTACAAACAAGATGCAAATGACTAACAGCAATTAAAAACAAGTGATATGTCAATTAAACCGGTAATGAGTAAGATAACCATGTTAAACTGTGTTATAGATTCTGACAGCTGCTACCAGTTTGTTATGTTTCCCCATGTCCCTCTCTGCCATTCCACCACGCCAGCAGACCACAGCATAAAAATAGCAGACGCCAGCACAGTGTTGTAGAACATCCTTAGAAATTTAGCTTTAGCATTTTATTCCTTTAAGATCCTATATAATGCAGTTTTAAAATCACTGTAAAAATATTAGTTAGCCAAAAAAAAAGCTTTTTTAACTGTAGTCTCAGCACATATGTTAAAAGTAATTTTAATTACAGAAAATAAAGAAGAGATTGAGATACACAGTGATGTACAACAATAATTAATCTTATAATCCTCTCTTTCAAAGGTTCGTAACTTCCTCTACACAGTTAAGGCTTATCCAGACTTCACTCTGGACACACGATTTGTTCAGCAAGTCAGAGACATCGCTGATGCAATTGAAAACAACCAGACGAAAAATGCAGACTATCTCTCGGAGAAGATGGTGCTGGACTATGGGACTCATGTCATCACTACTGTGGATGCTGGGGCTGCTTTGGTGCAGGAGGACTATCTCCGTTCCTCTTATGTGTCAGACAGCCAGTCACAAAGCTCCTCTGTGAAAGCACAGGCTGGATTAAACTTCTTTGATAAGCTAAAGTTTGACATTAGCAGTCAAAGTGCCCAACAGAGCTCATCACTTCATACATATCAATCCAACATTACATACTCTCTCATTCAAAGCAATGGAGGCACAACCTTTTATCCTGGTATCACTCTGCAGAAGTGGCAGGAAAGTACCAGAAACAACCTCGTTGCCATCGATCGCTCAGGATTTCCTCTGAACTATTTCATAAACACCAACACTCTCACTGATCTGCCACACCCTACGATTGGAAAAGTTGCTCTTAAAGTCAGTCAGGCTGTAGAGCGCTACTACAAGATCAATACTCGTCCCGGATGTGTTGATGTCAACTCCAAGAACTTCAACTTCCAGGCTAACATGGATGATAATTCCTGTGAGGGTCCCGCTACAAACCTCAGTTTTGGTGGTGTCTACCAAGAGTGTGTTAAAATCAGCTCAGATGCAGATCCATTATGTAATGCCCTGGCCCAGAAAAACCCAGATACAGGTGACTTCTCCTGTCGTCCACCTTACTCACCAACTTTACTCAGATCAGAGGTGAGACTTCAGAGTTACTCTAAGTATGAATGTCATAGGGAAAGTCATTCCTGTTGGGGTTTTTTCACTTGTCACAAAACACGTTGTCAAGACAACAACTATGTTCGTTCTGCTCGCATCAACACCTACTGGTGCTCTATAAATGGACAGGCTCCAGAAAACTCAGGGTATCTGTTTGGAGGCATATACAGCCCCTCGCTCCTGAACCCCCTCACGAAAAGCAAAAGCTGCCCCCCAAATTTCATTCCAGTAAATTTTTTCTCAGATGGTGAGGTGATCTGTATGAGTAAAGACTATGAGGCAGGTACCAGATTCTCAGTACCATTCGGGGGTCTCTTCAGCTGTCAGTCAACAAACCCACTGGCAAGGAATCAACGCAGGTGCCCTCCCAAGTTTAGTCAGCACCTTGCTGCAATCAGTGATGGCTGTGAAATCCTCTACTGTGTTCAGTCTGGACTGTTCACAGGTGGAGAGCTCAAACCAATTCGTCTGCCTCCATTCACCAAACCTCCACTTATCAGCGTGCAAGCCACCAACACAGTGATGGTGATGACTGAAGGAGAAAGCAGCTGGGTGAGAGTGGGCCAGACCAAAATGTGGAAACTTGCCAAACCAGAAGAAATCCAGGAAATTGTTCAAGGCCTTAACCCTGAACTCAGTCAAATGTCTAATGGAGAAAAGGCAGGTGTAGCTTTTGGTGTGATGGGTGTGATGCTGATGGTGGCCATAGTGGGAGTGGTCCTATTCAAGCGGAGGAGGATGTCAGGGCTTAGAAGTAGAGGTTATGAGGAAATACGTGAAGAAGTTGAGAGGGAGTCACAGGAAGATGAGGCTCCTGAGCAGAACACAGCTTAGAAGCTTAATCACTCACATAGAGAAATGAAACCGGTGTGGCAGGTTTAGCTTTGAACTTCTCTTTTGATTGTCTCCACATTCATGCTTCTTACAGCACTGGAAAATATTTACATTTAAGAGCTTCTATTTTGAATCAGTCTTTGCATTACTTTAGTTTATTATGCTCCACATTTTGTACTTTAACCTGTAGACTATTAACATATATGCAGGGAGAAATGACTTTGTAGCAGTCTGCCTCTGAAATCACCAGATGGAGCCATCAAAAAGGGAAAGCAGGGGTGATTTTATACTAAGGCCCAAGATGCATAAGATCATGCTGTAAAAATTTTTTTGTAAATATCTAAGCACTGTATGCATGATTTTGTTTGCAAATACTTTCAAGAAAACATGTATAATAGATAATCTGAGAAGGGTTTTCATTTTTTCCACAATATATTCTAATAAACAAGCAAAGAAAAAGAGTTTTCTGTTTTGTGTAGTTTCTTGCACACCTTTTCTGTTATGTATCTTAAGCTGATTAAAGTGAAAACTGTTTTTATTGTGCACATTACTAATATTATGCATTGTATGCTTCTAGCCCTGTAGAGGCCCAGAATGAAAGCGGCTATGAAAGTTTGTATTTCTTTTACATGACACCCCTTATGGCAGAGTTTTTAAAAACACTTACCGGTACAATTACAATAAAATACAATCTGCGCCAAATTCAAGACTTTCTCTGTAAGTCGATAGCGGCACAGAGAAGATTGTGCTATGGAGATCACATCATCATCAGTCTTGATGCAGGATGTGTTTGATGGAGGAGGAAGTGGCTATCTTTGGTTTGTACTGTTTCTATCTTGATCTTAACTTCTACTTCCAAGCTCTACATGTGTGAGGCTGACAAGAGACTGTCTTATGCATCTTTGCCAACAATGGTTTGTCAACCATGCCGTCTTATTTTTGGGTACTGTATATGTGGACAGATAGCTTTGTCACACCATCTTTGAAAGTACTAAGTGGTGCTTTTAAAACAGAAATCAGAGATTTCCAAACTCCACATTGAACCAATACTGCCCTCTTCAGGCCCAGCTGCAGAATTCCATGTTGATTATAAATAATTTTGTACAAATATTGAGAGGTTGCATGAAACTTTGTTTAGAACTACGTTAAATAAAACACACATAACCAGAGAGCGGGAAGTAACAATTTACAAATACATACTTTACTTAAGTACAATTATCAGGTATCTATAGTTTATTTGTTTACTTTACGTTAACTTTTTAATTTTACTCTCTACATTCTTTAAACAAATATCTGTAATTTCTACTTCTTGTGTTTTCAAAACAGGCTCGTTACTTTTGGTTTGACACATTTGCGTTATTATTTCGTCACTGTGGGCCTTTAAACATCAAACTAATTTTCCTAAAAGTAACACATGAAACTCAATCCTGTTCCTGTATTAATCACCAGAGGATGTTGCATAAAAATAGATGAAAGAGGCAAAACTGAGTGCTATAGTCAGGGGTTTAAGTGGGGATGTTTGTCCTTTTTCCTTTTATTTATTTATTTTTTGTTGAACACCGGAACAACTGCAGGTGTCCATAAATTGCGGTACTTCAGTATCTTGCTAGCCATCAGCTCAACAAACATCAGTAAAGAAACAAACTGCTTGTATGCAGTTTGCACAGTGTGTTGCTAGCTAAAGGTCCAGCTGCTGTATTGCACAGGGAGATTAGTAACATATCTAATTACTAATTACTCTTTGCTGACTTTATAAACGCCCAATTAGGATAACCGCATAACGGCAATATGTCTGTGAAGGTTCTCAGTTATCCAGGTCATCATAGTCTAAGGAGCTTGGAAAGAAAAGCGTCTGGACTTCTTTAAGTTGCTTGAAGACGTTTCACCTCTCATCTGAGAAGCTTCTTCAGTTCTAGGGTCAAATGGTGGAGAGTCCCAGATGGTTTGTATAGCATTCACACTCCACCTATAGAACATCTCCACACCCTGTTGCCAATGATGGGGATTCATTTAGCCTTCCATTAGGTGATGCATGAGTGTTCTGGCAAGTAGTGTGGACGTGGAACTTAAAAAAGTCTTATAATGTCAAAGTAAACCCAACAAGCTGCCTGTTGACTCCCTCAGCTCACTGACAAAGGGTCATCAGAGCTTTTAATCACCCGATGACACATATTGGTTAAACCATATCCATGCATGTAAAAGAACAAAAATACTTGGATATTGCATTTCACTAAAAATGTCAGACTTGATGTTCAATCAGGATGACCTGCAGTAGCACTGTGAAACAGCCTGGAGTCATTTTTGACCAGGACATATCCTTTAGTGCACAAATTAATCAAATGTCATTCACATGTGAAGGCTGGATGACTGGGGGACCAAGGTAGCTCGATGATTAGCACTGTTGTCTCACAGCAAGAAGGTCCTAATGTCTAATCCATCATCTGGCCTTTCTCAGTGGAGTTTGATTGGAGTGGAGGTGATTTTAAACTGGCCAATGTGAGTGTAAGTGGTTGTCTGCCATTCTGTGTTAGCCCTGCAACAGATTGGCAACCTGTCCAGGTAATCTTGTATGCTTCACATTGTGAACCTCATTATACCAGTAAATAAACAGTGTTGCAAGTGAATGTGTGTCACTTTGGCAGTAGAGGGCAGCAGAGTGCCTTGGAACTCAGTTGTTCGCATAGCCGTCTTAAACTTGCCATTCTGGCGAACAGCAGCATGTTCCCTCAGCTTGTTATCTCTCCTGTTTTACAGGATTGTAATCTGTCTTCATATCCACTATATTTGAGTATGTACAGCACTCTGAAAATGTGTTTTCTTATTTCCTCTTCCTTATTTATTGCACTTGTCACACTTATGTTTCAGATCATTAAACACATTTTACTATTAAAATTCATTTATTAAATTAAAGAAAAATTGAATAAATATAAAATGCTGTTTTTTTTAAATTATACTTTTATTTATTGAGGGAAAATAAACTACCTGTCCCTATGTGAAAATATACAGCCCATTATGTCACCACCATGACAGTGAATAGAAGACTAATGATACTGACAGTCGTGCAATACCAAAAACAAGAACTACACAGCTAGTATACCACAAAGTGAAACAGGGGAACATCAAAACACGGGAGAAATGTAAACACTACGAGTATTAATTGAGTTACTGAGTTTGTGGAACACATCTAATTCTTTAAAACGTCAAGTTTCTGAGGCATGTCTCGTGGGATTCAGCACAACCAGCAGCCGGCAGTAAAAAGAATAACAAAACAAAAGGGAAAGGTGGAGTAAGGAAGGGGGTTGGTGTGTTAAATGGCAAACAGGAAATCAGGGGGGCAGCTGTGATAAGAAGAATTGTCCGTAGTTTCCATAAATGAATAAGCTAAACACTGGATTTTGCTACTAAATAAAGAAACTAAGGCATAACAATCTTGCAGCAGACAGGAGCTGTGGTTTCAAACAGTAGAACCTGGCTTCAATGCTAATACATGACCTGATGATGACTCTAGGCCAGAGATCAAAGTTCTTCTTCATGTCAAGCAGTTCACTCTCACCCTTGTGGGAGGTCAAAAAGTGGAAGATAGAAATGGAATGGAAACAGGCATAGATGTGTTATATCATTATCCACAAATGGAGAAAACTTGGAACAGTGATGATCCTTCCCAGGAGTGACTAGCCTTCCAAGAATGTTTCGAGAGCACATCAATGACTCATCCAGGAGGTCACAAAAGAACCCAGATAACATCTAAAGAACTGCAGGCCTCATTTGCCTCAGTTAAGACCAGTGTTTGTAAATCAACAATAACAAAGGAGAAAAAACCACTGCTGACAAAAAAGAACAGAAAGGCTCGTCTCACATTTGGTGGTTACATACAGTTCAGTTATCCACGTGACAGAGAAGCATATCTGAGCGAGAGTGTCTGTGTGTGTGTGTGTATGCGAGGGTGTGTGTTTGTGTGGCCCCTCGACATACCATACAAGGCATGACTTTAATCAACCTCTCCAGTCGCCCCCATACAGAGTGTGCCCTTTCACAAACTAACATGTGTACAAGCCATGAAGAAAGCAAAAGTGAACAGTCTTGTAACTTATAAAAACAGGAACTTGTGGTTTCTAAATGTGCAACAGAAAATTACAGCGAAGAGACAGCTTCTTTCATCTTATGCATGCAACAGAAGCTGCAAGAAACATTTTGCAAGCAATGGTTATATATTTTTGCACAAATTACAATTTTAAAAGACTTAACTCTAACAAAATGTAAATAAAAACATAATGCAGTGATTTTCAATTGTCATAAACCCATATTTTCTTAACAGTGGAGCATAAAAAACATCAAATGTTTAAAATGAGAAAATGTACCACCATTGGTGCCACTGTAGCAATGGTGGTACATTTGAATCTTTGATTCCAGCAATATGTCACAAAAAAGCTGGAACAGGGCCATATTTACTACTGGGTAGTATCTTTTAACTTTTAAATGTCTGGGAACTGAGGAGGCCAGTTGCTGGATTTTTGGTAGAGAACTGTTGTCCTATGTTTGTGGGGGATTCCAGCTGCTCAACACTCCTGTATATGTTCTCAGTTGGTGAAAGGTTCAACTCAGAGAAAGTTTATTCAGTTATTCTGTTTATTTGGGGGTGAGCACAATTACATTTCTGGGATTTTCTTACCTGGATGATTGACCATGCATTGAGACAAAAATCTCAACTTGTGAACCTTTGCCCATCTTTACTTCTGTGAAAGTCTGCCTCTTTAAAATCCTCTTTTTATATCAAAGTAAAATAATAACGGTGTTACAAAAGTATAAAAAAGTAGAAAGTACAGATATGTGTCTGAAAATGTAAGCAGTAGGCCTAAAGCAAAAAGACTGCCAGAAAAATAAATGATTAAATAAATTAAGATACCTGAAAATTCTACGTAACTGCTGTTACTTCTCACCTCCGGTTAACTAAAGGCACCAGCACACCATTTGGGATGGTTCTGCCTAGTTTAACCCTTGATTTGACTTGTTGGTACCAGAAAAGTTGATATTGCTGTTGATATCACTGTCACGGGTTGCTCTGAGGATCCACTCGCAGGACTCCGGAGTTGTGTTTTAACAGAGATGGTTTATTTACAAGATCTTCACCAAGTGTATTAACAGACAGTGCGAGGATAGGGCTATATACAAGATGTGAGAGGCAGGGTTCCAGGGCTCCAGGGAAAACAAGGGAATCACACACGCGCTCACTCCATCCTCTCTCTCTCCGCTAGTGACCAGTCACTCCTTCCACACTCCACACGGGGAAACATGGGGACAGGTCCGGGGAATCTAGAACACAGAGACACACGTTAACTTTCTGAGACGGAAGCATGCGAAACTTGGGCTTGACGTGTACTGACTAGAGCAGGGGTGCCCAATCCCAGTCCTCGAGAGCTACTATCCTGCAGCTTTTAGATGCATCCCTACTCCAACACAGCTGAAACAAATGGTTTGATCTCTTCAGCATGCCATCATGTTTGGCAAAGGCCTGATAACAAGCCATTCATTTGATTCAGGTGTGTGGGAACAAGGATGCATCTAAAAGCTGCAGGACGGTAGCTCTCGAGGACCGGGATTGGGCACCCCTGGACTAGAGTCTTCACAACAATCCAGCATTGAACAGCTGATCTCCTCCTTCTAATATACCAGCTGGTCTGATGAGGCCCAGGTGTGCATGATCCGGGAAGGCATGGACCGAGGGCGTGAACCCGCCATGAGTTACTTTTAGAGAAAAAGAGTATTATTATAGAGTATTTTCACTCTTCAGCAGCCAGTGTTTTTGTTCTGGTTTTGTTCACCAACTTTCTTTGTGTTTTTCTGCTCAACCCGTTCCCCTCACCCACCCCAGCCACAGAAGGTTCTTGAAAGGAGGTTTTGCCATACAATCCTAGGCTTGACTGTTGGAGTCTCAAAAATTCCCTGGAACTTTTCAGTGACGCACACTCATGTGACTGTTCAGATGTTAAAAGATTGTTTTCATCTGCTCTTTTACATGAGGACGACAAAGACTCTACCTTAAGGTGTCTGTCTGTTAATATTTTTAAGATAAAGACTGTCTTACTGTACGGGCAGGTTCTCTGGAGTTAATTTTAGAACACTATACACTTTGAATATGCTTTGATTGAGAAACAGTCAAAGCATAAAAACAATAATAATCAAAAAATTATATAACATAAAACTGTGCAGGAATATGCAAAAGTTTCAGGTGTACAAGAATGGTTTCTGGGGTAAAAAAAAAAAAACTATTGCAGAAATGGGAATGAACACAAAACTTCAACCTACAGATATTAGTTGAAAAAGATGTCTGTAATATGATACAGTAAGGCAAGTATATGATAAGAGTAGGAGGGACTTGGCTAAAGCTGTATATATGCAGTGGTGCTGGTGCTCAAGTTGACAGTCATCATGAAAGCTGCAGCAGCACCCCTGGTGATCTTTTTCTTTCATTTCTGCTCTTCAGTACCTGTGAGCCGTCCAACAAACTGGCTCAGACAATGCCGTGCTTCTACCAACCTCTCCATCACAGCACTGGAGGTGCTGCCAGGTGGAGGATGGGACAACCTCCGGAACATGGACATGGGTCGAGTTATGAACCTCAGCTACTTCCAGTGCCAGACTACTGAGGATGGGCTCTACCTTACCCCAGATGAAGTTTTTGTTATCCCTCACAAAGAGACAGGTGTGGAGACCAGCTCAGAGATCATCAGGTCCTGGCTTGAGCAGAAAAGCTCAACCTCTGAAAGCATTAATGCAGACATGTCCTTCCTCAAGCTGCTGAATGGCAAATTTTCTAGTGAGAACAAGAGAATGAAAACCCATCAGGTCAGAGACTCTTCAACCACAGCCAGAGTGCAGGTAAGTTTATCTTCAGATGTTTTAGTGTAAAATAAAACACAAGTGCCACAGTTTAATTCAATTCAATTCAATTTTATTTATATAGCGCCAAATCACAACAAAAGTCGCCTCAAGGCGCTTCATAAGTTGGGGTACTTCTTCATTAAAGCACTTTTAAACATTTTTTTGCGTAAGAAGTACTCTGTCTTTAAAATTTAGTTGCTAAAATATGATAAATGGCATTACATATTTTTTCTTTATTAGTCTCTTTAAACCAATGAATGCTAAAAATATTTTTTGTGTTAGGAAGAAATTAATTATGACATTCAAGATTTATTCAAAAACATATGGCATATGGAAAATTAATTATATATTAATGATAAAAAAATACTGCAGTTAGAAATAATAATATTGTAATCCTCTCTTTCAAAGGTTCGTAACTTCCTCTACACAGTTAAGGCTTATCCAGACTTCACTCTGGACACACGATTTGTTCAGCAAGTCAGAGACATCGCTGAAGCGATTGAAAACAACCAGACGAAAAATGCAGACTATCTCTCAGAGATGATGGTGCTGGACTATGGGACTCATGTCATCACTACTGTGGATGCTGGGGCTGCTTTGGTGCAGGAGGACTATCTCCGTTCCTCATATGTGTCAGACAGCCAGTCACAAAGCTCCTCTGTGAAAGCACAGGCTGGATTAAACTTCTTTGATAAACTAAAGTTTGACATTAGCAGTCAAAGTGCCCAACAGAGCTCATCACTTCAAACATATCAATCCAATATTCAGTACTCCCTCATTCAAAGCCACGGAGGCACAACTTTCTATCCTGGCATAACTCTACAGAAGTGGCAGGAAAGTACCAGAAACAACCTCGTTGCCATCGATCGCTCAGGATTTCCTCTGCACTATTTCATAAACACCAACACTCTCACTGATCTGCCACACCGATTGGAAAAGTTGCTCTTAAAGTCCGTCAGGCTGTAGAGCGCTACTACAAGATCAATACTCGCCCTGGGTGTGTTGATGTCAACTCCAAGAACTTCAACTTCCAGGCTAACATGGATGATAATTCCTGTGAGGGTCCCGCTACAAATCTTAGTTTTGGTGGTGTCTACCAAGAGTGTGTAAAACTCAGCTCAGATGCAGATCCCCTTTGTGATGCCCTGGCCCAGAAAAACCCAGATACAGGTGACTTCTCCTGTCGTCCACCTTACTCACCAACTTTACTCAGATCAGAGGTGAGACATGTCACTGAAACAAAGAATGAATGTTATACACGTAGCTATGATTGTGGGTTTTTTCACATGTCAACTTGTTATGATCATTGGTGTCGGGACAACACCTATGTTCGCTCTGCTCGCATCAACACCTACTGGTGCTCCGTAAATGGAAGGGCTCCAGAAAATTCAGGGTATCTGTTTGGAGGTATTTACAACCCCAATCTCCCAAACCCCCTCACGAAAAGCAAAAGCTGTCCTCCAAACTTTATTCCGCTAAAGTTCCTCTCAGATGGTGAGGTGATCTGTATGAGTAAAGACTATGAGGCAGGTACCAGATTCTCAGTACCATTCGGAGGTCTCTTCAGCTGTCAGTCAACCAACCCACTGGCAAGGAGTCAACGCAGGTGCCCTCCCAAGTTTAGTCAGCACCTTGCTGCAATCAGTGATGGCTGTGAAATCCTCTACTGTGTTCAGTCTGGACTGTTCACAGGTGGGGAGCTGAATCCCATCGATCTGCCTCCGTTCACCAAACCTCCACTTATCAGCATGCAAGCCACCAACACAGTGATGGTGATGACTGAAGGAGAAAACAGCTGGGTGAGAGTGGGCCAGACCAAGACGTGGAAACTTGCCAAACCAGAAGAAATCAAGGAATTTATTCAAAATCTTCATCCTAAACTGAATCAGATGTCTAGTGGCGAAAAGGCAGGTGTAGCTTTTGGGGTGATCGGTATGATACTGCTGGTGGCCATAGTGGCAGTTTTCTTGGTGAAAAGAAGGAGGAGGATGTCAGGGTTTAGAACTATGAGAGGTTATGAGAAAATACCTGAAGAGGCTGAAATGGATACACAACAAGATGTAATAAGAACGTAATACCTTGATCAACTAGATACAAAGATTATAGTAATGTGACTCTATTGGTTGTTATGCTTCTTACAGCACTGAAAAATGTTAAGAGCTTTTATTTTGGATCAGCCTTTTCAGTTTGTTTTTTTGTGTTTTGTACTCGAGAACTTTATACTGTTATACTATAGCTCTGGAAAAATGTTTTGACTCTTTTTTTAAAAAAGAAGGTGAAGAGATTTTCAAAGTTAACATTAAGCCCAACGGCTCCCCCTTGAGGTCAATATGCACATGCCATGTTTTATATTAATTCAATTTTTACTCCAATAAAAGAACTTTGTGTATAATTTTCACACTGCTTGCAATAAACCGTGTATAATTCATAAACGAAGAACACTTTATTTGTAATTTCACAATGTCTAAATACAAAGTATATCATTATTTTTGTATTTAGATGCTGTTTGCATCATGGACCAGTTACTAAGATCTATGAGATGGTTTTTTAAAGTCGACTTAAGTAAGAACTAGACTGGTCTAACTCTAAGCCTTGTCTACAGTAATTGTCAAAAACTACTGTAGACATAAATCTGTGGCACCACACAGGATACAAATAATTGCCTGATAATTATTTGTATCCTAACTTTACTGTATTAAGAGCTAAAACCTCAAAAATGTCTGGAGTAATAAGTTATTTTAAGAAGTGTTTGTGAACTAAAAACCAAGAATGTGAGATACTATTTGTCCATGATTTAGACAGCTGCTGCGTGCTCCTGATGCAGGGGAAATTTTTCTGTTGGGGATACCTACCTTGGCACAAAACCGGGCAACTTCTTTTGGAGGATGCTGTTTCAATTTTAGCAGAGGGAACATGAGCTTTGAGAGTGTCTAAATTCTTCTTGCTGTCCTCCAGCAAGAAGAACTAGCAGATGTGTCTTTCTCATTAACTCAATGGAGGTTTGATTTACTTGCAACTGGACATGTTTTGACAGGTCCTAATGATTTTCATAGGCAAATATTATGCTACAGCTGTATTATATAGTACCCTGTGGTTGAGTGCGGGAGAAGGAGCCAAAAGTGGACACAAGCAAACAGAAACTAGAGTTTAACAAGCCTAATTGGACAAATACCTGGTTCCCATATAGTTTATTCTGTTCATCTGGACGTAGTGTTTTCAGTGGGAGAAATGTTTCATCACTCATCCAAGTGACTTCTTCACCCTCAGCTGACTACCTTATAAACAGTACATTGCACAATGACTGAAACTAGCACCACTTTGATCAGTAGTTGTTGATCAATGGTCATGAGAATTTGCACATTAATGATCAAGGAACTCACCTCACAGCCCATTGTTCATTCGGGTGCTAGTTTCATTGTGCAAATGCACTTTTTTTCAAGGTTGGGGAAACCTGCAGTCAGCTGAGATTCATGAATTCTCGAGTCTCAGCTGAATTAGTGACAAAATGTTTGTCCCACTGAAAACGTTACGTCCAGATGAACAAAATCAATCTTTTGGAGTACAAATCTAAAGTATCACATGTTTTTTTTTTTAATGTTGATACTTTCTGTCTCTAAGGCCTACTATAAAAACTGGTGTGACTCTGAAAGTGCACTAGAGCATAGCAGACATTATATGGATCAGTCTTTATTTTATCATTGTATTGATTAATGGTATTTCTCTAACCATGTAGACTCCCTTTAGAAGGCAAACAAGGTTCACAACTCCCACTCCAAACCATTTTTAATCAGTCATTAACATTAGTCAAAGTCAAAGTCAGCTTTATTGTCAAAACATATGTACAGCTCATACACAGGAACTTGAAAGTGCAGTGCTCCCACGGACCTCAGTGCTTCACTAAAACAACATGAAAGATAAAAATCTTATATACACAGCAGTGTCCATCACAATTCAAGTGCTTGTGGGCCAGAGTTCATGTGAATCTGGGACGGGGTAATCAGTGAAGGCCGACATTAAAACAAACACAGGATTATTAGAGAGATCAAGGTCAGATCTTGCTTGTACATTTGCCTCAAATAAAACATTTAATTCAGTTTTACTTTATACTTTGTCATGGTCAGCAAAGAAACAGCCCTCACAAAAGACTTACCTAGATCAGGGTGTGTATGAATTTTTTTCATGATACAACAAATGAATTTGTGCTAGATCTTTGACCTGATACAAAGCATATTTAACTGGAACTTTATAGTATACCTGCTTTATAGTTTGTATAGTGTAAAGAACAAAATTTTAACAGTGAAGGGAACTTACACTAGGAAAACTTGCATAAATCTGTGGCACCACACAAAATATTCTTTATTCAAATATGAACTGAATACCTCTTACACTGAATGAAACCTTTTGCATAAAGACATGTTTCTCTCCTTTGTCCTCACTGAGAAAAAACCACAAACACGCCACCCACATCCAGAAATAGACAGTGGCAAAGCTGAGCTCATGGTTTTGGTAAGGTTATCAGCACACAGACAGGCCAGCTCAGACATTATGTGAACGAAAGCACAGATTCAGTCCAGCAGACATACACCCGTGCACTGTACACTCACATGTACAAACATACATAAATACACGCCCATTTCCCGTAAAGACTGCTCAGACCACTGTTCATCTTTTCTCTCGTGACTACACAAAATTTCCCTCCCCCACAAATGCACATGCACGTGCACAGACATACAGGGCTGTGAGGGATTTACAGAACTGGGTCTTGAGAATAAAAACAAACCCGCTCATGCTGAGGAAATTGGGAAGGCCTTGGGGTAGAGAGGGAGAGAGACAGAGAGGGAGAGAGCAGCATAGCCAGGCAACTCCCTCCATGTTTTTTTTAAAAGGCAGATGATAGACCAAAGTGTGCACGCAGCAGGCTTCCAGCACAACCTCTCAGCAACGCTAAGGCTCGTCCAACCGTGATTTTATTTCCAGCAGGATCGAGACGTCAGCTTGAGGTTCCATTGTTCACAGCGAGCTGTGCAATCAACGGTGCAAATAAGGAGGGGGACTTAAAATCAAGAGATTTATTTTGGCTGTGGAAAAAATACTGGACAACAACGAAACGTAGAGGACAAAGAAAGCTAGGACAAGGTAAGAATGTATGCCACCAATGTGCACATTCTCAGCTTTAACAAAATATCTGTGGCCTGATTACAGCTTATATATTTAAGAGGATTAGAAGCTCATCTGCATTTACATCAATAAAAAAAATGACATTTTCTTTATTTCAAAGGAAAATAACTCAGTTACAAAAATGTGCTTATACACAGTAACCATTAATATCCACTGACTCCCTTTTTTATCCCTCACTGTACCTTTAGGTAACCATGTGTGCAGGAGGATACCAGCAGAGACACATTTTCCTGTTTATGTTGGCTTTGCCAATTATGCTGGAAGACTGCAGTGTCCAGGCCTGTCGGAGTGGCACAGGGTCCCAGTGTGAGAAAGCTCCTTTTGTACCAGGCCACAATCTGGCTGGAGAAGGCTTTGACGTGGTGCGGATGCGTCGGACAGGAGCATATGTCATCAATGTCAAAGCCCACCTAGCTGACAACCACACCTGTACACTGTGTCCGAACCGATTCCAAAAAGGAGAGGTGAAAACATGAAACCTACTACTTAACCTTCACACTCTTTATCAGCCTCAAGTTCATTCCTTCACCCTGTTTTTTTCTGTACTTTCCTGCATTTTTCCTCCCCCTCAACTTCCTATATTTTCCTCCACCACCTGCATCCCGCTCCACTTCCTGCCTTTCATCTGCTCCACAGATTCAGAGACTCCCAGCTTCAGTGCTTGACTGGCGTCCCTTCAGCCGCTGCTCTAAGCAGCTTTCCAGTGCACTTCACCACTCTGTGGACTCCCTGCTGCGCAGCTCCAACTCGCTGGTTAACAACAACTGGGATTTGGGTTTGAGCCTTGACAACATTGGAAAGGCAGTTCTGGGAGGAAGCCGCTCAGATTTGGCAAAGTTTGCACGTTCGCAGCACAGTGTGGACAAAGCCACTTTTGCCATTCATGAAATCAGTTGCACCTATTACAGGTAAAGCAACACAGGCTCATCCTTTCAGTTGTATGTGTTACAATTGAAAGGATGACCTTGATTACAATGTGAGAGAAATGTTTACTTTTGGAATTGTTGGACTCAGTGGACTGAGCTGCTTATCGTCCCTCTTACAGAAAAGCAAGGTTCAATTGCTGTTGTTTCATGATTGAACTCCACATGCCTTTTGTTTTTGCAGCTACAGGCTGGCTGATCATCCACCGCTGAGTGCAGAGTTCACAAAACATCTCAAGAGACTCCCACAGAGTTTAAACACAAGCCAGAACAGAGCCCTATACAGACGTCTAATAGACACTTATGGAACACACTATATACACCAGGTCAGTGAAACTTGTTGGATACACAGGGGTTTAATGCTGCAATATGTAGGCTGTGGAAAGCATTTCTGGTGCAAAATAATGGTGATGTTATAATGCATTCTATTACTGTTTTGTGTTAGGTCCAGCTCGGTGGTAAGGTGAGGCGAATCACTGCCTTCAGGACCTGCCTGGCCACCCTGAAGGGCTTTTCAGAGGCAGAGATCAAAAACTGCCTGAATGTTGAACTCCGTATGGCATTGGGTTTCCTCCCGGCCAATGTATCTTTCTCCAACAGGTGTGACAGCCTCTTTAAAGGCAACATGAGCATGGGCTTTTACCAAGGCTTCATGACCCATAAGATTGAGGTTACTGGAGGAGAGAGGTACTTCCCTGACATCCTCTATCAGCAGGACCCATCTGAAGCCTACCACAGCTGGATGAACAGCCTTCATGAAAACCCCGATGTGGTTTCTTATGCCATCTTCCCTCTGCATCACTTGGTGGAGGATTCACAAATCAGCGCTAATCTGATAAGGACTGTCTCAGAGTACATAAAAGAGAACCAGCTGAAGGAAGACCAACTTGGTTTCAAGAACTGCTCACCGACTCCCAACCTGGACCATAACTGCTGCCCTTTAAGGGCTGGTAGAGGAACTCTCCAACTGGAGATTCACAGAGCTGCAGGCCTGAGGGCAGACACCTTCACAAAAACAGATGCCTATGTGAAGATCTTCTACAATGGCATATATGAAGAGACTGACACGGTGATGGATGACAATGACCCGATATGGAATGCCACCTATGACTTTGGCTCGGTGGAGCTGGGTCAGGAGTTGAGGTTTGAAGTCTGGGATAGGGACGTGCTTTACAATGATATTGCAGGGAGGTGTATTGTGTTTCCAGAGCGAGGAATTCATTCCTTAAGCTGTCAGCTGCGCAAAGGGGTTCTCTATTTTACCTACAGAATCAACTGTGATGCTCACTTGACAGGATATAGGTGTGGACGATACTCCCCCAATGCTGAGTAGATTAGGTATGGATTTACAGTAGTGCAAAAGTCTGTACCTCATTTCTTTTTTTCCTCCATATTTTGCTATGAAAACAGGAAATAGGTGCAGCAACAAACATTACAAGATCAACATTTATTAAAAAAAAATCTAAGACAAAATAAGGGTTTGTACATTTGTAATGAGCTTAAAAGTCAATATTTGGTATGACCAGCTGTAGTCTTCAACACAGACTGAATTCTGTTAGACAAGCTTTCTTGTCATTTTTTTTAAGTAGCCTTCAGAAGTAGATCTCCAGGCTTCTTGAAGGACATTCCAATGCTGTACTTTGTATGTTGGCTACTTTTTGCTTTGTTCTCTGTCAAGATGATCCCCAGACTGCTTCAATAATGCTGACGTCCAGATTCTGATCTATGACTGAGCGTTTGTGTTTTTCTATCCATGCATGCTTTTACTGCATTCATGGATAGAATATTGTCATGCTGAAAAATGAAGCTGTGGCCATTCAGATGATTCCCAAAACCACTGGTTCCAATGCAGCTCCAAACCAAGTCAGTTTCAACCATGTCTTACAATGGCTGTGGCTGTTAAGACCTGTTGCTTTTAATTTTCAGTCCAGTTCTTGTGTAATTGGCCACGCCCCAGCCTTTTATCTTTCCCTTACTTGAACACTCCTCGACAGCCATTTTTCTCTTAAGACCATTTCTGATGATGCTTCAGTGACTGGTCGATGGATAAACTGGAAAAACAGATTTCTCTCTCAGATACCATCTATGGTCTTTGACTTATTTAAGTCCTCCTATTTTTAAGGACACGCTGAACACCATGCTGAAATATGTCAAGTTTGAACCGTTTTTAACTTAAAACTGTTTCTTTGCCGAGCTATCTGTGCATAGACAGTACTGGAATAGGTGCTTTTTATTATGCTTGAATAAGCCATGGGTCAGTGCTGCATGGTACAAGGTACAAGGACTGGACTTTAAATGAGTGATCAAATAAAAACAAAGACACTTTAAAAATTACAATAAACTCTTGGAAACAAAAAGGAATTAGATATGGCTCAAGACTTTTGCACAGTACTCTATATAATCATTTGGTGGTTCTGTTTTCCAAGACATTAAGTCCTTCTTGTGATTTGCCTATATGACAGAACAACTTGGTAAAATGTGCACCAAAATGGTATTTGAGCACATTTTTACAGGAACAAATTTTTCCTAATTTTTTAATCTGACATGAATGCATTCTAATGATATACATATATAATGAATGATAAAGTGTGCCATTGTACATTATATTGTATTGATACATTTTGATAGCCTACTTGTTGTTAGTCTTCTATATACATGTCAGCAGCATTTTTGTATAAACCAAAATTAAAAAAAACAATTGAATCAAGACATTACCAGTTTCATTTTTAAGTACCCTTGACTTTTCTTAAGCCTGTTGGAACTGTCTACATCAGCAACAAGGTAACAATACGCACTTATACAAACAATTATTTTCTGAAAAAATATCAGACCTCCCAATTTCAGTTTATTAATAAGTTCTTATATTATTGCTCTGTGATTATTTTGGCACTCTTTCATTAGATTAATCAAAGAATCCTTTACAGTTTCTCCAAATGAAACATTGGAAATGTAATTATAGTTCAGCAATGTATACTACTACAGACCGTTACCAACTCTGGCCTTTGGGAGGATCTTTGTAATCTCTGATAATAATAGTTAAAAAAAATTGTCATTGGCTCCCTCTACTGGTGCACTGTTATAGACACCACACAAACAATTATTCCAATATTTATTATTCAGTTTTAACAAGAAACTAAAAAAAACAAACAAACATACACATGACTTAGTAAAAGCTTTTACAGTAACACTTTTACAATAACAACACATTATCTACTTATACAGTACACGAATGCGGCAGCTGCTTCCTTAAATCGAAAAGTCTTCTCTCGGCACGATAATTAAAGGAGTAGAAACAGCTATGAAAGAAATTCAAGCACCATAGGTTTTTTCTTACATACCAGGATAAGAATTAAAATATCTGTATGCTTGATGCAGTCTGCCTTTCCTAAATATGTAATTAGAAGATGACAACAGGATGAAATGTAAGACATTACACTTAACACTGACAGAGTCCATATGCATGTGATGCAGCCACAAATTTTAAATCAGAAATGGTAGAGGAATTTAATGTGAACAACATTTTCAGTATACTTGCTATGAGAACTGTATTTCTCTGAACACGTAAACACTGTATGGAACGGCGGGTAAAAATATATCCACCATTCTCCATGCTCGAACCTTTTTCTTTAAGTCCTAGATTTTAAAATATTTCCTGTATCAAAGTTTGGCAAGTAAGCATCATTCTCCTTACCACCATGTTACTTTTATCTGAATGGGAGCAGTGCAACACTGCATATGTTTAAACTTAAACGACACTTTAATTCTGTCAGACCAGTGTGATAGTGTACTTTAAATACTTTTTTATTACTAAAGATTTAAAAATCACACTTTTTCAAGTTTTTACTGCTTGGTACACTTACAAAATGCAGAGGCTAAAATGCAGTTTATACTGGTCGTGTAGTCAAAGTGAGAGCAAAAACTGTGCGTATGTAAAAACTGTTTTAGGCACAGCTGCCATGTCACACTGTAAATCTGATCTATTGGATTTCAGTGTTTGCATGGCAGTTTATGGTTTACAGCAGTTCTCAAGTACAGACACAATGGTGTTAGCTCAGTCAGAATACTCAAGTCTTCCCGAAATCTCAGGAGACTCCATACAAATGCATTTGTACAGTTTCAAGTTTCACATGTTTGTGTATCACAGTCCCAGTGAGGCTTTGATCAAAGATGCCATATCCTCAGGTATGGTCCCCTCATCACCTAAAGGACAAATCATTTGTTAGCATTATTTTTGCATTATCCTAACCAACTTAGCTAACCCTATTCCAGTTAACAAAAGGCAGGGTACACACTGCAAAAAATATCTACATTTTCCTGTGATTATCTTCTCAACCCTCATTGTTTGCACTTCACCTGCCTAATAATGTTAATCAATTTCCCACATTTTCCACAATAGAATCAGGTTAATCCAATAACTGCTCCTGGAATTCATGCACTTTCCAAACAGAAAAACCCCATAAAACGTGGACCCAGTTTTAAAGTCAGCTGGAGTTTTAGCAGAAATCAAAAGCAAATATTTACAGATGTAGACACTGCAGTCAGAGGCTTTCAACCTTTATCTGAAAAAAATATGTCGTACACATAAGCTAAAGATAGCGGCTGTGGTGTTTAAAAATGTCACTCAAAGACAGAAAGAAGCAAAATAGAGTATCGATTCGGGTGCTCACACAGAGAAAGAGAAGTGTCAGATGGCCAGTAAGTATTACTTGCTAAAATAAAAATTCAAAGTGTCTGCTTGCAGAGCACAGACGTGAGTGAGGGGCAATAATCTCTCTGACAAATTTGGTACTCGTACAAAATTTGCAGGAGTTTATTGTGAAAGCAGCTGACCATGTTTAAAAGAACAGAAGCACACTTTGGGCCTTAAAGGCTAGAACTTCTTAATGAAATCCTCACTACTGTTTTTTTATGTTTTGAGTATTTTTTTCATGTTTATTTTAAAAACCGAAACAAATGCATTTATCTAATTGAATTTATCTACTAGAGAAACCTTCGGTGAAAATAGGTACAGCACATATCTTTAAATATCTCCTTACTTTGTTCAGATGAGATCATGTCCTGCTCCAGCTTTAGTTTCTTGTTGCCCAGTTGCAGGATGCAGTCCTCTATAGTGTCCTTACTGATCAGCTTAATCACCTGTACAGTTCTAATACAGAGAAGTAGATCCATCACTACACACGGCATGTGTGCAACCATACTAACCACAGAATTTCCTCCCAACAGAACCTGCATTGATATTGCAAAATGCTTTTCTGCCCAGTAACTGACATGATAAGGCACAATCACAAGACATTGTTGGGTAAAATATATCTAGGATTGTACACAGATTCCATCTAACCTGGTCTGGCCCACACGGTGACACCTATCCTCTGCTTGTTTGTCATTGTAGGGATTGCAGTCGATGTCATGTAGAATCACAACGTTAGCTGAGGTCAGGTTTATGCCGAGGCCGCCAGCACGGGTTGACAGCAGGAACACAAATATGTCAGGGTCTGTGTTGAACTCATCAATCAACACAATCCTGAAGGAGAAAGAAAACCATTTAACAGCTACAGGTGGGTACAAGCTGAATTGAACAGACATTGGTTCCATTTTGACACATTTTTACCTGATGCAACAGCTAGAATAACAGATGTGCTAAACTTTTCAAACAGCTTAAACTTTAACAAACACTTCTGCAGGATTTAAGGTGCCTTTACTGTAATGTAATATCTGATGTTGTTTAAGTTCCAGTCAAAGTGTCTGTATAGACATCCACATGTGCACAACGTGACCTTTTAGATATTAAATTTAAATCACGTTACAATTTTATTCTACTGGTTTGCAGAACATAGAATATAACTAGAATCTAAGGAGCTTGGGGAAAAAAGTGACTGAAAAGAAGTTTAAAGAAGTCTAGTCGCTTTTCTTTCCAAGCTCCTTAGATAAGCATGACCTATATGACTGAGAACCGCAAGAATGAAGTCCTATAAATAATTTTAAAGGAAAAGATTTAGACCTAATAACATCAAATGCTTGATGCCTTGTTAGCTACAATGATCTTATTTCAATATTTCAAACCCACCTGTCCGCTATGGGTGTGGATCCATCCAGTCTGATGTAACGATGCATAAGATGTTTCAGCAGCACTTCCACAATATCAAGCATCATGGTGAACTGACTGAATAATACCACTCGGTCCCCCTGTATGACGACAGGAAGGTTGTGCTGTAAAAAATCTTAAACCTGTGCTCCAAAAATCTAAAACGTAGAACGAAATGGTTCGGTATATTTCTATCTACCTTCTCTTTAAGTGAGGCCAGCAGCTTTGTAAGGTGGTGGAATTTTCCAGAGTCAAGCAGGAGATCATTTTCAAGCTGGTAGGAGCTGATAGTGGAGTACTGCTGGCACAGACGATTCAGCTCAAAATCTGACATCACCTCCATGTCCTCCTGTATCAGAACAGGATCTGCATCAAAGTGTGTTGGCTCCTGAGGAGAGAGAAAAAGAGACGACCCAAAACGTGTGAAAATGTACTAAATCAAAGTCCAGCATTCAGCTAGTCAACAGCGTACCAGGATCCAAAAACATGATGATGGCAAAGAAATCTAAATGTTTGGTGTTGTGAGCCAAATCTGCAAGCTAAATATCACAACTTGAAGACGTTTCTGGATAACAGAATGAAAAACCAGAATGTCAATAACTTCACGATTCAAAGGTTGTTGTAATGTGTGAAGCAGAGAAAGTGATGTTTTCATGTCATTGGTTGTATTGAACTAATGAGAATCAAATTCCCTTGAAAACCACCAAAAGTGACATTGAACTTGAACACTATCAGCAAAGACTTATTAGGTGATCACTGTGTGCAAAAACAAGGAGTCCTCCAGAACATAGTAGTGATTCGTAGGAAATGTGGACGGAGGGCTCACTGTCTTAGCATGAGCTAATCGATAATTCAGCCAACAAGACAAACAAAACACAATAAAGAACACAAACAGTGGTTGTCGGGGAGTATCCTCACCTTGAGCATAAGCTTGCTCATGGCTTTTAGTTTTTCAGTGGTGTAGTACTGTCTATGAAGCAGAGGGTGGTTGGCCATCTTCCTCAGCTGCATCATCACATTACACAACTCTCGCTCTGAAGAGAAGATGCATGTCAAGAATTATTAATCAAACATTGTTCTATATTACTGTAAAATAGTATCCCGAGTTATACTAAAGAGCTCTAATTCCACCCAGTTCATTTAATGTGGGGCTTACTTTCGCCATTCGTGGTGGATTTGAGTTTTTGAAAGAGGTTCTGGTACAGACCCCGCTGCTTCTCACTCATTGAGCAGAACTCCACAGTCTCTTCCTTTGCTGGAAGCTGCTGAAGGACCTTGGGGGGGGGGGGGGGGGGGGGGGGAAGGAGCACCATTAGTTAATTAGTACATATAATCCCTGTAAATGTGTATGATTAAAACTGTTTGTTAGTTTTTCCTGGAAGCTTATCTTTTAGCCCAATAGTCATTTAAATAAGATCAACTCCAGACAAGAAGGATTTTCATAGAAAGTGTATGAATATTTATTTAATTCTAACTCGATTATTACTTGAAGTTCATTACTATTAAGAGTTTCACACATCTTGGGCAAAAAAAACGAAAGCTGTAATGCAGGCTTTCATTCCAAATACTTGAAATTCTCATAATACTTGTACAGTACAAATGTGCAACTTTCTCAGATTAACTGACCTCGCTCTTGATCCGTCGGAGGATGAAAGGTTTCATGATGAGTTTGGCCTGAGAAATACGATCCCTCTCGAAACGACTCTGCTCTTCATGTGATTTCTAACATGCAATGTAACAAGCAATTTGAGTCAGGAGACAGAACAACAGAACACGTTACTACTAAACAGATTTTGCATGTTCTTCTTGCACTGTTTTAACCTGTGAAACAAAAGATCATGACATTTGTCTGTAATTAAAGTGAAAACCAGGGGACAATGAATAATCAGTTAATTTCAGAGGCTCAAGTTTATTTTCAAACCCTGTTCCTTGATGCAGCACCTGTTTTGGTATTTGAGCTGCTTTAATCACTCAAATTCTTATTTAATAAGAGAAGACATGACCGACTACAGTTTAACAGAAAGAGAAAGGAGTTGCATTTTCTTGTAATTATGGAGTTATTTAGTGCTTAAAAAGTACAAAAAACCCCACTTCTGTCAAAACAAAATCGACTTGACAGACACTTACCATAGAAAACATTTTTGAGAGCTGGGAGGTGGAGCTGGAGAACATAGATGGCATGATGAAGTTCAGAAGAGACATCAGCTCTAAGAGGTTGTTCTGTAACGGAGTTCCTGTCAGCAGCAAGCGATGCTCTGCCTACAGGGAACCAGACAGAAACCGAACCCCGTTAGGCGCAACAAAGAAAAACCACAGTGGTGTTTAAAAAAAAAAAAAAAAGACTACACAGAGGTCAGCTTACATTAATAGCCATAAGATGCCGATAGCGCAAAGAGTTCATGTTCTTCAGCATGTGGCCTTCATCAAAAATGGCATATATCAGCCGCAGCTTACGAAACAGGCTGCGGTCGCTGTCGTTTCCTATTGCCAAGTTATAACTATAAAGAAACAAACAAATGAAATAAAAGCAAAGGTATGAGTGAAAAGTTTCTATCGTTTCCTCCAGGAGCTCATTCTTCACTGCACTAATTCGATCTCCTGGTAGCATGTTTGCTAAAATGATGAGTGATCTGTGTTTGCTTACGTGGTCACAATGACATTGAAGTCAACATCTCCATTCAGGATGTCATGTTTGAGGTAGCGACGATCTTCTATAGATCCTATACAGAATAAAGGAACAAAAACACAATGCTTTGTTTACCAAACTGAGGAAATTAGATTTTTAAGCAAGGTCAGATACAAACATTCTGAAGCAAAAATCAAATGCACAATTTAAAAAAAACTTTTAATTGTGCAAGTGCACACAGCAGACATGTGGCATCCAGCTAAACTTCTAACAATCACCACAGATTATGCATATTTACATGTGAACATCATGCTCCACAGAACACAAATCCTCGAGTTCCTAAAACTGTTTCAGTTAATTTTCTAGCAACACTTAATTAACTATAACCTTACCATAATAGACGAGAACTTTGAGATCTGGACACCAGAGTTTCATCTCTCTGACCCAATTATCTACAAGACAAATTGAAAACAACATAGGTCAGAAATAGTCATTTCTTTAGGTTTTATGTAAATAAAAAGATTCAGATAGAAATATTGAAGTTTGTACCATAAATGTTAATGAAGATAAAAATCTGTGTGTATATTGTTCTGTTTCAATTTTCAAGTTATAATTTCAATAAAGTATCTATCTATGTGGACTATTATTCAAGCTGAAAGATTACACGGTATAAAGTGAAGTGGCAAAGCGCGTGACATGTGGAGTTCATTACCCAGTGTAGAAGAAGGCACAGTGATGAGGTGAGGCCCTTCAATACCATTCTGGTACAGCTGAGCTAGAAATGCTATAGCCTGGATAGTTTTCCCTAAACCCTGCAGGTTGGACAGTGAAAGAGACAAAGCGATACAATCAGACATGAGACACGAACAGTAGCAACAGTGTTCAAACACTTATGTTTGAACACTGTTGTTTCTCAACAATATTAAGAACAAAATGTTGACCAACTGCACAAATCAGTGCTCTCTTGCCATTTTTAGGCTAAAACAACACATTTGCTTTAATTCAGTATCCATATTTATACTTTTTGGGAAGAAAAAAACAAACTTATACAAACTTATGTCGGATTTAACATTTAACAACAGGTCCCAAGCTTATTGCCTCACCATTTCATCAGCAAGGATACCGCTCAATTTGTGTTCATGAAGAAGCAGCAGCCACTTTAGCCCAATTAGCTGATAGGGTTTCAGCTGGAACCTGAAGAACAACAATAATTACAGACTGAGAAAAAGAACTAGGTCTGTCTTTTTTTCCCAAACACACCCTGCATGCATAATTTATGGAGAAATGATGAAAAGCTGTTATAACAGCAGTTAAGGCCAAGTTCATTCTGAGGTCACAAATCACCTCAGTCTTCCTACATTGGTTCCTACACTGTTTGCAAATTCTGCACTTTCCTTCCAACATTGGAGAGTTAAGTTAAAGATCGTTCAGCTTTCACTCAGTAGCAAAAACATTCAGACATTTCTTTCTAATACTCTGCACATCATACTCGCTTGTTTTTTGTATCACATTTGCTTGTCTTATACATTGAAATGACAACAGAAAGCCTCCTTTATCAAGTTACAAAATATTTTTTTAAAGTTCTGTAAAGACATTTTTAACAATCTTGTTATAATAAAGAACTGATTTTTTTTATTACGAAATTTCAATTTTTTTGGTTACAAATTATTGAAACAATCGACAGTTTGCACAAATATCTTGAACTGACCTTCGTCTTTTTATAGAGATACATTCAACAATTGTGCAAACAAAAACCCATTAAAAAAATATAGCATGAAAAGTACAAACAGTGACATCAGTGGAGACATTTAATTTTTTTAAACACTGTTTCACTTCAGCTCTTTATATGTTGTAACTTCATTCTTCCCCATGGCTGACAGATGAACCAATAGCAGTACATGTAAGAGCGGCCCACAGACCGGCTATACCACATATTTTTGACACTTGCCCCAATTTGACAACAGACACTCTCTGCAGATAGTCTGAAGCTCCCCACAACAGCCCACATGCTACCACCACTGAACTATTATTTCCCCATTATTCTTTAACACAGCCTGAACTCTCGGAGACAGTTTTCTTTTAATTTCTAGAAGTACGTTTCAGAATATTTACTTTGAACCCTTGCATTAGAATCTGATGTTGGTCATACTACACAAAAACTTAAGAAATTTAAGATGGTTCACAAACTGTTTTCAAGAATTACACTGTACTCACTGGGTGTTGAGCACTGTGGGCTGTTTCATGGTTCCTGTCCCTTTCTCCATCACTTGAGTGACTTGTTTGACCATTTTTGATGAAATCGTCTCGCATTTGCTCATCAGCCCCAGGACAACCTTCCTCTCCTTGAGGACGACTCTGCAGCCCGCCAGCAAGTCTTCTGAAAGTCCATTGTTCTTATTGAGAACATCAACCTGGAGGAGAAAAACATCAAACAACAATTAACATGACAAATAAATCTGACTAAATATAGAGAGGAGTCATTACTACTCTATTTGTACACATTCTGATAAATCTTATCCATCTTTGCATATTTACCCTCTGATGATAGAGGTGTGGAGAAAAAGAAAACTATTGTGATAAAACTATTGTGCTGAACAGAGCATGTTATCTGCAGAACAAGCCAATACAGCATAAACAAAAGGTTGCATTCAGTCAGATGATTTCAGACTGTGAATACAGCCCTTTGTTTTTATACCTCTTTGGACAAAAACTCTATCAAACTGTTTTATTTAACATAAATAATCTGCTGGAAATCTATTTGTGGTTTCATGCTTCTTGTTTAGAAACACATGGCCTCTTACCAAGCTTTTCCAGCTTTTAAAGGGTCTCAGTTCCACAATTTTCTGTGCCTTTTTAATGGAGCACCCAGACATTAGTGACAGTTCGTCTAGTGATGCATCCTGGAAGAATGCAAGAATCTCCCTCTTCACTTCTGTCAAGCCTACTTTAGAGTCCAGCTCATCATCTGAATCCTCAAACTCGCTGCTTACTGGGTCTTCATAGTCGTTTTCGCCCTCTGAACTGACATGTTCATCGGAGGCACGCGCCTTCCTCTTTCTCTCTGCCGCCTGCTTCTTAGCTATGCTGGTTCCACTGGCAAATCTGGACAAAGTCTGGGCAGCAGATAAAGAGGAAGAGGACTTCAGCGAGGAAGAGGTAGTAGTTTTGTTGGCAGAGGATGATGAAGCCGCTGGACCAGATTTTCTTACAATCCAAGAAGACAGAGTGGCACTTTTCTCTTTGGAGTCTTCGTTGTCTTCCAAGTCAGAATCATCTTCACTGTCCATTGTATTTTCAGAATCATCTGTACTGTCATCCTCCGTTTCACTGACATGGTCTTGCCTCTTTTCAGCATTTTTCTGGTCTTTTCGGGGCCTCAGCTCTCTCTTTGACTCGTCTTTCTTCTTTGATTTGCTGGATACCTTTCCTTCTGACCCATGCGAGCTGAAACTTGTATTATCTAATATCAGAAAACAAACGGAGGTTTCAGAACCAGTTAAGCACTTCAACATTAAATTGAAAGTACATATAAACTGCTTGTTAAACAGTGAAAATATTCAGATGACAGCTGTTGTGTTTGCACCTGTGTCTGAGAACATCTGTAGAACCTGCAGAGCATCTTCAAAATTAAAGTCATGTTCCTGCAGCACCATCCTCAGCTCCTACAACACACAGACTACGGATCAGTCGTCAAACTAACACAAAACATTGTTTCAGAAACAGCTGTAATTTTGACCGACTTCCTTTTCTTACTATTTTGTGTCGATGTAATTTTCTTTGAACTCATCAGTAAATGTTCAACTACAACTTCTCCACCTTTATACGGTGCTTAATACATTTATTAGGGGATGAAAACAAACATTTTAGAAATCTTGTTTTAAACAAAAACTTTCACTTAAAGACATTGTACATACTGGTGGATAGACCATTGTAGAAGGCAGCTGTGGTAAAAACCATACACTTGGTCATGGTCTAATAAATTTGTCAAGCACTGTATGTATATTTTAAGTTTACTTGTTGGCCTTCTAGGACTGTGGCATGTAAAAAAGAAGGCAGAGCCAGAAGGGGAATTCCCAGGGTGGAATTGAACCAGGACACTACAGCAAGGGTTGCCTTCTCACCAGCCGAACTAAAGTGGCACATTGACACATTTACTTTTTACTGCAGTGTTGCAGGCCATTTTATACAGTTTTTGTAACATATTTTTTACATCAGTGGAAATGTTAATTGCGACATTGTGAATTTAAGACGTCTCTCACTCACCTCCTTGTCCTGGTCAGGAAATTTCTTCTGCAGTCTTCTGACCATAGATGCCTGCTTCTCCCAGCTTGGCTCTTTGTCCTCATTTTCTTCCTCATCAGAGGCCTGTCCGTTAAAAAATGCAATAAAATTACCATTTTAATTTACAAAAAACCAAAACAAAGCAGGAGTCAGTTCTTGTAAACCACGCTTTTGTTCTGTTTAAAAGAAAATTAAAGTATTCCCAGTGTTCTGTGCACACTGTTTTCATGCTGTATCATGACTGAAGTCACCATTAGTGTCGCAAAGATGCACAATTCTTCCCATTTTAAACTATTAAGACACAGTTAGAAGGCTTACCGCTGATGGTTTTGTCTTCTTGCTAGGTTGAATCTCAACACTGTCTTTAGAGCTGCTGCTTCCATCCTGCTTTCTCTTCCTGCTTTGACTCGGGCCTGAGAGGACAAAACAGACAGTGTTCCTAATAAATCTAACTAATTAAGAAACAGATCTATCTACTTTAATCACTTTAAGAGGATGTTATTTTTACAATAACATGCTCATATATTTGGAATAATTATTTTTCACACCTAATAATTGCTTCTTTTTTTCTTTTTACTCTTACTTACTCTCTATAGGTTTAGATTTGGTATATTCTTTGTAGAACTAAAGATTTCCCTTTAAGTTATAAAATAAACCTCAATATGAAAAGTAAAATAAATACTTACCTTCTTTATCACCATATTTTAAAAGGCAAGCAGCTACAGCCCCATCCAGTGTGCTTGTACTTTCAACGATCTGAAAGGAAAACCGAACGGATCATCTCTAATGAACAGTGACTACATTTGAAGTGGCTAATATATAAATACAGTTTTCAATCACCATTATAAATATTACATTTGGGAAGGGTGCTGAAAAACCAGGCAGCAGGCTGGTTCTGATTTTTAAACACTAAATAATTTCTAAAGCAAACATAAAAAATATAGAACTTATTTTAGGTATTCTCTATGAAGAAGTTATATTCAATGCTAGCAGTTTACAGGCCACACACAAATTTAACTAAAGTAAATGAACATGGGTTAAAGAAAATCAATCGTAAACATTAGTGGGCTGATTATTTACTGAGCAAAGAATTAGCTAAAAAAAAAAAAAAAAAAAAAAAAAAAAAAAAAAAATGTAGCCTGAAATGGACAGACCATTGAGCTCTTATTGGCACAAAAAAACCCATTCACCCCTAATGTTTTATACTTGGCAACTGGCATTAATGCATAAAGATACTAGGGCTTCCACAAACGATTATTTTGATAGTTGACTAGTCACCAATTAATTTTGCGATTAGTCGGCTAATCAGATCATGCATCCATTGGACGTAACACGTACAACTTATTGACTATGTGCACGTTAGCATATGCTACTTCCGGTGCGGAAACTGCTGTGGGGAGCTTTGTTTCCGGTGTCCTATTCGCGCCTGGTTTACGGTCCAAAACAAGTTAAGCAAATGAATGAATCAAGCGGCGATTTACATTTCTATAGATGTCTTGGGCATTTACCCAATATACTGTATCTGTAAATGATGTTCATCGACTTGTCGATATTTTTTCCCCCGCACCTCAGAGCAAAAGAGAAAAGGGATTCAAATTAGGGCTGGGCGATATGACCCAAAATTCATATCTCGATATTTTTTAGCTGGATGGCGATATAAGATATATATCTTGATATATTTTTTTAAAGCCATAAAGTAAGAACAAAAAGAGAGTTCTTAGTCAAAGCTGTGTCCCAGATGTCACACAGGCACTTTTATTAACATAGAGCAGATGTACATAAAATTTACTCAAAACTAAATTATGAGCATTTATTAAATAATAATGCTCCATAAATAAAAGAAAACAATGTTGTTTTTGTGCATAACAAAAAGCTCACAATTGTGCAGTCAAAATGTAAACTAAAAGACGCTGAGCATAATAACAAAGACAGATTTCACAGCTGCTCTGTTCCCAACTTGTACTGCGTGACTGACAGCCTGGAGTTTTTAAATCCGCTTCGCAACCACGTCTCTTAACAGGTGCCATTTATGGTCCTTATACACAGGGTAATATTACGTTGAAGCACAGTACGTATCACTCCGCGAGGCTCAGCCGTAATGCTCCGACAATCCATCAAGCGGTGCAGCTCCGTAGCTTACCAAAGTCATACTAAAACATTTTTTGACAGATTGCTGAGCGCCGTGTTCCACATAAAATCGGTTCGCGGCCATCAAGCACAACCAGAATTCATACATAAGGCGCGCTGTCAACTTTTGAGAAAATGAAAGGATTTTAGTCCGTGCAGCACCTCTGGGCTGCATGGCGTTAGCGTGGTTAGCTCGTTAGCGTGGTTAGCTAGCTAACACACTGACGCCGTCCAGCCCCACGCACGGGGCGATGCGCAGTAACTCGTTAACGGAGATTTGCCGTGTCCATCTTGTCGCTTCCTGCAGGTGAAGCGATGGGGGAGGAGGGGGAGTTGTGTTCAGTGAAGGAGAGGCGAGGCCGAGTAACGTTGCGTAAAGACGAAAGTGGACGAAAGAGAGGCAAACTTGTGGCTCCACAAGTATAATTATAACGTAACATAGACTATATCGATATAAAGGATATTGTCACATCTTATATCTCGTATAAAAATATATCGATATTTTTTAAAAACTCGATATATCGCCCAGCTCTAAAAATGTTATATTTCTCAGCTGTCCCTCGTTTATCGTGGGTGTTATGTTCTAAAAATAATCAGCCATAGGTGAAATCAAGTAGCCAATTTTATTTTTTGACGGTGCAAAACATTTCGTGGACATACAGGACACAAGGTGACGTAAAAAAAATAAGCATGCAAACTTGCACTAAAAAATCTGCGAAACAGCGAGGTGAAATGTGAACCGTGTTATAGCGAGGGACCGCTGTAATTTTTAAGGTAAGTCACAACATACCCTTCGTAAATACTAATGTATAAAAACCGTTACCAGCAATCATTCATTTTTGTGTGGCTTTTTTCACGGTTTGTTAACATGCTGTGTATGTGTGTACTTGACTAGCTGATCTTGACATAACGGGGGAAACATCTGGTTTGACTATTCTTCCCCTGTAGTTTGAATGCTGAACATTTGCCTGTTTAAATCATAAGACCAGTCACTATACAGAGATGTGCTTCTGAATGTGGACGATGTGTCTTCTGCTGCAGTGATGCAGTTCTGCTTGTGTTGAGTGATGTAAACAACTGATCGATCTAAACTCTTTAAACGTCAAAATTGATCATTAGATTTTTTATGACACAACAGTGGTGAGTGTTCCCACCTTCTGCTCTTTGTAACTTAACGCGATCTTTCCGTTTTGGACATGATTTTGGAGTATATCTTCGCAGTAGCGATTGACCGCAAAGTAAAGCTACCGGAAATGTACAACCCCACATCCAGTCTCAAACCAGGAAGTTAGCATTTTCTCGTGCACAGGATCAATTGAACCAGCATGCATCTGCTCTTATATAACTATCATTAGCTTACAGCTTTAAGTGTTTAAGGTATGTCCTAACTAAAAATAAAGACAAGATGGTAGTTTATTAAATTTTCATGAAATTTGCTGATTGTTTCAGCTAAGTTTAATAAACTCCTTGCTATCTAAAATATAACGGGACACCGGAGTATATTCTCGAGCATCTCACACTTCTGATAATCAGTTGTCTTCTTGACATTTATTCAGCTGTGTAAAAACTAACTTTAATCTCAGCCAAACCGATTTAGTGCTGTAAATCGGTTACTGCCGAAGTAGTGCTGTCTTGATAAACTGAGCAGATATTTGAGGTTTACACAGCTACATTCTTGTCTGAACATATATTAAATGTTTATTTTGTGACCCAGAAAGAATAAGAGTAATATTAAAACTAACTAGCTGCCGCCATTGTTGGAAACTGAGCTGGGTTGTGCTATGAATTCTGGGACAGGGCTACTTCTTCTTCTTCGGGGTTTAACAGCAGCTGGTATCCTTGTACATGCAGTGCTGCCATCTTCTGTTTCAGTCCGTTATTACACTCTTAAATCCTACTTCTTATTCCTGCGTCTGTTGTGATCTTACAAAGCTTCAAACGACAGGTCGACTATTAAATCAGTCGTCAACGATTTTGATAGTTGACGTAATCGTGACTAGTTGACTAATCGTGGCATCCCTAAAAGATACAAAACTTTTATTGAAACTCACCTCCAGCGCATCCAGTCTTGTCAGCTCAGGAAACATCTCCATTAGTCTGTTCAATTTGTCATCCAATTCATTGTCCACATCCGTATCATCCAGCACTACAATTTGGGATGCTTTACCAGCAGGCTTGCTATAAAAGAAAGATAACAACTCTAAAATATGCAGTGGATCAGTGAATGAATGCATACATTTGGGGGGAAAAAAAATAATTACTAGTTATTTTAGCATATACACACTTGGAGTTTTTTGTTAACGACATCTTGGTTTTTGGTTCAGAAATGACTTCATCCTCCTCTAAATCAATAGTAAAGACTTCCTCAAAAACAACTCCTCGGGCGACGGATTTTGGTGGGGCTTTGACAGGCTTTGTCTGAGCTGGGGGGAAAAAAGACAGCAGAAACATGTTGGTAGATGTTTTCCTAACAGCAGACAAAGAAATTTCATTCGATATATTAAAATTAATGTTTGCAGGAAAAATACCAGTGAAGAAGACCAGTGATACTACAAATTGTATGACACATGTCTGCTTTTACGTTTTTCTTGGCAAAACATGGAACATAACCACATGCATGGAACTACTTGAAGTTAAAGAAGGTGGATATGAAAAGGACCAAATCCTGAAATTATGGTTGACTTGTGAACCCTGGTACACAAGACATCATCATAATACTGAGCTTAGTGTTTGTATGCTGCTAAAAGATGAAGATTAGACTGACATCACCTCAAATCTCTAATAGGATTTCTGAAATGGCTTAACAATTGTTGTCTTTTATGCTGTAGGTGTAATATTTGATTGTGTAAATGGCCAGCTATAGATTGAAAGAATTATTTCTAAATATCTACCTCAATACTGCTGCGGGGGGAAGCCATGCTGAGCTGTTAAAGTGATACAGGTCATGCTAACGATAGCATTTCAACACATCTAGCTATCAGCAATGCAGAGCTAGCCTTTACACGTAGCTGCTGGTTACCTGGTTTGTTCTCCTTTTCAGACTCTGGACTTTTTGACCCGTTAACCTGGTCCTTGCTGCATGCCCTCTCATCAAAACGGAACCGGTCTAAATTGAAGAGACTCATTTTACCAGGTCCTTTATGTGCCTGACAGCGGCACTTCTTTGTCTCTTCCTACTCAGCCGTATTTTTTTCCTGTTCAGCCGTACGAAGCACAACGTGATGCACGATGTGAGTCCGCTAACTAGCACCAGATATTAGCATAGAGGGTAAGAAAGCTGTGTCACTGCTCCGTTTTTAACGGCATTAGCTTAAAATTGATCGGTAATGTCACACGGGTTTTGTAACAAAGAAAACGGTTAAACTCCCGAGTTATGTATGCTGCATCCCTACTATACCCGGTTTCCCGCGAACTCCCTCGGCCCTGGAGGAATCCGAGCCGGCACAGCTCATTGGTAAGAGGAAGAAGTGGGCGGAAACTCATCGGTAAGTCAAGATGGTACTCTGTAGCATACTTCCGCTTTCGCTCACATTGAGTTTTACAGGGCTAATGGTAATGTAATGAGTGTCAGCGTCTCATCGCGAATATAAATACATATGAATGCATCCGTGAGGTATCACGGCGTTTTCCTTTCCACTAGTGGGCAGAAGAGAAGGAGGTTCATTATTTTCACGGCAGTGTTGACGTCGCTTATGAAATCACTGATGTATAAAATTACACACCCGGTAGCACTTGTGGGTAACCATATCATTTGAATGTATGGATCATTAACTGCAATATGCACTTTGTTTTAAATTGTCTGGGTATGAGCTAATTACAAAGATACAGACATGTCTTTCTAAATTGTAATTACTATGCAATTTACAGGTACTAGCCAAGTCCATGAAATTTGTTTAGAATGGGGTCGTCGGTTTTTACAGAGCGTTGACAATGAGCAATTCTAAGTAAATCGTGGTGCAATATTAATAATGATGATAACAATAATGATAATAATAATTTCCATCATGAACATCAAACTGCTGGATGTACTGTGAAAACAAATAGCATTGCATGCCTACAGGGAATGCCTGTTTTTGTGAACCCAGATTTGTCTTGGAAGGATATGTTCTGTTTTCATTAATGTATTTATTACCATCAAAGCAATAATAACTTATTTCTTCTGCATTTAACCATCCAACACGAGAACTCTTAATGGGAAATATAAATATAAATTTATATTGGGAATATACATTTTTTCCCAAAGTCTTCTAAATACAACAAATTTTCCTGCTCTATATGCCATTTATCCCCAGATAATACCCAATATGTAAAATCTGGCTCTGTCAGGAGAAGGCTCTTATCCCCTGACTTGACGCATGAAGTCCTTAGAAACTCTTTTTTTTCTAAATTTTGCTTTTAAGGAGCCAGACTTTATTGTATATTTGAAATTGTGCTTGAGTGCTTTAGGATTTCTGAAGAGCTTTCAAGGTTTTTATTTGGGCAAAGGCAGATTTTCCACTCATTTTTAGTTCAGTCCTTCCTTCTACCTTACCATTTTCAAATGAATGGAGTTTTGTTGTAGTCGTTTCTTAAGCCACTTAACACTAACACAATGGCTTGACCAATGAATCATTCAAGCACAAAAACACACCTAATTGCAGGCATGAACGAGTGTTCACATAGCAGACCATTTAGCAAAGAATAGCAAAGCATCTGATCAGGGATGGCTTCACTTTTCAGCATGACAGTGAGCTCCAACACACTGCCAATGCAGTAAAAGCATACCTGGAAGGAGAGGCCAGACCTCAACATTATAAAAGCAGTGTGGGATCATCTTGAACTCAAAGAATGTTTTTTTTCTAATTTACTTAAGTAGTTTCACACAACTATGTTTAGTAACTCATATGAAACATCTTAATTTTGACTTTATTTATCTGTTATTTCAGTTAAATACTGTAAATACTCAATGCCTTTACATTCACTCAGTTTAAAAATTTAGAGTACAACAGTCAATTTCTTTGGAGTTACTCAACACAGTTGGGTGGAAAAATTTGAAATAACCTTTTTAATTTTACTTAAATAACACAAATAACTTAAGTAAACTTAAAAAAAACTCATATGTTAAGTAAATCCAACTGAAGAGGATATTTTAAAACCAACAATAGTGAGATTTCATTGTGTGTGTGTGTGTGTGTGTGTGTGTGTGTGTGTGTGTGTGTGTGTGTGTGTGTGTGTGAGTGATACCAAAGCCTGTTACATTTGTACAAACTCTGTTCTAGCTTTATATCCTGTATTTCCATGTACTGTACGGTTAGCAGTGTTTCCATGAATTCCTGCAGCTATTTTCCCATCTTCCCAATGAAAGGGGTGGCTCAAGACTTTCACAAAGTACAGTGTATAAAACACATTTAGATCAAATGTATTGATGCATTTTTGCAATAAATATACAAGATGTTTAAACTTATTTTGTCCTTATAATCTGATAAATATCCCGTTACTCAGCAACCAAATCCCCCAGAGTTTAAAAACGAAAAAAATGAAAAAGTGCCAAACACTGTCACACATTCACAGATCAGCAGGTGGCAGCAGATACATTTTTTTTTAGATGGGGTAAAGGACTACAAAGTTTCCTTCACTTCCTTTTGTAACTTCAGCATCCTCTGGAGGTGTGTTCTCTTTGCTCTCATTTAAGTACCACTTTGGGAGAATACAGTTTGTTCATCCTTATATATTAAAAAAAACCTATCATTATACAGTCCTAGAACTGTCAAACTAGTTCTTCTATATTAAATCTCTGTGTGCAAGGTACAGCCCATTTTAATGGGCGCAGAAACAATAAAGTTGTTAAAGAAATAACAACTTTATTGTCAATTGCCAATTTTCTGGCATTAGATGAAGATCACAGTGATAATTTAAATAACTGATGTATTTGTGGAAACTGATGTATCTGGTGTTTCTTTTTTGTTGTCGGATGGATGTTTCAGTATCTGCTATGCTACAGGAGATCAAGAAAGGAAGAATTGAAGCATGCTTTGTTTCAGTTCAGAGAATTCCACCGGTTCACTTAAAAGTGATACTCAGACGCTTTTAAGTGATATTACTTAGCAGTAACTGCAGACCATTGGGAGCGGAGCAGGCACTCACCTGTTATTGGTGTGTACTTGAAGCTATTTTTATGTAAGGTAGCATAATAATAACAATCATCAAGTGAGTATTGGGCTTCTGCAGATTTTTTTTTTTTTGGTTGACAGGTTATTTAATCAGCTGACCTTTGCTGCTGCTCTCTCTTAAGCCACATAATTCAGTATATTAACATAAGTTACATAAAATGTCATGCCTGTTTAAATGGTAAGTGGCCTGCATTTGTAAAGCACTTTACTTTGTTCCTGAGGACCCCAAAGCGCTTTACACTACATTTAGTCGTTCACCCATTCACACACTGGTGATGGGATTGGGGAAGGATATTTGGCATGCAGCCTGGGATCGAACCACCAATCTTCTGATTAGTGGCTGACCTGCTCTGCCACCTGAGCTACAGCCACCCCAAACCCGAGCCAAGGTTTAAATAAAAAAATAACAAGGGTGTTATGTTCTCTCTTATAACTTAACTGCTATGGTAACAACACCTTTTTGTTGAAGTAACTTACTTTATTTAACATGTTTTGCAAGGGCGCAGGCATATCAATGCGCACATACACCACACTTGGTGTTCTCTATTTTATAACATAAAGTAGTACCACTACACAATATATTGCTTTTACTAAATACATAACAAAGGGAAACTAAAGAGGGTCATAAATTCAAATTATATTGGCTGTGCAAATAAAATATATAAATTTTTCTTTTTAGTCCTGCACTTTGTAGATGTTCTTTGTGCACTTGTCTCACAGCTGGCTCAAAGAAAGCAAAGTTATTTATTTCCATTACAAGTTAAAAATGTTGCTTTCTAACAAATCTTCTCACCTAAGAGAAGCAAATTTGTGAAGCAACAACAACTAAGATTGAGCTCTACTGTAGTTCCTCAACCATCCAACTGGTCTGCCTTCCTCCTGGGCAGTCACGCACACACACACACACACACACACACACACACACACACACACACACACACACACACACACACACACACAGAGCTTGAATCAGGTTGTGGTTTGACAGGATGTGGTGACAGATGGATTTAAACTGTATTTCATGTGCAGACTGTGTGCACAGATTATGTGTTAGAGATGGTCTGGCTACATGTCAGACAAACATGTCTGCAGTAAAACCTGATTGAACTTTGAATGTTCTTCTAATGACACATCACAAAACACTTTAAAACACCGGCCTCTTCCATAAACCCAGTTTTCACCAAACCTGGCAACATGATGTCACTACACCTTGCGTCAGAGCAGTGTTGATGGTTACATTTGGTCGTCTCATCATAACACCTCAGCAGCCAGTACAGCGCCATTTTGCCGCCTTACTGTCGCCCCCACCATTGTCATGGAGACCATGTAAGTTATAGCATTGCTTGTGTGTATGTGTGTGTGTTTGTACTCTACCCAAAGCACAATAGACAGACTGACATAGAGTCTGATAGGGGTTGTGACCCTTCACAGCAGGATGCTCAAACTGTGGCTCCTGGCTTCTCCTGTCTCCTGGTCAAGGTTTGTGTTCGTGCATGTGTGTGTATGCGTGTGTGTTTGTACTTTCCATTAAAGTTAGAATGTTTTTTCCTTTGTTAGTTTTGCTTTGTCAGGGTTGTTATACATGTGCTTTTCTACTATGTATTTATCAAACTCAGGATTGCACACAGATTCAAAAATAAAACAAGCAAGCATGTCGTGTTTCCACGTGTGAGGCAAGAACCATTTGTACGGTATGTTTTTGCTCGAGTTAATAAGCGAAACAAAAGTATGGAAACATACACAGAGCAAAAGTGAAGCAAGTGATATGACATCCTGCTGCTTTAAAACCAAATTATTAATGTAACAAATACACACACACACAGATAATTTGCTTGCACTTCTCATACTGTAAATCTAAATAGTGTTTATGTTCTCCTGTAATATGTGAAAAGCTTGCATCCACATATTCGTTTATGAGGGCCTGTGTCAAGTGCATGTGTAAGTCCACGCCTTACATGCATGCCCGCGCGCTCGTTGTGTGTGCACTTTTAAGGTTGACCCATCCATGATGTCCCAGTGGACTTGTCACAGTGTCTGTCACCACCCAGTCACCATGGCGCCCAACTTGGCCGAGACCCGACGGCGGCAAGGAGCACCTTGTCACCCTGGTAACACGTCTGGGATGTAACCCCCCCACCCCAACTCCCCCAAGAAATGCAGGGAGACACACACACACACACACACACACACACACACACACACACACACACACACACTCATTGAGTGTAGGACATATTTCATGTTAGAAGTAACTGTAACAATCAACATGAACTGATGTGAAAACACTGAGAAACAGATTCTAGGTTTCTTTTTTGCACAAAGCCACCAAACATAATGTTAGCACTATCTCATTGTGATGTGGCTATTGGTTTTAAACAGCTTATGATATTTCAAAACAGTTTTGAAGCTCTACTAACATTCATTTACCAAGTTCCACACCACAGACACTATAATACATTTGTGGAGCTGTAGATTACTCTCATATATCCAGCTCTGTCTATACAGCCAACCCTGCACAGCTACTGTATGTTCAATTAACAGAAGGTTTTCCATTGATGTTGTATAAAAAAATGTGCCGCCTCAATTTGCCGCCACAATGCTATGCTTACATGAGCTTATTTAGCAAATTATTGTTATTGTGTCATAGCCAGCCACTGGGTACTTTATGCAAGTTTTGCTTTAGGAAACTGAAATAAGTGAAATAAGTCACCTAACCTTATTTGTTCCTTTGTGGTTGCTACCAGAGATGCAGTGTATAAAAAGAAATACCAACACATGCGAGTGAACAGTATGCTGTGAAAACTTTTATGGATGTGGTGACTCTTATTTCTGCTGGGAAAACTTGTCACTATTACATTTTGGTATAACTGACATAAAGTCAAGGTGACCACAACTGTTCTATAAAGAGAGAAACTCACACATATCCACATTTGACACGTAGAGGGGTAAAAGTTTAATAATAAAAGAGTATCACTAACTGCGTATCTTACTTTCACTTTTGGCAAACAATATCAAAATAGCCTATAAGTCAAGTTTAGCTTATGCTCATGCACCGGGAAACAAACAATATCATAAAGATTTTTTATGATATTTCCAAAAGGTTAGCAGACAAGACTGTGCAGTGCATAATAACTGCAACCAATAAATATGATTTCCTGGAAAAAGGTGGCCAGAATAATTTACAGTGACATAAAAACACAAACCAAGAAAGAAGACAGGATTTGAGGACTGCAGCAATATGCTTTTTATGGACAGCATTTGGGTTATTAAAACATATCCACTTGAAAATCTGCTGTCAGAAAACTTATAAAACACTTTACAGAAAAAACTGCTTTTGTTTAGTCATCACTCATAACCTCTCTCTCTGCAGGCAAAGCGAAACAGCAGTGGGGGAGAATTCCCCTGTTGCTGGCGGTGATGCTGCGGAGCAGCGAGACAACACACCAATCACAGAGAGACAATGACTGATCCTCCTGGCTGCCTTACAGAACATCAGTCAAACAGAGCTTTGTTAGCGCTGCATTCCTCTGTATTGTCCTCTTTGCACTCCGTTAATGAAACATTGTTAATTAGATCTGTGTCAAAAAATGAAAATATATATTGCTACTGTAATCTCTGCATTTGCTTTGTAGCGATAGCGTCCCGTTATTGTGTTTGCCTGAAGTGTGGCACAACTAAACGGTGATTTTCCTTCCTTTCAGCGGCTGCAGTCAACTCTGATGGTTCTGTCACATTATTGCAGTGTTTTAATTAAGCAGAAGGAGACATGCAGAAAGACAGGCGGACAATGAATGATCCCCAGGCTGCCTTATACGACGTTGTTCAGACAGAGCTTTGTTGGCGCTCCATGCCTTTGCATTGTCTGCCTGTCTGCAATTGTTTGAGTCAAATGATGCCAATTATGTCTCTGTCATTTAGACAAATAATATTGTTGGCTTCATGATTTATTTTTCTGCTTTTACCAACTGATTATTGTCCTACTTGGATTGCTTGGTGTAATCTACTACTGCTACAATTTTGTCCCCACAGTTTAGCCTGAAACTGTTGATTTTAATATAAAGGGAGGGTCTGCCTTAAACTTTACCGTTGAAGTGGGAAAAAGTGAAATATAAAATGCAGGCACAATACTAGAGGACATGACTTGGCTCACTGAAATAAGTGCTAGGTGTCCATTCGATTTACTGGTGCCTGAACTTGTTCAGTGGTATTTGCCATATTTTTACTTTTAGGGCTTGTTTCTGGTTGAAAACAAGCCCTAAAAGTAAGTATACACATGTTTACTTGCAGTATTTTAGCACCTGCCTGTGTCAGGAGTTCACTTTCAGCCTTTTGTATGAAGAGATTCAGGTTGTTTGACTCCATGACTTTACACCTATGCACACAAATGTACACTTGCAAGCTCCAGGAAAACTTTCACCCTTGTTAAAAAAACAAAGCTGTCCTGAGAGAAGAGAGCTCGGACAAAGTCTTGTTAGGTTGTTTCTGTTTGTTGGCAGTCTTTCTGGGACAGTCGTGACTGTGTGAGTTCATATGTGCGTGTCCTGGCCTCTCTAGTCTGTAAAGTGGCAGGGACGTTTGAGGTGGCTGAGATGGGAATGCCAGCATAAGATCAGCACCCCTGCTGGTGGACACCAGTTGGGGGTCTGTCCCCTCTAGAACGCCACTGCATCTAAATAGGTGGGTCTGATGGGGCTTGTGAATGAGTGTGTGAGTGTGTTTTGAATTATGTGCGTACATCATAAATATGTTTGCGTCTACGTGGAAGTTAGAGGCCGTGTCTGGGCCTTTTTGTGGGTGGGGGGAGGTTAGTGTGGTGACAGGCTCAGCTGTGCTGAATAGTGGGATAAAAAGAGCTGACGCGACGGGAGTTGATGTCTGACATGACCCCTCTCAGCAGGCGCACCGCAGTGAGCTGGGAGCTGCCACGGTGCGTGCCTGTATGTCTCAGTGTATTATTGGGAAAGTGAAGGAAAGCAATGAAGTTAAGAAGTGAGTTACAGAAAACAGCGGGGGGGGGGGGGGGGGGGGGGAATAACTTTTTTCACCACCCTGATACATAGCAACACACACAGCAGAGTCCCTCTGTCTATGAAACTCCACCTATGTGGATGTAGCTCTGGTGTACTCTTGTGTAATACAATCTTCTCTGGCCCTTTCCTCCCTTAGCTTTCTGTTTTCTCGGACTCCATATGATATACCTCTCCTTGACCTTCTCGCTCTTTGTCAGTGTCCCTGCGCTCCCTTCTTCCACCTCTTTCCGACTTCTTCAGTCTCTCCTGAAGGTGCATTCAGGCTGGTAAAGTGATCTCCAGCGTGCTATGGCTCTCCTCATTCGTCTCCGTTCTCTTTCATCCCCCTTTGCTCGTCACAGTTTCTTGTCTCATCTGTATTTGCATCATCCCTTTTTTTTCTGGGCTCATTCCTCATTCACTTCCACATCCTCAGTCCAACACGCACACACAGAAACACACACACCTTGGTCCATTTCTATTCACTGTCTCTCCTCTCTGGGTCCAGTTCTTGCCATCAGTCTGATAAGTGTCAACAAAGCCCCCACTGTCTAATATGACCCTCTATTCTTCCCCCATCCCCTCTCTCTCCTTCTCTCTCCATCCTGGAGCAGCCAAGCGTGAGCTAAAGGGAGAGGTGGGGTGGGGGGGGGGTATTTATCATGTGCACACATCACAACTTCTTTTACCTCTACGCCCACCTTTTTCCTCTCTTTCTCCCCATCATACTTTTTGTTTTGATGTATTGTTTATGCTCCGACACATCCTCCTTAATTTCTTGAACTTTCTGTCATTCTCTGTCTCCTTTTCCCCCTCTTTTTTTCCCTCCAGCCATCCGCAGCTTGCATGGAAACCTTGCCCTCCCAGCTCTCACAATGGACACCGATGCTTTTAATGTGGAACAATGGGACAGATCTGAAAGTTTAGCCAGCCCTTTGCACTGTATCCCCATGCACTCGCCTCCCTCCGCTGAGCCTTCTCTTTCTTATGCTGCTACATAGACCTGATTTTATTCTCCACCCCAAGCCTTAATTGTTTAAATCTTTGAATATAAGTTAATTAATATTATTATTTGTGACCATTTTTATTATTTTTATTTTTCATTTAAAAAAATGTCTTATAGCCTGGTACTTGTATAGTGCTTTTCTACTCTAACTGAACCTTTTACAACAAGCCTCAGTCACCCAATCACACACATTCATACAAATGCTATTTTCCTATACCTAAGCACCTTGTCTACATTCACACACACGCTTTGATGGATGCATCACAGGCAACTCTGGGTTCAGTATCCTGCCTGAGAATACTTTGAGATGCAGTCAGGAAGAAGTGGGAAGCAAACCACTCACCTTCCAATTGGGAGATGACCCACTTTACCTACAAAGCTCCGGTCGTTAAGTCTGAACGTCACTAGCCGTGTCTGGGCCTAAACTCCGCTGCAGGTCCATATATCAAACGATCACTATGGCATTACTGAGAGTTGAAAAATTGTTTCTGTTTGTTGGCAGTCTTTAATAAAAATGATCAGTGTTCTGCTCTACGAGGTGTAACAATTGAGTTTAACATCCAGGCATCCATGAAAACGGAATTTATGACATTTAACAGAGTTAGAAGTTAGCAGGAAGTTAGCTCGCTAGCTTCTATCTAAATACAATATAGCATGTCCTGACTGCGGGGTTTTGGAAACATATTAAAACGTACAGCTCTGTTATCACTTCCAACATAAATGAAGACAGAAAACTAAACAGCAGTGACGTTTGTAGGGTTACTGAAGTTTGGCTAGCTGGTATATAATGATGTGCTACGTGACAGCTGGTGACACAGCTATGTTAGCATAATATAAACTTTTTTCCCACTCGATAAAAGTTAACACGAGTGTTCTCGGTGGTCAGGAACAAATGTAATCGCATGGCAGGATGCTGTAAAAGGACCAAACTTCAGCCAGGAGAACAACTGAGATAATCCATCCACAATACGAGGTTAGTCATTCATATACTGCTGCATGGGCTGGGCTGTAGTTACATCCTAAGGTTTTAAAAACTGAGCTTAAATAAATGATTAGCGGTAATAAAAGCCGAGGGAGGTCAACAGTGATCACTGACTGTTTTAGGAGCTTTTTGAGATTAAATAGAAGGAAATACAAAATATTAAACATGTTAACAACACAAAAGCCATATTAAACGCAGACTACTTTAGGCCCAGAAGTAGGATTCGCCACGTCATCACTTAACGACCGGATAGCCACCCATTATGCACCATGCTTTTGGTATAATTTCTCAAAAAAATTATGAGCTTAAGGTAAAGAATAAAAATAAAAATCACACATTGCACAAAATAGTGTCTATTAAAGGCGGCGTAATAAGACTGAATCTTTCTGTAGATAGTCATAATGTGCAATTATAGTTTTTGCTCAGATGTCCCACTTAAAAATCTTTCTAGTGATCTGCTGTGTTGGCATATTCACAAGCAAGTATCAAGATGAGATCATCTCACATTTGGGTTTAGTGACCCTTTGTGGCACATTCTATCCATTTATCTTTTAAAAACTGTGAGAAGTAAATCAAATTACATTTTTTATAGCCACTTCATTTATTAAGTGATAAAACTGACTTTTGCAGTTTGCCCCATTACAAAAAAAGGATGTTAAATCATTTTATAAGTGAACATAAATACACTGTATGAAAAAGTTTTATTAATTTGAACTTTTGTTCACCTTAACACATAAATTAACCAGACAGTGATTAAGTTATGTGTACAAATGTGTATGTAATCACGCTTTACTTTTAATGCTCCTTCTTTCTACCCATCACTCCTGTCACTCCGCAGCCTAATCAGTCATTCAGTCAGTCTGCCCGCCATTGCTCTGAAAGTCTAAGAAGTAATAATGGACCTTGTTAGCCACTTAACTGCCAGGCCTGCACACCCCCCCTCTCTCTCTCTTTCTACGTAGGAAAAGAATAACCCTAATGGTGCTTGTTTGCCACTCCACTGCTCTCCCTTATCCTCATATGGCTTTATCTTTGCTGATCAGTGAACCCAGAGATAAGTCTCTCTATGACTCTGCAGTATCCTCTTCCTTAAGCTTTTATCGGCCCCGATCAGTGTACCTGGAGTTTTCTGTTAGAGACCCCGTCTGAGAAGGTCATGTTTTCATTCTCCCCAATCAGCTCACAGACCGATAAGACAATTTGTAAGGTGGAAATCAGAGAGGCCTCTTTTTGATCACCAGGAGGACAGAGATGGAGGAAGGAGCTCAAGAAGAGAAATACTAGTGCAATATTGTTTTTCAAAATTTCAGGAATATCTACGAATGATTGCAAAGATTTCCAAGGTGATTTTTGTGTGTTTATTATTAGCAATAACATTGTCCCAAAAGGACACCTGAAATTTGGTTGTGTCTAAAAGTCACGAAAAGTGAGGCAAAGATTTAAAGTGAAAGTCAATTTCAATATCATTTAACATGGCCTGAGCCCAAATGGAAAGCTATTCAATGGTCTGACCAATCAAAGTTTGACATTCTTTTGGAATATTGTGGATGATGCATCTTCTGGTCCCTCTCCTCTAGAGCTCATTCTTGGGACCAGGCCTTACTTATTTCAACAACACAATGCCAAACTACATCTTTGCACTTACTTAAAGAGTAAAATAGACTTTATCCTACACTGGTCACCTGCTTACGGAGCCCCGCAGGGGACATGGGAGAAAAAAAAATTAAGACGGACTTTTGCGAGATCTCGCAAAACAAACTCGGGATCTCGCATTCTTTGGAGGCCGCCAGCTCAAAGCCGACCGGGAGGTCGAGGCACGATGTGCCGGGAAAGCGGTGTTCCTCCCGGCTGTAGTAGGTCTCGACCTCCCGTTAGCTTCGAGATGGTGGGTGTCAGATCTCCGAAAACGTCGGAGCACTTTTGCACATATGTGATGTCTTGTAAACCGAGCATGTATCTGACGTTTACACAACTACATTCACGCCTCAAAGTATTTTGTGACCCAGAAAGAGTAATATTACAACTAAGTAGCTGCCGCCATTGTTGGAATTCAACTTTTGCAAAAGTCCGTCTTAATTTTTTTTCTCCCATGTCCCCTGCGGGGCTCCGTACCTGCTGAAAACATTTGGGGCATTTTGAAACTTAGTTGGGGCCCAAAGTGTTGACCAATGAAAATCCAGTATCAGCAAGAGTTGGAAAACATGATACTTTCAGAATTACAACACACTGTCTTCATGTCCTCAGTTTTCAAACACTCACACAGTGCTGTAAATAGAAGAGGTTGCAACTTCTGTTACAGAATATTCTACATTAAATATAGAGTTTAAGTGATTTGGATATTTTATCATAAATGTACAAAAAAATTTTCCAGTGCTTCCTGATGTTCTCAGACTAAAACAAAGCAAATACGTCATGTGGTAAAAAGTATTACTTTTTTGACTGGTTACTTCTGGACCTTCTCATCAGTATTCACCCCTTCTCCCTGAAGGTTTCTCACTTTAGCCCTCGATAATCAAATCATCTCCTCTGCAGTCTCACATAAAGCCTCCAATAGTCCAGCCACGGCCCCTTAATCGACATGTTATTGCCCACAAACACATTTACAGCACAGAGGCAAATCTGCACAGATGCGATTGTGTCGGCTGCTAATCCAATAAGTCCTCGCTCACTGTTCTTTTACTCGGCATCTTTCATCTTCAAAAACAAGGTGACAGTGTTTTAATTTTCATTCTTGGGTTACTCTTCATCAGTTTAGCTCACGGTGTGTGGTGGAGCTTATGGACCGAGACACATGTAGGTGCCGATTATTGTACAAGCGCGTCTCTCCTGTGGGAAAATGAAGTGCAGGGTTTTTTGGTTTAGATGTCATTAGAATGGGTGCTTTTTGTTATTATTTATTTACAGATGCAATGTCTATTGGATCATGCTGCGAAGATTTGTTCAAGCATGGTGGCTTAGCACTCATTGTTTGTATTTGATATCTGCTACTGGTCAGTCAGAATAGAGGACAAAGACACTCCTAGTTAGCAAATGTAAAAAAACCCAACAAAAAACACAAAACTACCAGTTCTTATTATGCAGTTCTTGATGCGAATAAGATGCTATAAGAAAAATCAGTGAAGATTAATAAAACAAACAAACAAATAAACAAACAAAAAATATTATATTATTTTTACATTTTTAGATGTCTCCTGAAATCCTGACTGTAGTCAGTAAAAATTGTTCATAACTACTCATATTAACACATTCATTTCATCTTGGTCAACACAGGGGGTAGTCAGGTGGCCAGTGAACCATCCTTTGAGTACTTGGGTGGACCCCTCAGCTCTCAGGGGGAAGAATGTGTTGATGTGTGTGTTGGTGACTCAACCCCAGGTCTCCAGGTCAGAGTTCCTGACACACACTCACACCCAGCGGGGTGACAAAATAATTAACTCAGAAGCTGATTGACAGACAGTGCATCACACTGGTACACATGCATGTACACACACACACACACACACACACACACACACACACACACACACACACACACACACACACACACACACACACACACACACACACACAGTTCCTGTTCTGAAATAAATAAAAGGTCTCAACTGAACATGTAAAAGATAGTAAAGTAAATGATTCACAAGAAGTTAGTAGTACCTCTGTTCCTGCATATGTTGTGAAGAAACAGAGGTGTTTTTTTCCTTTTTCTTTTTGTTGTTGTTTTTTGAATGTTAAAGTCATTAATACTTAACAATTATCTTGGGTTGCTTGGAAATGACTTGGTATCCCCCACGGATGAGCTGGAAGAGATGGCCGGGGTGAGGGAAGTTTGGGCTTCTCTGTTCAGACTGCTGCCCCTGCTATCTGAATCCAGATAAGTGGTAAAAAAATGGATGGATGGATGAATGGATGGATGGACATTAATGTACTTATTTAAGCAAATGGCTGAGAAACCATGTGATGGTTTCCCCTTTTGTCTGTATCTCTTAAGTTGTCATATTTCATATAAATCAATGGAATTACTACCTAAAGATCATCCTTAAATCCTGCCTGTGGTCAGCTATGGGACTTTCCCAGAAGACATATATTTTCATCTATGCCATAATTGAGCTATTTGTTTTTTTCTTTGGTGATCTTCCTTCATAAGTCTTGCAACACTTCTCTATTTTTATATTGTTCAATTTTTATTTACTTCTTTATTTCTTGACTGCTTTCAAATTCTTACGAGAAGATAGCATTGCTAAAATCCAATGTGGGAAGCAAGCAAATGAAAATGCCTCAGAAGAGAAAAAAAATAAAAGAGAGGGAGAAAAATAGAAGCATCTCGTTCTTGGAGGTACTGTAACACAGACCGCTCTGTCTCAGATAGCATGTTCACCTTTGAAGGGTGCACTTAAAAGTCTGGGTGCATGCGGGGTGGAGAGGGGGCGGTAAAAGCGCGACTGGGTGGGTGGATAAGGGCTAACCCGTGGACTGAAATAGTGTGCCACCCTTTGCTCGCCCCCTCCCTCCTCCCCCGTCCCCTTCGCTCTGAGAGGCCGTTTTTCTCTACGGCCACAAAGGGACAGGGGTCGGATTGCGCCGGCACATTCACGAGCCCACTTTGTTTTCAAATGGTTTTGTTTAGTTGTGACACTGTAGACACCCAACACCTTCCAAGAATCCGAACTCTTCTGTGGGGGAGTGCAGAGGGCAGGTGGGTGGTGTGCAGGCATGAGGAGAGAGAAAGTGGGGAGGCAGGGAAGCAGAGAGGAGGAAATTTGGGGATGGAGGGGAAAATATGGATTCTGCTACAGCATCTTCTCTTTTCTTGCACATGTAGTCTTCCTCGTTCTTCTGTGCTTTATGTGTCTTCACTAAATGAATTGTTATCTTTTGCTGCCCCTTCCTGCTCTCTGACTCCTGCGCCCCACCCTCTTCTATACTACCAGCATCCCTGCCCTCTGCTCAGCGCTCTCAGTGCTGCCTCGTGCCTTCAGGCATTCACACTGTTTAAGCTTTTCCACCTTTGAGTGTTTAAGAAGCTTAACACAGCAGGATCTGGACCACTTAGCCTAAAGTCGGCTCATGCTCAACAGCTAATACAAGACTAATTCTAGGCTTAGCCCTGACTTTTACATGGCATTTTCTGCCAGTCTGTTGATATTGATATGTGATGCCCAACAAGCAGGTACACAGGCACTGCAAATATTTACTTTATGCAAGCCATTTAACATCTTCGTCCTTTAACAAAAGCATTCTGTTACTCTGTTTCCTCTCTCGTTGGTAGGATATTTTCCAAATGCAGTTTTCCAAGAGCCATACTGAAAAGTTCATACTTTCATTTAATAAATTCTGCTTTTGACCTTAAGAAAAATACTTTTAAAAAATCAGTTATCACAATTTAGTTTTAATCTTAAGTCACAATAGACAAGAGAGTTCCTGCAAAGGTTTACCTGCTCACTGATTATGTATATTTGATAATCTGCTGATTATTATTGCTTATGAGTCAAAGAGTTCTGTGGTTAACAAGGCACACAGACAGCCTTTGTAAATGCTTCTTGACATGCTTGACAAGGCAATAGTACCTGAGCTCACAGGGGCAATGGAGTCAATTGCTACACATACGCAGTGCTTTGAAGGGCAGGGGTTGTGTTCTGTGCAGAGCTGGGGGAGGCTTACTCAAACACACACAAATGCACACACACAATCCATTTCCAAACTGCATCCCAATGGACGGATGGTGCAGTGGCGGGCTGCAAATTCAACCTCACCAAATGGTATTCAGCCAGTAAAAGCCAAACACACCCGCTAAAAGAAGAATGTGTTTTGACTGTGTGGATTTTGAGTGAATGTAAGGCAGCAAAAGAGGAAAAAGGCCTAAAAAGACAGGTGGGAAAGAGCATGTGTCTCGGAGAGAAAAGAATAAATAAAGAGACATGGAAAGAGAGCAAGGGAAAGACTATCTGCTGCATTAACCTTCCCCTCCACAGTGCCAGCATAGAGTCTTTTCTGCACTCCTCTTTCAGCAGAAAGGACCCAGGGGACAGTAATGCTAAGCCCTACTCCATTCTTCCACCAGAAACTTTGATTTCCTATTAAGTTCCTTCTGATGGGGACTGATGGGGACAGGAGGGGAGAAAAGGAAAGCAAGAAAGGGCAGATATGGAGATGGAGTAGAAAAAAGGAGGTAGAAAGTAGAAGAGGCAAGAAGGAGAAAAAGTAGAAAAGGTTGGCAAAAATCATTAAACAATTTCAGAAAGCATAGGGGAGAAAAATGGAAAACAATAAAGAGGTGACCAGTGACCACACACAACATGCACTGATGGCAGGACGGCGGCTGTGGGACGTTGGCTGTCCCTGTCCTAGGTACCAAAGGCATTGTTTACACTCAGCCCATTTAGCCCTGACCTTTCCTACCTGGCAGACATACAGACTGAGAGGTAAAATGGAACACTAAGAAGCAGACAGGTTGGTATGCAGACAGACAGGTGAGATAAGAGAACGACAGAACAACAAAGTGTGCAAATCACAAAAAAAGGAGAGAAATAAAATCGGGTGTGTAGGGTGGCATTCAAAACAACAAACGGGTGATAGATAGCTGAGGCATGTATCTTTGTCTCATTTTATCCCATATACTGTAATCCGTTTCATATCAGTATCTGCCACTATGCATAATGATAACCATCTTGGATTGTTCATGTTGTCAAATAATTCATCAAGCGATCGCACTCCTAATTTCCTGCTCTGTTTGCAACTATCAAACCTAAATTGTTTTTTTTCTGATTCAGGAGCCACATTTTTTTTAACAGTAGTTCACAAATAGATCGATCATTTCATATTTAAGACAATAAAATAGAAGGGCACTCTAGCAAACACTAAATAAATTGAAATAAATGGATTTTCAGCTGTTGATGACTGATGGTGAGCTGAACTAGCAAGCATTTATGACAGCGGTCCCCAACCTTTTTTTGCGCCACGGACCGGTTTATGCCCGACATTATTTTCACGGACCGGCCTTTAAGGTGTCGCGGATAAATACAACAAAATAATTTCGGTACCGAAAAAAAGAAGATGTATTCATAACACACGTGAAAAGACCCAGGAAAACCGAGTTAACGATAAAAACGATAACAAAATAACGCTGAAAACCGATAAAAACCCTGAAAACCATACATTTCACACCTGAGCCTCAACTCTCGCAGCCCGGTACCAAACGACTCACGGACCGATACCGGTCCGAGGCCTGGGGGTTGGGGACCGCTGATTTATGAGATCAGGAAGGCTTTGGCCTTTTGCTTCACATGTTCATTAGATTATCTGATAAGAGGAAACATCGAGACTATCACTGTACTTGTCATTGAGTATCTTTTTTTGTTCCAGTCTGCATGCCAAAGAACTCTGGTCAAGATATGGAACCCCAAGTTTCTCTCCAAGAGTGTGAATGTTACACAAAAAGCACTCAGTTGTGTGAATGAATGAATATGTAAAAACGGGATTTACCAAATACAGAGCAGCAAAATCAAATTCAAAGTAGAAAAACAGAGAAAAGACAATACCACCCTTGGCAGCACAAACTACAATGAAGCCCTTGCAAAAACAGGCAATGAGTTTTTCCCATCTTCTTTACAGAATTGTTTTCACTCAGGCACATTGAAGTTTTGTAAGCATGAAAAGCCTGTTTAAGGTCAAGCAAAAACATCTCAATTGGATTTGAAACCAGACTTTGACTAGGCAACTTGAAAAATTCCATTTTGTTTTAAGCCATTCAGAGAGGGACTTGCTGGTGTGTTTTCAACCATTGTCTTGCTGCATTACCCAATAATGCTTAAAACTCAGGGAACAAAATGATGGACTGATATTGGCCTTTAGGATTTTCTGGTACAGAGCAGAATTCATGGTTCCATCAGTTGCAGCAAATTGTCCTCAAGCAGCAAAGTAGCCCGAGACCATCACCCTACCACCACCATGTTTTTACTGCTGATATGATGTTCTTTTTATACAGTGCTTTGTTAGTTTTATGTGGATGGATCCAAATGAAACCTTTGTCTTGTCAGTCCACAGGATATTTCCCCAAAATTCTTGCAAATCATGAAGATGTTTTTTGGTCAAATGTGAGATGAACCTTTGTGTTTTTGTATGGTCAGCAATGGATATCTCCTTGGACTCTCCTATGGAAGACGTTTGTTCCCAGACATTGATCTTATCTGAGGCAAGTGAGGGCTGGGGTTCTTAAAGTGTTATTTGGGGTTCTTTGGGGACTTCCTGGATGAGCAGTTGCTGCGTTCTTGGGGTAATTTTGGTAGGTTGGCCACTCCTGAGAAGGTTTGCCTTATTAAGTGTCTCTATTTGTCGATAATGGCTCTCACCATGGTTCATTAGAGTGCCAAAGCCTTGGAAATGACTTTGTAATCCTTTCAAGACTCAATGTTATGTTTCTCATCTGTTCTTGAGTTTCTTTAGATCATGGCATTATTTGTTGCTTTTGTTTTCTGCTTTTTAAATTATTTCTCGACTCAGCTCATCTGGCAGTAGTCAGGTCTGGGTGTGGCTAGTGAAACTGAAATTGAATAATTGTGGTCTACAGTGTATGTAGAAAATTAAAAATATACAGTAATAAATACCTCAATAATAACAGCTACTTGCTGATGGTTACAGTTCACCACCCAAAGAGCCTTCTTCAGTGGCCGCTTTTCTAAGAATTGCTCGACAACATTTATCTGTGCTCTTATGATAAATAGTTCCCATGTTGCGTGTGGGAAAGAAGGAAGCGAGCGACATTAAAGTTGTGTAGGCGAGACAGAGAGATATGGAGACAGATACATACAGAGAGAGACAAAAGGAAGCAGGAGAGAGCTAGTCAGATGGAGAATGATTGATTGATGTGGTCAGTGAGGCGTCACTGATCTCCACAGGACCCCGCCCCCAAAGAGGAGGATGTGGATTGGCCTTAATGATGTGAAAACAAGGAAAATGAAGCACAGATCTGGGAGGAGAGAGATCAGGATGGTAAAATTAGCCAACACAAACTCCGTCAGTGAGCTTAGATATTTTTTCCAATTTCCATTAAAAAACCTGATTTACATTTTTCAACCTCCTTTGACCGTGCAACAGTTAATTTAGGTTTTTATGTCTTATATTGTTTAGGCTTGCATTTGAGTTCCAAGTTCCAAAAATCAACTAAAGTCTTTTTTTTCCACAAGCAGGAAAATACGGTATTTTTTTTTTTTTAACTTTAAATAGAGTCTGAATGAAATCTGAATGGAAATGTGGTACACAGCTAGTTTCAGTTTTTAGAAAGCAAGTGGTTTATGTCTCACCAGGAGAAATGATGAGGTTAACAGGTGGAATTTGAGTCACATCTTATAGTTAGTTAAACAACCATTTTTGTGTGTTTGTGCTGCCCCGCTAAGAAGCTCATTAGTCCTTTACAGTGCTCAGAAATGTCTGGCTATGTTATCCTGCTGGGATCCTACAGATTCCTTTAAATGCCCCACAGCTCATCCTACCAACAGAAAACAAATACTTAGAAATGTTAAGAGTTAAGGGTTTCATAAGCTTTATAATATGCTTTTAAATTGTCATAATTAAATTATTTCAAAAAATGAAAAAGAAAAAACAAACAAACTTAATCTTATAAACAACATTCTTGTGAGGGTTTTTTTTTTTGGGCGGGGGGGGGGGGGGGGGGGGGGGGGGGGACGACCCACTTTCCTTCCTGTGTAGTTGAAAAGATCTGTGTTAATCCTCTTCCTTCACTGTAGGAAGTATCGTGCTGTTGTTTTTTTTCTACTGGGGGGCTTGTTGTTTCTGAGTATGCCCTATAGCTATTGCTCTGTGTGTAAAAGAACCAGTCAAGAACCACGTGACAGCACTGCTATGCTGATTAAGTGGGTGATGTGTGAAGTTAGTTGAGCTTTAACTCAGAAGCAAACAACATAATCAGTCTTTTCAGCATTTAATGAAAGCTTCAGGTTTAATCAATAATACACACATAGATTGCTAATTCAAGAAAATCAGATCGTAATCAAGCAATCTGTGCCTCTAACACTGAATCCTATCGACATAGCTGGTGGGTATAATAAGTAGGGCAAAGGTGTGTGAAGACACACTGAACTGGCAATAGTGGAAAGCCAATATTGATTAATTTTTCTATGTGTTGTGTGCATAAGCGTTTGAACATTTTAAAATTATCCAGATACTATAAACTTATGCATAACTCTTAGTCACTAAATCTCAATTCCTGGCTTTGCAGTGCAAAGAAATGACTTTTCACAGCTCCACTGTGGATTGCCTCCACCCGGGATCAGTGACTGAGCGGACAGGTTGAAAAGACAGATGAAAAAGATAGGACATGTATCTCGAATTGGTAAGACTTGGAAAAGACGCTTGTGTCTCCATGTACGTGTGAACGCACATCAAAACCACTGAGTGTGCACCCGAGAGAGGGAGATAGGCAAGGTGAAGGGGTGCGCTGTTGGTGCCTGTGTACTCTGCGCTGTGTAAGTGCAGGAGGGAGGCTGTAAGTGATACCCTTGTCTGTTCCCTACTTGCCCCACTCTGAGACCGCTCCACCCAGGCCAGCCCGGTAGAGTGGGGGTCCCCTGGGAACTGGACAGGACAGGGAGGAGGGAGCAGCATGGAGGCCAGGCTTTCAGCTGCTCTGAAAAGGAGCGGAATCAAATACAAGAAAAATCTCCTTCAATATACTGTATCCCTCACCTGAGTAGGGCAACTAGCTGAAAGGAGAGCTCGTATAGGGCAACTGTACAATGGGCACAGGAAGGACAAGACAGGAGATCAGAGAGGAGAGAAAAGTTAACCATGACCACTCCATTACCTTACCTTTGTGTTTTTTACTACTGGCAGCTGTGTGTTCCCTGGTTAAAAAGTTTACTTTTCATTACATTGTGTTCATTAATATTGCGACAGAGTATTTGAATCCAACACGTTATCATTCCCTCCACCTCAACACCTTACATATTGCAATGCAGAGTGGAGTAAGGTCCTCATTGCAGGCTGAATTAAGCGAAAGACAAGGTCTTATTGAGGCTGGTTGCAAGTCCAACACAAAATTGGAAAAAAGTCCATTTGAAAACATGATACAAAACAAAAACAGGCACAGGAAGCAACGACATAACAATTAGGGATGAGGCAAAGCAGGGAAATCAGCACATTATCAACACAGGGGGAAATAAATAGTCAAGGCTATCAAGAGACAGGAAGCAAAACTAAGCATGAAAGAAAACCAGCCCTCAAAGTAAGACAGGAAACAAGCAAGATATTTAATACTGGCATGGATACTAACACTTAATAGGAGATCAGACACAGGGAGGCGACACATTAGCAAAAGAGACAATGGAAGGAACAGACAGGGAAACACCGAGAGAACAAAAACTACCCAAACAAAGTATGCAAAACTGACACTTATATGGAAACATCCTAAATGGTTGTTCGGGTCAGAAGACCTTTTCCCTTTATCAGTGGAAATAAATTCTCAATCAATGCTGCATTCATCTTTTGTGTGGTCTGACAGTTGCAGTGATTGTTCAATCTCACACTCAGATTGACTAATTATAAAACAATACACTTACTGGCCATTTTATTATTTACAAGATGGGAAAAAATACACTCACATCCACACCAAAAAAATGCATTGAGCCAAAAAGTGAATCAACACATGAAAATAAACAATTAGCTTTCACACTGCAGTACTCCAATACTAGCAGCATGTACTCTTTCAAGCACACTTGCTCTTCACTTTATTATTTACTACTGTTCAGCTGTTTGTTCACATAAATATCTAATTAACCAATCACATGGTGGCATTTATGCATTTAGACATTGTCAAGATGACTTGCTGAAAAGTGAGCCTTGGATCTCTGTGTTATTGATGTCAGATATCAGTCACACTGCTTCGATCTGCTAGGAAGGCAAAACAAACTCTGATTGCAACCAAGGTATGCAGAAGATTCTGTGATCCCACAACATGTCAAATCTTGAAGAAGACGGACTACAGCAGCAGAACTCTACACCAGGTGCATGTCAATGAATGTCTAATCCTGCTGCAACATTGGGATGGCATCAATGATTAAGGCTGCTGTTGGGTATGTGATAGTGTGGGTGATATATTCTTGATGCATTTTGGGGCCCTTATAGCTAGTACCTTCTCAGCTCAGCTCAGCTCAACTTGACTCAACTCGACTCAGTTTTGGATGTTTTCCATTACAACTGAGTACCACCTAATGTGTGTGAGATCTTTATAGCAACGTGGCCGAAAGTCCTATGTCATCATTTGTATGCTACACAAAAATCTCAACACTGGAGGACGTCGAGGTGATGGTATACCAATTCAGTTCAATTTAGTTTTATTTGTACAGCGCCAAATCACAGCAACAGTTGCCTCAAAGCACTTTATATTGTAAGGTAGACCCTACAGTAATACATATAGAGAAAAACCCAACAATCATTTGACCCCCTATGAGCAAGTACTTCGGCGACATATGAGGTTAGTCATTAATATACTGCTGCAGCATCACCCTGTTTTTTTTTTTTTGTGCAACCATTGCCCTCGTTACCAGGCTACAAAAAAGGCAGTTTTTATTTTTGTGAAGGAGACGCTGTAAAATGATTCAGCAATGCTACTGACTAGGCAATCAGTTGCGTGCAGTCTCTTGATGTCACATTTTTGGATCACCTTGGAAACCCGGCTGAGTAGGTACTGAATGAGTACCTGGTACCAGGTACTGTACTACCACTTATTAGAAAACCCTAAAAACCAAGTTGAGTTGAGTCGAACTGACCCCAAGTAGGTACAAGAGGAAAAGGGCTCATAGTTGACCTCTGTCAACTTAATGGTGAAACACGAATCCTTTCCCAACCTGTATTTGTGCATTTTATGCAAAACTGAGAAGTAAAATAACAACAAGCTTCAAGAGATCACCAATATTTGCATTGCCAAAGTGCATGTTTGTAATCTTAGAGCTGCAGGTACATTCAGTCTGCTATGTGGTTGAGCTACACTGACAGTGCAACCCGGCTGACCCTGCACCATCCTGCTCACAATGTGTTCTGCTTGGATTACCTTATATTTTTATAAGTTTTAATTATAGGTCGTGTGGAGGAGGGAGCAGATCTTTTTATATCAAAATGACGTGTGGAGTAAAACTGAAACTTTTGTTTTCCAATTATCAAAATCTTCTACCCTTGAATTTGACCTGAATTAACCCTTTAAAGCCGGTCAGAGCAGCACGCTCTGTTTTGCGTAACTATTTTTAAATCCCTGTAGAACCGGAACCATGTAAGCTAGCGCAATAATTTTTTTTGCATATGAAACCGGAGGAGTTGTACTTACATCTTATGTCATCAGCTTGTCCTAGGTCACGGTTTCCTTCCACACATAGCTTTGCAAAGGTTGCATAAAAAGCGCTTGCAGGAACAAAAACATAATATTCCAGAAACATACTTTGCCGATCTGATCAGCTATTCAGAACACTTCCTACATTGAAATAGACGTCAGCGCAAACGATTGCATGTCCGCCATTACCTGCCCGAAACCGGAAGTGACGTCATTTTCACGGAAAATGTAGTTTTTTACTTGTAGGCCTTAGAAGCCTATACTGGTGTTTTTATAAGTCATGTTTGACTTTAGGCTTTTCTGAATAGTTTCTGTGATGCTTAGAACTCAAATTGCACTGCTTAAAATAGTTTATTTTGATGCACCTGCTGTTTTCTTTGCAAATTTGCATCATAAGATTGTTTTTCTTTTTTTCTGCAGTATATAAAAATTGGTGTATCTCAAAAATAAAACTATGAAGACACTCAAAATAAATTTCCTCTTGTTGTAAACTATTTTTTGCAACTTTTTTGTATTTAAAGTTTTGAGGGATAAACCTCTTAAATTTCTCCAAGTAGAAATATATGTAAAAAAACAAAAACGATCTTCAATTTTTTTGTAGTTCATTGCACTTTTTTGCAATTTCTGTTGTTACTATGGACTTAATCCATACATATTATTAAAATTTGGGCTATAATGCTTGTATTGATGTATAGCAACTTGGAATGCTCCCTAAAATGGCACTACAGCATGTAAAAATATGGCTACATGGTTTTTAGATAAGTGTCCATATTTATTCTTCCCCTCACACTCTTCTTTACTTCCTTTTATTCTTATTTACGTCGTCTTCTTCTTCTTCTTCTTTTGCTAAAACCTTTCTTCTTCTTCTTCTTCTTGTTAAACAGGACGTACTGTAGCTTTAAGCCTTTGCAGTTCAGAGCTCTTGAAACCAAAACCCAATATGTGACATTGCACAGATGCTGGTTCTAGCCAATGACTGTAGAAAAGACCATTGACTGTTTTCTACAGTCAATGGTTGTAGCCTGTCAGATCATCAGGGTCAGACTGATGCAGTCACTGCTTCTTCCTCTTCTTCTTCTTTTTTTTTTTTTTTTAACTAATATTTAATTAATTAAGCCTTTTAATGCAGGGATGAAGCTTATACTAAAACAAGCTTAGGTCACATTTTTAAAGCAAATAGAGCCTTTTGAAGTGATGCTAGGTGATGTATGACCTTGTGTTATGGCATGCACACATGTTTGTATTGTACACGTGAATCTGGCAGATAGCCAGCAAGGGTTACAGCTGGTAAAAATCACTGGTGTCAAGTTAAAGAGTTGGTGTCACACTAAAGAAGCTTAGGTGTGTATCAAGCTGTAAACACGCAGACACACACACACTTACACACCAATGAGCTGAAGCTAGCTCTCTACATTCACGCCCTCGTGGACCTCTCATGTTTAAATGTGTGAAAAAGATAGTAATGCACCTGCAGCCAAATCACTTCAGAAGCTTACAGAGGTTTCCTTTCATGTTTGCAGAGTCTTGGTGGAGGTCTCTTTTTTTTTTTTTTTTTTTTTTTTTCTTTTGGCCTGTCCCGTTTGGCTCTTTTGCCATCAGAATTGTTGTCTAAAGGCAAAGAAAGATGCCCAACGGATTTACTTTACCAAACTGACCATCCCAGCCTTGCCGTAATGGTCCATTTGATTCACCTTTTATTGTTTATTTTATTTTCACTTACTGAATACGGGACAGACTTGACTGGGGGAAAGAAGGGGAGAAAGAAAGAGGGAAAGAGAAACAGCTGAGAAGAGGGACGGGGGAGAAGGGCAAAAGACAAAAACCAACAGAACGGGCAGAGAAAAAAAAATGCATATATCAATCACCTGGATCACCTGCTGAGAAAGAAAAAAGAAAGCAAGCAGAAGAGAACAAGAGTAATAGAATAAACAACATCACAATGATATATGGGAATATGACAGTAAATACTAAATGTTAAACATTATTGTGCAGCACATAAGATCAACAGAACACAGTGTGCTTTGAGGTAGGAGCCAAAAAGGGTGTAGTTTGTGGGTGTGATCACCCGTGTGTACACCTGTGAGCATGGACGCGCTTGTTTTTTTTAAAAGGTTCCTTCATGTAATAATCTGCTAGAGGGTGTGGGGGGGCCACAGCCCCGTCCTCCAGGGCGTGAAGCAGGTGTGGAGGTCTCTAAATGCAGACCGACTCCACAGAGGACGGGCTGAACACCCTTTGTAATCCAACCCTGGTGAAAATCACGCTGTGTGAAAAGGAGTAAAAATATTTGCAGTTAAGGTGTCTTCATATTGGGGTGAAGAACTGCAATTCGGGTACCATAAATAGAAATAATCAAGGCACTGCTGAGGTCTATAGCCAGCAGTTTTATGTCAATAAAATTCAGGGAAGTCATTCCAAAAAAGTCATATAAATAAATAAAAAATATGTGAAATATTTATATCTCATTTTAAAAAGTAACCCCCCCCCCCCCCCCCCCCCACACACACACACACACACACAACAAAGAAAAAAAAAAGTTTACAAGATTTAGCACATAGGACCATAAAGGAAAAACACACTCTCTTACATATAAAGACACACACTGAGTAATGCTGCATGCACAGATGTACCCAGACACATACTTACAGATCAAAGCTTTACATCGTCAAACATGCAAATATAACATACACACCCCTTCTCTCAGGCATAAATACACACACAAAAACACACACAAAGCCATGTAACTGATTCCACAGGAGCATTGAGCTCTGTGGATAATTGGTAGCACCATTGTGCTGTTCTTCAATGGGCCGGTTACCCAAGAAGCCTCATGTTCGTGTTCATGTACATTTGCTTTGAAGGTGGTGGACACAAAGAGGTGAACCCTGCCCAGAACAAAGCCCTGGGAGACCCTGCTTCACCCATGGACATCTTTCATGGAGCGAACCGCAGAGATAAATGATCTTCTTCCTTGTCGTAGTGCGACTGCTTTGGTGTGTTCGTGTGCAGGCTGAAATGCTCTGAGGCATGGGCGGCATGTAATCACTGAAACCACAGGATGTATTTTGTCAAAATAGCTTAACACCTTTTTTTTTACAAGGATGGACAGCCCTGGGGTCTTAGACCCTTTCAAAATAAAAGCAGAAGTGTGCTTAATAGTATTTTCTTTTCTGTAACAATCACATTTTTTGTATTTTCTGTTTTGTGGCTCTTTTTAAAATTTTTTTTAAAATTTTTTTTAGAGAATCAGGACATTAACTAAACTCAAACTCCCAACTTTGTTGCTTGAACCCTACTGAGAAATATATTTATGCTTACTCATAGCTTTATTTTCTAGGAGGAAATCCATATATATCCTACACATATATGCCATTTTGCTACTGTGAAGATTTTTAATTTTGCAGAATTTTCTGAAATTTGTTGCATTTTTAATGTCAGCGAGTCTGGGAGTGTGGATACAAAAATTTAGAGAGACACGAGCGCAGGCATGTGTGTAAAATGAAGCAGTGCCTGTGTGAGCACATCACATGTTCATACTCATGTCTCATTTGTGCCAGCTCTGATCTTATCAAACAATACTTAGAACAAAAATAACTCAAAAATAACTTTATCGATCTCAAAGGGAAATTCATACTTGCCATTAAATTACGTGCCCATTGTTCAAGTTTTCCTTTCCTGCTATGAGTTTTAATTTAACTAAATTGCATTTAAAAATCTATTCTACAATATAAAATTAGGTGATTTTACACAGACTGACTATCATAAGCTCACTGAAAATGCAAAGTAAATCCATTAAAAAAAATATGTAATATTTCCCAAAGCATTACATAAATGCTGTCCTCCCACTCTTTGGCTGTTCCTCAGTCAGCAACACTGAGACCTGTGCTCATCTGAATCCAGTGTACACTTTGCTTTATTTACAGTATGTGACAAGTTCTGTTTTTACCAGTAGTTTCACTGTAAAATTACACAAAGGATAACTTTGTTATTCAGTGTCAACATTTCCAATGAAACTCATTAACAATTAATAGCATCACTGAGTTGGAGCATGCAATGCAACAGGTGCTCCTTGCATCACAGCTGCATTGTGTGTTTGCTGGTCACTATAGGTTACATTGCAACGCGTTATAATAGGCAACTAATGAAAGGTGGGTTCTTTAGGCTAATATGAGGATCAAATAAAGATCAAATAGGTGTTTAGTTATTGTTGCGTGTGTGTGTTAGCCCTTTACAGTTGGTTAAACTGAATAGAAATTAAGTTATTCCAACTTTTGATTGCCCTTACTCTCATCCTGTTCCCTGTTGCTGCTCTTCTTCTCTTTCGTCCCCCCCACCAGCACCACACACACACACACACACACACACACACACACACACACACACACACACACACACACACACACACACACACACACACACACACACACACACACACACACACACTCACTCATTGTTCCGTCTCTATATCTGCCCATGGTGTCCTCACTCACTGCCCTCTCTCTACCTCTCTTTCTCTCTGTCTCTGAGACAGCAGATGGAAACTATGGCCCAGTTCTGCCTTTTGTTCTGGGTCCCCAGAGAGACCAGTGGCTTTTTGGACAGCACACAACTCGGCTCCCCATATCTCATACAAAATGCAAGTGCCTTTCTTTTCATTAAAAAAAGTTGGGGAATGCACATTTTCTGAATATATTTATAGAAATGAGCACGAAGGTACACAAGCCTCAGATGCATTGACTGTTTATCATCCCAGGACTTCACTGGAACTTTTAAACTTCTTAATGCAGGAAAAATAGAATTAAAAAATAATTATTTCATTGATCCCTGCTGATTTAACCAGTTTGCACAAAACTTGCACCTTTTTTTCAGTGTTATGCACTGTGCATGATGCATTTAAGTTTCTTATTCTTTTGGCATCTGCACAGGTCGAAAATATGTTAAAGCAGTAAAGACAATGTGCAAAACTTACATCTGAGTTTAAGCTTTAGCCACAAGCAAATTAAGCTCTATGTGCGTTTGTTGTTCTGTTTCTACTTTTTGCTTCTCCTTTTACTCGCAGCAGTATCCACACGCGTCAGGGGCCCCATTCTCCCGAACTCTGTTTTTTTTTTCTTTCATAACGTCCATGCATTAATAATTAATGTGCCTGAAACAGCGAGACCTCCACCTGCCTACCAGCATCCCACCTGTTACAGATATGCTTTTTTTTAAATGTTTTTTTTTTTAACTTTGTATATGTTTGTTTATAGAAATTTTAACCCTAATGTAGCCGAAAAATTGTGTCGTTTTATATTAAGAAAGAAGTCAGCAAATTACTCTACCCTGCAAAAAATAAGATAAAATAAAGGTATTGCATTATTAGAAGTCGAATCCTGTGGTTTCTGCGGTAAACCATCAATTTAAATCCAAATAGCCTGTCATATTATAGAAACTCCTCGGAAAGCTCAGCGGTTGTGGGTTTCCCAGTTAAGCCTGAGTATTTGCATAGCCCATCAAACATGAATGCTTTAGAAATAAAAACAAACTGCTTCGCTTAAACATAAAGCGTCGGGCGCCACATTCTTTGTTGTGCGTGGATGTCGTTTTACAGCTAATCTCGTTTCATTTGTTTACTTATTTATTTGTTTTTATCTGATTCAGACAGCTGTTAACATTGCGCTGAATAACGAGAAGTGTCAGTGATTCTTTGAACCCGATCCTAGACCAGAATTTGAATACTTGTTGTGGCCTCATTCTAGTCGGTTACGTCTTAAACATCTCTGCGGGGGGTTGGTGGTTACACAGATGATCAGTGTTACTGTTCTGGCTCTTCTGTATCCATTTGAAAAAAAAAATGTTTACGAAACTTGAGCTCGCTTCACCGCAAAACGAACTCGGCTCAAATTGCTGTCCGATCATACTCGGATACAGCTCTAGCTGCATAAATTCTTTTAATAATTTAACACGGATTCCTTATTATATTCCCCTTTATTCCCTGCCTTCGAGGGGCGAGCGCAGGGGCGCAGACTGCGATTGGCTCATAACAGTGGGTGGGAGACATAGCAGTGACAGGTAGCAAACAGGTTGCTCACCATCATGAATAATTTCGAAGGTGCCTATTTTGCTCCTCTCCTCTGTAGCAGGCACCTTTATCCGCCAGGGTTTTTAAGCATTGTAGTAAATAGCCTGAAGAAAGAGGGGCGGGGGTAGAGGGGACGACTAATTTGAGCCTGAGTCACGCAGCAGCCCAGGTTGCCAGAGCCCGCGCGAGCGGGGTGCGTGCGTTCCACGTGCGTGTTTGTCTAAGTTGACGGAAAGAAAGAAAGAGAAAGAAAGAAGCGGAGGCGAAGAGGTGTACACGTGTGTCAGTGTGTGCGTGTATGTGCGCGCACCCGTGTGTGTGCAGGCCTTTCTTTAATGGAGAAAAGTGTGTTCCCTCTCGAGTCAGGTCCTCGGGGACACGGTGGGGACCCGTGAGCGCTCACCAGCTGACAGAGCGTGCTTCACTGAGGCCATCCAACACCTCGGCCCACGAGCCTGCCAACAATAGCCTGAAATTAATGCACATTCCCCATTAATAAATCCGATATTCACCAAATGGACAGCGTGGCAAGAGTTCAGGAAAAAGGAAAAAAAAGTTTGTTTCAAGGAAGCAACAGACTGAAATTAATTAAAGCGAACTTTTCTGTGTTGAAGAAGTCGATCACTGCAACTTTGGAGCACAAGGTGCAACAAGCCAGGGGGGGCGCGTGTACCTGCAACATATGCGAGCGCGTGTTTACATCACATTACATAAGAGAAGCTCAAATATTAAAAGCGTCTATAATTAAACATAAATGCGTGTTTAAATTTGTTTTTTTCCTCCTATAGCTTTAGGGATAAAATCAAACTTCTTGGCCTATTTGTATTTGCCTAACTCATAAAACCTATGGAACCAAAACTGACGTTAACGTTATTTTATCGATTCAAAATTCGTTAAGGTTTATGCATTATATGCAAGAATTAGGCAATAAAACGTTTTGGTGCTATTTTACTTGGAACTTATCCATAGAAATAAAGAAATTATTATTATTATTATTATTATTATCATCATCATCATCAACAGGGTCACAGAAACAGAGACATGACATTTTCGTTTGCTTTTTTTTTTTATTATTTCCAAAATCAAATTAACATAACTAAGAATGGCGAATGATTGCTTTTTTCCTGGGGCAAATTTAACTTAAAAAAGCAAATCACATGAAACATGGGCTATGAGCAATAAATACATTACATACAAGAACAAAAACAGTTACCAACCAAAGAAAAAAGACACACAAGCTGATGTGAAGATAAAAAAAAAGAAAATACAAAAGGCGGCAGCAATGATGGCTACATTAAATAGGCTATTTGTATGGAGTTGGCAGCACTACACTAACAAACAAAGCAAACCTCTATTTTTATATTTATGGTGTGAAAACAAACAAACAACAAACAAAGCCTCTGGCTCTTATAGTTTAAAGTGCACATCGTGAACTTTTAAAGTTGCAAAACAAAATTCATTTTTACAAAAAAAAAAACATAAATCACAACAAAACTCATTTCATAGCTACAAAAACGTATTTACATTATCAAATATAAGCAATTATCCATAAACTTGTGATTTTTTTGTGGAAGACAGCTTTTTGGTTGGAGGGACGTGGGAAATACCCGTGGCAGTGCTGCGCGCGACATGGCAGAGGGGTCTTCCAACCACGTCTCCATGGAGACTGAAAAATTATAGGATAGATATTTATTGGCAGAATCGAATTAGGCCTTACTCACATTTTTAAAAAAGATCTTTAAACGATGCAACATGTTAAATTAAACATTAAACTTCTTTTTCTTTTATTTGCAAAAAGCAAGAATTTCTCTTACAAACTCATTTCGTCAACGCAGGACTATCGCTATGATTGACACGTCTTATGGACATTACTTCACTGTAGGCTATAGAGAAACTTCGCTATACTGTGTCTTTATGTGGGAATTTAGAAGGAAATTGTGCGGTGATGGTGTGAGGGCAGCTTCAGTTCTGAAAGATCGTCTTCTTCACTCGAATGAAGCTCCATCGCTATTTCATCCGAGTCACTGAAGTGGGAGTGCGGGGAAAACTCTCCGTCGCTCCGGGGAGACGCTTTCCTCCCATTTGCAAACTGCGAACTGCCCGCCCGAGCAGATGCCGAAGGAGACGGGGAACACATCGCTTTTTCAACTCTAGTGGAAAACGAACTTTCGTCGAAGGAGGAACAGAAGGGCACCCCGCTGATGTGCACAGGTAAGCTGCTACCTGAAACGGGCGCAGGGTCCGCTGCTCTGCAGGTTGAGGGAGACTGAGAGGCCCTGTCCTTTATCCCGTCATAACCAGCGGTGGACGAGAGCATAATGTCACACTTTGGCGAGCTGGTGTTGTTGGAGATGTCGTTATTACTGCTGCTGCTGCTGCTGCTGCTGCTGGAGGAAGAGGAGGAGGACACTGGACCTTGGAGAAGCTCGGCGAGGGCGTTGATGTAAATCTGCGCCATCTGCAGAGTTTCATACTTCGAGAGCTTCTTGTCGTTGTCAAACGCTGGGATGACGCTGCGCAGCTCATCAAACGCATGGTTGAGCCCGTGCATTCGCCTTCTCTCACGCGCGTTGGCGGCCACTCTCCTTTGCCTTTGAATCCCATTGACAGGCTTGTGGGAGGGGGCTCTCTGTCTCACGGAGGCCTCCTCTTCGGGCCCGGTGAGGGTGCCTTTAAGGCGACACAACTCCCTGACTTTGAGAGAAGAAGACGTGAGGCTCTTGGTAGGTTTTCTGTAGCTCTGTGGGCTGGGATGGCCTGAGGAACCCGGGGAGCCAGTCTCTGAAAAATGAAAAGAAATTAAGCTACACTCTGGGTTGTGAAAAAAGCGTATCAGTACTATTTTAGACAATAAACTCGTTACAACTTTCCAACTGCGCAAAAAACGTTATAATTTACATAAAGGCAGCGCTCCTTCTGTTTATATTTAACTTCCAGAGCTTGATAAATTACATCAGTTACCACCAATAGCCCCTGCTGCCTGTTGCATGAGCCGGTTTTTAGATAATAAAAGCTGCTCAAAAGTTGCACGCACTGGTGCTGTTCCTCACCGTGGTAGGAGCCGGTACTCGGACATGGCGAGTGCCGCAGGTAGTCGGGTGAAGTGGCGTGTGCCGCACAGGTGCCAGAAGCGGAAGCCAGCCAGGCGCGTGGGTCGCTATCGCTGTCCACGAGCGTCAGCCCAGGTTCGTAGCGGGACTCCTCGAACTGTTGCTTCCCTCCCCTCTCCACCTCTCTGGGGCTCCCACAACTCTGCTGCCGCGAGTGCGTGGCCGGCGCCTCACGTGCGCATTTGCTCCAGCCCTCCACAGTTAGGACATCCATGATTCCCCCCAAGAAAAACACTGTGGAGAAAAAAGTTATCGGAGGCACGCACAGCTATGTTGTCTCACCGTGTGAATGTGAGTGTCGCGTGCGAGACTCCTTCTCTGGTGTCTCAAGGCGCGGCGTCGGTTTAAAAAGCGGCACGCGCCTGGAAGCCCCCCTCCTCGCGTCGGTCGCGTGTTGACGTCCAATGAGAAGTCTCGGTAAAGCCCGAGAGAGGCGATTATGACCCCCCGACGGTGGACTGTTTATGATAACGTTACAATTTAAGGGGGTGTTTAACACAAGGGAGGTAAGGGGAACCTCCCACAGGACGCACGTGCAAGTGATGACGGTTTTTAGGTGAAGAGCGTGGACGGGACAAGAACACCTACCTGCTTCTGAGCCCGTGTTACATCTCAGGAATGACGCAGAGTAGGGAGAGGGTTAAAGAGGCGCATGGCAAGGTTCAAGTGGTTAATTTGCTACCCACGGCTGTGGAAGCGGCGACTCGGTTAGTTCATTTAATGCTTTCCACTATAAAACCGCTTCAGCCAAAACCAAACTGCTGGATTTCACCAGTAGCAGAAATGAACAAAGTTGAGGAAGAAAAGTCGTGGGTAGATGAAGCGTGACCAAAAGCCAAAAAAGAAAAAGAAAAAAGAATGTAGCGGTTCCTGGGGCTCGCGCGCTCATTCATTCATTCATTCTCAGATCATCTCCAGTTTCCATTTTTCTTTTGTAGAGGCTCTAAAACCTTTTGATCCAGCTCTCGGAACCGCCCTTTCGGTAAAAAAGGGCTTCACAGGGAACGGAAACATGAGTAGGGGTCTCAACACTGTTTCCATACTGACACAAGTGGCGCGCGGTTGAAGGGTTCTCTCGCGCGCGCACACACACCGACGTTATTGCCAAACTTCACCATGCCTTCTATAAGATAGGCGACCTTTAGAAAAACGAAATACGGCTTTTAAAGCTACAGTTAAAAAAAATCAACGGGAAGCAAATTGAACCACGTTCAGTCTGATGATCAAAGGAGCCGTGCTTACCGAGATGTAAACTTTAGGCATCTGGCAAAATAGCAAGAGGGTGATTGCTGATGGGAAATGGGCTCAGCGCAGTCAATTAGAAGGATTAGAAGGATATGCACAAGATCGGTGTATGGGACACAAAGATCAAGAGATGCAAACCCGAATGTAGCTGCCAAAGTATCCTGGTAATATTAAAAAAAAATCTAACCAAATTCAAATGAAATAAACTTATCAAATAATAAAAAAAAAAAAATAAAGAATTCTTTTTTTTTGCGTTTTCATTCATAATCCGCGAGATATCCACGACACAATATATGGCAAGGAATTGTGTGAAGGAACCCCATAATTTCAGAGATAATCCGACATCAGTCTTTTCCATTTTTTATTCATGTATTCATCATGGGGACGTCTTGCGGGCTAGAGGTCTGGCGCCGAGCGTTTGCCCCCTCTTCCCACCTACGAGCCCCCCCATCTAACGGGCTGTGCCGGGCTCCTGAAGCTACCGACAGGTTGGATATTGTAGCTGACGATTATTAAAGTGTCGCAGCCACAATGGAGACTCTATGTTCCATTGGTCACGCCTGGGGGGCTCCTCGAGGGAGAGTGGCGGGCTCCCATTCCAGTGCGCGAGAGGAGTCTGCGTGCTGCCCCTTCTCATTCCCATCTCCCTGGAGACAGGGGCGCGACGGGCACGAGACTGGGGTGAGGGGAGCTGGACAGGGATTTCAAAACGTATCTGCGTTTCAACTAAATCACCTAAACCCGCATAGATCAGGGATTGCTTCGGATGAAGTAATCTTCTAAATGTGTAACTTTAAAATAGGAAACAACGGAGGGGAAGCTTCCTGTTCCCGAAAAATGAAGATCATGGAATTTAAATACTTGATGTTTTAATTGGAACTCACTGGAACTCATCCATTTTACCTACAGGAGCTGTGTCAATAAAACTCGAAATTAACAGCATTTCAACTAGACTCCCTTCATTATAGCTAAACCAGTATAGACTTAATCTTTAGTAAAATCATATTTAACAAAGCTTTGTGCGTGTCTATATTATTTTCTTGAGGCTTCTCATTAAATATATAGAGATCTATTACAAGTTATATTTTATGCCATAAAAAGAATCCATAGTTGTTTTAGAGTCTATAATCTATATGCTTCCTCTTCAAAAGGGTGAAATGTGAGTGGTTAAGTCTACATTAAGTTGCTTACAGTGATCTCAGACCTTTAGTTCAAATTTGCTGTGGCTCAGCTGTGTCCATCACTGTCTTCCATTAATTCTAATTAGCTCTGGGAATGCCTGACAACCATTCAACTCATCACTGAGTGCTAACAGTAAGTTCAGAGAGACACTTGTGGGAGCTATGTAGTGCCACTATCTGGTTCACAAAGGCTATTGCAGTGTAATGCTCCAGTGAACTTGACAGCGGTCATCCTTAGCAGGATCTCTATCCAGCTGTTAACAGCAGTATATGGGCCTTTGAAGTGATAGCCTATATAGGAAAGACACAAAAGCTTAGCTCAGGCTTGAACTTCACACGTATTCCACACATGAAATGAACTCACAAAACATTTGTATCCACTTCTATCATGATTCTGATATCCAGTATCTGGATCAACGCTGCCGTAAAATACATGAAAACGGTGAAAGCTGTGAATTTAAATCTTTAGATGCTTCCTTTATAAGAAAAAAATGTGAAGAGTTTTCCCTTGTGTTGGGAACCAGGAAGTGATATGTTTAGTGCAGTGTTTCTCAGTCTGTGGTGGGATTTAGAGCCACTGCAGGTGGGACACAGCCAAGCATGTTAGAAAAAAGCAAAAGTGACACTATGTAGAATTACTTTTTTCCTCAGAAATAAACAATAGTTTGCTGATGTTACTGTGCTAATGTTTACATCACAGAGAATTCATCTGGTTGTTTTTATATTGTAAAGAATTGATGAAAGTCATGGGGCAGGGGGAACATGCCAAAATAAGTTTGAGCACAGCTGTTTAATGTAAGGAACGATAAATATCCTCTTCTTTAACTAATTATTCACAAACTGTTGTGTTTTTTCATGTTGAATTTTGAAGTGTGACTTTCCTCTGATGGTTGTCTACATTAGCAAAGACAACAAATACCATCCCACTGTAGAAAACCTGTTTATTAGACAAATTATACACAGAAAGCTTTGCCACTTGTAACAGAGGCCCCAGTTTGTTCGGTTTTTGAATAATATGCAACACATACAACAAAATAGGCCTATATTAAATACTGTACATCATAAATTTTTGAAAATTATCAAGTAAATCCTGTAGTTCTATGTATGAAATTAAAAATGTTAACAGATAGCAAAACAGCAAGTTTGTGCATGCTTTCTTTTTAGTGAACTTGCCACTTTTCGTTATTTAGCTAGCAAATAATAAAATGAACTCAGGATGACATGAGAAAAGCAAACGGTTCGTGTGTGTTCATGTTTACCATGGGCAAGACAAGGGAAAAGCCAAATGCAGCAATGTGACTGCTCAAACTCAACACCAAAGCCCAATGTGATATACTCTTTTCTTTTTGTTAAACAAAAATAGCATTGACATGTAAAATATACATTTTTATAATGTCTCTTTCGTTTATACTAAATAAAAATTTTTAAATGTCTGTGTCCTATTTGTCATTCGATAGCCATACTGTAGCCTAATATAAGAAAAGAATGCCTAAGAACGCTTGCTTCAAAACACTGTGGCGTGACTGAATTCTCTACACACAACATTTTGCAGTTTTAGTTCTTTAAGATAACAAACTGAAAACTTGTTCTAAACAACTATCGTTATCAATTATTAATACAGCGTTAGTGAAAAAGGTTTGGTTCCGTTTTACCAACCCCGCCCACCCCCCTCCCGTGACCCATAAAATATTCCTTTAATGCTCTCAGTGTACCATTCCCCACCCCAAAATGCACCTTAATGGTCTCATTTTAATTAATTGGCACTTAAAAAAACAAACAAACAAACAGACACACAAACAAAAAGTTATATAAACAGTACCCTTAACATGAAAAGTATGAAACAGAACCGCATTTTGGACTCGTCTCGCAAAAGGCAGCCATTGAGTTGTGATGGCCTTTGGATCTTCATAACTTTCCCATCACCCGCAGCACAACCACTGATCTGTTCTTCTTAAATAGTCCCAGTACACTGATATATTGGGTTTAACTGGAAGCTGGGAGGTTACAGCGAACTAGTTGTCACGTAAGGCCTGCACTGAAGATGCTGTTGCAATGGCTTCTCCTCAACACAAAATAAAACTCCATTTCACCACTTGAACCTGATAAGAAGTGATTCATGAACTTGATGACATTACAGAGTGACATTTTATCTTTTTTTAAACACCCGAGCCATGGTAGCACTAAAAGTAAGCAAAACAAAGAAAAAACAAAAATCAAACGTCTGAATGACTTAATGATGCAAAACCAGAGACTACAGCACTCATTTAGCAGTTTTTCAAAATTTGCTGAAAAATAAAAAAACAACATAGACAGCTTAGAACAATGTTAATTTTTTTCTTGTACTTCCTGACCAAAACACATTCCACGCATTAAAATCTATTTTTTTTTTTCCAAAAACAAAATTCAATAAAAGACATATAATAAGCATAAGCTTTTTGAAGTCTTTCAGCTTGTCCTTTATGGGTTTTTTTAGTTTTTTTTTTTAAGCTGCTTTTTACTATACCTCTTAGAGTCAGATTAGAGGATCTCACCTTGACTTGAAAAGCAGATAGCACAGTACAGGTGAGAAAAGAAAAGGTCAGATCTACATACAATCACTTACAGGTCTGTGGGCACTGGTACAGTGCAGTGGGATTGACAAAGAGTTTAATGTGCATCAGAATGGTGAAAACAGTTTCAAGCTGATGCACCAAAAAAAGAAAAAAAATGGCAGAAGTAGTTTAAGATTGATGCACCAAACTGGCAATTTCTACAGTGTCATACTGTTGCACTGTCATGGCATTTCAACAGTTTCCAGATCGATGCACCAGGAAGGTGTCGCTATGTGTTCAGCCTTCTCTTTAGTCAGGCCACAGTGTGGACACCATCTTGGAGATGATTACAGATTTAGAGCCCCAGGTATTGGTGAAACGCCACCAGAAAAGAGAAAACAGCGTGAAAAGGCAGAGTTAAACTGGCGAAGTGGAATCTTCCAATATTCATTGAGTTGGGGCCTTTTCAAAACACTACACGGGCTGTGTACTGTATGTATTCCGAGGGCCACTGACAAAAGTATATGTGTTTTATATACCTTCACAAAATAACAGCCCCATAATTGCTTAGTAGTAGAAGCCCCTTTGAAGTTGTTTCATGGCTAAAGAGATCACCAGTCATCCACAAATGACAGCCCTGGAGCTAACAAGAATATAAGAGTATTTCCTGGAGCTGAACTAGTATAAACTAAACCCTCCGAGACGGGAGTTTAGATAGTAATAGGAGTCAGGTTGTTTCATCAGATCCCGTAACATGAGGCAGATCCCATGTCATAAAACTGAAACAATAAAAAAAACAAGATTCCCTTTCACACACATCTCAAAAATAATCCCCCAATCACAAGAACAACAACAATAAAGCAAAGAGTCAAGCCCCCTCCCGCACCCTTTCCCCTCTTGCACCTCACCACCGTGGTTTGCACAAATGAGGAACACCCCAACAGACTTCCACCTCCTTTGACTTCCCCATGTATAAAATAGACACCCCTGGAAACACCCCAGCTGAAACTGAAAACAGAAAGATTCCTATGTACACAGATCTCCACCTTCTGACTTTCGAACTTAGCCACATCATATCTGTTCTACCACCTATGACTGACTAGAACCACCTCGCCTCCTCCTGCATATAACTCTTCTTCCTGAAACAACCTTAGCAACTCCTCATATGGAGGTGCCCCTGTCTGGATCATTGCCATAGCCAAAGTTGGGTCCTGGACCTGTGGGCTGGTAGGGAATGGAGGACATTGTTTTAATGGGGCTGCGGAAGAAGCCACCATTGGGGGCCCTCTGCCTGAAAGGGCCCACCCCACCAGTCCGGTGGTCCTGGAGGACACCCCCGCCACTGCCACCGCTACTGAAACCAGCAGAAAATCCAGCGGCGGCTTTGGCAGAGAGGCTACGGCTTAGGGTCTGGATCTGCTCAGGGATGAAGGTGGTGGTGGTGATGTGGGTGTTGCGGAAATCGCTGATCTGCTCAAGCGCCTGGCGGGCAGCAGGTAGCGCATCCATGTCAAGGGGTGTTAAATCGACGGAAGAGGTGGAGAACTGCTTGTGGGGGCTTTCGTCCTCGGTGCACAAGCTGTTAACCCGGCGGTGTAGGTGCTCCAGGTCGATCTCCTTATCGTCCTGTAGGTGGGGAGGGGCAGGGAAGGAGTAGAACGGAGAAGAGGTGATGGTAAATGGAAAGAGGGGAAAATGTTAATGGGAAGTGAGGGAAAATGGAAGAAGACGTTTGAAAGGAAAGGCGAGTAGGGATGGGATAGAAGAAAGATCGAGGGACAATGTTTAAGAATGGGAGATGGAGATAAGGAGATATGGAGAAGGACAAGATAAGAGGAATGCAAATGGGAGGGATAAATTGAGGAAAGTTGGATAAAGGAAGAGAAGGAGGTAAAGGGAGTAAAGGAAAGGAGTGAGGGTAGTGCAAATACAGGAGTAAGGAAGAGAGGAAGAGAACAACAAAGGAAACAGAGTATGTGCAGAGAGGACATAGTATGGGGTGTATTTGTATTCAGCAAAAGGGATGTCATCCATCCAACCAGTATAAATGGTTATTAAAAATAATAGTGAAAGCAAGAGAAAGGTGTTAGACAAAGCAGATGGTGAAACGATGAGGGCGGGACAACAAGCAAACATGACACACGATTTCAAGTCGTTGTATTTGCAATAGTTCAGCACAAAAATGTTTTGATGGCCACAGGGAAACATGGATTTGGCAGGAAGCGGGGAGAGCAAAAAGAGAGGAGGGGAAGGATGGAAGGGAAAGATAGAGAAGCACACTCTGAGCTGTGGTCAGGATATTGGAAGAGAGAAACATACACACACTTGTACAAGGTCTGTAAGGGAGTGCAGATAATCTGGAATACCAGCAGGAAACACACTGCAGTCATGCTGTGTGCTCTGTGATTCCAGGGTGTTAGGTCAATTATCAAGCAAGCATTACCATACATTATCTACTTAATCTTCAAATACAACTTATTCTATGCAAGACAGTTCAAATGTTGGACAGTACCTGACTTTGTCTTATGTATTTTACCTGGTTCATTATGGCCACTTTGATAAGGAAAATTCACATTGAGATTAACATCTCGTAAATTTGGTACCAGGCCATAATTTATTGCTGAAGTTCTTCTTTTTTAGGATTGCATCATTAACTTAAATCAAAAAATGTCTAACAATTAACAATCTTAACAATTCCACTTGAAACACAGCAAATACATTAACTTAAGCTTTAACTTAACTTACAGTATCAGTTAAATGAAACTTATAAAGAAATATGACTATATTCACATTTACTTATATGATAACTTATCCACATAGTCTAAAAAATGGTAACACTCAGTGAGAGGTGTTTCATGCTTTTACTGCATAGGGTAGGGTGGATAGTAGTGCAGGGGAGTTCAGTTTGCAATGAATGAGGTGAGCACATAGACGAGAGAGGGCTCAGGTGAGCAGAAGACAGTGCTGGAGAAGTTTCCACAACTTTTACGTTGTTCATTGTCCACAAACGTGCCAGTGTGCTTCTGTAGGTTTTTAGGTGGTGAGATGAGGTAAGGTTTTCTGTCTCAGAGGTAGGTGAGGTGGGAGGAACCACATAACTTGGATGTTTCATTTTTGGTGTTTTAAATTCCAGGGTAGTATTATTTAGGTAACGTCATACAGGGTTTTTGTGATGATAGGAGTCACATTAATACAGGTAGGGGGGATAGAGAGTTTTACTGACCGTGTCCTTTGGGTCTGGGGGATTCTGGAGGGGGCTCTGGCCCTATTGTATGTAGTTCACAGGACGAGGGGACCAGGAGTGATGCCCCATCTAAAGGAGGGACAGTGGGAGGAAGGAGAGGACGAGGGGGCGCTAACGTCTGTCGTGAAACTATCATACAAACACTAAAAGTTTGAGTTAGGGGACATCAACGGGGCAGTGTTGGTACAGAAAGAAATGCGGGGGAGTTGAAAGAGAAGAGTGAATCACAAATGGTCAGCCTGCTGTCTGTGAAAGGAGACTAATGGGTAACTGAGTGAACAAAAGGGACTGAAGCAAGGAAAAATGGAAGGTTTCTTTCCTCTTTTTTAAGAAGATCCCAGAGCCAGATCTGACTACAAGATTATGTTATACTGTGAAGAGTGTAACATTTCCCAGCATCACAAGATCTATTATAACATTACATAAGATATAGCAACACTAAGTCACTTATTAAGAACTATAATGGCCTATAAGTAAAATAATTAATGTAAAACTCAAATTTTTCAGTCAAGGCCATATTTGAAGAACAATGTTTGGTTTAGACAGAATATTTTGTGGCTTCATTTGGGATATAAAATGTAGCAAAAGTCTCTGTGACCTAAAAATAAACACTTCGCTGACCTGACATACACATTTATCTTAGAAAGATGGTGCTTAATTTGCCTCAAAATAGAGCGACAGCACCCTCTCGTGGTATAAAGGCATGATTGCACAGTTCAGCTGGCACCATGCCAGATGACAAAACTTTTTTTTTTTCTTTAAAATGAGGTACTTCTGCATCCGGCATTTGCACCATTCTTCCTGATTTTCATTATATCTCTTAATAAATAATCATTCATATTGACATTTCAAAAACACATCGGGCTACAAGCATTAATAACCAATTATATATATTTTTTTAAATCTTCTATTGTATATATAACCTTGGGGTTGGAGGTGAGGTGGTGAAGGTTGTCATTCTCATTTTGGGGGTGAGCTCGGAGGGGTTTGTGGGTTCGAAAGAGTGCTGGACAATCAGGGCGCAGGGAATGTCACAGCATGCTGGGGGCTGGTAATGGGTGGCTGTAGGGGCAGTGGTGTTGGCAGTGTTGGGGGTCTGGTTCTGGGTTTGACCGCCCAGGGCAAGGGGGTGCTCGCTGGGGTTGTGAGAACATGGATCGGCAGCTTGCCTGGCAGATGGGCCATCTGCCTGTGTCTGGTGTGAGTGTGTGATGTGCAAGCGCGTAAGTGTGTAGGTTTGAGAGAAGAGAGACAGAAAGAGAGCGGTGGAGTGAATCATACGCATGTATGTGTGTTTGTGTTCATGCAAGTTGAGTGAGAAGATTAAAACAAGAACCCCGCCAAGGAAGAAGCCAAATTGATGCACAGGCAGACGAACGGAAGACGGGCAGAGACGGAGAAGGGGATGAGTGACAGACAAGATCAGGCAGATGGGAGGACGGTAAGGTGGAGGAGAGAGAGAAGGAAATTGGAAAGACAGATGGGTGGGGGGTGAGTGAGAAGAAAGACATGGCAGTCAGTCAGCACACACAGTTAAGCAGGTCGCTCTGTGTTTTGTCCTCAGAGAGACATTCACACAGTCGTTATATACCTGGAAAGGGGAGATGTTTAAATGCCATTTTGTATTGCTCTCTCCCTCTCTCTCTTTCTCCCCCTCGCCCGCTACACCCCTCAACACAGAGTACTTATCTACAAAAACAAAGCAAAAAGGCAATATGAGAGCTTTGAGCCACAGTGACACAGATCATTGTGTAGAGGTAGAACAAGAAGAGTGGCAATTCCCATCCAAACCACCAAGAAAAAACAAAAGAGAGAGCGATAAGAAGTCACCTGTTTTGTGTGTATCAAAGAACCTGATACACAAGGAAGTGCCAGCTCCTCTCATGCTAAATCTACACAGTCAAAACCACAGATGTTACCATTATGGAAGAGTTCTGACAGTGATTGTGATGTGATTTCCGAAGTTCCTCTCAGATTTGAAGTTTTGAAGATTGAGTCCAATGACAGAACTCTTTCATACAAACCTCTGGTTGAACATATATATGTGTGTGTGTGTGTGTGTGTGTGTGTGTGTGCATAGGCAAAAAGGGGTAAAGCAGCACAGCCACCCTGTTATGAATGAAATGGGCTTCAGACACTCATCTAGAAAGAGCTTGTCAAAAAAAGCATCAAGAGCAACTTCTAAAGTAACGTTAAGGGTTGATCAGTTTTAGCCACCCTTGTGACCATTAGCACATAATGAATTCAGAAATCATGCCTGTGCCTTAAGAATGAACATGAACTGCAGTCATAACTCATTTGAGAAGAGTGAATGACTGTAAAAAAAAACCCCAAAGAACTGCAGGAAGGACTTGCAGGGAGACTGTTAATACACAGTCATACAAACTCCCCTTTATTTTCCCTACATAATATCCTTTTTAAGTGTGCTCAGGATGAAATTAATATCATTGGTTACTCACACGAGTCAGGCCTGTGGAAGTGTGTCTTTGTGTATTTGTGAGTGTATAAGCCCGATTTAAAACAAAGAAACAAAAAAAAAAACCTCTTAAGCAAACTCTATGCACAGAAGCAGGCTCATAGATAACAATGTCAGCCATTCCACAACACAGAACACAACAGCAGCATGAACACCGACAGCTCACAGTCAACACAAGATACAGCGTATAGTATGAATATGAAGGCATGTAAAGACATGTACAATATGTGATTATGCATGTTTTAATATTTATAAGAAACACAGAGACACAATTAGTTGTATTAGTGTTTGAACAGTGAATTGCTGATCGTCAGGTATGCAGAAAGCTTGTATGGCTGTAGGTATGTGCAAGTGAAGGCGCTGCGTTGGCCAAATGTTTGATGGATGAATGTAGTCATGATTTGTGCAAGTGATTACTTTTTATGAGTGGTTTGCATTCATCATAGGATGCTCATGTGGCCCGCTAAGAGCAAAACAACCCGATTCTTCATTGCTGCTGGTGAATGGACGTACACCCGGGCCAACGAAGCATGTTTAATACAAATTGTATACCTTGATTTTAATGGGTTTTTATGACATGGCATATCTTACGCAAAGTTTGAGCATTCGTCACTTTGAGGCAAGCCTGACATGATGGAAGAGGTGAGCTAAAACCGAGGCAGCAATGACGTGTATGCATGCACGCATGAGGGTGAACTCAAAAGATCTATTTAGGTGTAAAGGAGGCCATGTTCATGTATCATGGGCGACAAATCTGGATTTGTCTTTGATGTTCTTTAATCAGACATGATTACATGTATAAGTGCACTTTTTAGTACAGAATCTGGAGATGTTTGTCTCCTTTGACAAACATCTGTGGGAGGAGCGACCTATCTGATCACCCCAGTGACATATTTACACTTAGAGTGTTTCTCAGTCGTGTTTTATCTTTTTTCACTTGTAGAGGAAATCATTCAAACCACCGGGTGGCAGATATCAAAGTGAATTCTCTATAAAGATAGTCTATAAATTGTATGCTTACTGGACAGAGTAACTAACTGTGTTGGAGTAGGGCAGTGGAAAGAGTCCTCGTGCCAAGTCTGCACTCCCAATGTATCTTTCAGCTGCCAGTGCATCTTACTAAGCCAATTTTTCTGTGCCCACGCATAAAGAGTGGGTCACCAGGCTTTTCCTACTTTATGTGAAGCTTTCAAAAATGAACAAAGAGCCACACGCTCTTGACCCGTTGTAATGGTTTCAAGTGGTTTCAACATTCACTCTGACAGTAAGACAGAGGCCATCAAGTTCTTTATTTAAACTGTTAGAAAGTAAAGCATGGAGTTAATTACAAGCTTTATGGCTTGATTCACTTTATTAATTTAACTTTTGGAAGCTGACTTTGAACGCACTAGGCTTACTCCACTGGCCATGACTAAGGCCAAATTGCATGCAGATGCAGAGATTTCCCAAGTCGATAAATTGCAACATATGCAATTTATCTAATTAGCTGCTTTGAAGTTGACTTAAATTTGTCTTCCTTCCTCCACTGAGTCAGGACATGCTGCAGTGGTCCCAGCTTGACACTCTCCTGTTCTGTTCTCAGCAACCGTCTTTGCAGCTGGCTGCCCGTTTGAAAACACTCTGCACAGATGGTGATTTGAGATCAGAGTGTGGCATTTGCACAGTTTTTGCAAGACACGAAATACCATTTCGGCCAAATAAAAATGTCCAACGAGGCGAATTCTATTTTAAACTTACCTTTGTAGACAAATATACATTTTTCTTCATGTTTGACTATGAAAGCTCTAATGTTCAAAGCTGCGGTGAAACATAATTATCTGATAGTCATATATGGATGCACATAGTTCACACGTAGGGCCAGTAACTCCTCAATGAATTTCATGTTTGGTGAAAAGTGATGGTAGAAGCTGCGCGGAGAGTGAAAATAGAGAGCTTGAAAGACAAGTTCACATCCTGCCTACATTTCCCCCTCCACGTCTATCATTGAGTGAGCTGACCACGCTTGTTAGATTGTTGGTTTCAGAGAGGCTGCGAATGGGAAACGTGTAGGTGTCGAAGGTTTCAGATGCTGTTCGATGATCCGGCAGGCACTGCATTTGAAGCATACTGACTCCTTTATGTTCAGCGGTTGCTCTGGGCAAACCTTGAGCTATACAACAGCAATCAATAGGTCAATGCTGTGACAGGGTGAAGGATGAATGTCAGGGGTCAGCCATCAAAAACAATCACGGCTGACTGAGCCAACTTCATTTCAACACGGAGCCGGTGAATGGACTATTTTAACGATGCTCTATTAGTCTGGTCTTAACTTTGATATCCCATCTGTTTGCTCCCACTGCTTTACGAGGGCTTTGTTTTGATTCACACTCAAATAATATCTCACTCCCTCATCTACACAACTATTGGTTCTCACTGACATATATCCATTATGGTTATATAACATCCATATTAAAGGGAAAGTGTCTTAACATGTTAAATATAAGATCACCAGATCCAGCTGCCACCCATGACATGCATCCAACTAAATTGATAATAATAGTGAGTTCTCTGTGACTACCTGAGTCCTTGATATGTAAAACCTTTATTCTCCACAAAGAGAATCAAATGCCTGCTGTCCTTCCTGTCGTCATTGACGCGATTCCACTCCCGTGTTCAATCTGGGGCTGATTCCACTGGCTGCTCTTAGTGGTTAATGAAGATAGCAGGGGGGTTGGGGGTGTGTGTGTGTGTTTGTTTGTGTTTCAGCTGAGCCACACTGGGCTTAACATGACTTTGGGTCAACTCAAGGTTTGGTGTCTTTGTGTCTGCTCAGTGGCAGACATGACTACTGGTCTGAATGACAGATTAAAGCTGCTAACTGAGCCGGGAATTAGAGGTAGGGGGTACATTGTGTGTGAGTGTGTATTTAAAAAAAAAGAGAGAGAGAGAGCTAGAAAAAAGCTGACTGATAATAAACAATGAAACATTGGCATCTTGACTAACTGCCAATGTTGCATATGTTGCCATCCGACGCATGTTGTGGAAGAAGAGCTTACAATTAATAACTGTTTTTTTTCTTATTAGCTACAATGCTTAGGCAGGAACTCAACTAAGAAATATACCATCTCTGCCTCACTTACATCTAGAATGATCTCTACATGAGTGCGAGCATGCTGGGTAAACATCTAATACATTTAACTTGATTTACCAAAGCAATTAGATGATAGAAAATGAAATTACAGCCTCAGTATAGAAGAAACTAAATAACAGTCAAGCAGAGAGGACTGCAGTCAACATGTTGCTCTATTTTCACCGCAGCTTGTAGTCAGCTTAATGACACATTATACCAGATGCATGGAAAACTTCCCATATGACCTTATAGCTCGCTCTTACATATTCAGAAAAGAGCACAAAGCCCTTCATAACATTAGCAAATCAAGCCTTAAATTGATTAAGTCTTTAAAGAGGAAAGAATCAACACTGAGACCGAATGTAACTGTGCAATTACATTGATCAGTGGACGAGGAGCCTGAAGGATGTGTAATAAACACAACTAAACATTTGTTCCCATTGAGCCGTTGCAGGTGCTATATTGGAGTGAAGTGAACAAAGGTGCTATAAGTCCAACTTTCAGGTTTTGTGCCAAACAGTCTCGTGCACATTAGCCGATGAGGCGCATTGTTCAAACAACAAAACACCCCTCTGCTCTCCTCTAGTGTAATTCTGCCCTTCATGTTACAGGGCATCACCATTTAAGTTACTAAATTACCATAACTAGAGAGAATTTAGATATTGTAGCGATGCAGTAATTTTCTGATGACATATCAATGTTCTCCACATTCACTTAATGATTTATAGAGTTTTCAAGCTAAAACTTTCAACTAATTGACTTTCCAGATGAGTAGTGTTATTGGTGTTTTATCATGAAAAGTAACCTGAACAGTCTCTAAATCATCCTGACTGTACAGTCACAGTTTCCACTCCCCCTCTATTTGTCATTTTTTCCAAATTATTCTTAGCGGAATTTTAAATTAGCGTGACACCGGTGATTAAGGAGAGGGGACAGGCTTCTTTTACTTGTTTCTCGTCTTCAGAGTCACGCAGATAACAAATCAGTAGCCGAAGACATTTTTTTTCCGCAGCCCAAACATCAGTAACACATTATGTTAGACATTTCAAAACACCTCTCATCTGACTGCCAGTAAGATGTTTTTATGATGTTCTGGTTAAGAATCAATTTAGCATGAGTTTTTTTAAACCATTACATACGGGTTAACCTTAACCTGTCTTCATTAGACAGCCTCCTGAGAAAGGGGGGGAAAAGCAGCTGTTTGAAGCTGAAGTAATTTACCTGATGGGAAAAACATTTTCAGCTAAAAATTAATCTGTGCTGCTTCATGTCTCACTCTAATTTGCTGCAGATGCAAAAATAATAAACTTTTCAGCAAAAGTGAAAATATTATTTCACACATAGTTACATTTCTCTCAGTTCATCAATGGCATGTTTTGCATATGCATATATACTTATTAACAATTTCTCCTTCTGTTCTGGCAAACTGAGTTCGTGGATAAATCAGCACAGTGGTTGCAGCAATAGCTATCGCGTCTTTAAAGCAGATGAGCCTGATGAGTCTGTGTCAGGGCAAATTGTTGGATGCCACCAAATGTGGCATCAAAAGTAAAATACTACCATTTGGGCTTTTCTTTGAAGATATCAGCAGTTTTATTAATGAGGGAGCAAACAAAGCTACCATGTCACACATACCGCAGGGTTCCTACCAGAAGAAGATGTTACCAGAGTCATTTTGATTGCCTCAAATGATATTCCTGCTGAGGTGATCAACCACACACAGCCTGATTGGATATTTCACAGGGTGCTGCTGCTAATTTACAAGGTGGAGTGTTGCCACTGTTTAGTACGCTGGTATAAATATCCATGTTTAATACTGTGAGTCAGTGCTCTTTGGTCTGCAGCTTTCCAACAGGCCCTCTGGCTGTTTCTGTATTCTGCTTTTAACAGTGCCAGTGTCCTCTTTTCTCTCTCACAAAATATTAACTTAAAAATAAGTGGTTGATCATCCTGTTGACACTGATGCATTTGTGCCACTTTTATTTAGCTAACGCGATCAAAAGACCATTAATTAAGCATTAAAAATGAGGTGAGATTTCACAGGACAGCAGCTGTGGGAAACTAAATCCATTATAGGGCAAATATTCTCTAATTCTGAAAGAGTATAAAAAGAGTAATGACAACAGTTTATCAATAACCTGAGTCCAAACTGGGGTTGTATGTTTTGTATCAAATCCTGTAGAGGCTTTTGTGATGACAGAGTTAACCAGGCGTTGGTGCACGTGTGTTGGGCTTGCGATTTAACTGTCAAGATATTCATCTACTTGGACGTGTCACCCAGATCGTTGTCAGTTATTAATATTTGATTTTATTTGACATCACTATAAATTGGGAGTATACCGTAATGATGATTAAGTAGGACTAACACATGAGCGAAAAATTAACACTCACTTCAATTAACCTAAGTTTAATTTGCTGCTTAATTCAGTTTACACTGACATTCAATTTGCTTTTGGAAGACAATGTCTCTGGTTAATCATTTCGATAATTTGATGGTTACTTTAATTACAAAAACAATTGGAATTTAAAACATGACAGCATGTTTTATAAGCTAATAGTCTGTGTGTTCAGATGGTGATTGTGGGTAAAAGTAAAATGAATTGTTTTTTTCCCTCCACTGAGCTTCTGAAATCGTTGAAGTCGTGATTTACCTTTTTTGTTTTCTACCATTGTAGAGCTTTATATTCACAAGACTAAGCAAAAGATCAATGCCAGTTATATTACTGGAGAGCTAATAAAGGACTTCCAAAATTCTTTTTGACAGATTATGCAAAAGCATAGCAAATAATGCAGTTACAATGTGCGCCATAGAAAGTGTATTGCTGACACTGCTTATGTGCAAATTCACTTTAGGGGAAGTAACGTTGTGAACGAGGGTGATTTTCAGCAGTTTTGGGGGCTGTTAGAGTTCACGCCTCCCTTATTATGAAGTCTCTGCTCATGTGTTTGGTGCTCCTGCATCCCAAACTGGAGGGATTTGTTGATAACTTTAATTACATAATTATTTAAAGTCTAAACTTTTTGTTATATCCTTCTCCCCTTTCTTTAGCTTGACCTGTAAGTAAACCCATCCCCCATTCCATCAAAGTCTCTCTACTCTCACTTTACACTTTTTTCCCTGTCTTGATCCATCCATTCCCTTTGTTCAACCTATTACATATTTATGCTTTTCCCTTTTCACGGGATGAAAAGAGGTAGAATCTATTGTAGGTCCTGTACCTCCTGCTATATCATTGCTCCTCCTTTCAGTCACTCATCCATCACCCTACCTCCTTGGAGGGGACCCTGGATCCCTTCCTTCGTGACCACCAGCTTTCCACCATGGCAATGAGACAGGAAAGCACCACGCCAGCAGCCAGGACGCAGAAAACGCCAGCAAAGCTGTGGATATCAAGGGCACTGCCACGCTGTCGTGTCTGGACTGAACTGTAGAGGTCACAGGGGCTGTCCTTGGGCCACCACTTGAGTTTTAGTATATCCATGTCACCGTTCTGCTGGAGTTCCAAGATTCTAGGATATAGGCAAGGAAGGCAGGCATGTTAGTCATAAAATTATCCATCCATACTTTAAATAAGTACTTCAAAATCTCTGTTTAGGCATATTCAAATTTCTGGCAAATGGAAAATGTCAACACACACAAAGTTCATGTAAAAAAAAGAAAAGGAAATGTTCAGCAAGCCAGCAGCTACACAGAATTAGACTAATTAAGTAACTGATGGTATCTGAGCGACTTTTTAATGATTAAAGAGTGCAATCAAACACACAGCATGTTTGCATGTCACACAACCTGGCGACACTGCAGCGTTTCCTGCAGCTGCTGTAACTCCTCTCTTCCATTTGAGGGCAGTGTTTGCCAATTGAAATTCGCCCTGATCCCTGACAACCATATTGGGCTGTCAAACTCATTATGGCTAACATTAATATGTTTTGCAGCACAGCGAGAGTACACTGTCACAATGTCATTATGCAGCCTAGCTTTAGTCTCACGATTGATGGCTTCAGAGAGGATACAGCTCAGAGGTTGATGGGGTCCCTCTGTTAGCCTTCAGCTTATTATTTAACTGGGTCGTTCATTTCAGTTTGGAGGAGAGCTGCAGACACACAAGCGTATAGATATTTAACAGGTAATCTGGCGAGGAGTAGAGAGGGGCACAGAAAAAGAGAAAGAGAGGAGTTTGGGAATATGCATATCCAGTACCTTACAGACACATACACACTAACACAGAAAACAAATAGATTCATCAAAGACAAACTAAGCCTCCACACTGACTGGCACCAGGATTGTGAATGCACAACCAGGCGTGCACAAAGGTCGCACATTTGACTGCCACGCATGTTCAAACTGATTCGGGATTCATACATGTGCACATCAAGACAGATGCTTGCAATTATCTGCAGAACTTCCTGAGGGCAAACGCCTTTCTTGCAATTTCAATGGTCACACAAACGTCAGTGCCCATCTCCCCTCTTCGTTTTTTTCATCACACAAAACGGACAGAAATCAATCAAGAAATGCAAATGAGCACCGCAGTTAGTTTACATAATTAATTTCATTCACAATACCTAAAAAAAACAAAAACCCAAACAACATAGATCATTTAGATGTAAATCAGGTAAACATGCACGGCACGTCGCGTTATAGCAACGCCACTCTCATTTAGGGATGTTTTCTATGCTGGTGGGAATGCGTGGCACTGTACAGTTGCAATGGCAGCTATGACTGAAATTGATGGGGTGAAAAAAAAGGAAGGAAGAGAAATGAAGAGGAGAGGAAGAAAATAAGACAACAACAAACTAATTTGAACAGCAAATCCACCGACAGTCACTCGAATGAGAGATCATGTCCGTCAACTGTCGACTTGATTGTGCAATTGTTCGGCTCAAATCAGCGCAGATTAGTGCCATGATTAGATAAGACTTTGATAGTAATGATGCGGATTAGTCACTCAAATCGAACCGATCTGCATTGATAGCCATTATAGTAAACAGACACAACTGGCCTAGTCACGTCCTGGTTGTAAAACTCTCTCATCACATATCAACCGTGCATTTGTTTTCTTCTTGGTAACACAGCCTGCTCTGCTTCTTTTCCTTTCAAACATGTTATTAAACTACTTTTAGACTATGATATTGTATAACACAGGACTCCCAAATTGCTTCATGCTTGACCACTCCCTGCCCCCTTCTGAGTTAGACTCCTGATTGCTGAAGGAGCAATAGCCCCAAAACACTTCACTGTTGCATGCAGGGCGCACTGCTGAACTGCAAGTTAGCATGCCTAAGATTAGGTTGTTGAACCGAGCCCTTGTTTTGATTATTTTATTATTATTTTTTGTTTATTACACACATGGTCACACAGGAAAGAGATGCAGCAGATGCCAACTTTAAACAGGATCAGAACATCAGGACAGAAAAGCAAATATACAACAGAAAAAAGGCGACCTGAGTAAACACAAAATGTGAGTTTTAGATTATAATAATTACATCTATCGATGCCAAAAGGCAAGTGTGAAAAACCAATCGGCCCTTGAAAGTAATAACTAGTTCAATCAGACAGTTTACTTTTGAAATTATTCATTTCTGCATGAGAACATAGTTGCAGCTTAGTGACAACGTCACTGCCAGGAAGCATGGAGGACATACAAATTGGTGGCTGATGAGAAATTATTTCCAAGTGCCTACAGGCAGATTCTGTGGTGGAGAAGGGGTTGAAAGAGCCGACAGAGGCATTGTCTAGTCACAGGGATGGATGGGAATACACACAGCCTAAAGAAAATGCTAAATTGGGAGTATATGCTTGGTATATTACATAAACAGAGTGAGGCACGTTACGTGGTTGTGATGCAGCACAGCTCGACTTGTCTTGCCTGAACTGACTTGGAGGCTTTGTTCCATTTGTGGCACCTTTAACAGCAACAACTGCAGCTGAATACTGTCGGACATTGTTGGTGGGTTTGGGGCCCACTCTTCTCATAGTTCTGCAGCACAGGTTTGTGAAAATGAAAGGCTCTTTTGAGGTTACACCACAGCATTTCGCTGGGGTTCAATTCTAGACCTTAAGCCACCCCCAAGCGTTAATTTTATTCCCAACTCAGTCAGAGGTGGACTTGCTCTCATGCTTGTGATCATTGTCTTGCTGCATAACTGATTTGCGCTTGAGCTTTAACTCGCCCACTAATGATCTGATGTTATCCTTGAGGATTTTCTGCCAGAGAGCCAAATTCATGTTTCCCTCAATTATGGAGAGTTGCCCTGGCCCTGAAGCAGTTACTCCTACCTCTGTGTATGTCTGTAAGTATAATGCGCTTTTTATTTGTATAAAATTCTGTGTAGTCTGTGGTGTACAGCATATGTAGCAGGGGCTCCTGTCTTCTAAGTACTTCACCTCAGAAAATTCTCCCAAAACATATCAGACAAGCCTTCATTTTTTTCTGGGATTGAAGTGGTGTTCAATTCACCACTCTGTCATTTTGCCCAGTGTCTGTTGGATAGTGGAAACATGAACACTGAGATTTACTGAGGTGAGAGAGGCCTGTGCTTGCTTGGATGTTTTCCTTGTATCTTTTTAGACTTCCTGGATGAGGCACCGTGGCGCTTTTGGAGGAAGGCTGGCCACTTCTCAGAAGGCTAACTATTGCTCCAAGTTTTCTCAGCTTTTGAATAATCTCTCACACTGTGCACCGTTGGAGTCCAAAAGTCTCAGACATATTTTTGAAAGCATTCCAGAAGATGTGTTTCAGACATCTTCTTCCCTGTGTCTGGTGGATTTTTATTTGTTTTTTGTTTATTTGGTGTTGGTGTGCTACAGGTGGGACCATTTAGCATACACCATGCTTCTGAAAATTGTCTAATTAACTAATGAAGAGGGCTGGTAGTAATCAGGCCTGGATTTGTCCAGTTGAGCAGCAACCAGTTATCAATGCAGTGCCCAATTAATTTTCTTTTGGGAAAAAAAAGTGAGTGAAAGTAACATTTCTGCTTCAAATTTAAAACTTGTATTTTGTACTTACCAGGTTGGGTATGTTTAGGCTAGATGTAGTTGGAGTCATATAGGAGAAGACAGAGAAAAAGAATAAGAGGAGGCTACTTCTGGATTCTCCCTTGGGTCGTCACAGCAGGTAGCTCTGCATGTTTGTCATATTTTACACTGGATGCCCTTCTGGATGCAACCACAAAGGGGATTATAGGGGTTATATATTGATGTATATTTAATGACAAATGGAGTGATATTGTGCACTTTTAACTGTAGCTATAGGTATAATAAGTCAGCCAGTTATTCAACAACATATCACTCCTAAATATTTGTTGTTGTGGTTTCAGATATGGATTCACTTTTGTTCCATGAAGATGAGGGTTTTACTGCGAAAAGCTTTTTGTGTGCGCTGGAACTTGACAGTTATCCCTCAATGCCACAACGAGTCAGGACTCTTTCACTGTGATATTTTTTATTTAATGGACAGATTATCTGAGGCAAAGCCATTTGGGCAGTTAAACATTGTTTTATGAATGAGAACCTTATGAAAGTGTCAAGACCTACATCATATTTTTGGAAAATTTGACAGCGGTATGCTGTCACTCATATTACGCCCATTGCTTTTAAAGTTTTATTGATTGTGGGAAGGACATACTGTTAGGATGCCTGGGTCGTCGACCCAGGGTTTTTGAGTTTACGATATTATTTATACTGTCTAGTTTTTGGTTTCTTTAAGTTCTGTCTTATGGCTTAGGTCTCTGTCTTCTTTAGTTGCTCTGTCTCCCCTATCACCTGCATCCCCTTGTCTAGTTCGCGTCTATATGTGTATCCTAAGTTCCTATATCCCCGTGTTCAGTCAGTGTTTGTGTCTGCCCTGTTCCCACGTCTCTGTTCCCTTTGTAGTGCCTGCATATGAGTCTGTGTCTTTGTTCAGTCTGTGTTATGTGTTTCCTGTTTTACTTTGAAAGTCCATGTCTGATGTTAAGGTGTCTGGTTTTGCTTCCTCTTGTCTCGTTAGGCCTGATTTGCCCCAGCTGTGTTTCCCTCCTGTTACTCATTTCCTGATTGCTCCCTCTGTGTATTTAAGCCCTGTGTTTCTTAGTGTCTGTGTCGCGATCTACCGTTTACCAAGCTGTGTGTTCTGTCAGTCCGCCGGTATTAGTTTATTTTTTTGATCGTTTCCAGTTATGTTATATTTGAGTTTAACATTAAAACGTTTTTTTGAGTTTACATCTGTCTCTGGAGTCTGCACCTTGGGTCCTTTTCCTGTCTGCACACAGCCGCACCCAACACATACAGTCATGTGAAAAAAGAAAGCTTTCACAGGACTCAATGCAGTCCTACACCCTTACTGCTTCTATAGCAATTAAGAGGAAAGCAGCCAGGTGCTGATAATGAAACAAACTTAATTAACTGGACATCAGGAAGTGTGACCACCTCTGTAAAAGCAGAAGTTTTGGAGGTTTGCTTGTCTGGAGCATTCAGGTGTGTGTTAACACAATGCCACAACCTTCCTAACAAATTGACTCCAAGGTCATCCTGTGAAATGCACAGAGAAATTGTAAGAAACACAAAAGCAACTCTATAGGTCTCAGTTAGCATGTTAAATGGTAAAGTTCATGACAGTACAATTAGAAAAAGTCTGAATAAGTATGACATGTAAGGGAAACCAGGAAAAAGCCTATTTTCTCTAAAAAGAAATAACTTGCAATGTTGCATCTGAAGAAACCACAAGACTTCAGGAACACAGTGGTGATAATGTGAGCTTGTTTTGCAGCCACAGGACCTGGACACCTTTTAGTCACTGAGTTCTGCAGCACCAAAGGATTCTCGGGTCAAATGTGAGGCCATCTGTCTAAAGCAACAGGAGAGCAATCTCAAGCACAGCAGCAGATCTACAACAGAATGGCTGAAAAAGGAAGCGCCGAGGTCCAGACCACAACTCTATTGAAATGCTGTGGCAGGACCTTAAGAGAGCTGTGCATAAATGAATACCTGCAGTGTTATAAAGATGAGTGGGCCAGAATTCCTCCACGGCAATGCGAGAAACTGATAAAGTCACACAAAAAATTTCAAGTTATTGCTTAATCCCACACTGTGATCTTACTCGTAATATAGACAATAATACTGAGATAAGAGTTTAAAATGACACCCAGTGAAGATATTTATATTCATCCACTTCCTCAATCTCCTTTTAATGAATATTTTAAAAATGTCAAACGTCTCTCCTTTAAAGACAAGCACATTAACACTCTTGAGGTTCAATGCCAAGCAGTTGTTCTGTTTTCAAAATTTAAACAACATCTTTACCATTTTGTTCTCAGCCGTTGAAAGCATCGCAGCTTATAAAAGTTAAAGCAAAGCATTTTTCCCAAGAGAAACGTTGCGCCTTTCATACTGTACTGACCCTTTTTATCTGCCACTCCAACAACAGATGCTTTACACACACAGAGGCGCACAAACAAGCACGCGCGCTGACAGACGGCTTCAGAGAAAGACGAATTACACACCAGGCTAATGAGATGGAATAAGAGAGATCCCACCTATCAAAGAAGGCAGGCCGTGTTTTGTCAAAATATTTCATCATTTCTCGCTTGAAAATCAGCCATCTTCTAAAGATTTCTTGTCTGAGTTCATATTGTTTCATGTCTGTTGAGAGGAGAGGCACGCTTTCTGTTTAGAGTTGCTGCTTCTTATCTCTGCTCATGAGCTGACTGTTCTTATGTGTCAAAAATGTCATGAGATGTGAGTCGCAATAAGCAGCGGCGCTACCATGTTTCATCTACTTTAACACCTGTAAACACAGTGACTATGACAGTAAATGTTACAAAAGGAGTTTTGTTGTTGACATTTGAGGGAAATTAATAACCTTGTTATCAGCGAAAAAGGACATTGAACAGTGACTGACGTCACCTCGGTATTAATACCAACACGAAAACTCAGGTGAGCTTAAATACAAGCTCCGTCAAATGCCTCTCAGCTGAGTTAAATGTGATTTTCAGATATCAATACAATGACTCACCAAATTACAACCTCTTTTCCCTCGAGAAGGATGCCAAACAAAACAATAAATAATAACTTAAGAGCTTTCTCCCCACACCAGGAGTAAAGGAATATTAGGGCTACACCACATGTATCTCTGAGTCTCTGAAGGAGGACAGAGGCAGAACAGAGTTAAGATTCAGGACAGAGTGCTTTCTCCCGTCCCTTTATTACGACCCTGTCTTCCGCGGAGCTCATCATCTATCATTCTGCACTAATTGGCCTATCAGAGTTATGCAAAGGCTGCTTCCCTGATAGGCCCTTGAATCAAACCCTAACACTGACATTCACTCGCAAGAACATGCACACACACACACATATTGGCCACATTTACATTTAGCTTACATTTATCTCATTGAGGTTAATTATCCTGGACAAATGCACACAGGCACACACGCACAGTCGCTGAATCGCAGAATACTTGCGGAAAAAGGTAAGAATTTACGACCAAGCTGATAATATTTTGCGATGCTTGCTGCCTTTTTTTTTTTGTTATCCAACCTTGTCTGAGTTATGCGACTCAAACTATGAAAAACATCTTTACTCGTCAAACTCCAGGACCCTTTAAATGCTGACGTCAGACTAACATTTTCATTTGTAAATAGAATATTGTCAATATAGCTCTTGTTCCGATGATGTGTCAGCGCCTTCAGAATCTGTGAGTTCGGAATGACAAACTCACAGATACTTAATAACTCGTATGCTTACTTTTCACCACACAGCTCCAAACTGCTGTGGTCACATTTAGACGCAAAGCAAGGCATACTTATGTGTGAGAAAGTGGGCATGGCGATGTTCATTTTTAAGCAAACAGAAGCAGTTACCACTGTTCTTCATTCATCTCCATCCCGTTCCTGACCGGGAATATGAAAGGCCACTGTGACTGCCTGACAAAAAAATGGGTTGAGTCAAAGGGCTCCCGCAGTACACCATCTGTTTCACGCTCTAATTTAACCGTCTCACCAAAGAAACATATCTTCCTTAAAAATAAATAAATAAAAAGGAATTTGCCAGTGTGAGCAAAATATACATCAACTCAGTTGGAAGTGTGGCCTATTCACAAAGTTGCCTTGAAACAATAATAAACTAAAGGGATCTGTGAGCAGTTAATTAAAGTATTAAACTGTGTGTGTCACAGCATGCACATCCTCATGAAATACCTGCTGTATCACACTGAGTCTGATGGGAGATCATAATAAGGCTCAGTTGCCCCCTCATTTCTTTTAGCATAACATACCAGTGTGTATTTGTTTTCATCCCCCCCCTTTCCTCCAAGGTCTGTTGCATCCCCCCCCCCCCCCAGGGGTTCATCACTCACCACACTGCAGCCAGAGGTATCAGGAAATAGATCACTTTAATCACCCAGAATAGCATCTACTATACATCATTTAAATCTAAGGACATAGAGTACCGTTATTAGTGTCAGGTCTAGCAGTATATAATGGTGGGGCTTCCATATTAATGTCAACTACATGTTAGCATCCAATTAAATGCTTCACTGTCAGGTAAAATATATGGCATATATTGTACGCCATAAGTTCTGGATGTGTAGATATATACACATATATTTTCTTTCCTAGTAACAGTGTATATTTACACATGGTATGTGTTTATGGGGCGTCTCTGAGTGTATCTGCGAAACAGCTGGTGTGCTGTAAGTGCGCATTAACACCGTGTGTGTAATGAGTTATCACCTTGCTTTAAGATCGTTGACTTTGACTGGGGAGATCTATAATGGCTTTAACACTCCCACTGGTTGTTAAAGCAAATGAGCAAGGGTTTGCTCCATGTGATGGGGGCAACTGTTTGCTTCTATGTGTGTGTGTGTGTGTGTGTGTGTGTGTGTGTGGGTACAAGTATGTGCGCGCTCTGTCACTGGCTCCCTGTTCTCTCTGCAGTGGCCATTACTGTGTGTGGACTAGGTGTTGCCATGGCAACTCTATGGCAGCAGCCTTGATGCTGGGATGATCACACATTATTAGTTGACTCAAACTGAAAAAAAGAAGGAACACCATAGTGATTTGGATAAAGGACCAAGGGGCAGAAGACAAGAATAAAGAAAAGGGGGGCGAAAAGAAAAATGTTTAAGTTGAGAAAAGCCTGAGAATTCTGTCAAACGACAACACACAATCAAGGCAGAAATATAACGAGATCACACACAAGAAGAGAGCTAGAGTGTGGAACAGTACAAGAAGAAAAGCGTTCAGCAACACGTTTAATGTGGGCACATACTTAAAAAGAAGGAGAGAAAGACAGCCACAAAGGGCACAGGCATTTGCAAATCTTCTTTTTGTTACGAAGAAACACTCCTGGGCGGTTTTGTGATTCTGTCTTTGTGAGGATAAATCTGAACTTTTTATTCTGATTACAAGTTTGGTGGGTACAGTTTGAGGATGCATTTTCTTAATGTCTGTCTTCTCAGGTGTAGATGTGCAGACCCAGATTTTAGCGTCACACTGCAAATGCAAAAATACCTCTGATGGGAGTGGAAAACTTCTGCTAACAGTAATGACCAGCTTCATACCGAGAGCACTGCAAATTAGCGGGTCATGAACAAGCAGGCTGGGCGAGGGGTGTATTAAGATGCAAACAAAACTAACACGGTGGAAAAGCAGGTTTTACATACGGGCTATTCTCTGATAACAGTGTGGCAGTTCAGTTCGGTGAGAGGCAGCTGAAGGAGAATCAATATGTTTTTTTTTATATAAGGGCAAGCACCTGTGATAGAAATAGCAAAGGACTGTATGTGTTGCTGAAGACTGAGACTCATGTGGAGCACAGAATTCATCCAGAGGAGGGCTGTGCTATATATTATAAGCTATTACAACATGTAACCCTGAAGTAAAAGAGAGAATTAAACAGAAAAAATAAAATAAAAATAAAACATGAAGGTCTCTCTGTGCGACTGCCTGCAAAATAAAGAGTACTGGGATTCTCCCCCACTCTCCGACGTTACATGTTGAGCTCAGTTAAACATCTGTCCCATCAAAATACCAGGACTACTTTTCAGGACTGTGCTCCAAACATCCAGGGTGACGACTCAGTGAAGAGTTACAGGGCAGAGCCAAAGTTTTGGCACTGTGCTCTAAGCTCTGAACCATCCAGCCATGCCAATTATACACTGACAACATTTCCCCCTCTCATTCCAAATAAAAGAAAACTTCTACCTGTAACTATCAAAACTATTCCAGATGCAAAATGTGGCAGGATTTTTTTCTGGCATTTGCGAAGCACAATTTACAGTAAATTCCATGTTTCTGTGATTTATTTAAATATTCCCTTTCCAAACTTTTTCACTCTGAAAGGGAAAACATAGACATAAAAAACACCCGTCGCCACCTTTCAGATGCAAAACTGACCCTAAACGAGGGTTATAGTCAGGCGCAGACCTTTAGTACAAACAAGCCACCATATGCACAAACACTGTTTTACACATTTAATCTCCCTTTCCCACCCGAAGGGACCTGCACCGTGACTAAGCTGTGTCTGTTAAAGGAAACGTTTTCCATTTTCATAAGGTCACCAAACATGGTACAGTGTAAAGAGGCTGTCTTTTACTACTACGAGACTATAATTTAATCTCTATTTTAGAGTTTTGAGACTTCATTCAGGCCTGGGGATTTTGGCTCATGATATTCCAAAATTCTCTCAAGTGTTTGCCGTCCATAGAGCCCTAGGCTATTTAATTTGGCCTGACATTTCCGTTGCTGTAACTCATTTGGACAGATTTGAAGATGTTTTTCCAGGTGGTAATAGCGCGAGTTAGGCTAAAGAACTGTCATAAAAAACTAAAAAACCCTGCATATTAACTTTAATGGACTTAAAAGTAATTTCCTTGTGCTTGATTTAGTCAAAAACCCAGTCAGAGTTTGAATATGTCCAAAATATATCACATTTAAAGTTAAATTACCTGAAAAGAGAGCTTTTACAAGTTAATCTGACAGCATTGTCTATTTGTAACTGGTTTAATAGGCTGCCCCTAATGTTAGAAATTAGATCCCTAGTGTGGTGAAAATGGACTGTTCAGAGATGTCACACTGTGCTGCTGCACCACTGCTGGGGTATGGGGACTGTCTTTCGAACTCAAATGGATGGCGAGGCTGTTCCAAACAGAGACTACAGGCTACAAAGTGAGTTTTGAAAGCCTGTTATCTCAGCACCTGGCAAACTGATGGTTGAGTCACTGGTATTGATCAACTTAGCTTTCAACCCCGTCTAGATATATTAGGGCTATTTTCTGCAATGGGATGATAAAAATCTCACTTACTGCCCTTTAAATGCGCTATAACTTCATATATTGTGTTGATTCTGCAGTCTTCCCCAGGCCCATCCATAAGGAGCCTATAAATGCAGGCGGTGGCCCAAGATTTACATTCCTAGTAGCAGATTTTACTGCAGCTGTAGCCAGTTAAAATGCAGAGCAGTGAGAGTTAGATGATCAAGAATAATGTGAAACACTTCAGTGAATTTCAGAGCTTGCTACATAGACTTAACTGTTTCTGTAAGAGGGGTAAAGGCAGAGTGCATCATTTTGGAGCACACTAACATCTGTGGAGCGGTGAAACATGTCTGCAGTAGTTCTATGAACATTCATCTCCTGTCACCTCTGTAGCAAACACAATTTTAAGTTGGAGACAATGAAAGGTAGAAGTCGTAGTGAAGTGAGAAGTGGAAAAAAAAAAGAATTTGAAGATAGGGGGGAAGAAACCCAAGTGAGAGAAAATGAGAGGGGTGCAAAAACCCTGGCAGTGTGTTCTGGCTGAATGGATGACTGACAACAGAATCATACAATGGAGGTAAAGGGGGAGCACAGGTAGGAAAGTAGAGGAGACAGAATAGTAAGAAGGTAGCCAAGAAGGGTAAAGAGAGAAGAAAAGACAATGATGAGTGAACAGAGGAAGAGTGTGGAATGAAATGAGCGGAGAAGGGGTAGTGGAGGGAGATGAGAGACAGAGGTGTTATTCTAAAATGAGTTTGTGGCTCACAGACGACTGCTGACTGTCAGCTCCTTAAATGAGAACAACATTGGTTTGACAGCTCACTTACTAGCTTAACACAAAGCTGGCAGCATCAGCGGGCCCCTAGCCGCCGCACTCGTGTTAGACCCATAAGAATACACGATTGAGAATAATGTCCATATAATAAAGACGAAAAGTAGTTTCTCTGTAGTTTTGATGAGCGCGGGGTAAGAAATGTTGCCTTAAATGTTTTGGCTTGTCTTAGAAAAGATGTGAAAGGTGTGCACTAAATCACAACACTAGCTTGAATTGCCATCAGCCCATTAGATGTTCGATCTCAGTTTTAATTATTCCCGTAGGCGCCCTTGTGGACCTACTAGTAGGGCAGAAGGTGCATTGTCATCCATTCTGATCACAGATAAACAGAAAGTATTCTGCTTTACAGATATGCTACCTCTTGCAGACGTGAATTAGTACATAGCTTTCTACCTTTCACTTCATAATGTGTGTATTTTAACCAAAATCCTGATATTTTTATAAACCTAAAGAGTTTGGGTGACTGAATTTAACCAAACAAAACTTAAGTCTATTCATCCAAATTAGGAATTCACCCTGGACAGGTCCATCACTGGGTCAGCAGACCATTCATTCTTGTATTTACACCTACAGACAATTCAGAATTAACCCAACAATCATGTGTTTGGACATGGTTAGAAACCATGCAGACTCCATTAAGATGAAACCTTAACTGTCTATATTTCAGTTACTTCGGGTAGGTGAGATTCACACACTGATTAGGGATGTCAGCCTTCAACTTGAGAGCTTAACTCAAAGATGCAGCAAACAACCCACCCAAGTATTCTTAAATGCTGAATCACCACAGGTAAAGGCCTACTGAAGCTGTTTATTTTGACCTGTGTGTGGAAGGTGTGTAGGGGAATCAATAAAACATTGGATCACTCTCGCTGCATCACATCGTGTTTCTCTGTGACCTGCCTTAGAAAAACAAGCCAAAATTGTCAGAATATATCACAAGGAGGTAAAAAAAGTCAGCTTCAAACTGATGTGTCACATTCACCTTGTTGAGTTGTAAAAATCTCACTTTTGTGAGCAGGGCCAAGACAGAGCGCCAGAGAGACTCGGCGGCTTAAACCAATCAACGAAGTGCACCTGCACCTGGACTGCACACTTGTGTTTTAGCAAAGAACAGCTGTGAGAAGCTAAGACTGACCCACCAGCACACATCAATACCGCAACTTCTAGGTAGTCTGTTTATTCAGCCACAGAGTACTGGTCATCTCAGATAGAAGAAATATTAGTTCAGCACTGTTGGTGCATAGATTTGCTACAGAGCTAGATTCTTCATGTCAACTATAAAAAGAAGAAACCCAGAAGTCTCACCAGTGACCTTGCTAGGCATAGATCAAGCATTTTAACTGCCTCATTCTAGCAGCAGAGATGGCACACTGCTCTGCCTCACGTTTAAGATCACTGTGTCATCTTTGAGAGGCTGGGAAAACACACAGAGCATGGCAACACGCCATAACATGGGAACTCTGCAGGGAAAGAAACAGGATGATGTTAAAGTACGAGACTATCCTACTGCGAGCCACCAGTGATAATCATCAAGCTGCTCTGATTGCTCCGGCAGTTAACAGTGGCTTCAGTTGCAAGGAAACGTTTTTTCATTACGATCGAAGCTTTCGCATCAGCTGCTCACACTTAGTCCAATCAATGTGACGTGCACAAAAGGGATCAATACTTTATGCATTTATCTTCTTCAACAGCTACTCTATCTCAGTGGCACGTGCTTTATCATTTGGAGAAGAATATGTCCACATTTATGGAGGAAGGAACGCAGGTTGGAGGGCACGTACAGGGAGCAGCCTGAAAGCAACGAGGCTCAGTTGTTTACACAATATAATTATTCAGTGGAACTACTCCATTGAAACATTTCAAATTTCCATCTTTGTTTATTTTATTTGACTGAGTCGTTCATATGAAGCATTTTGTTTCTGTTTTGGCCTCATAATCACAATATAAGGCCCCATGTCAACACAGATATCGCTTCTACAATGAATCCCGAGGACTGGAGTGAGGGAGGTTATTCACCCTTGGGTCTCTGGTCCCTCAAGTAAAGTTTGCTAAGCTTAATTATACCAATTAGCACCCTCAGGGTTCAATACACATTCATACACACTGTCAACAAAATTTTCAATTAAGGACCATTAAGCCACAGTTGTGTTCACGAAGTGAAACAGATTATCGAGCTGAACTATGATAAACAACGCACAGAAGTAAAACAGCCATTAACTGTCATTAACATATCGAGAAAGAAACAGGGTAAGAAAAAAGACCTTCATCGTTAATTGATGAATGATTTGCAAAGATTAAATGAATGCATGGGCTGAGTTTGACTGAGAAATGACAAAGAGTGACAGTTACAGACTGAGAGAGCTTAGACAACTTAGACTTGGGCTTAGACTGTCACCTGACATTAAATCACAATGTGTCATAAACACATACAAACACATAAATTTCAAAGACAAACAAGGGTTTCTTTAGAAAAGACTTTTTTTGGGTGTGATTTCCATGCAGTGAAAACTAAGGGCTTTAGAGCCTCCAGCTTTACTGGAGCTTAGTGAGTACAACAGAAAGAGCGATGCAGTGAATCAAATAACCAGCATGTAGCTTTTGGTTTCTTTGGCAGAAGCCTTGATCAAGCCTAATCACGCTTGTCGCTCAAGGTATTATGCTACTACAAAGACACCAAAAAGATCAAAGGCACAGTTCTCAAAATAAAATAATTTCTGTTGTTTAAAATCTGAACTTTAAAAACTGATTATACACTATTTGGAGGGTATTCATCGAGTGAATGCATGACAGCTGCTGGTGCATTTGAAACTTGTGCTGTTTGCAATTGAAATTGCTTTTGAAATGAACTAATCAATATGAAAGAGAAAGATGAGGGAGAGAGCATGAAAAAGAGACTCAGATAAAAACGTCAATACTTAACGGGGCCCCAAAAATCAAACCAGCAAGTAAAGCTAAAATACAATTTTCTCACTAAGAATCTAGGTGAAAGTTTTCTTTGGAAAAGGACTTGACCCACAGGCCTTAGATTATTCTTTTAATACAGAGTAATACAGTACAGTTGGTTACACACTGTAACCATAGATTCTGTGTGTATAAGCATAAGCTGCTAAAAGTTGGAGCTATTGTGTTTATCCCTCTGTGCCTGTCCAACCTTCAAGACTTTCTTTCATGTCCTTGTGTTCTGTAAGTCAGCGTTTTCTTTCTGACACAGGGGGAACAAACACAGCTTACAGCCTAATGAGTTGGTCTGTCATCACAGAATCTGGGCTTGCTGTAAGTAAGTATTATGCACATGCTAATTCCTCTAAGAGCTGTCGTTATTAGGATAAGGCATGTGGTCAACATCCCACCACGACACCAGTGTTTCCTAGTGGATAACACACACACAAAACAATACGCTACAATAAGGTATTGAAATAAGGTTGGGTTTGTTTTTTTTCATGATAATTTACTATGTCAGTCCATGTGTGGAAAGAAAAAGAGTGAAAATTAGACTCCTTTGCCACAACACACCTGCAACAGCAGGGGAGAGTGGGGCATTACACACTGCGCAGTTCACTAATCCATGATGGGATTAGAGGAACACCTCTTGGCACGTGCATAAAAAGGGTGAGATTTGACAACATATTACGAGCTGTCAAGTATGCATAAAAATGAGTTAGTCAGGGAAAACTAACATATATTGTGCAGATGGAAACAGATGAATGGGAATGTGAGAGACCCAAGATGCCGCTGTGCAGCTGTTCGACAACTCCATCCCACTGAGGAGGGATGTGAATGAGATAAGGTGCTCGCAAAGTGAGCACAGATGCCCTATGGAGGCTCTGTTCCTGCTGCTGTAGGCTTGTCTGATAGCTTCACACAGTCAGCGAGACATACCTCATGAGTGTACTTTGTGTTGGATAAACAGTTACATCTGTTTGATGTTAGCCATGTGCAAAATATAATGAAAAACCTGTTTATGCTCTTAAGCATGTGGAGATGGGTCACCACAGGGGATAGGGGACACAACATGAGGTCTGAGCTTCTGTCCATGCACCACTGCTGGAAAGTGCACCATTTTCCTGCATGACAGGCTTTAGTAGAAGGCTGTAGTAGAAGATCTTGCTCCTTGGATATTGGGTTCTATTAAGCAGGGAAAGGCCTGTGAAGGAAATATTGTGTGACCAGGTCAACTCCTGCAGAATGAACTCTGCAGAGTCCGAATTATGCAAGAGTATTTAATGAAGTTCAGCCGAGGAAAATAGTGTGCTTCAAGTCGTACATTATGTATGCAGCAGGTTTCAAAAGGGAGATGAGGCATGCTAACTATGCAAGGTTTTTTGTAAACTTGAAAAGAGGAGCCCGTGGCGCCTCAAATGAGATGCTGACTCATTGCCTACTCACTTGTACATGCTAACAGTAAGCCACCACGAATGACCTCTGAGATCCCTTCACAGAGTTCAGATAGGAACCCCAGCTTAAACAGGAATCTCTATCAAAACTCCTGTCCATTGGGTTACCATATGTCTTTCATATGTCTTTGTAACAAGACAACTGCCACAGCTCCCCCACTAACAGCTATACTATGCTTGTTTGTTCTGGTGCCACCAGAATGAATGGGGAAGTAAGTGCAGTTCAGTGAAAATTATGCGAGGAGACAAAGGTTTCTTCACTTCCCACCAGCGACTTAAGATTGGTATATTCATCTCTAGGTAGAGAGAAATGCATCTTTGCATTCTGGTATGTCTGACACAGTTGTCCCAAAGGAGCTCCCCTGCAGAGAGAACATGTGGGATTTTTATGTATGACAAACTGGCTGCAGTGGGAGAGGAATATTAAATATGGATTTTTGGTACTGTATTTCGTTGAGGGGCAGGCAGCTAAATTGTCCTGAATTTACCTGATGTGGAGGGCTCCCAAGGGGACAACCACAACACTTTCAGGCACCAAATCCAGCAGACGTACAACAGGTAGCACATGCGCCACTCTGTGGGGTGCAACAAGTGATATTAGAGAGTTTAGCACTTTCAGTTTCACTGGGGACAACTTTGTTGTCAAGGTGGTTTAGTTCTTATGTAGATAAATGCTCAGTTTGGTGAAAAGAAGAGCGCTTTGGTTTTAAGGGGAAGCCCAGAATTCAACAATGTTGCACAAGTAAGTCTGTCAGAACTGCATCTTGGTGGTCCTGATAAACCAGCATCTGATCCCTTCCCTACACAGTAGTGCCACCTGTGTGCAATGGAAGAAACAATTGTGGGTGGGCTGCGGGACCAAGTGTACTGAAACATGGAGACCCAGGGTTAGTAATGGTTGGAGCAAACTTCCTCTTGAGGTGAGCATCTCTGCGATTTTGATGTTGTGACGGTGAAGGTCTTCTATCGTTTTGGTTCCTTGATTGTTTAGTGTAAACGAGCCATGGCTCTGTCAAGGAGTGGTCTAAACGCCTCACTTGGGGGATAAGGGGCCATCCAGCATCCTCCATCTGACTTCTGGAGAAAGCTAAAACACAAAAGTATGCTGTTGATGCTCATCGTCCACTTTGTCATTATTGCAAAGAGGCTGAAGCCGTGCTTCCTGATGTCCGTGGCTATCTCTGGGGAAAGAGCGATGGGCTAAATTGCTATGGCAGACAAGGCGAGGATAACCTCGCCACGTTTGCCCTGCAACATCTTGAGCAGCATCCGGCTTAAATTTCTGAAAAGGCTTCCCTGGGATGTAGCACCTAAGCTAGGTTACGCTTTTCCAAAAATAACAGTAGAAAACCAACGTCCTTTGGAAAATCACTGTTCTGCTTCACTGTTATGAACAACTTGTGGCAGGATAGTGGGACGAGCGACACATATATCATCTTAAAGAGGAACTCAAGATTCTTCATTACTAGGCTCGAAGGGTCCCAAAAGAGAACTGAGAAAAAGCCAATGAGTCTGGCTTGTTATTTGGATCCGACTCTACAGTAGAATGTCAAAGAATACCTCCTCTGCCTCCTGTACGAGATTATCATCAGCCATTATCATCAACTGCAGACATCTTCACCTGCAGGGGCAGTCTGATGGAGAAATCACAAAGGCAAGCAAAGCAGCTGGGTCCAAAGTTTCCAAATGGGGGATGAGGCTAGTCTGGGAGTTGGTGCACAGGAGAAAACTGATACTTCATCATCTAATTATTTGTTGATTGCTGCAGAAAATTCAGAATACAACTCACCACTCAGTGCACGTAGGGGCTGTAAGGTCACAAGAGAGCTATTGGAAAAACATGTTTTTGAAAGTGTAGCATGTAGAATTGAACTATATAATAGTAAAATGAGCAACCCAACCCCAAAAAATACAGATCAGTAATTTTCCATTATAGTCATTTGATGCTTATTTAATTAATAAAAAGATTTTTTTTTTTCTAATTTAACAAATCCTAGAGCATGAGTTCACCCTGTTTTGTCTCAAAGTTAAAACATTCATAATGAGTGAAAGCCAAAGAAAGCAGAAATGGTCACTTGTAAAGCTTGAGTCACATTGCTGATACAGTATGACACACTGCCGATTATTAAATGACTATGAAACTACTATTACTTTTCTGTCACTGATTTGACTTACTGGTTCGATTTTCCATGCTAATTGTTCAGTCAGTATAATTGTGTGTTCCTTCTCATTGCGAGTTTTATACAATTGTGTAAGTGTGACTCACAAGCACAGGCAAACCTCTTCAATTAGACCTGACCTCCTTTTTATTTTCAATGTTCAGATTATATTTGAATTTTTATTGGTCAGGTGAAAGGACAATTACATAGACTTTCATTAAATGTATTTCAGTATTTCATCTGTGTTAGCCACTAGATAGTAAAAACGTCTTTCACCAGTAGATATAGTAGATTTTTCTTTTTAAATGCATGAGACACCTCTGACAGGACAGGACAAGGCAATATACCTTCATCTCTCTTCTGCAGGTTCTGTTTACAACCCCTCTGCTGGGACTAAAATGTAAGATTTACATGAGCAAAGGCAGCTTTAAAAAACGTTTATATGTGCCCTTCACTGGTGTAATTTACTTTATCACTATCATATACATTCCCAAAGAAAAAAAAAACACTATACAATTCATTAAATTTCCCTTCAAGGTTTGCAATAACCAAACTTTCAGAAGTCAGTTCATCAAGAGTTTTTTAACTATTGCTGACAATTTTATTGTCATGAGAGCTGGGGATATAAAAGCTTGCCAGAATGCTGAAAGCATCACAACGAACTGTTTATGTGCCATATATAGTTTACCTTGTATTTACTGGGACTCGATGCGCTTTAACATCATTTAAAATAACTTTTAGTCAAAGACTACTTCCACTTCTCAACACAACACTTACTATTGCTGACTTTGATTTTTCATCTGGAAATGAAATTAACAGCAACAAAGAATATATGCACACATTGCTGGATTAAAGGCTGAATAAAGACTTTAGCCATGGTGTTAAGATACCAAAATGAAATAAAATAATTAAATAAGAGTAATAATAATCACTTCTGAATAAAGTGGCATCATGGCAAGCTACTCCAAACAAATCTACATTTGATAACACAATACTGAACCCTAACCAAGCCCTCACGGTAGGTTTCCTACTTTTGCCAAGTTATTTTGTGGAGAAACACATGATTCCTTTCAAGATAAAAATAAATATATATGAAATTATAAAATAATAAAATAATAAACGGCCAACTCAGGACCTCCAAAAGTTCTAATCCCTGCTTTCATATAAACCATGCCAAGAAATTACATGACACAGTCTAAGAAGATAATGTAATTTCTCCAGAGTGAAGCCAGGCTCGGGTGCTCACCACAGCAATCCAAGCCACAGCCTCTGAGGTGTGATTTATCTGTTTGTAGCAGTGATTTGTTGCAGGTGTATACGCCATTTCACCCCTCAAATGTACCATACAACATGCACTGCCAAGGTCCCTACAGATATACAGCCCACCATGGCTCTATTTTTGAAGCAGTTAATGATTAGCCCTCAGGCCACTGATGAACAGTTGCCTGCAGACAGGTAATAAAACAACTATATAAATGTATCTTTGTGACCAAAGCCAAACTCATACGGTAGATGTGGCTCTCCTTGCTCACCTCAAATGTGCTTAAATTGAGAAAGATAATAATGAAAGACAAAATTTGATATAATATTGGTCGTGTAGTTGATTTTCTCTGAAGTGTTCCTCCTAACATTTCCCAGGAATCTATCTATCTGTCTATCTATCTGGGCACCAACACCCTCAAGATGTCCATCAGCTATGGATTAAATCTTCACATCACTGCCTTCAGACAAACAGAGACAAAAATAATATTTGCCAGGGAGAAGGTTTTTTTTTGAAGTTCTTGGCCCTTCAGCACTTCAAAGCAACTTGTCAGAAGCTGTCGGTTTAAATTAGAGGACTACTCCTTTACGGCACTGGTTTTTTTTTTTTGACTGGTAAATCTGCAGGCTGTCTCCAGCAATCACAGAGCATCACACATACTCAAGCATGTACACATTTGCACTCTATTTGTTCTACTGTGCCGCCAAAAACTTTTAGATCCGCACAGTCACACAAACAGAAGCAGGCATGCGCTGGTGCTGCACTTGAACTCTGCCGATGGTTTTCTCATTACAAACTAAATGGTTTAAACTGATGAAGCTGTAGCAGTCTGCCTTTTTCTCTTTCTCCTCAAAGTGTCGAAGTAAATAAATTCTTTTTCATCTCTCATATTATCTCCAGGGGCATGCAGATAGCAAACACTCCTCAAGTATGCAGAAGACGCACACTGATACACACAGTAAATACAAAGTAAAGTAAATACTCCTCAGAAGTGGTTAAAGCTCTCCCCAGTTAGACCAGCCAATCAATGACATCTTTATTCATCATTGCTATATTTTAATCATCTTGCTTATCTTAATGGTGTTTGTATTAGTAGTATTTTTTAGGACTTTCTAACATAGGACAATGCATTAACATGAAACTCTCACTAGTAAAAGTTACTACACACTGATGCCTATTTAACGCATGTTATGCTTTCAAACGAGTATCAGGTTATGGGGATAATATATGCAAATGAATCTAGAGTGTACATAGGTGGAGTGCTTTAAAACTGATCCTTCTGAGACATGTTTCTAAGTATTTCATTACGACCGATTTGAAAGCAAGAACAGCCTACCAGGAAGACATGAGAACCAGCTTTAGGCAGAATTAGCCAAAGCCACGAAAAGCAACTTACATAGGGATAGAATCAAAAAGCTTCACAGAGATCCTAATACAAAATGTGTTTTTCTAACACAAAGGCAGAAAAGCCTGCAGCTATAGCTATTATATTTGTTCTGTCATGTCATGTCAAGAAATGAAATCTCAAAAAAGATGCAAAAAGAGAGGGAAAAATGACACAGTGGTCTCAGACACATGTGCTTGTACTTGAATCAGAGAAGGTTTTGCAGGCTTAACAGATGTTGGCTGGTTATATAATTCCTCCCACTGGCTCTAGTTGTTTTTGGCCAGCTTGAGCGTTGTCTACCCATACACTGTGTTACTGCCTTTGAAATCCCTTTTAGTAGATGAGATTCATACCAGTATAGCGATGCACTGATATGAATAAAATCATGCCCATCTCATTTCTGTAGACAACGCAGCATGTGCCATTTGGTACGCTTAATAAACACTCAAGCTTGTATACTAGTTCCACAACATTTCTCCTCAGTATTTTGGATAGATTCCATCACTCCACTCTGCACTGCTGCTGCCTACAGAGAATGTGATTGACTGCTTGATAAACAACCTCATCAGTTTGTGCTACTGACCAAAAAAAATCCCCTTCTGCTACACATTTACATAAGCAAGACTAGGCTAGACTTAACTATGAACAAAAGATGTAATCTACAGTTTATTATTATTTATTGAAGTGGGGAAAATACACTCACTGGGCACCTTTTAAGGTATATCTTGCTATTCCTGAGTTGAACCTCCTTTTGCCTTCAGAGCTGACTTAATTCTTCATGGCATATATTCAACAAGGCGCTGGACATTCCCCAGAGATTTTGGGTCATACTGACATGAGAGCATCACACAGGTGCAGCAGAATTTTCAGCTACACATCCAGAATGTGAATCTCCTGTTCCAACACATCCCAAAGGTGCTCTATTGGATTGAGATCCAGTGACTGTGGAGGCCATTTGAATACAGTGAACTCACTGCCATGTTCAAGCACGAATTTGAGATCATCTGAGTTTTGTGACATGCCAAGCCAATATCCCCCACATGCATTCATGTGGTTTATTCCAAATTCAGACCCTACCAACCCAACAAAAGTTGCAACAGCAATCAAGACCCATTAGACCAGGCTATGTTTTTCCAATATTCTGTTATCAAAATTTATGGAACCTGCTCCTTCAAGATCTGACGGGTTGTCAGGTCAATTCAAAGACGCTCTTCTGCATAGCTTGGTTGTAAGAAGCAATTATTTGAGTTACTTTAGCGTTCCTAGCAAGCCTCTCCTCTGACCTTTGGCAACAATAGGGCATTTTTGCCCAGAGAACTCCTGCTCACTGTAAATTTTCTCTTTTCTAGGCCATTCTCTAGAGATGGTTGTGTGAAAAAAATGCAGCAGATCAACAGTTTATGAAATATTCAGCCCCTCTGGATCCAACAACGAACACTTAAATCACCTTTCTTCTTCATTCTGATGCTTAGTTTGAACTTCAGCAGGCCATCTTAACCATGACTGCATGCCTAAATGCAACAAGTTGCTGCCATCTGGTTGGCTGATTAGATAATTGTGTTAATAAGCAATTGAACAAATGAACAAGGGAATGTACACAATGTATCCCTCTCAAATACCGTTGGATTTCCCAGTCAACACAAATCCAACCAAAAGATGTGTCAAGCCTCCAGATTTGTTATGACCTGGCCTTCAGCAATGACTAAACATAATGAAACCTTTCTTTCCATGGTGCCAAGACACTGACTGCTCATATGATTCCTGTTAAACCCAGACTTTGTGCTTTGTCAGTATATTAGAGAATAGCACAACGTAAAATCTAAAACTCACTGCAAAGAAAAACAAAATAATTATGCCTCTGTAATTTTTTTTCTCCTGACGATTTCTCTCTGGTTTTTCGTTTGAAGCATGGGGACCAGTGTGAGTTAACGGTTTAAAACTGACTTCCCAAGAGTGTGACACTGCCTCCATAGCCTGTCAATTAATTCCTTGTTTATTTTAATAGAAGTGATGATAGGCAATATTCAGAAGTGTAACGCTTCACCAGATATGGAGCAGACAGACAGGCCTACCCATTCAAACTCTGTGAAGCTTGCAAAGTTAGGCCCACACACACAAGATGTTCCACTCACTTACAGCACACACAAATCCAAATCCACAAATAGACCAAAAAACTCATAACTCATAAACCCACAGGATTAAGATGCAACCAATACGCTCATGGCTTTCACAGACACTTCACCTCATGTGACATCACTGCACAGCAATAAAGATTAATGCAAAAAACAAATGAGGCCTCTCAGCGTGTAGATGTATGACTTTGTGTTGCATTTCAAGACACTACCAAGATTCCTGGTCACTGTAAGAAACTAGATGTATAATGAAAAAAATGAACAAATTCAGTTACTGTACTCAGCAGTGAGAAGCAACAGAGTCTCAGCTTTGTGCTACAGTAACAAGATACACAACCAGAAACAGCTTGGCTACGTCTGCACTGCACCTTTGCTGACTTATTTGGGAGGCAAGGTAGTCACACTTGGATAACCTCACGTTAAGCCTCACATAACTGCACAGAAGATGGGAAAAAGGCCATTGCATTCTTAATTCTGGAAGACAGAAGTTGGCAATTTTTATCTGCCACCTTGTTGTTGTCTAGATTGATGTCTTAAGGTTCTTCGGGCACTGTACAAGGGCAAATTTTATGGTAGCGGCCATTTTTTACAGAAATTAATCTGGAGTAGCAATAAAAAAAAAAAACAACTTACTGGACTTCTCCATAACTAGGAAGATACATATAAATATATTTTGAATGCTACTCATTTCCAAAACAGGTGGATTTTTCTATACCTAAAAGAGAAGACAATCTAACTGAGATGAATGGTATGAAACAGAACAGATCCAGCAAGTAAAATATGTACTTTCTTTGTAAACTAACACATAAAATGCAGTTAACGATGCAGCTGGCTGCTGTTTACTGTTATAAGGCTCTTACCTCTGGGAGAAAATGTCCCTGTAGGGGCTGCCGTGCTGCATGGCGATACCGTATCCACGGTCTGGTGCGTTGTTGCTGACGGTGTAGAAGGAGCAATCCTCATCATTATTAGCAACGTACTCCAGCACTGCTGCATCCCACACAAAACCAAACCGGCCATACTTCACCTGAAAGACATTTACAAGGTGGTTAACAATGCTCAGAAAGGTGCATCGGAGGTCATGCAGAACACATCCCAGAGCATTCAGCACTTGAGTTATTGAGATGGTTTTCTAAGAGATCCAAGAATGGCTCACAGGTTGAAAATTGAACTATTTAAAGATATTTATGGGCTGAATCGTCTTAGACCTTTTCTGCCTAACGTGCTCTAAGGGGACCAATTCACCCCAGTGCTGAAATTTCATAACTACAGTCAGCAGTTTTAGTCCAAAAATGTTGTGTCGAGCCAAGATTACACTATTTGTGCGTTGCAGGACGGCAAACTTCATAGCACAGCACAGCAATTTTACTGTTCGGCATTCCCCCTTGACTGTAGATTCATGTAGTGTTTTGGCTCATCTTCATTGAACCCTGCATAGGTGTGTGTTGGATCTGTTTTTCATTTTCATGTCCTTGTTGTGTATGTGCATGGTCAAACTGTGGGTATGAGTGAGATAGCAGCTTGTGCGTGAGAAGAATTGGAAATGGACTCAAGGTGAGAATCACAGTTTATTTCACAGTACAAGCCAAGGTGCCTGTTGTTAACATAGCTTCTAGTTAATATTCTGTAAATCTACGGGATATTTTCGCAAGAAAATGAAAAATGGAGAATAAACAACCAGATTGGGACATTCACATCTTAACACCTCTTGACAATTCACATAAATAGCCTCGGGTGACAACAGGCACACAGACACACACTTCTCCTCTAATACATTATTTTGGACTTGGTGTGTCATTAACTTTAATGGAGATTTATAAATTTTTCAAAACCCTCTGTCTTTGTGTGTGTGTGTGTGTGTGTGTGTGTATCACCTCACTTGGCCTATGTGAGATGACTAATGTCTGAGAACTGACAAGACCTTGTGATTGGGTAATTTCACAGCCTGTAGCTCTCTGCAGTGTGTACATGTGTGTACGTGTGTGTGTTCAATAATTCACCGCAGGGCATCAGAATAGCAAATTCAGCTCTTTACAACCTTAAAAAGAGAAGAGAACACTTTATTACTTTTAAGAATAATTTAATGGCTTTTCATTATTGCTTTTGAATTGAAAAGATTATGGGCTTTGTGCTACGTAAATTAGCAAAAAAATCTGTTTCAACAGCTTAAAATTGAGCATTAAGGGCACTTTTCCCCTACATTTGGGTGAAAAGAGCTCAAATCAATTATTAAGCACAATATATGTGCAGTGACCTCTGATGTCAAATCAACCAAAGCTCTGCTAATCTGATTAACACTGTCATTGCCCTTTGTGTAAAAACCCCAACAATCAGTCAAAAAAAGTGCCAGTAATATACCCCAATGACACCATTTGTAATTTTCCTAACATTTAATGTTTTAGCTTGTGTATTGAATTGTAAATGGTGCCCTGCAAGGAAGAGAATGCAAGCAAACAAATAGGATGGATGTAAAAGCCTCTATGTGTGGATGAAATTAAGACAGAGTGGAATTCATGTGTTTGCTTTGAGTAATATTGGGGAAACAAAAATAGAGTTGGCTTTACACAGGAACACAAAAAATATGAATGTAATTGTATAAAAATGAGTGAGTTTAAAGGCAGCAGAGAGCTATGCAAATTCTAAAAAAAATGCACTGACATAAAATATTAGCCTGTGGCCTAAATGACTAGCTAGAAAAGAAAATATGGGGGAGCAGAGGTTTAGAACATCAGCTTCAATTTTTAGTGACAGAAATGTTTCCTGTTGTTCCATTTTTTAATGAATTGCACATTGAGTAATAATGAAAAACTCTTCAGTAGTGCTTTTATGATAAAAATGTCACTTGGTTATGACTGAGCGCCGTGATTTTTCTGTTTCCTGTTGTGTCTTTTAGTCACGAGGTTGTTGATCTCACAGGATCAGTTAATACAAACACCGGTTCAATATGTCTTTTTAAAGGTTACATCAATTCCACTACGTTACAGCGCAATCACATAAAAAAGGCATTGTCCCGGTAATGAAGAGGATGCTGTAGCCTGTGAAGGGAAATGCTTTTGCCTCCAGCTGCAGCTGTTTCATAAACAATGTACAATATGTGTGAATAGGGAGCACTTGATTTTATGCACCAGAACAGCCACTCTACGTGCAAAGCTTAATAAAGGCTCGTAACCTGGTTAATTACTGACGACAAAATCTCACTTAGAATGGTACCATAGAGTGATGTGCTGAAGGCCAGCTTACCTCTTTTTACATAGTGTATCTGAAATGTATTAGCACTGTGTTCTGACTTTCTCTTTCATGGTATTTCTTATCCAGTTTATGAACGGTACCACTGCTTGTGTCTGACGCTTGTAGTTCATGACCCTCAGGTGTGCAAAGAATGAAACAGAACTGTGGTACGGAAAAAGGGAAGAGACTAAAATGTCTTCAACTTCAGCATTTATCGCAATAGAAAAAGTAATGTCACTGCTGGTAAATGTAAGGCAGCGGCTTGAGCGATTGCAATGATTTTCCATGTGCACGGCTGAAGAAGCTTCTCCTTAACAATTTGGCGGTTGCATTAAAGCTGTTGCATCAAAACTGTTTGAACATAACCTAATAAAAATGGCGTGGTTACCACAGTAAATACATAATAATGTTAATTTTTACTGAATGGTAGAAGTAACATTTTCTCTCACATCCTTCACTTGCAATTCACAGTAAAGGAGATAGGGGATGCTTGTCAGCGGACCAAATAACTGTGAGGAACATGAGGGTGAGTTTATGTTTTGAAATGAAAAATGTAATGCTTTTCCATCTATTAAACCCATAGATTTCAATGTAACATTTTTTTTTTACCATTGCGTATTTACATATTTTTCTCTTTTTCCCACTGTAATGTCCATCCACAGTTGCACTAGTAATATAACACAATTTTAAAAACAGGTATACAATAATAGGAACGCATATACAGATTATGTATATTCATGTCATTATTTCAAATTATAGTCAGAGAAGTACCAAGATATTAACCCTTTAAGACCTACCAAGTCCGCCAGAGCTTATATTATATTTTTACATGTTGTAGTGCCATTTTTGGGAGCATTTCAAGTTGCTATACATCAATACAACCATTATAGCCCAAAATTTCATAATATGTATGCATTAAGTGCATAGTAATTACATAAATTGCAAAAAAGTGCAATCAACTACAAAAAATTTAAAATCGTTTTTGTTTTTTTAACATATATTTCTAGTTAGAGAAATTTAAGAAGCTTATCCCTCAAAACTGCAAATACAAAGGAGTTGCGCAAAATAGTTTTCCATCACAGGAAATTTATTTTGAGTGTCTTTATAGTTTTATTTTTGAAATACACCAATTTTTATATACTGCAGTAAAAACGAAAGTAAATAGTATGATGCAAATTTGCAAAAAAACAGCATATGCATTAAAATAAACTATTTCCAGCAGTGCAATATGAGTTCTAAGCATCCCAGAAACGATACAGAAAGTCATAAAATCAAACATGACTTTTAAAAACACCAGTATAGGCTCATAAGGCCCTGAAGGTAAAAAACTACATTTCCGCAAAATGACGTCACTTCCGGTTTCAGGCAGGTCATGGCGGATATGCGATAGTTCGCGCTGATGGACGTAGGAAGTGTTACAAACAGCTGATCGGATCGGCAAAGCGTGTTTCTGGAATATTATGTTTTTGTTGCTGCAAGTGCTTTTTATGCAGTTTTTGCAAAACTATAGCTGATGGCATAAGTAGATGTAAGTACAACTCCTTCGGTTTCATATGCAAAAAAAATTATTGCGCTAGCTTACATGGTTGCAGTTCTACCGGGATTTAAAAATAGTTACGCAAAACGGAGCGTGCTGCTCTGACCGGCTTTAAAGGGTTAATAGGTAATGGGTTACTATTCACTAAAAACCTGTTTATAGCAAATCTCATCATCTACAAATTATGCTTACAATATGATGAGAAATAAAATTTCTACTGGGTTATGTTTTTGATGACTATGACTATTTGACGACTGTTTTATCAAATGTAGAGCTCATTTAATTGTTTTTCAGATGATCTCCAGGATCTCTTAAATGAACACAATCCACCAGTGTGCCATGATCACTGAGTATTTTTGGTGCTAAATAACATTTCGCATTTTAGGGGTTCATAAACCCTCCCATTATCATACAAATGGGGTGACTGGGGGGGGGGGGTTGGAATATTCTTAGACTACACTGGGAGATATTTTTTGGTGCTTTCATTTGCAGGTGTGCTGTCTTCAGGTTCTTCTGGTGGTAATAACCGCGTTTGTATTTGTCGAGTGAACTTTGATTAATTGCGTTCAGGCTCAAGTTTTAAAATCCTTGAAAATGTTTTCAATGCGTGTCTAAGTTATCATGCTCTTGCCGAATGTACTTGATATGCAAGTGATTTTTATCTCATGCAACACTAACTGCTGCATCTAATATCCAACCCACACACACTGTACAGACGTGCTCCTTCCTCTCTTCCACAGGTCCAGGGTTGTGCCTCTGCTTGGGCCAAGGTAATTAAATCATAAGCTACTTTTCCCAGAAACATTGACACTCTGGAAACAATCACAGTCACACGCAGATATACCAAAACAAACACACCCAAGCACAGTCGCACCCAAACACAGACCACACAATCACACGGACACACACTATCAACCACCAATGCATCCTAATCACTGCATTGGGCCTTGTTTTCTTGTCTCATGAATGTGACAAAGACAACTCGGTAAGATCCATAATCACTAAATTAAAGTCATTGCAGCGTCTCTCTTCTTTCTGCTTCCTATTTTTTCTATGACTCACGCCACTTTTTCATTTCCATCCCTCCTTCCTGAAAAGGATTCAATTCAACTTTATTTATATAGCGCCAAATCACAACAACAATTGCCTCAAGGAGAGAAAATGAAACCAATTCTGTTGCTCTTTCATTGTTTATGGTCTATATATCTTGTTTATCAGTTTTAAAGGGGTTTAGTGATGGTAGAGCTCATTTAATGAAGCCATAACACCACTGAACCATGAGCCAGAGTTGTTTCTCAGCAGCTCTGATTTGTGTTTTCACCCAACCACAGGAGCAAGAAAACACGAAAGATGGAAATAGTTAAATCGAAACTAATTATTCATGTCTTTGCTTCATTATTTGTTATTACTAAATTCGAAATTATGGGAGCAAAATCACCAACTGGGTTGTGATGAGCGTGTTAACATGTTGTATAACATCATTTTGCGTAACCACAGTCTAACACAGTCGGTGTATTGGGGTGCCACTGCAGCTATGTTGCAACAGAAAGAAGAAAAAGTGAGTAGTTTTACATTATACTGGAAAAAAAGAAAGAAAGAAGAAACAACTGTGACATGAGAAAATGTAGGACAGGTTAACTTAGCGACCCAAACAGATCCGAAATGCTATTTTAGAATGAAAGGATGCCAGATTTGTTAGCCTGAATTCACTGGCTGGTAACTTCAAAGCCCTGGAAAAGTAAAGCTTCACAACATTTGAGCATATAAATGGGTCTTATCTGAAAAAAAGACTGACTACAAAGTCCACTAACTTTCCCTAACTTGCCTAACCTTAAATAACCCGACAGCACTAATTTCCATTATAGCAGAGCTTCCACACATAACAGTGTATTTTTAGTTTAAAGATAACTATAGAAAGTGCAATAAAAATATTTCCTTAAACAATATCCAAACAGCACATGAAACCTCCTTCTTTCTACATAAAGAAAATGAAGAAGAAGAAAAAAGCATTGAAATAAACAAAAGGCTGAACTTTGAACTTTGAGGGCCATTCAAATGAAAAGTGGCCACCTACACATACTCCTTGGGGTGACTGCACATACATTCTGACTTATAAAACTCTCTCTAGACGCTACATTGCAATTATATTACAGTACTAGCCCCATGTGCGTGTCTCTCTGCAGTTTTCAAGAGGTCTTTCTATCTCATCCATGGTTCAAACAGTTTGGCTTAAGAGTCTAGGCATGCTGCAACTTCAAAATGCCCAAACTACTCCAGGGTCCACTCGCTTTTTCTCTCTCTGATTTTTCTCCTCTCTCTCTCTCCCCCCCTCTCTGAGAAAGATCCCTTGAAGGGCACCCAGCATGCAAAGGAATACCAGATTCTTCATCTCGCTCAAAGTTTAAACTAAAGTATATCAAAAATCTTTTCCCTCATCCATAAATTACATCTTAGATTATAAACACTTTTTTACAGTGGCACATAACAAATCATCCCCCAGTGTGAAATTAGTTTCTTAAATGATTACCATTTAGCCTTAAAGCAATGTATGTGAAATGTTTTACACATGGGAGGCTGTGTGCTTTGTTCTTTAAAGTGAGAGTACACTGACAAAGTTGCAGCAAAACAGTAGAAACTTAAGAGGAAAGGTCATGGCTGTAATAAAGGACATTCTTCCTAATTTTTATTCATATATTATTTCAGTATTGAGTTTTGTGCTATCCACGTGGATTTGTTACAGCTTATCCTCACATTTTTCTTTTGTTTATTCTCCCAGTGAATTAATCAGCTTTCAACAGAAACTGATCTTTAGTCATACATTAAAAAGACAAACAAGCAAATAAACAACAATAAAACAACAAAGAAAAACCCCAACTTGAATTTTTAAATGTACCTCTAATGACAGCTACCTGGTTAGGTTTAGCTTCTGTACCACTGACCAGCAGTACCTGGTGGACCACCTTTGCTATGGCACAGCAACCGCCTTGTCTCCTATTTTGATTTTGAGCTTGGACACGACTCCCGTTTTGTCTGTGAGTCCATCTGGCCTTAGTTCTCATCATCTGAACCTGGATTAGTTTAAATTGGCAACTGATGTTCCTTTACTGAAAAGATTGATGTCCATGATGAAATGTCCATGTGTAAGTGATCAAAACAACATTTCTACTGTGTGATCTAAAAAGAGCAGCAGTGCTGGAAGTGATCTAGAAGTGCATGACCTAGAGGGGAAGGTCAATCTACTTTAAATTACTGATGGCGTTTGCTTTTTATAGACAAGAAGAGTGTTAAAAGTCCGCTTGTTCACTGTAGCTGTTTTATACTACGTTGCCCATGATGCACCTCGGTATCTGTACTTCCGGTTGGGAACGTGTTCAGCGCAGCGCTGCACAGATGAGAGGTGTGTCGGAGGAGTAACGTATTAACGTGCATTCGGTGTGAGTTAATACTGCGTGCGTGCTTACCATGTGAGTATTGTAAGATGAGAGTGAGGCTTGTTGACTTTATCTGTGTAATTTGCTATCGCTAAGAGGCTAGTCCCGTTGCTATCGCTAAGAGGCTAGTCTCGTTGCTATCGCTAAGAGGCTAGTCCCATTGCTATCGCTAAGATGCGTTTTGTTTGGCCTACTACAGGCAGCCTTGTGTTCAGCCCATATTTCATTCCATATACGACTTACTGTCAAGCATTGTGGTTGTAGGTGGATGTAACTATTTACTATGTTTATTCTCTGAATCGTTGCAATCTGCAGAGGTCTGGTTTGCCAATGTATATACAAGCCAGAAATTCATTTATGGTCTTAGGGTGCCATCTAGTGGCCATGAGGTTATGGCAGATTGTATAACATTACGCTGGAAACCCACAGTACTGTATAAGGGGTACACTGCTATCCATAGTGGTTAATACAAATGTTTGTTCTTTCTGTTTACAGATGACCACACACACACACATACCCATATACACACTCACACCCCCGTTACCTGCATGTGAATACTGTAATGCCTCCCTACCAACGCTGTACATCCTGTTGATGTCATCTGCCACCTCTTTAGTAAAGTTATTTGAACTACATCACTGTGGAGTACCATTCCTTCTGACCGAGGACGACTCAGTTGAAGCGTGATCGGCAATCAGTGCAAACATACATTACAAGTGGTCCTTCGAGCCGGATTCGCCTTGGCTGAGTTAATGAGATGGCAAACCCTCAGGATAGAGGTGCATCGAGTAGCCCCCGTCCAACGCGGGAGAAGAAACTTCCAGGACATCTGGTGGACTATGAGCACAACCTAACTGAGCCATCTAGCGCTCCAAGTAGTTCAAGCAGCTCCGACTATGAAGAGGATGAGAGATGGCAGAAGATGGAATCAGTTTGGAGCAGTGTCCTCCAACACATGACTCAACTGCAAGTGTCTATGGAGGAAACTCGTGGGACATTACTGAAGCGGGTGGAGCGTTTGGAGCAAGCTTCTAAACCTGGCAGTCCTCTTCCCCCAGAAACAGGAGCGTTAGAACAACCCCAACGTATTTCCTCCACAACAGAAGTTGCACCACTACAACCTAGCAATGAGGTGTTACATGATACCACAGAGCCACTAACTGTGCTAGTAAGTCCCTCAGAGCAGGGCACCACAACACCTGCAAACATGCCAACGCCAGCAGAAATATCTGCTCCATCACCTCCCCGTAAAGCGAGCCTTCACATTCAGCCAGTGCTGCTCCCTGCCACTTATGTAGCTGCATCGACGCCACTCAGGAGACCTGGGCGATGCACTGCTGAACCCTTCTCATATCAGCGATCGGAACATCAGCTCCTGATAAACAGGCCAGGCCAGGTGCAGCTATTACATTCTGCATCCCCAGCTGATCAGCCACTACAACATGCTCATCTTTCAGTGCACCAGCTATCACAGGCTGTGGACCCAATGAGTCTGCAGCAGATGTCACATCCCGCTGCTCCTGTCTTCCAAGTCAGACATCCAGCTAATCCTGTGTACTTGCAGCAACCTTCACGTCCACCAGCGCCTGTGACCCAGCCATCACAGTGGACAGAAGCTCATCGCCCTGTGCCCACCATACTGCATCCTGAAGCTGTGCCTGATCCAGCTGGCAAGTACTATGTTCCTTATCCCTCAGGCAGTCACTATTCATCATCTTCCTCTGCTGAACACCATAATCCGCAGGTTGCCACAACTTACCCAGCAGGAACGCCTCTACCAAACCTGATGGAGATGATGGTGGCGTCTTCATATGGCATCCCAAAGCCTAAGCTGGTGATCTTCCGGTCGGGGAGAGAGAGTGACTTCGCCTTATTAAAGAAAGGGCTGGACAGCACCTTAGGGCCACATTCACATCTGGGAGAAGAGTACAAGTATCAGGTCCTACTAGATCATCTCGAGCATCCCAGCGCCTTACAGGTAGCCAAGCGCTACATTCACGACCGCACTCCCTACACTAGTGCAATGAGGGCGCTAGAGCAGAGGTATGGACAGCCAAGGCAGTTAGTCCAAAGTGAGCTTAGCACCATATTAAACGGCCCCCCTATTAGAGCCGGAGACTCTCAAGCTATTGAGGACCTCTCCCTGTCGGTGTCCAGCCTGGTCGGGCTCCTCAGTACCATGGATGAAGTAGCAGCCAGTGAGCTTCATTGTGGTTCACATGTGGACAGACTGCTTACTAAGCTCCCTCTGAACTACAGGGACAACTTCATCGAGTACTGTATTACCCGAGGGATCATCCGCAGTGGCAGCAGCCGAACATACAATATGTACGACTTCTCAGAATGGCTTGAACGGAAATCCCAAGTCCTTCAGCTATCCAGACAAGCCTCTCAAATGCCCCCGGACAAGCCACGTCCAGAGAAGAACCTACTCAAAGCCTCAGCAGGGCTCAAGCCACACAACAGATCTGCTTCCATCTACTACGGCCCAAATCCAGCCCAAGCCAAGCTAAACCAGGAGGGAGAATCTACAGCTCCAGATCCGACAATCCAACCTAAGAAGAAACAGAAGTTCAAACCTTATTGTCCATACTGCGAAGGGACAGAGCATTATCTGAATGGCTGTGATGGATTCAAAAGGCTAGACCTCAAAGCTATGGCTACCTGGATTACCGAGAAGGCCAAATGCTGGCGCTGTGGCCGTAAACATTCTCCAGAGCAGTGTACTCTGAAGAAGCCGTGCAGCACCTGTGGTGACCAGCATTTGTTGGTGCTCCATGACCTGGTTGAGGCCAAGAAGCGGGACCCTAACATACTAACTGTGAGTACTAGTATGGTCTACCTAGACTATTCAAGTCACTCAGGTCGTGTTATGCTTAAGGTAGTACCAATCCAACTACATTATGGGGGCAAATCACTGAATACATTTGCTGTGCTCGATGACGGCTCAGAGAAGACTGTTGTGCTTCCAGCGGCAGTTAAATCTCTAGGTTTGGAACAGGAGGAAGCAACACTCTCACTGAGAACTATCCGTCGAGATGTAATCCAGATGAAGGGAGGCTTTGTCTCATTTCAGGTGTCACCAAGGGCTAAGCCCAAAGTGAGGTACAAAGTAACACATGCTTTCACAGCCCAACAACTGAGCCTAGCTACTCAGTCATGTCCAGTTGAACAGCTAAAGAAGAAGTATCTTCACTTACAGAAAGTCCAGATTGAGGGATTTAACCAGATCCAACCTTTGGTGCTGATTGGCTCAGATAACGCTCATCTCATCACCCCTGTCCGCCCCGTCCTTCGGGGGTCGTCCAAAGGGCCAGTAGCTATCTGCACCAAGCTCGGATGGGCCATCCAGGGGCCGGCCAGTAGTATGCCTACATCTGAGGGGGACCTGCAGTGTCTGAACATGTGCCTTTCTCCTGCAGAGGCCGTGCATCAAGATGTGAAGCGTTTGTGGCAACTAGATGCTCCCCCCTACAGGACAGAGAAGGAGGTCACACGGTCAAAGGAGGACAGAGAGGCGGTAGCTATGTTGGAGACAAAGACTATCAGAGTCCCAGTAGACGGTGTCGAGAGATACGCCACTCCGCTGCTGAGAAGAAGGGACTTTCCACGGATGTGTGTCTCTCCTGAAGCAGTAAAAGGCCTCCTCAGATCCACCGAACGTAAGCTGGCCAAGAATCCTGATCTGACCCTCACATACAGCCAGGAGATCCACAGGTTAGTAGATTCTGGTTATGTTGTTAAGCTGAGCCCAGATGAGACACATAGCTCTTCCGAGTCATGGTATGTACCCCACCACATGGTACATCACAATGATAAGGCTAGGGTGGTCTTCAACTGTTCGTTTGAGTTTCAGGGGGCCGTCCTGAACCACTACCTCTTACCAGGACCTCCCTTGGGGCCCACTCTGCTGGGGGTATTACTCCGCTTCCGCCAACACCCTTTAGCCGTGAGTGGAGATATCAAAGCCATGTTTCACCAGATTCGGCTGCTCCCAGAGGACTGTCCTCTACTACGGTTTCTGTGGAGGGATTGTGAAACTGACCGGCCCCCAGACGTATATGAGTGGAGAGTTTTGCCCTTCGGAACGACATGTAGCCCCTGTTGTGCTATTTACGCCCTACAGAGACATGCAAGGGAGCACGAAGACACCCACAAGGACATCTGTGACTCTGTCCACACAGCCTTCTATGTGGATAACTGTTTACAGTCCCTATCCAACCCAGAAGAGGCAAAGCAGCTCATCGACCGAATGAGAGGTTTACTCATTCAAGGAGGATTCGAGATACGTCAGTGGGCGAGCAACGTGCCCGAAGTAGTTGCTCACCTGCCCGCTTCAGCTAGATCAGAGAGCTGCGAGCTTTGGCTGAACTTCAAAAGTCTCGACCCACAAGAGTCAACATTAGGACTCAGCTGGCACTGCCCGACAGATGTCCTGGGATATAAGCACCGCCCTATAACCTACTCCACGGTCACGCTGCGCAACGTGTACAAGGTACTAGCTACCCAGTATGACCCCCTAGGTTATATTTGTCCCTACACTACAAGGGCCAAGCTGATTGTACAGGCCCTGTGGAGCACAGAGAGAGGATGGGATGAGCCCATAGAAGGGAATCTACTTCAGTCCTGGCTTGAGTGGGAAGGTGAACTGTCACACCTTCAGCATGTCACCATTCCCCGCTGCTACACTCCTTCTCACAACTCCAGCAATGTGACATACGAGGCTCACATATTCTGTGACGCATCAGAAAAGGCGTATGGGGCTGTGGCTTATCTCCGAGTAATCGATCAACAACTGCCCATCGCCACATCATTCCTGATGGCTCGCTCCAGAGTGGCCCCACGTAAACAGGTGTCAATACCCCGGCTGGAGCTTTGCGCAGCGCTCACAGGGGCCCAATTGGCCAAATTACTCCAGACAGAGCTCACCATCCTCCTGAAATCGATCTACCTGTGGACAGACTCTACAACGGTGCTGCAGTGGATCCAGTCTAGTTCCTGTCGCTATAAGGTATTTGTGGGGACTAGAATCTGTGAAATACAGGAGCTGACATCTCCTGAACAGTGGCGGTATGTGACCTCTGACCTCAATCCTGCTGATGACATCACCAGAGGGAAACATCTCGCTGACCTAACTGTCCGCAATCGTTGGTCACATGGTCCACCCTTTCTGTCACAAACTGCTGACACTTGGCCTAAGTTGCCAACAGAGTTCCCGGCATGCAGTGAGGCAGAGCTCAGGAAGACTGCATTCTGTGGGCACGTTTCTGCATCCCCGACTTTACCGGATCCAACACAGTATGCCACGCTAGATGAGCTGATTGCTGCTACCTACCAGACCCAACACGGGGCGGCTGACGCTTCTATTACAGCAGCGGAGCAACTAGAAACCAAAACCATGCTGCTTCGCTCGGCACAGACTGACAGCTTCTCAGAGGAGGCCCGAGCCCTCCAGATCGGGCACCCAGTCCGCTCAGACAGCCGTCTTAGCGTGCTGTCCCCTGAATATGACAGTCTCACCGGTCTCATCAGAGTCGGAGGCCGCCTCCGTCGAGCTGCCGACTTAGATCCAGACAGTATTCATCCCATTGTATTAGCAGCTGAACATCCCCTGACCAAGCTCATCATAAAAACTTATGATGACCAGCTCCTTCATCCAGGTGCAGAGAGGCTGTTTGCGGAAATACGGCGCACCTATTGGATTCTCAGAGGACGTCAAGCCATTAAGAAGCATCAGCACCAGTGTGTGGACTGTAGGAGATGGCGCGCCTCACCTTCTACACCCAAAATGGCTGACTTACCTTCATCGCGGCTGAGACTCTATAAGCCGCCGTTCTGGTCAACGGGCGTAGACTGTTTTGGGCCATACACGATAAAGATAGGTCGTAGAAGAGAGAAACGCTGGGGAATCATCTACAAGTGTCTTACAACCAGATGCGTGCACCTTGATCTCCTCCCTAGTCTTGACACCGATTCCTTCCTTATGTCATTACGCAGATTTATTGCACGCCGAGGAAAGCCATACGAGATGTGGTCTGATCGAGGGACCAATTTCAGAGGTGGGCACAGAGAACTCCAAACGGCGTTTGAAAACATGGAGCCGGACCTCAAGCAGCAACTGGCCAAGCAGACTATCAACTTCTGCTTCAATCCCCCACACTCTCCTCATTTCGGAGGAGCATGGGAAAGGGAAATCAGAGCAGTGAAGTCAGCTCTGCAAGTGGTCCTGAAGGACCAAGTTGTGGTGGAAGAAGTCCTACTCACTGCTCTCATAGAGGTTGAGGGCATTTTGAACTCAAAGCCGCTTGGCTATGCATCGGCTGACATAGCTGACCCAGATCCCATCACACCAAATCTTCTCTTGATGGGGCGGCATGATTCGGCACTACCCCAGGCAGCTTACGGCCCCTCAGGCACTCTTTCTAACAGAAGATGGAGGCACAGTCAGGTCATCAGCGACCACTTCTGGAAGCGGTTCATACAGAACTACCTCCCAGGACTGCAACTCCGACAGAAATGGAGGAGGTCCACTGACAACATGGCTGTGGGACAAGCTGTTATGATTGTGGACTGTAACTTGCCTAGAGGCCTTTGGCCTGTGGGTACCATTGCCAAAGTTTTCCCAGGGACTGATGGCGTTGTTCGAGCTGCCGAGGTCAAGGTTAAAGACAGTACCTATGTTCGCCCGGTAACTAAGTTGGTGGAACTTCCCAAAGTTCCTGAGGACTCAAATGACACTGTTCCAAAATAGAAGGACTCTAGCGGGAGTGTATTTGCCTACAAATACAGGGGCGGCTGTTAAAAGTCCGCTTGTTCACTGTAGCTGTTTTATACTACGTTACCCATGATGCACCTCGGTATCTGTACTTCCGGTTGGGAACGTGTTCAGCGCAGCGCTGCACAGATGAGAGGTGTGTCGGAGGAGTAACGTATTAACGTGCATTCGGTGTGAGTTAATACTGCGTGCGTGCTTACCATGTGAGTATTGTAAGATGAGAGTGAGGCTTGTTGACTTTATCTGTGTAATTTGCTATCGCTAAGAGGCTAGTCTCGTTGCTATCGCTAAGAGGCTAGTCTCGTTGCTATCGCTAAGAGGCTAGTCCCATTGCTATCGCTAAGATGCGTTTTGTTTGGCCTACTACAGGCAGCCTTGTGTTCAGCCCATATTTCATTCCATATACGACTTACTGTCAAGCATTGTGGTTGTAGGTGGATGTAACTATTTACTATGTTTATTCTCTGAATCGTTGCAATCTGCAGAGGTCTGGTTTGCCAATGTATATGCAAGCCAGAAATTCATTTATGGTCTTAGGGTGCCATCTAGTGGCCATGAGGTTATGGCAGATTGTATAACATTACGCTGGAAACCCACAGTACTGTATAAGGGGTACACTGCTATCCATAGTGGTTAATACAAATGTTTGTTCTTTCTGTTTACAGATGACCACACACACACACATACCCATATACACACTCACACCCCCGTTACCTGCATGTGAATACTGTAATGCCTCCCTACCAACGCTGTACATCCTGTTGATGTCATCTGCCACCTCTTTAGTAAAGTTATTTGAACTACATCACTGTGGAGTACCATTCCTTCTGACCGAGGACGACTCAGTTGAAGCGTGATCGGCAATCAGTGCAAACATACATTACAAAGAGTGAATGAGCATTTATCATTTACACATTTAAACAGACAGATTATGGTGTCGTTTTTCTGTTGGGAAAAAGGCAGAGCAGCCTGCCTGTTCGGTGACCCCATCATAATTTGATTTCGCTTCATAGAAATGAGTGAACATTAAAAAGATTACCTAGCTCAGAAATTACATCATTAAGCTTTGTATTTTACAGTGAAGTCTCTCATCTTTACTCATAACTGCTACCAGCTCAGAACTGTCTCCCAACAGCCTACACTCACGGCGTACTTCTGCATATGTCTTCTTGCATCACTCTCTTTTGACGCTGATTTGTTTGATTTTGAGAAATGTGAGAGCGACTGATGGAAGACAGACTCTGACAGAAAAAAGCCAACAGCCCAGAGATAAACTTAAATTTACTTGCAGTACATCTCAGGCCAGAGATCTAACGCTTCTGCCAATTTCTAAACTTTATGGGTAGTCTCTGTCGCTCTCACAAACGTCACACAATCAGTCCATAGGCGTATGTTTCACGTCTGTAGCATTTAGAAACATTCACGTCTGGTAACCGACTTTATGCTTTTACTCAGTCCAACCAGATTGATCTTTAAGGGCTGAAGTTACAAAGCTTTCCACCTTTCTGCCAGTTTGAGAGAGAACAGGTAGAACTGATTTTTAATTCACAAAATACAACTGGAGGATTCTGTGTAGTGAATGGTGAAATAATACATGCAGTAGATAGGAGAGAATTTGGTGTGTCTGCAGTGTAAGGACAATGACAGAGGGTAATAACATTGTCTGATAAAATACATTTTGTATCACAGCTCTGATGACTGCTGCTATCAGCTTGTGAGCAGTACAGGTTATGCTTGCAACCTTACCGTCCTGCTTTTGTCCACACCACGTGAGTAAAATTCACCAAGCGGATTTTGGTCTGACTGCGGCATAACACTCAAACCACATCCTCACAGCTAGTTCTGTCTCTCTCTGTCTTGTTTTACTTGCATCCCACATGCTCTTTGCTGCCTTTGTTTAGGCTCAGAGAGCATTACAATGAGAGGCTGCTCCCCAGCCAAATTTTCGCCCCAGTTTGCACTAGCTGGCTTCTTGTAGATATATGAAGATCCGAATAAAGATAAGATTAGGTGCAGGCGAATCAATCAGGGCACCAAAAAGAGAGACAACGACTCCCCGTCTATGCATCTTCCTGCATAAATACACATGAGGAAGGTTATTTCAGGACAGGTTCCCTTGAAACGTACGAGGTGATGTGTTGGGATAATTCTACAGTTTCTTTTTGGCTGCATTTTTTTAAAGCTTTAAGATCACAGCTTTTGTATAGTATGCTAAGAAATGGGAAAAAGGTGCAATCATTTATTGAAGCATGTGTAAACATATCCAGAAATACAGTTTATAAGGCAAAAACATAAGTTGCACAGTTCAAACAAGCTTGAAAGTCAATATTTGGTGCGACCAGTTTAGGGTCTCTTAGGGAAGCTTTCCTATAAATTCTTTAAGTAGTCTTCAGGAATAGTTTGCCAGGCTTCTTTAAGAACAAAGGTCTTCTTTGGATGTTGGTCACACTTTTGTTATGATCTCTGTCAAGATGATCCCACACTGCTTCAATATGGATGAGGCTTGAGTTCCACTGTATTTAGGTAAGTAGTTTGTGTGTTTGGGATGATTGTCAGGCTAAATAATCAAGCCGTTGCCAATAAGATGCTTTCCAGATGGTACTGCATGTCGGATCAAAAGCTGCATTTATAGTTCCATCAATTTTCACAACAGCACTGGCTGAAAAGCAGCCCCAAATCCAAGACAGAGCCTCTACCGTGTTTTACGGATGGCTGTAGACACTCACTGTTGTACCTCTCCCTTGACCTCCTCTATAAACTAAAGATGATTTGAACAATATTTTGCGTTTTACTCACTCCATTAGACTAACCATTTCTATGAGTCTTCGGTGAACAGCAGATGGATCAGCTGAGGGGCCACGTGCATCTGACAGGTCCTGTGTCAGGTCTTCGCTGGATTTTTTCCCCTGATGTTTTTAAGAACCAGACTTTCAGGTACCTTTCATCTGCTGAGACCTGTCACTTCTCTTTTGATCTTCCACTTGTCCAGTTTCTTTAAGTTTTTTAAAACACATACAGCACACAATGCCGAGATATACCAAATGTTCTCCTAATAGCTCTCTGGGTGCAAAAATACAATTTTATGCCTGTCAAACTATGTTATCTTTGGGATTTTTCATAGATTCAACAAACAAATTAGGAGAAAATTAGTTCTTTTTCAACAGGTTGCCAGTAACAAAGTGCCTAAAGACATTATTTAAAATTGGCTCTTTGCTAAGTTGCCTGTTATGTGTAGACACAACACTAGCTCCCAGAGGTAGCTTTTTTATAGGTCGGTGTTAAGGGACTTAACAGAGAAGCAAAAAATATCCCTTTGAAAATGGTCAGTTACAAGGACTGGACTGAAGATGAAAATATATAAAATATCTATATTCTTACCTAGTGAATGAATAATTATCTACCTTTTCCAACAACATACTGATGGCCAGGTTTGAGATGCTAAAGCCTGGCATGCAGGTTGCGCCAATTCCTCCTGAGTTGTTTCGTCCGACTGCTCGCTCTAGTGGCAACAGCCGCCTACATCCTTAGAGACGCAATATGACAACTTCTTCACTCCCTCTCCTCCCTTTGTTTCTCTGTTGTTTCATTACCATCAGCTGTCATTAGTCGTCTTTGTTTCTCCAGGAAGAGGGAGTCAAAGAAAAGAGAGAAATTAATCGCCTATTGCCACGCTCTATGAAAATCTTTGCTCAGACCCCGTTAAGCCGATGAGAGATGTGATACTAGAAGAGAGAAGTAATTGGAGACAGATGTTGGAAAGACGGATCATCCGAGACGGATCAGTGAGCCAAAACTAAGATGCCAGCCTTAATAGGATCTGGCAGAAAAAATTATTTCTCTCTGTTTCCTTTTCATCTTCCCTTTGCTCAACAGTATTTTTCATAATGAAGTCTTATGTTATATTTGCATGGCTTTACAAAGTATGAATCTTTTTTTTTTGTGTGTGTTGTCTTTTGCAATTTTTTTCCGGCTTTCTAGGAGACCCAGACGATGTGAATTTGTGACAAATATCAAGAGAGGTTCATTTACTTCCTGGGTTACTGTTAGATGCATGCAGCGTTGCTGGGCAACGCAGCACACAACATTGGAACTTAAACAGCCCACAACAAAGACGACACGCAGCAGTAACTAATTTAAAGAATTATACTTGCTATAGTCTACACAAATACCTTAAAGTACTCTTTAATTGTAAAGATTTTTGCAGTGCACCAAATGAAAACATACCAAGACATTATTAATGCTGACAATGAAAAAAACCCTGACTTATCACAGGAGTAGAATCAAAGGAGAGAAATTATAGTTATATTAGGGCCCCTTGCTCTAGACTATGCTTTACATTTCTATTAAGAATAGAAACAAGAAATGATGTCTGAGAGAGTGCAACTACATTACATGTAATGAAAATATAGATATATTCATCTACATCCAGAAACAGCTGAGCTTTATGCACAGCTGGGTCACGTGTCATTAAACCCTTTTTTGCCGTTCCTTTTAAATTTCTGATGCTTGGCATCAAATTTAAAAGTAAAACGCAGTGACCAGGGCGATTGCTGGTCATGCTGATTGTAGCTTGGCCCGGCTAACTTTGCCCTGACAATGAAGATGAAATGAACTGAATCAGTGAATGTGTGAAGAACTGGTGTACTGTTTGAATAAACTAGCCAGGATTATGTCTCAGGTACCTGCATAAGTTTCTGAAAGTAAAGGCAGAGAGTCAAACAAATAGAAACTCTCGGAGATGTCTGTGAAATGTTCTCTGCCTAAAAAAGAAAACAAAGGTGGTCAACAACCTCGACACTGTCCTCAAAAAAGTCAGCGAAACAAACACAGACACAGACTGATGAATCTCAGATAAAGTTTCAAAAATAAAGGAGAGTCAAAGGAAGAGCTATGTTTTCTTTCTTTTTCTATAGCCATGCTTGAAAAAAAAAAAAGTTGAAGTTGCAAAAACTTGCTAGAAAGGAGACGCGAGAGAAAAAGAAGGACCCGTTAAACTTTATGCATATCCAGATCACTTTCTTTAATTTGAAACTGAGTATTGGGTTTGGCAGAGAATGAGCACTCCGAGTCTCCTTCAAGCAGTCTTTGTTTTTTTTTGATCAAAAAATCATCAACATCAACATTTGCACTGCGGGGTGGCAGAACAGAGAAGAAGCTATAAGATGCACACACACACTGACACAGACAAAAGGCAAGAGAGGCAAAATCTGTCCATGACAAACACAGACGGTGACAGACTGAGACAGACGTGAGAGCAAGTTAAATGTGAAAAAAAAATATACAAAGCATGCTGTGACTTGCAGATGAGACAGCAGCATAGAATAGGAACCTATTCAGTATGCAGATTTTGCTTTATGGATTCCGCTAACAGTCATAAGCATATCAATAGGGTTGCCATTAATACCTGGACAATGCTGAAATAATTACTATAAAAAGTGACACTCAAAACATAAAACACAAGACCATGAAAGTACTCGCTGTCTCTACACAGACATGCACAGAGAACCTTATTTGCTTGCATCCTGCGAGCCCATTTGACAGCTTTCAGGTTGACTAACAGAAATGAAAATGGTGCAGAGAGTTTCTTATAGTGCCCCTCACCTCTGAGTCAGTTCATTTGTGACTATATAAATGCGACTCTGGATCCAGGCCTTTTATTTTCTCACTGATTTTCCAGTTTTCCTTATGCTGCAGGTCAGGGTAGTAAAACACACTACTTCAAAACAGCTTACGAGTATTCCACCTTCTCATTACTGAGTGTCACAATCCATTGGCTTCCATGAGCAATATTGCCGTACCAACAAAAAGGGACATGATGCTATCAGTCCTGTCAGACAGAGCATTCATTACAGAACGTCTGTCTGTCCATCTGCCCATCAACCTATAAATGAGCAGGTCTTGCCGGTCAACCCCTTGATCGCCATATACTCGGTCATGCTCAGCAGATAACACTAAATGTATGAACTGTGTCTCCCACCTTGTGCCTCTCAGTGCGAAGGATCAGTGGCTGACTTCAAGGTCATCACAGATTACTGAGCTCCTCACCCTGTCAACACCAGTGAGACCAGACACTGCGTGTGCCCTCATCTGGCAGGTGGCACATTTCTGCACTGTGGTCACGTTACACATTTTGCAATCACAGACACGCATCAAAAAGAAAACAAGTGAAGAATCAGGACATGTGAATAGAGCCATCCACCTCTGGCATAAATTTGGAAGGAAGAACTGTAGAGATCACAGCCCAAAGAAGGTCGAAAGCACACCATACCACTGTAGCGCTACTTTGGTTGTAAGTATGCAGGCTCAGTTTCAACAATGATCCTGAATGTCCCCTGTCAGTTTAACATGTTAGTTGCCCAAGAGTATAAAATACTGATTAAATGCAGGCTGCAGAGTTCAACGTGCCAGGCCTCCTCTATTTACTTCATTAATATTGGTCTCAGTGGTAAGTTCTGGTGCCAAATGGTTGCAGTAGTGTCAAAAGCCCTCCATAACACCAAGGAGTAATTGCAAGGGAAAACACTGGCCCATATTGCAGACAGATTCCATGTCTATTTCAGATGGAATTTCTATTAAAACTTCAAGTTATCTTACTACTTGTATGGGGGAGAAGAAAAAAAGTCTTGCAAATGTTAATGTGGAAGCAATACAGCCTGATTTGGAGGAGTTTTAATTGGAACCGTGGGAAAGAAATAGTTATGAAGGCGAGGAGAGAAAATGATGACTGATACACTCAGATGCTCTTCCAGCAACAGATTTAGGTGCATGAGTGCTCTCACACCATCAGTCACTGTAGCTCCATCGACTCCCGAGGGTAATTAAAAGAAGTAACTTTTTTTTCCTCAATAGTTTCTATTCATTTCAGAATAATTTGAATTTCACAAAAAAATTCTTACCTGTATAGTACCTGAAAATACTACTGTAGCATATGAGTAAATGAATGTCAATAACGTAGGATCTGTCAGGGAGCTGAACATCACCATCAGTTAGCAGAGTGACTGACAAGCTGTGCCAGTATTTCACAACACTCCGGTTAATTTGAGTGGTTCCGCAGTCGCACTCGCGCAAAATTAATGAACAGCTGGTGTTTGCTAAAACAAATCTTGTAGATCACACAGTCCCTTTAGCCACAACTTCATTTGAAAACATCTGCCATTATAATACCACTTGACTGCTATTTATGCAGCATTTATGGCCTATCTGACCCAAAGTGATGCTAGCATTGATCACTGAAAGGCCATTACTCTTCCTTGTGTAAACATGTGAGACAGAGTGAAAATCATTAATGTACCTTTACTCATTCAGTCAACACAAGCACCTGTCAGATGGAAAGAAAAGATCAGACACTAGGCTACCCATTAAGTTATGGCTAAGGTTCACAAAAACCTGCCAGGAGTTCGACTCAGACTTGAGGTGAATGATAAGATCTTCAGTGCAAATTAGCTGTTTCTGCCCGCAGTTTGATTGCAGTCCGCTGTAGACTGGGAATGAGTTTGCCATTGAAAGTCTGCACTTGGTTATTACAGATACATTTCAATGTCCACCTGACCACAAACCGCCCATGAAGGAAGAAAGTGCAGTGTGGAAATGAACTCTGCTGTAACTACTCTGCAAGTCGCTGGATGTGTAGGTGTGTGTCATTGGAACTCTGTTCTCCATTCCAACTAGAGGTCATAACTCTGCAATGCATTACTGGCTAAGAAATTTGTTTGTGTGCACCTCCAGACTCATGCATCCTTTGGATTCTTCTCACCTATAGGTGTGACCTAGACATCAGAGATTATTCTACCTGCTAAGATGTAAGCTACAACTCACAGTGTTCATTCTGCTTTTGTGTATCTGGAGGCACATTTCAAATACAAAAAACCCATTTTCTACTTGTGGATTTTGTTCTCTTTGGGTGGCCAGAGTTTTTGTTACTGGGAGCTTAAGTCTGGCTGACTTACAGCAAAGCTTTGCAGATGTAATAAAGTGAGCAGGACTTTAGCTAAACTCCCTCATTCGGCAAAGAAGCTATTACATTTAACATCCACAGACAGATTTTCTTTATTTATTTAAGATTGCATTACACAATTATGTTAGAATGCAACACACTCTTTTCTTAGTAGATTTCTGTTTTGTTTTTTTTTTTTACCAATCTGATACTGTATGGCACCATAAATCCTTTGCATACTTTCACAACCTGCCTTCAAGGTTCTTTGGAAGTGGTTTAATGCCACAGAGGGAGGCTTCACAGGACAGAAGTGTAGCGCTGAGAACCAATCTCCCTCTTGCATCTAAAAAGCCTTGGGCTTGTGGCAATGTTCAACATTAACCCCGAAATTTATACATATTTACAGCAACTCATTTTTCCTCCTTCGTGGCATGCTACAATAGCTGGTCAAGGGTATATGGAAATTAAATAGCTAGTCTATTGATCGTGATGATCAGCTTTTCCACAATTCTGTCAAGTTAAAATTCTAATATCTCAGATGATAACAGGCAAAAAGAAAGAAATTATCCACACACATCTTGAATTTATATTTTTACTACAAAAAGTGTGAAAAGAGGCTATTTCTAAAAACTTTGTTGTCCAAGTAATCCTATAGTTGAATAATCTTCAAACTGAACAACTCTTTAGTCACTTTCTAACTCTTCTTGCCACCATTTGGAAAAAGGGCTCCATTATTATTTTTTTGCAAGCTTTTAAACCACATCACTTTTTAAAAAAAAACGTTTATAGGCATTTTTTCTGTTTGCATGACTATGATGAAGCTGGCTGACAAAGTTGCATTGGTAAATTAAGGAAAGATGTGCAGTGTTAAATCTGTAAAGAATTTTTATTGATTATAGCTCCCACAAGCAAAATATTTTTCTCCCCTATTTCCTTTCCATGTATTGCTTGAGAGGATCCTCTAACTTTAATTTTTTTCTTCGCTATCACTCTTTCCCTCATTCGTCTGTTTCCTTCTCTGTCCCAAATCACTCTCCCGTTGGCTTCACTCCAAATCCTCCTTCTCTTTCTCCCTATGTAGTTCTCCGGACTGTGATGCATGGCTGTCTGTGTTCTCCAAAAGTCCATTAGTTGCTGGCACTGGGCTGCCTCCTCTCCCACAGACAGAGATAAAGACGCTGAGTGTGGCTGCCCAGTGAGTCGCATGAAAATGAGAGGACAGTGGAAAAAGAAGTATGGAGGAGAACAGGGGAGAAAAGAGCGAGAGGCACAGAGAGAGAGAGAAAGGAGTGTGGATGTGAAAACACCTTGATAATGAAGAGAAGCCCAAGAGTATAGGTGAAGTGAAGAGAATGAATGGAAGGGATAGAAAAGGGGATAGATGATGCAAACACAGAAGGAGACATCAAACAGAAAGGAGTGAAAAAATGAAGACAAACACCATTGAGCGAGAACCAGGAGGAGAAAAAAAAGAGGAGATGAAGGAAAAGAGCAGGACATGCAGGTGAAAGAAAAGACAGAAAGAGAAGCCTTCTATTCACAGTGAGAGTGGTGTAGACATAAGAAGACAACGGAGAAATAAATAAAAGGCTAAGAAATACCAGAGAAGAGGGAGGGAGGAGAGAATGAAAAATAGAACGGGTTGAACGTGAGGCGACGATAAGAGATGAGGGTCAATTGTAACCAGATATCCCACCACGAAATCATTAATAAAATGCTTTTTTTTTTTTCTCTCTTAAATTCCCCCCACCTCTTACTTTGTCCTCCTAATTAATCTACAGTCCGGAGATTAAACTTGCCCTTTCCACTTTCATTCAAAACACAGGGGACTGAGTGATCCATTCTCTGCTTTTTCAGTTTCAGCCTCTTTTTATCTGGGAAATTAAGATGTAATCTAACAGTCTGCTTCAGGTTGCAGAGTTGGCTAGACATGACGGAGAGCAGGCAGATGAAAAATGTGTTTAAAAACGGTTATTTTTCTTTCTTTCAGCAGGAGCATTTGGCTCTTTGAATAATACTATTGTCTAACTTTCACAACTTTGCTCTTTGTGCTTCTATTGGCCTAATTGCTGTTGTGCTCCCTTTCATATTTCTCTCAGCCAGACTGTGTGCATTTTAATCTCCAGCAGGGCCTATAAATACAATAATTATGTGCTATCTTTTTCATCTTGGACTTCAGTAATAGATAAAAAGGAATTCAATAAAAAAAAAAAGTAATCCTATTGCCTCAAAAAAAAAAAAGGTTGTTGGAATGTTTTATCATTTTAATTACTATTTGGAATTGAGATTGCCCTTTTAAATTATGGTGTTGTCTGTATTGTAAAATCAAAATTCTTTTATGTGTATCATCTAATTGCTAGAAGTTTTTTTTAAATCAATTTCTCTGCAATAAGTAGATAACTTTGGTATTATTTTTTCTGCATGGTTATCTCTTGTTAGTCTATGGATGAGAGAATGTGGGCTGGCTCATTAAAGGTGTAGGAGAAATCATTAAGGCTGCAAACTTCTATGTTTTGAGTAAAGTGGATGCTTTTCAGGAAGAAGAATACACAGTTCTCAACAGTAACTGCCCACAAAGGCTAAGATAACATGCTTTTTTAGATTACACTACTATAGGATAGATTAAAACACGTGTTTTTGCTTAAACTCTCAAATATGCCTTATGCTACTTGCCAAAAAATAATCAAAGCAGTTTTTACTTCAATATTCAGTATTCTTATTCTAACATCTTACACTGACTACAGGTTTCATCTCCTCTACCTACACAGCTTTTATGTTACCCAATTAACCACCAACTATGTAAATGAAATTACTCCTAAATAGTTTTACAAGCGAGAAAGCTCAGCTTGATTAAAGCAATGCCCATGGAGACTGACCGATACATAGCTGTTTGTGCTTGCTGATGAATAAAGTTTGATACAAACCACTACAAACCTTCATACACCACTCAGCTCAGTTAACGTAGACAGCAACATACTGACTTTTTTCATACTTACTAAACACTAAATCTTAACCTTAGAGCGCTAAGAGGACATCATATTCTTTAAATTAAATGCTTGTTGCTGGTTATCCTCCAAACATAACTCTGCTTGCAGACTTTGGAGAGACTTATTGTTGAAGTTTGGTTAAGTATTAGTTACAACTTACAAGTACACAAATACAGCTTACAACTAGTTACAACTACAAGTAATGCATTTGGCATCTAAAGATACATAAGTAGGTATATTCTTGTTAATTTGGGCTAAAACAAAAACATAAGCAGCACAACCATATTTTTTAAAGCAGTTTAGCTAAAGACTACTTTTAACTTCACATATTTAAAGACCCAGATCCTTTATATACCTAAAAAATAAACAAACAAGAAAATCAAAAGCATAATAGCAAAGCCTCTGTGTTTGCAAGATAATATCTTTAAAACTTTAAAGTAAAAGGGGAAAAAATAAGAAATATTTACTAAACACCACAAGTAAAGAATGTGAAACATGTTGGGGAGATGATTTGTTTCTGCGCTTGTCTCTACCAAACACATGAGAAGCAAACTGTGACATGTTTCCTTTTTGTTAGTGTCTTTAAAAACAGCACAGCTCAAAGAACTTAAACAGTAACTTAAGACCAGCTGGAATGTGAGTTTATCAAAGTTTGCCATCTTGTTGCAGGGGAGAGGGGAACATGCAATGGATTGGATATTGTTACGGCAGTGTTAAGCATGGTTACGGGTACATGAGAGTGCATTTCATAGAAGATCACCAAACAGAATTTCTTTGAACCAGAACCAGAGTTTAACCTGTGTTTGGCCTGGTATTAGGCTATTCTTCTAATTAATTGATGACCAGTAACTATAAAAGCAGCTGTTGGTGTAGAGCACTCAGCTATGCGTCAACACAAAACCACAATGGTGTGATCCCAGCAAATTCTCCCCAAGGCGAGACTGTGCATGTATCAGTGAACAAAAACCTACATTAGAGACTCCACAGACCTCCATTAGCATGTTAAATGTTAAAGTTCAAGACAGTATAGTTAGAAAAAGGCTGAATAAGTATGGCTTGTTTTTGAAGGTTTGTCAGGAGAAAGCTTCCTCTCTCTAAAAACAACATGGCAGCACGGCTTAGGTTTGCAAAGCTGCAGCTGATCAAACCAGAAGACTTCTGGAACGATGTCCTTTGGATAGACGAGGCCAAAGTGAAGATGTTTGGCAAAAACCAAACACCGCATATCAGCACAAACACCTCCTACCAGCTGTCAAGCACAGTGGTCTGGGTACCTTGAAGACTCTGAGTCGACCACAGACTCCTCTGTATACCAAAGTATTCAGAGGCAAATATGAAGCCATCTGTCTGACAGCTAAAGTTTGGCAGAAATTTGGTCAGGCAACAGGACAATGATCCCAAACACAGCAGGATATCTACAAACCAAAAAAGAAAACTAAAGAAAAGGAATCGAGGTGTTAAAGAACAAAATCAAAGTGTAGATCTCAGTTCCAAAACTAGGAAGTGATAAGGAAATATCCACTGTGTGGGGGCCTACAGGTGATTGTTGGGTAATCAAGGGACTGAAAGGGGAAGCAGCAGGGTCGATAACATCACACAGGGAGAAATCTTTGCACTTTTTTTGCACCCTTCTGCCAAATATTGAGGATGTGTCCTGCATATGTTGAGGACAGTGAATCATGAACAAGTGCACGTTGCATTGCCGGGATTACATGCTTGCCTGGACAAGCTCACATACTCTTCTGGGGAAGACCGTTAAAATGAGAGGGGGAAAAGTAATATGGACCAACAAGGGATTTTTTTAAACCTTCTGAGCAGTTTCTCCTATTTTCTCTAACGTATTTCTACAGGACGTAACCTTAAATCTCTTGGCCAAACTTGTTTTTATTTTTTCTTTCTTTCTTTTTAATGCAAAAAAAAAGTTTCTTGGTTACAAATTGTAAAGCCGTGTCACAGATATAGAGCTTTGCATGAACATGCAGATATACCTTTATGACAACAGACCTGCATACAGCAGTATACTGTGCGCACACACACACACCTACACTAAAATGTAAACACGAGTTCACAAACACAGATGTGTGCTCGCAAGTGCTGCATTAATGCAATTTATATCCAGCAATAAAGCAGGTCTATAAATTGCTGCATTCATTTGCTGACTTTCATTGATTTCTTTGTGAGGTGCTGTAATTATTATTAGACACAAGAGGTATAGCGCGGGATGAAAGGGAACGAGAGGAAAAACACACACTGACTCGGTGAGCGAGGGAGGCAAACAGAGGAAGAAAAAACTAAATCCAGAAGAAGACTGTTGTGCGGCTGTCAGATGGATTGACGCTTGGGCGGCAGAAGAAGGAGAAACCGATACGAAGGCAATTTCGGCATCGTTCTTAAATATAAGAACAGAGAGAAGAAAACATAAATAGATAGAAATAGATAACATAAATATTTCTTCTTCTCTTCTTTGAGTTTTTTTTAACCATACCGAACCCTTATCTCCTCTCCTTACTTCAATACTTTCTCTCCCTCTGTTCCCTTCACTCTATGCCGATTTGTCACATCTCCAGCAAACATGCCAGTTTTTAATCAATCACCACAGCGAGCAAGGATGAACTTCCATCTCTCCCTCTCTCCATTTTTGTTTAGCATCTATAATTCCCTTATTTCAAATGTCTCTTTCAATCCTTACAATCTTCCCTCTTTAATATGGAGAGTAAATTTACCCCCATTTCCTTCGTCTTTAGTCCTCTTTTCATCTGCTTTCCCCAAATCTCAGTCACAACACAGAAACACTGTCATCACATAGGCACAGAATTGTAACAGCAGGAAAATATGTTTGCTGTTTGGGCTTGTTGTGTTGAATTCTAATGAGCTATCAGGCTCTGCAGGAAAAGAGCTTTCTCTTTTTCCTGTCGGGGTGATTTGCACTACTAGAAAATAGAAAATGAGAGAGCCCAGCAGCCAAAAAAGGCATTTTCTGGTCATAGCATAGCCTGGATTATTACAGAGGATATTGCACCATGGCATAGTGACAGATATATATCACGGGCTTATATGGCTCAGCAGAGATTTCATTCAAATCCAATAAAATACATGACAAACACATAAATATGGCATCAATTTTTAAAAATCTAATGAAACGGGTCTTGCCTCAGCCCCTCTTGTAAGTGCACCGTGTCAGAGCACTGGCTCAGGCACAAAAATACCGCAAGTGTCACTCCGGACTACAGAAGCGCAACAACATCAGCAAAAAGAGGAACCAAGAGCACACGAGGAAGAAAGAAACAAAATTGAAGGAGTGACAAGAGGAAGCGCAGGGAGAATATTGTGTTAGTGGGTGCAGTGTAAGAGATACAAGTCACATAGCTGTAGGCAACCTTGGGACCCGAGAGCTTTGTTCATGAAAAGTCGACCTCTCTCAAACACAGGGGGAGAGGAATCATAAACACAGAGATCTGTCACCCTGAGCACAGCTGGGCCACCCTGCTCGGTAACCTTGGCAACTCCCTGACCAATGAGTGGTTGGCAGGAGGTCCTTAAAGAACTGTGACACTGATACAAACACATACAGACTCAGAGAGCACTGCTGCCTACAGATACAATGTTAACCGTGATTTGAGAGGGTAAACAGGTGTTAGAGAGGCCTCTCTAAATTGAGAGAAGAGTAACATGTGCCTGCACTCACACACGCACACAAAGTGAGGCATCTGGGGTGAGCTTCAATGTTATCCTCTGTTTAAACATAATCTCCCCACACACCCCCAGTCCACCTCGCTGATTCACACTGGATGGCTGACTAATGAAGAGAGAGAGAGAGAGGCAGTGAACAAGCACTCATAAACCTTAAATGGGCGGGTGATTTTTGATTAACCTGTTCTGAATCTCTGTGCTTTCTCAGTGTCTTATCAAAGTCGCTGGAGTCTCACAAACAACGTGTCCTTTGACTTTGATGCAGCGACACGCTTGGGTTTTCATAGCGGTGAATCTCACTTCCAAAAGATACTTGTTAAGGACTCCTTGGCTTCACATTTGAATGCATGGGGCAAGCATCAGCCTTCAAGTGGACGGCTTATGTTGTAAAGGAGCAGATTTTGTCAGCGAGTTTGGTTCTTAAATCTGAATGGAGGGCAAACAGCAAAAATAACCAACCACTAAAAATGAAACTAATCAGAAACTGGAAACATGGCTGGTAATGCTTCTTCCTGTTAAAAGGGAGTTCTTCCCTTCCAAGTGCTTGTAACCCTTTCAGAGCATAGCACTCAGAATCATTGGTCTCATATATGTATGCATTTAAGGCCTTGCTAGAGCAAGAGTGAAACTGTAAGAAATAAACAATATAGTAAATAAAATATATGTTTTAGCAACATATGGCTAATCCTTTTCTTCAGTTCTGTCTAGGTCACTGTCTACCTATTCATTCTCTATCTCTATATCATCCCTCCTTTCAGTCCTCTCCTTGCACTTCTTTCTTGTCCCTTCATATCCACATGCATTCACTCTCTCAATTTTCACTAGTTCATCTCCCTCCCCCCTTTATCGCCCTCATGCCACCTAAATTTCCCAATTTCCGTCTTCCTACTCCTCGAGCACCAATTCGCCATCTATGTCATCTTCCTCTCCTCTGCTTTGTCTCGATTGTCCTCTAGAGTGCTGTGATGGCTGAAGGATCCAAACAGGTCTTGGATGATTTGCCACCAGCTCTATCTGGATGAGGACTCGGCATAATCTTTATCATCATCACTGAAGTCATTATGGTAAATTGGCGAAACCTTATAGGCTTACATTATACAGATACTTACTTCCTGTTTCAAGATATATGCAGCAGAGGTGAAGAGATGATGATAATTTTTAGTACAATTTCTAGAGTCGTTATGCTAAATGGGGAGACGGTGATGGGATGAAATTAAGTGGCAGAAAACAGCTTGTTGCACAATGGAGTTGAGCATATGTAGGATAAGTGGAGGAATTTTCCTTCACTGGTAAACGTTGCATAGTATTACATAGCATCGCTCACAGGTATTTTTGACGTGTGGGGGGACCTGATAGCCTGGCTGGGCCATTTACTTTGCATCATTTTCCTACTCACTTTACCTCTATTTCCCGTCTCCAGGAATGAAAGACGATTCTGTGTGGTCAGAAAACTTCCACATGACAAAAGTATACTAAGGGATTATAGAAAGTGAATTAATGTTTATATATTATATGCTTCTCTTGATTGATGTGACCTTATCAGCTCAGTGGGTCAGATCCATTTTCAGGTAATAAGAATTTGAAATTCAGATCCAAGAAATTGGTATTTTTCAGTGAAGAGACGGCTTCACAAGTGACAGCAGCTATGTAAAAGCGCTTTACCTGAAGTAAATGCTCCTCTATATAGTATAATCCAAATATATTCATAATGTATGAAGCATTTAATTTCAGATTCACTGCTTTCAGCCCACTCGTCTGACCTCTTTTTCTCCATCCATTTCCAAGCTTTCATTGGCTGCTACAAGTATGGGAAATTTTTTTCCAAAGCCTTCATCGTCCTTTTGAAAATTATTTATTGCAGGGTAAGTTTGGAAGGATATTGAATTCACACAGTGTTGCCTGTCTTTGTTGGAGAACAGGACCTCTATACCGTGAAGCCCCCCCTTCCCCAGCCTATCGTTGATAATGTTGCAGTGAAAGTTTCAATACTTTCTGCTCTTCTTTTTTTAGGAATAACGGTAATATATAGTAGGCAATGTCATGAGGGGAAAAGATGCATTTTCTAAAGTGGTACCTTCCCATGGTGGAGCAGAAAGTCATACAGACAGAAAATCACTCACTGGCAATCCACTCAACTCTAAAATCACTCAGCGGTCATCAGAGACTCTTAAAGCCTGACAGAGAGTAGCTGTCAAATATTCACACAGGGATACTTAATTCAACCGAGTCAGGTGTGTGTACGTGTCGGCATTGGCACGTATGTGAATAAACATGCAAATCTGAAGGTTTTAGTTTTGTGAGCTTCAAGTGAAATGTGATAGAGTATGCCAAGCATGCATGTACGTGCTATAGTATTAGGACATAAACGGCGCTCAGTGGAAAACGTTTCCATTTCATGGTACAGTCTCCTGTCACATTGGCTGAAATTATTATCAACAACAAAAATCACTAGATGAGGCTTTAAACTGTAGTCGCATAAGTAGAGCATTTTATTAACCATATAGAGTCATATAAAGAAAACGTAAGACAATGCTCAGTGATCCAGCTTAAGGAGTTGCGAGATTCTACAGTTACCGTCGCTAATATCGGCGCATCTTATTATTATCGATGTCAGTAAGGGTTTCATATAATTTAGAGGGTAAGTAACTGATACTGACAGACAAAAAAAGACTTTGCTTTCACTCTTGAGACAATGCAATAATAAATAGATGGGACCACAAGTAAGTCCTCCATTGACTTAAATGAGGATGCCATTATGTCAAACAGTGACACAGAGCACAGCGGTTTAGATATCATATGTGACACAAAGTTAATGAGATATCAAGGCAGAGGTGCAACACCTCTCACTCTATTGAGTGCCTTGATCATTGACTGAAATGGGAGCGACACATATATTACTCCATGACAGGAGCGCTTGGCTGGCTTGGCTGGCTTGGTGTGTGTTTGTGTATCAAAGTATGCAAGGCGTGCATGAGGGGAAATGTGTTAATGCATGTGTAAAGCATGCTACTTGGGGAAATGCAAATTTTGTATCTGTGTTTGAATCTGAGTAGGTCTTTGTGTATGTGCATTTATGTGTGTGTGTAGGCTGCACGTTTGTGTGTGAGTGATAGCAGAGACAGCCCAGACACTGACCTGTTCTGACATATAATATTATTCTGCCACGGGGGATCGAAACTGAAAAGGGAGAAAATCCATAGTGCACAGGAGACAACGGTGACGGAGAGGGGTAAGAGGTTTATTGGGAAAGAGGAGAAAAAAAACAGAGAGAAAGTGCAGGAAGAGACAGAAGGGAGCGAGAGAGCATGACACTGAGGGGGAAAATATATCAAGTTCTTAACCTCACGGGAATCAAATATAGCAAAAGGGACGGGATTGAAGAAGACAAACGGATCAGAATAAATCAGACAAAGACAGAAAACCAAAAATGTCTGACTCATGGAGTCTGTTAATAATATTATAGCTTTGCGTCTAGCCTCCAGCTTAAAAAATAAATAATTTCAGGCGTCTGTTTACTACCTTCTAAATGTATTTGTCAGCATGAGAAGAATTCTTAACAGGTTGAACGTCTCCACATTGACAAAATGTTTTCTCTAAAGGAAAAATCAATGATTGGTAAGCTCTGCATGTACAGAATGTAGAGGATGTATCCAGTGTTTCCCAGTTCCACCAAATTTAGGAATAATTAAACCGTTAATTTGATTCATTTGCTTAAACGTACACAGTCAAGGCGGCAGTGTCACTGTCAGTGGCACTGCAGCAGAAGGGGGAAAAAAATCAGCTTGTGTCAATGCAGTCAGCAGAGAGGGACAGGCATTAGTGAACCACTAGAGTGCACCCTGTAGCTTTTAACACAAAGTAGATGAAAAAAAAAGACAGACAGAGAGACAGCGGGGTTGCAGAATGAAATATTATAAGGAGAAGCAGAGAACGAAAGAAAGATTTGGGTAGGAGTCGAGAGTGGGGGAGGCGGGGCGCGATGGAGAGATAGAACACTAACAGCCAAATGGTGCAGTGCAAGAAAAAAAAGAGGGGGAAAAAAGATGCAGGTGAGAAGAAAGGAACGGAAATGCAGAGCAGGGGATGAAAGAATAAAGTAAAGTATAAAATCAAGAGAGACATATTCAGAGGGGATATCGGCTTCCTTCTTGTATTCGCTCTCAGTTCTGCTCTGCAGTGCTTGCTTGCCACTCTGGAGGTGTCACCCCGTCATAGAGAATTTATCCATGAAAAAGCAGATCCTCTCTCAAAAACCTTCATCCAGTCCTGCCTCTTGTCAGTCCTGCCTCCTCCCACTGCGCTGCTTCTGAAAAGCAGCCCTTTTTTTTTCATATGACTTACTTATCATGGAAAATTCAGTCTCAGCTGATAATTACTGAAGCACTGCCCAGAAGAACTGCTTCTTGATATATATTTATGAGTCGCCCCAACCCAGTCTGCTAGCAGGAACTGGACTTTTACATTTCCGCAACAGCAATGTGTCTGACAGTGTCTCTGGCCATGAACTCATTTAAAGCGTGCACACTGTGTCTGAATTGCATCACATAGGGAGTTTCAGGTGTTCCCCTGGGTTGTACAGTTGCAGTGATACTTCACATTCGAGTTGTTCTTGTTAAGTGTGGTATTCCAGTGATTCGCACGCAGGGTGTAACAGATTTTTTTTCCCACAACTTCCTGCTGCCAATCGGAGTTTGACTTTGGTCTTGTCGACCTTAATGGCGAGCGCCACGGCTATGACCTGCTGTTTTCATGTGAACCAAATATCCAGAGTGGTGGGAGAGCACACTATTATCTTATGTGTTGCCATAATGACAGGTTTCATCGTGGTTCGTGAACAGGACTGTCTCCCGAGCAAAGCCATCAAATGACAATGTGTATTCATGATCTCTCTGTACCATACTAGCTTGTGGTAGCCCATGTGCTGCAGAAATACCACAATTTTAAAATCCTTTAAAAAATCGTTACAGAAAATTCGAGGTGTGATTTGTCTTTGGTGCCACTATTTCTCAACCCATTATGCCAGAATCACAGATGTCAGCTCACTAGGTAAACGTGTTTTCTCAAGCTGTCGGTGTCAAGTTTGTAGTGAAGGTGATAAATACTTTTGCTGATGCAACAAACAACCCTATTTTACAATAAAATACTACCTTATTTGTGTTTCTGGGGATAATAATAATTAAGTATACATGTTTACATGACCAACAAAAAATGATTCTTAGTAAGTGTTAATGGTTCCACTCTTCCATCTTATTAGACACTGGATTGAATGCATAATTTTAAAACTACCGTGTGCCACTTTCATCACTCCTTCTAATGCTGGCTCTGGTTTAAGTCTAATATATTCTGGAAGGAGAAAGGAGAAAGTGGGACCCTCTGGAAGAGCGAAGCACGATGCAAACAGAAAGTGGGATGCATGCAAATGAGATGCAGCAGTCAGGTATTTATGATGCTGGGTAATCACCAAGGGAATTAAGTATTTAGTCATGCGAACGTTATCTGTGTATCATTAACATCATTTATCCCCGATCAACACAGACGACCCTGTAACATGAGCGGCATGTCAAAACAGGGCTGAGTCGGTGCTTTGTAAGGATGCACTGTAGACCATACGGTAAACATCTTCAATTCTCTGTATTACGCATTATGAATTAGGCATTACTAGCAAATGCTGAATGGGCACTGATATTTGCATAACTTATGTAAGAAAAAAAATAAGAAACTTTAATCTGCATATTAGTGCACCTGATAAAAATGACTGGGTAATACATAAAAGTACATAAAAACATAGTAATGACAGTGAATGTTGGAAAGGATAGAAAATGTCTGTGAAACTTTTAAAAGACAACATCCCAACAATAGAAATTGTTCAATACCCATAATACATCAAAAATACGCACACTAAAGATGAATGGTCACAAATATCACTGTATTAAAAATACACGATAGCAAAACTTGCAATTCTTTCCTTCTTACGAGCAGCCAAAGGAGCATGAAAACCTTTGGAACGTGAAAATCTACTCCAGCTGCCAAAAACATATGCGCACAGTGCGTGACGTGCGCCTTAGTCACATGACAAATTTTATGATGAGTCTGAACATTTAACAACATGCTGGACAGCAATGCTTTCAAGTAAATTTGCCCTCTTGGAGAGCAAAGATGTCGGGTGATTCATGGAGAGAGACTGAGCCACAACACTAAGGAGTTTTTGTTTTTTAGGGATGCTATACCATGAAATGCAGAAGGGTGACAAATAAAGTGAAAAGCCAATATAATGTGTTTTAGTAAGATTTTGTGCATCCAGAGCAGCTTCCACTCCCCCGCCCGGCATTGATTCTCCAAGTTTCTGGACCTCTGCTGGACCGATGAGCATTATTCTTCCAAAGCACATTTCCTCATTTGGTGATTTGATGATGGTGGTGGAGAGTGCTGTCTAACATTCAAAATCTCAAGTGCTCATTTGCGGTGAGAGGTGGTAACAGCCATACCAGTATCACAGATTCACATCATTTCTACACTCAAAAAAACCCTTTAGTGACCTCCCCCCATCCCCCTAGAGAGACTAAGTAACTAGATGGTACCACTGACATCAATATAAAATAGTTTTATGATGACAATGGTTTCAAAGGCGAACACTCAGAAAAACTTTTCACTATTTTTTTTTCTCACACTTCACCACTTCACTTCACCAGGGGACTCACGTCATTTCTTTTAATTTGACACCCATCTGTATGTTTTTAAAGTGAACAGTAAAAGCTGATTTAGAAGTACTCAAATCCCCCTAATCCTCTAATCCTTGCTATTTTTTTATATTGTAGAAGAGATATTTAACACCACCGGCACCACCACCACCTGTCCTGTTCATTCAAACCCTATCAGGGGAATGACTCGACTCCGGTGTTTATTTCATTAACCACAATCATTTTGTCTGTGCCAAAGTTTAATTAACCAAAAAAAATAATAAAAAATGAAAAGACGTACCTTGCGAATGCCTTCTTTTGACTCCTCAACGTTATTATTGCCTCCTCCTGTGCGGTTAATCATCCGCCACATTTGGGAGTACATGGGATCCCTTTCAAAGGGGTTCATTGCCTTGGAGCGCACCTGATCATAAACTGCAGAGTCCAACACTGTACCGTAAGGCAACTCTGTCTGCTTGGATAAGTCTTGCAGAGACCTACAGAGACACAGGTGGTGAAAAGGGTTAATATTCACATCATCTTCATTCATCTATCAACTGTAAAAAAGGCTGAGCCTGAAAGATCCTTCACCTGTATTGATACACATTTGATCCTTGCTGACTGTAGATGTAGTACTTTTTAACAGCATCACTCTTGTTCTACTAGTGCTCGTAATAATAGCAGACACTACGATTTCATTTGATACTTTCTGGGTAATTCTTTTGTAAAATGCTTTTCCAAATGACGGTGGTATTAAAATCACAGAAACGATCAGACCCCAGGTTAACTGCACTTTAGCAAAACACTCGTTTCAGCTTTCTATTCACTCACTTCACAGTACAAGATTACTACACAGCTCAGTCTGCACTTTTACACATACGGTACACTTATGATGGAATCAGCCTAACATGAAACACCTATTACAAAGCATATAACTATATGAAAGCAGAAAACACCTAAATCAACTATCCATTCACTGACTTGAAATCCTAACTTTGGAGCTTTGGGCTTGGCTCTACAGGACATGGTGAATAATCAGTCTTTTGTTGCTGTCTTAGTAATTCCCCGTGATACCTAAGAGGGGCTGGAAAGGGGGGATTTTGGATGGTACAAATTGAGTATAAACGGAGTGGCCAGCTGTACTGTGGTTCAGACACTCACCTAGCCATTAATTTTTCTAAGGACCAAAAGCAGGAGTTGGCAGCAACATTTAATTGACATTCAGGATTTATTTTAAAAAAGGAAACTGGCCACGACAAATGGGTATGAAAAGATGTGGCTGGAAACCAGTTTCAACAGTAGCACTAATAAGATGGCTAGGATAACCACATACTCAAGATTTCTAGAACTACACCAAGAAAATGGAAACACTCATAAAGAACTGAAAAACACAAACACACATACAAGTTTCTCTTCCTTTCTCCTTCGTTCCACCTCTCACCCATAAATTGTCACCTCTGGGGGAATACACAAGCTATTGTTAATTATAACGCAACGGTGCTTGGGTTTCCTTTCAAAGAGTTTGGCCGCTGAGAAATGTAATGGAGAACCATTACGAAAACTAATTACTGTTTGTTTGCTACATACCACCCATGGATTTGAGAGACAAACGTTTGGGAAACAAAACATGCACACAAAAACACTCAACATGTCCTGCTTAATGAAGAACAACAAGTATATATTATCTTACTTCATTAATTCAGTTGTAATACAGTACACCCACGAAGCAGACTTACAATGGGCACAAATATAAGTAGCTACTGCTTGCAATATTACTACACTGTTCATTTTGATAAATACACACCCACACAGACACGCACACGTGTGACATAATATGGAAGGGACAGCTCTTACGCTTCCCCCTTGGCTCCAGCCCTCCTTAAATATCTCGCTGACCCATTCTAAAGAAAGAAAAAATCCTTTGAAGATTTTAATGAACTTTGCCATGAACATGAATCTTTTATTTCCGCCAATTAATCTTTGGCCTAAATAATCTCCCCTCCCCACCGCTCCCCCGTGAATATGCACGCCTGTCAGCACACTCTTTGACCGGGATTCCCCCTTTGTGAATTGCTTTCACTGCATAGTAACTCTAAGCTTGTTCTTTAATGGTGCGTGTGCAGGAGACAGAGAGAAAGAATCATGCATTAGCTCTGCATTACATTAGACCAAATTTCATTTGGAAGAAACCCCCCAAAAACAGATAAAAATGGTTTGTGTTGGTTTCACTGACTATTTTGATTAATAATGAAACATCGCAAGGATAGTATCCAGCATACAACTGAAATGTATGTTTAAAGAAAATACAGATCTCATATGATTTACCCTTTTTTGAACAACCACTGCATATATTTCCACGATTGACAAGGCAAGGAAAACACAAAACCTTAAAACTGAAAATGTGTGTAATTGTGTGGTTCACAAAGTCTAAAAATACTGGCGGCGGCCAGTGGTACCCCTCAGCCTCCTAGTAGATACACCTATGGTATAGATTTCAAAATCCTATGCCACCTTGTTCTCAAGTTATCACATTCAGAATATTTTCAAAGAATTTGACCTCGAGGTCAAGGTCACTGAGATTCAAAGTCATACAAGATTTTTAGTATATACACTTTTAATATCAACTTCAAAATCCTACGTGACTTACTTCTTGAGTTATGGTTTGAGTGGAAGGGTGGCTGTGTGTGACAGGACAGTCATTAAAGAAGCTGGGAGATCTATTCATGAAGACTACTTTTAAAAAATTAGATGAAAGCATAGTGGTCAAACCAAAATCTGTAAACGTAAGAAGTATCTATAACTCTTATTTTAATGTATTTTTTTCTTTAAACACTATTAAATTCCTCAAATTCTTTTACTATTGTGTGGGTGTCTCATGGAAAAATGCCCATATGCATTATGTGTTTAACTGTCTTTCTGTGAGTGTTTTATGTGAAATTAATTTCTGTGTGTGTGTCTGTGGATCTGTGTGTCCACAAAATTGTGTTCCTGTCCTGTGTATGCTAGCTCATTTTGCAACCAATTATATTACCCCTAAGCAGCTCAATGAGCAAGTAAATGGAGTGAACAGCAGCTGAATGTTTTGTGTGACAAATAGCGAATATGTGTGTGTGTGTGTGTGTCTGTGTGTCGGGGTGAGAGAATGATTTAAAGACTGAATAGCTAGAGAGGGGCCCTTTTAATAGCAGGTTAATCTGAATATGTGCAGGAATAATTCCTGTGTGCATAGCTTTGTTTCTGCATATTTGGTCACCTGGTCACCTTTGCTAAAAGCTTCTGTCAATAAAGATCATCAGCTCCAAAAACTCTAATTTTGGTGCTAATTTGGCCTAAATGAACTTGAAAGGACATAGATGATCGTGGCTACACAGTTTTGTAGGAGACTGAATCTGTAAATGTAGAAGCCTTTATCAGAAACACATTAACCGCTAACTATACTGTACACGGGAATAGGCAATCGATACTCGGACTGAAGTCAGCTGAAGTGGCAGTGGTTCCAGCTGTGGCACATTTGGTTAGCTAAATTGAAAATCGTTATTGTTTCATAATTTAAAAATCCCAGAAGTTCTTTTGATCTGTGTGGCCATTTCAGTCTCTATGTTTTCATCAGATCATCAATATCATTGAAGTGCTGGTGCAGCATGCAATATTTTGTATTCCTGTTCATTTTTCAGGGACACCGATGTCAGAAGCAGAATGAACGTACAAGCCAAGTCACAGCAGATCAAATCAGATTTCATATCATGCATTTCTTACTTAAGCTTTACGTAATCAATATCTGCCAGTGGACAATGATCTGCTTTATCTGATTACTAAGAATGCAACAGCCACCAAAGAGTCACCTGTAACTATAAAGCCAGCAGACATATTCACACAAGCAAGTGTGAAATGACCTGATTGACTTTATTGGCAATCTTTATCAACCATAAAATATGTCTCCTCCTGTACGAGGTTGGGCCAGGAAAGAAGCGCTTTATCCTCAAACACTCCATCCATCTTTTAGTCTTCCCAGCCTAACTAATTCTTCCGCTCCATCTATTCTCTCTGTTCGCTCTGCTGTCTCTCACCTCACTTTTACCCCTGAAAAATAAATTCCCCATTCTGACTCATCACCACTACCAAAACCCTTCACCATGCTTCCTTCCGCTCCTCTTCTCTCTGTTTCCTTCTCCATCTCTAACCTTTGCCTCTTTACTCCCGTTTCCTCCATCTCATCTTTCCTTCCACGCACTTGCGCTCTTCATTTCCACTTTATAATGCTTATTCCCCTTTTGTCTCTCCCTTCGTACATTCCTCTCTAGCACCCTCTCTTTGCTACTCTCCACTGCCATCTCTCACTGTTTTCCTAAAGGATTCACACTGAAATTGAGGGAAAACATCCAAGCGTGAAATAGTCCAGAGAGAGTTCTGAGCGTTCACTTGTTATTTCATTTTCAGGATGAAACAAGGGCATTAATACTTAAAAATCCTGTCTGTCCTGATAGGAGACACTAAGGAGATGAATGCCTCCATTCTTCCCCCGACCTTCTCTTCCTTTCTTGCCCATGTGTGCGCTCTTTTGCTCTTTTCCATACTAACTAATTCGCTCTCTCAATCACACAAATGCATTCAATCTAATTCCATCTACATAATATGTTAATCAAGGATTATCAGATAAAAGTGCATGCTAATCACAACATCACAGACTGCTATTTTTTTCTGCATGGCTACATTTCTCATCTCTCCATTGAGATTTTGTTACACTTTACAATTACTCTCAGTTTATTTTAGGAATGTTCCATCTCACCACTTATCCCCAAAACCCATCTTTGGAGGCCTTGGGCCATGTGGGTGCTGCTGTTTAGTTGGTAATTATGACACTAATGACCCAAGAAGAGTCAACACACTAAAGATAATGCATTAAAATTTATGGAAATCCTTAATTAGCTCAATGTATGCTGAATGAGGCAGCAAACTGAGAGCCACTCATTAATGACAGCAAAGTGAAAAACAAACAAACAAAAAGCAATTGAGGACAGACAAAAGAAAGAAAGAAAGAAACTATAGATTGACACATTTTACAAGAGGCTGGGCGGAAGGACGTAGAACAAAGAAGAAAAAACAACAGCATGAATGAGGGGCGCAGTGTGACCAAAGTAAACTAAAGGAAAGGTCTTCTAAACACATAAAAGAGAATGACAGAGAGACAAACTGACAGAACCAAATTAAGAAACAGATAGTTGTGAGATTTAGAGAAATAAATGTTGTTTATTCCAAAGCCAAGCACAATTAACTGTGGCACTGCCGGGCATAGCGGATGCTTCGGCATGCTGATTAGTCCAATGAGAGATGAGCGTTTCCTAGTGCCACCAGGAGAGAAGCAGGCAAACATATTATCACAAGGATAGATAAACAGAGGGCACAGCGCTTCAGGAAATGTCTGTGTGTGTGCGTGTTTGTGTGTGTGTGCATTGAACGTAGGCAGCTTTTCTAGTTGCCTTGATACCTAGGCAAAAAAAATAAAAAATAGATTGCAAAAACACTTTTAAAAACAATTTCAACATACTTTGACTGTTTCACTAACTCTCTTTGCCATTTTTTCTTCCTACCTTGATCAGTAGAACACACACGGACACACAAACACACACATATGTGAGACAGATAATATAATGGAGGACTGAGCTTGAGAAAAGAAAGGGTAAAGAATTAACTGCGCGTGTGTGTAAGCAATCTGCATGCGCATGCATGCTTGTGTGTTGCCGGGTTTCAGCACACTGAAGGTGCATGCAGTGTGTGTCTGTGTGTTAGGCACGATTTGTCATGTATACTTGTATACTTATACAGAAAGATGTGTTCGTGGTGTCGTGCAATCATAACTGAAAGCACACATTTATACAAATGCACTATATGTATATATGTAGTTTTTGCCTTGGGCTCATCTTTCTTTGCAGTACAGAGGTTGTGCATCTATTTAGATGTGCTGTGCAGTTTTAAATAGAGTTAAATGAGTCTTAAAGAGGTTACAAATGTGTATGATATGATCCACAGGCATAAACCAGATTTATAAATGTGTAAAACAATTCATCTGTGTGTAACTCTGAGTACTTACAAACGCATGCGCCAATCTACACATGGATACAAAGCAATTTGAACATTATTTTAAAAATTCTCGTGTCGAAACCTGAACAAACAGCGGTCATTTACAACACAATATTTTCAAGCTCAAGTTTTCCATGTAACCAGTCTGACCACTTTCACTTTTAAAAAGCTTCCCGTGCATGAAAATATCTAAAAATATTTGCAACTTTCTTTTCGCTCACTTACAGATAAATCAAATATGTGCGCACCAGTCGCCTGATATGCACAAATCACAACACATGTGCTCTGGGGTTTTGAGGCTCTTAGTCTTTGCACACTGCCAGCTTGGCACAGATCCACAAATCTAAGCTGAGTTCAAGTGCTAGTGGAAAACTAGGACATTCAAGCCTCCTTTGTATTCCTGGGTTATTTCAAGGAAAACAGATGTTTCACATTTGTGCATCTGTACCAAACTGATAGTGTGAAAAGAGTCTCAAAACCCCAGCACCCTGCGAGCACATGTGGCATGATGATCAGGTGACTGGTGCACACGTATTTCCCGATCTTTGAATGAACAGAAAGTCACAACTATCTTTAGACAGTTGCACGGGAACCTTTTTGAAAGTGAAAATGAAAAGATTTGTGAAGATGGACTTACAGATTAGCGTGTAAATGATCCGTATTTATGCAGGTTTTAGCCCTATGCATTTGGGTTGTATGTGTTCAAACTGCTCTATGTTTGGATTGGAGTATGCAATTGTGTATACCCAAAATCACACACAAAATGTTCAATACACATTTGTAACTCTTTTGAGAATCATTTAACTCCATAGGTTTAAATATACCTAAATATGACAACAATAAGGATACAATAAAGGTGGCAGTTTTTACTTGAAAACATTTAAATCAATATATCAGTCAGTATGGTAGCTACCACTAAAAACAGTAGGTGAAAAAAATTTGTTGAATACTTACTGTATAGAATTCTCTATACGCGTGATTGTGAGGAAAGCTGCTAGATTGGCAGTATATGAGGATATGACAATTAGAGCAAACATCCACCAAACCCCCATCATCATCCTTGTAGCTAGGGTGGTGTAAGGCACCTCTCCACCTGCAACAAAAGTAAGAAAACAAAAGAGAGAAAAAAAGAGAGTCAAAATCACGGTATAAGAAAAAAAAAGCAGCTCTTTGCTGCGGGAGAAAAAGCTGTGAAAACAGCAAAGCACATCCTGAACGATTATCATTGGATTAACAGGATTTGATCTGATGCTTTGGCATAGATCTGATCTTCACATGGTCGGATCAACTGCAAGAAATTGCTGTGAACTGGAAAACATCAAAATAACAAATTCCAAATCACTGCGATAAGAAAATCTTTGATATATGAAAACCAGTTTATAAATAATCATACATTAAGTAACATTTGAAATCTTAGGTCTTGGCAAGCATCGAGTGATCAGAGGTTGTCTTCCATTGTCTCGTGATGTTTTAATACACTTTATATAACTAAGAACTAAAAAAAAACTATTTGGATGCACATTTAAAAAAAACGGTAACCTGCTTTTTGCAATAAATACTGTTGAAAAGATGTGATGAATGCGAACAAAATGCTTGTCAGGCTTTCCCATTAAGATGCTGCCGGGAACACATTACAATGAAAAGTGGCTTGTCTGTCTTCAAATATAAAATCGCTTTATCCTCCTCTTGTGTTATAAACAGCTTTTCTGGCCTTGTCCTCTGAAATCTTGTTCTGCAACAGTAAAACACAAACTGGCTCCGCTTTATATGTTTTTCAAGAAAGGTTGTCATTCCAAATGTAGCCCTCAAAAAACAAGAAAACAACAAAATAAAAAAAAACTAAAGAGAGAGAGACAGAGAGAGGGAATCTATTTGTTTGTGTACTAACCAGCGCAGAAAACGGGACACATTTATCTTTGGCTCTTCCATTCTTCTCAGGTAGCTGTGTGGGGTAGCCTTTCTATTCATACCCACACACTTGCTTACTGACGACAGTGTTTTTGCATACATTTACTGTAGCTATGCAGTAAATGTATGTTTTTATACCTGTGGTGATCACGATTACATCAGCACAGACCAGCCAATGCTCTCATGTCTCCCACTTCCCTTAGCCCAGCCTCAATAATATATCTGACACCCACATAATCTCTCTCTCTCTTTATCTCACCACCTTCTCTATATCCACTGGATTCTTTTTTTTTTCCATCTTCCCTTCCTGTATACCGTTTGATTTATTTTAATCTCTTTTTCCCTCTACATGTTTTCTGTTATCCTTCTTTGCATGATTTGCTGTTGACACCAGGTTTTAGCACAAGCCCGAAGGCATTATAACGTATACTGTATGGATGACATGGCATCGTGAATTATGTCTTTAAAATGTTTCAATCTTTTCATTTTTTCAGTAAATGGTCACACATAAAGTGGTTGTGTAATAATTTGAATTTTTTATCAGGTAACCTGAAGAAAAGTATGTGTCACTGTAATTACATAACAGCTATTTTTTTTATGAAAAAGAAACTTTATAATGAAATGATCGAAATAATAAGCCAGCACAGTATTCCTAAGAAATCACTGTGCATGGGAATGTGCGTGGGAAGATGAGATGAAGCATTTTCATGAATGAAAGCAACCAGCAGGCAGAGATGCTTTTTGGTGCCAAAAAACGTCTGAGTACATGCCTGAGCGTGATTGCAGTATCTTGGACTTCAATAGCTTCTAAAACATGACCTTTGTGAATCGTTCCAGCTGCAGAAGGTATTTGGGGATTTGGGGTTTCACACTGGCAATATCCACGGAGGACCAATTAATTCACTGAAAGAAAAGCCATTGTCCAGTCTCAGAACAATTTTTATGTTGATTTCTGGCTGCACAAGTGACTTTTATAAAATATTAATGTAGCTGGCGAGTTTAGACATCCAAGTGTCACAAAAATTTGAGCTCGGAATCAAATCACGTAGAGCAGATTTTTAGAAAAGGTCATTTCGTTTCCTAGTCTTTATATGGATATCTATATATATATCTATATATATATACATACGCGTGTGTGTGTGTGTGTGTGTGTGTGTGTGTGTGTGTGTGTGTGTGTGTGTGTGTGTGTGTGTGTGTGTGTGTGTGAAAGACAGAAGCAGATTAATATTACAGAAACTTTAAGCTTATTTGATCATAAGGCGAGCATTGATTTAAAAGCTCAAAAATGTGAGATAATCTCCATCTCTCTATCTCTATCTCTTAACAGCTATAAGCCTATAATACCGTTACACTTAGACACTTTTAGTGTCTCATTATCTCATCCTAAATGTGAGTGGCCAAAAAGCATATATATGATTTTATTGAGCAATATGTCACTGTTCACCTTTCACGCGTCACCAACTACCATCAGAGATTTTAATGATCTATAGCTCACATAAATTTAAAAAAACCCTGAATCCTCAGGGAAAGATGATCAGGACAACACTTTAGAAATTTAGACTCACTGGTCACTTTGTTAGGGACATCTGTTCAAGTGCTCATTAACGCACATAGCTAATCAGCAGCAACTCAATGCACTTATCGAAATAGGTCACCTGCTGTTTAAACCAAGAAAGGTGATTTAAGTGACTTTTAACACGCCATCGTTGGTGGTGGCAGATGGGCTGGACTGAGTATTTCAGTATTTTGCTAATCTACTGGAATTTTCCCACACGACCATCTCTAGGGTTTACAAAGAATGGTCAAAAAAAGATAAAATATCCAGTGAGCAGCAGATATTTGGGTGAAAATGCCTTGTTGAGGTCAAAGGATAAAGTTAAAACTCTTTGATGGACAACAGAAACTCAAATAACCACTAGCTACAAACAAAGGCATGTAGAAGAGCATCTCTGAGCACACAACACATCAAACCTTGAAGCAGGTAGGCTATAGCAGAAGACCACACTGGGTGGATCTTCTGTAAGCTAAGGACAGGAAACCGAGGCTACAGTTTACATGCGGTCACCAAAACTGGACAGTAGAAGATTCTAAAAGCATTGCCTGGTATTGTAAAAATGTATAGTTCTATAAAATCCAATACTAAAGTATATTGTACCAAGAGAAGCATCATTTATAGTGAGTGCTCTCAAAACCATATTTCATAGTAGGGGAAAGACTTAGATGGATGTTATCATTTAGTATTGAAACAGCAGTCAGCAAACGCTCCAAGTGAGTGAGTGGTTGTGTCAGGTTTCATGGGCACATATACAGGCATAAAGCATGTACGGCACCTTTTATATCATTTTAAAATACACCTTTTATCCTGTTTCATCAGAAAATGGGGTCTGAGGATAAATGACAAAAAAAATTGTGCGTTATTAGAGGTTCACGACTAAGCAGCTATCTCAAAGGATAGTGTGAAGTCAGCATGACATTTCAAACACAGACTTTCTGAACAGAGTACATGTATCTCAGAATCGAAATGATTCAGATTGACTGGTAGGAGGTGACAGCTGGGTTAACTCATTCTATACAGATACAAGACTAATAATGTTATCGTTCTTCTTCGGGGTTCCTTTGACTAAGCTAATCAAGACTACTAAAATAAATCATAGTAATCTTCTGTCTAGGATTCAGAGATTCTTTTCTGAAAGAACTTTTACGTTTTCCTCTGGTTGAACTCCTGAAAAACTTTTTTTAAAGGTAGGAGTGTATGGGTGTCTCAGTTTGCATACGGGTACACGTAAGGATCCTAAGAGAAGCATAGCTGCCATGAAGCAGCTTTTGCAAATACAGCTCGGCGGCTTCAAAAGCACCCCGTTGTGTCCCCTCGATATAGCTCTCCATTCTTACCCCCATGTTTCTCCTGCTACTCCTCTTATTCTCAGCTGTGACTCGTGTAGCTCTGGGCAAACAGGATTACTTTATTTCTTCCTACACAACTCAAAACTAGGAATTAAAACTGAAACTTCATTTAAAGAGGCATACTAAGGATGCTGCAGTTCTTCAAATTACTCTATGAACCATGTGGCTGTCTTTCAAGTTTTAATGTATTTTCCCCTAACTTTCAGGTTTCCATTAGCCTGATGCTAAGTGCTGCTTTCTGTCTTTTTTGATTGAAAGAGTAATTGGATTGCTGGATATCTACATAATTGATTAGTTAATTTGATAGCCGCCCCTTGGCCGTGTAACTGACCGACTGATTAACTTGCAATTTTGCTGGCTAAAAGACCCCTTGGCATTTCATTTTCCCATCTTTTTTTTTTTTTTTTTTTGCAGCTTCACAATCTAATTTTGTTTGCCTGAACAGACTGATGTTTTGGGTATTATTGGACAAAAAAAAGAAGAAGCCCCTCAGAATATTGTAGTGCAACCTGACTTTCCCAACCCTCGAGACTCTGATTTCTGTTGAGAAAAAAACAGCCCTTGATTGGATATTTTGTAACCTGACACTCCAGATGGTTTGGTAAACACGGAACCATCTGGGAAGTTGTCCTTGGAAACTTCTTGGAAAAGGGCAGGGACTTTCAGAAATTTATTTGGCATGAGTTTGGATGAAGCATATGCATACAACCAAGAACAATGGCACATCTTTAAACAGTCAGATAATTAAACAATAGGGCTTGGCACCAAAAACCTTTATGTTATAAGTCTGTTTTTTGTTTTTTAATCTTCACCGGGAAAATAAAAGACAAAAGCAAGCAGTTTCATCCAAAATGTTTGGGACATGATTGGTCGACCCCTGAACCTGTTGTCCAACACTGTGAATTTATTAGCCAATAACTCCTCATAGGTCTGATGACTCATCCACAGCAATCATAGTGGAGCTATAAATTCAAGGAAAAACTCTGGCCAGGCAAACCAGATCAGTTGAGTATTATAAAGTATTAGTAATAGTGTCCAAAAGTTGATTTTGTTCATCTAGACGTAGCGTTTTGTGGGAGAAACGATTCGTCACTCATAAAGTGACTTCTTCAGTCTCAGCTGACTGCAGGTTTCCCCAATCTTATAGACAGTACATTTGCATAATGACTGAAACCAGCTCACTGAAGGAACAATGGGCTGGGAGGTCAGTTCCTTAACACTTAGACCCCCGGAGAGCAGTCATTTTGGTTTTCTACCTTAGACCCCTGCGGAGTCATCATTTTGCGTTTCTACCTTTAAAAGCCGGAGAGCAGTCAGTCAAATGCTGGAGTCGTTCATATGTATATTAGGTCGTTACCTAGGAATTCTGGAGGGAGGGGAGTGGGGGTGAGTGATTGAGGGGGTGGGGGAGTGGAGTGTTGCATGATGTCTTGGAAGCGGTTTCGTGCCATAGTTCCAATTATCTGTGGGTTTCCCAGGTTTGCTGACCAGCAGTCATTTACCGATGGAACCCTGTAAACCCCCCGCAAGATGACAATTGCAATAAATGCCATTAGTTCAGGGAGGTCCATGAACCAATGAACATGCTCCATGCACCACTCAGCAGGCCATTTGTAAATATGTGTACAAATGGTTGGTTTTTTGTACTGTTTTCATCAATAAATGTCAGCAACAAAGGACATACACCCATGTGTGTTGATTTCTCCCTAAGATGGCAAACTGAAACACTCCAAGTTGGTGACTTTTGGAGATTTGTTTCCCTGGATGATTGAGAATGCATCAAGATGAAACACAAAAGGAAGCTCACCGCTTTTGTTGCTGCCATAAATGCCATTAGTTCAGGGAGGTCCATGAACCAATGAACATGCTCCATGCACCACTCAGCAGGCCATTTGTAAATATGTGTACAAATGGTTGGTTTTTTGTACTGTTTTTATCAATAAATGTCAGCAACAAAGGACATACAAAGGACATGTGTTGATTTCTCCCTAAGATGGCAAACTGAAACACTGAAACACTCCACTCCCCCACCCCCTCAATCACTCAGTGAGTGATTGAGGGGGTGGGGGAGCTGCTAAAAGCGGTGAGCTTCCTTTTGTGTTTCATCTTGATGCATTCTCAATCATCCAGGGAAACAAATCTCCAAAAGTCACCAACTTGGAGTGTTTCAGTTTGCCATCTTAGGGAGAAATCAACACACATGGGTGTATGTCCTTTGTTGCTGACATTTATTGATAAAAAACAGTACAAAAAACCAACCATTTGTACACATATTTACAAATGGCCTGCTGAGTGGTGCATGGAGCAAGTTTTGGGTGGCTTGCGACCTAAAATCCAAGTACACAGATGCAAAAAAAATCAGGCCACTGTGCGATGTGTTCACTGCTACAGGTACACATGTGGTAAATGCAGACGACAGATACCGTGGCAGTGCCAGGATTGTGAGTGATTGCTGAAAATGTTGAAATGTACTCACTCACTTTTTATCATTATTTGTAAATATGTGTACAAATGGTTGGTTTTTTGTACTGTTTTCATCAATAAATGTCAGCAACAAAGGACATACAAAGGACATGTGTTGATTTCTCCCTAAGATGGCAAACTGAAACACTCCACTCCCCCACCCCCTCAATCACTCACCCCCACTCCCCTCCCTCCAGAATTCCTAGGTAACGACCTAATATACATATGAACGACTCCAGCATTTGACTGACTGCTCTCCGGCTTTTAAGACCTACCATAGAACCAAGTCCGCCAGAGCTTATATTATATTTTTACATGCTGTGGAGCCATTTTTGGGAGCATTTCAAGTTGTTATACATAAATACAACCATTATAGCCCAGATTTTAATAATATGTATTCATTAAGTGCATAGTAATTACATAAATTGCAAAAAAGTGCAATAAACTACAAAAAAATTGAAAATCATTTTTGCTTTTTTAACATATATTTCTAGTTAGAGAAATTTAAGAGGCTTATCCCTCAAAACTGTAAATACAAAAAAGTTGCACAAAATAGTTTCCCACCACAGGAAATTTATTTTGAGTGTCTTCATAGTTTTATTTTTGAAATACACCAATTTTTATATTCTGCAGGAAAAACGAAAATAAATATTATACTGCAAATTTGCAAAAAAGCAGCATATGCATCAAAATAAACTATTTCCAGCAGTGCAATATGAGTCCTAAGCATCCCAGAAACGACACAGAAAGTCATAAAGTCAAAGATAACTTTTAAAAAGACCAGTATAGGCCCTGAGGCCCTGATGGTAAAAAAGACTACATTTCCGCGAAAATGACGTCACTTCCGGTTTTGGGCAGGTAATGGCGGAAATGCAAAAGTTCGCGCTGACGTCTATTCCAACGTAGGAAGTGTTGTGAACAGCTGATCGGACCGGCAAAGCGTGTTTCTGGAATATTATGTTTTTGTTCCTGCAAGCGCTTTTTATGCTATTTTTGCAAAGCTTTGTGTGGAAGGAAACCGTGACCGAGGACAAGCTGATGGCATAAGATGTAAGTACAACTCCTCCGGTTTCATATGCAAAAAAAATTTTGCGCTAGCTTACGTGGTTGCAGAGCTACCGGGATTTAAAAATAGTTACGCAAAATGGAGCGTGTCCGCTCCGATCGGCTCTAAAGGGTTAAGCAGATAACACACTTTTTTGTGGATCTTAATACATTCTGTCTCTCAACTTGCAACGTCTTGCTCTTTTACTGAAATATCTAAAACTTCAGGCACACAGCTCAGAGACCAGTTGGCAACTGCTGGTTTCTAGTAAAGAAAGTGCATTCCCCAACATGTTACAAGTCATTGCTGATGCTGGCTGTTGACTGGTGAAAGGGGTTGCAGACTCCTTTTGACTCCTTTGGATCACCCACAGTTTGCATGGAAGATGTCTGCTCACCATTTCTCTCTGAACTATAATAAAACTTGATGATGACTTGATGAAACCAGAAACAGAGGATATTCACCTTGAAAGTAAAAGCTGAACCTTTTGAAATGTGTTGGTTGCAGCATTAAGGCACAACTTTTACTTCTATTTTGCACTGCTTTTCAAAGATTCACTACCACTTGGAAAGTAGCACCAACCATCTCCACCAACCACTCCCAACCTGTTGAGTGAATACATTTGATACCTTTAGCATGATTGCTAAAGGTATCAAATATGAACTAATATTAGGATGAGACTCGTGTAGATTCGTTTGTTAAAACTGCACTTCTGGATATCCCACATTTTTAGGGGTCCTGGCAAAGGTAACCACACACACAAACACACACTCACACACATCCACTGCCCAAATATTAGGGAAGAACATCAAGTGCTTAGATAAATGGGAGCACCGGATATGACCCCCATCCCACAGCCCTGACTCAAATTAATCAGTGAGGATGATGATTAGTCTAAAAAGCCCTTGATCCCATGTATGATGCTGTAAACTTGATGGGGTGATTTACAGACCAAGACTTTTTGTTTCAAAAGCAGCCAAAGGTGCAGGACAGTCCTTTTCAGTGTCACTCGTAAGACTTAATGAGTCACAGCACCTTAACAAATCAGCTCTTGAATTTTAAATTGAATTTGCACTTCAGTTAGCTAAATAGGTAAGGAAAGCAAGAGATTGTTAAAGATTTTTATGCAAAAAATGGCAAGGAGTATTGTGACATATATGATCAACTAATACAGATGCAGAAGTGATGGCAATTCATATTTAAAAGGTCAAAGGTTAAGTCACGCTACTTGGCCCGTGGACAGTCAGGACATAGAGTGCAGCATAACTGGTTGATGAAAGCACACAATGAGTCTTAGTGTACTGTAAGCAAATAAAAATCTCAGTGAGGCAATAAAAAGTATTACAGTGGCAATAAACGATTCTCATTGAGCTTCCATATTCTTAATGTTGTCATTTTTAGACATAACAATGGCAGAATAATGAACCAAACTGAAGTAACACCATTACCGTAAGAGATAAGTGATGCATTTGTCTGTTCTTTAGTCTGAAAAGTAAAGAACCTGTAATTGAAAGTGCAACCTGAGGTCAGGGGAAACAACATGCTCTCTGTTCTATGTACAGGTGTTTTGTAAATACTTGCAGTAAAGCAGCCTAATAGAGAGATTTATCTTCTCTGTCGGGAAAAAAGCCACATTTCAGAGTAAATGAGACAAAGAGGTCAACCGCTAGAAGACGACGCTGGACAAATTGATGATAAGGACCAGCTCCGTTACTGTGCACGGTCCATATCGACAGTCTACTCTCTGCTCTTTTACTGCATGCTGTCAGTGTAAACAAGCTCCTTCAAGACACTAGTTTATGGTGCTGGTGCAGTGCGTGTTTGAGATGCCCATTTGCAAAGACTTACTGACTATTAATCTCATCCCATATCATCTTTATCATCATATAGAAAAGAAGTAATGTGTTTAAAAAAAAAAATCTGTATCTTTCTCCCTTTCCGCAATTTTAGATGATAAGGAATGTCTGCACCCAGTGTTGGAAATCAATTTCTCTCAAATGCATCATCAGTTTTTCAAATCTACACTCCTGCTGCCAACCTTTCTGATCCATCTCTTCAAATTTAAAGCATCACACTCTGGTTATTCTTGGATGAAATAAGAGCAGAGTAGTTCATTAGAGTATTGTTTTTTTAAATGAGTAAAAAAGAGCTAGAGTGTGCTCAGCTGATGTCATCCCCCAGTTGGAATCCATGCAATCTTCCCGTAAGATGATGTAAGGTTCTTTTTAACAACACTTTAGGCATTCACTTTTCATTCTTCCACACCACTGAAAAGTGTCTCGAAAAATAACAACAGGTTATCTCCGTTTAACACATGAACGTATCAAGTCTTCCACAATCTAGCTTTGCACATATGGCTGTTTCATACCAAACGGACAGTCAAATAGGATTTTGAGCACAGAAAAACACCAAACAGTACCAGTTTTGCTTCATTGCTTGTACATGTGTCAACACTATCAGAAATATGTTAAACTGAGGTTATGATTATAAAATTCAATCCATCTTTTAAAGTATTTTGAAAAGTTTCAGACTTTCTTTTGTTGTCTAAGTCTTATACGATATCAAATACCTGTCAGTGATCACCCACATCATCAAAAGTCTTGTCATCATGTCACAGAATTCTGCAACAATGTTTCCTCAGACTTTAAAATGAAAAGAAATCTAGAGATTCTTAAATTCTCTAAAAATAAATGTCAAGCATCTCAGTACTTTATAATGAATTACTACATCTTTAGTATGAAATCATCACAATGTCAGCTGAAAGTCACATTAACATGTGGTTACACAAGGTCACACTAAATGATATATATAGTATCATTCAGTATTACTCATTTATAGTACATAAAATATAGTGTTACTTTAACTGAATGAAGCACAGAGGGAAAAAATGAAGACGAGAAATAAGATGCAAATGTATCACCCTCCCCCAATATGCTAGTTAGAGCCATTTTAAGTGACAAAAAAAAAAAAAAAAAAAGGAAAAAAGTGCATCGGAAAAATACTATAATCTCTTAAATCTGCAATTATGAGCTATGTAATTAATACCTTACACCAGCTCCAGGCAGTGTTTATGTGTTTATGCATGGCACTGATTTCTAAAGTCAGGTTCCAACAAAATATCATCAGTATTACCTCCTGAATACCAATGATCTTAAGTGAACTGGATTGCTAAAGAAACTCAAAGACTTACGCTAGAGTTCCTGACAGTATAAGAACTTGCTCCCAGGGTAGGCTATAATTTTAGTGCTATTGATTAGAGATGGCACGATACCACTTTTTTATGTCCGATACCGATACCGATATCATAAATTTGGATATCTGCCGATACCGATATGAATCCGATATAGTGTTTTTTAATCAACAAAACTGTTTTTTAAAATATCTTGCTGCATTTTGCAAGTCTGCAAGTTCATACTCAAGTTTAAAACAACAACTACACTAAAGCTATTCTGTTATACCTGTATGCAAAAAAAAATATTTCATAGTTCAGCAATACTGATCAATCTAATAAACTTAAACCTACACCATCCTCCCTATTCTGGTATTTTAAAGAGTACTTAGCGTAAATATTAAGCAACCTAACTAATAGGGTTCCAACTCCCAGCAACAACAAAAATAAATAAATAAAAAATAGGGAACCACCCCTCACGCTCCACCTCATGATGCTTAATCGACGTAATCAACCTTAATTTGATGCAGTGTGAAAAAAAATGCACAGAAATCAATTATTTTTCAAGAAATATTAAATAGATTCAACATCTTTCTTCAACAAAATTGCAGACTGCACAGATGGTACCTTCCCAAAGGAAAAAGTACTATAGCTTACTAGGGTATATATATTAGACTTAATAGTCACTATATACAGTAACTGACTTCTATTCATTTTACATCAAATTAAAACTTTGTGTGTCAGATAATTATTTATTAAAAGCTAGACATTTTAAATGAGAATAAGAAAGAAAAGTATGTCTTTGTGCCCCCTTTTCCCTGTTAATGCCCTATCGGCCCCCCTGGCTAAACTTTGCTAGATCCGCCCCTGCACAGTTACCAGCGTCAGCTACGTAGAAAACGATCCTGGTGTAGAAAGTAATATTAAATACATTCTAACAACAGCTTATCAAGCTTAAACATGCTGCTGTTGTTCAGCCGCTGGTTTCCTCTTTCTGGTGCAAAGTGGGCCAAAAACAAAGACGGACTCGCGACAGAAAAGCCGATCAGCTGATCATTTAAGCAGTTTCACGATTGAAGTAGCAGCCGGAGAGCGAGAGGCAGTCGCTCGTTAAGCTTAACGCAGGAATGCTTTACAAACATTCAGAGATGGACTTACACACTTGCTTTACTTCTCTCGGGGATAACTTTGTCGGAGATGAAATGCCAGGTTGCTAGCGAAGCTCCAAATGCTATCCAGACCACAGGTCCCGCATGCCACAGCCGCTCTATCACGTGATGCATACTGCTCCGACATGCTAACGTTCTGAGGTGAGTTACGGCGTGTTGCAAGTTTTGTGAGGTGCTTTCGTGATATTTAATGGATCGGATTACATTTTTTATTTTTCTCCGATATCCGATCCAGTAATTTAGGTCAGTATCGGACCGATACCGATACGTAATATCGGATCGGTCCATCTCTACTATTGATTTCCTTTTTGTTAAAGGCAACGAATGCAACAGCTTTTCAAGACAAACAAAATCAAAGAATCCAAACATAAACTCACAAAAAAAGGAATATGCATATGTCTATACACTGTTATTTGTTTGCTTTGAGAGGAATAAACATGTAGATCCAGGAAGGAGGATGAAAAATTTGACAGATACAGGTGCTGTTGTTTCCCGCAGGTTTGGCAAACAAAATTATTCTATAAGCCAATTCATCTGCATCACACATTCTTAGTTTTTCTGCCTGCCTCCTTTCTGCATCTCTTACTACCTTCCTCCTCTGCTCTTCTCCTCTTTTCCCCATCCTTGTTGACATTCTGCAGTAAAGGTAACTCGAGATGAGTGCAGCTTTGAAGCCAGTCGAGCGGTGGGCACATCCTGAAGGGTTTTATATATGTGTGGCTTTCTTGTAAAGCTTCAAATCTCACCACCGAGCAAGCACCTCCACTGCCTCAGATTATACCCCTCCACCGTCTGATGACTTGCTGGAATCATTATTTATTTTTTTACCATCTATTTCTCCTCTAGCACTTCAATCACTCCCGTCTGATGGTGTCCCAGTGATTATAAACAACTTGGGAAAGACATATTACAGTGCAGGAGCCGGGGTGAAGATGGAAAAAGCGAGAGAATAGAAAAAGGGAGGAGGAGGATGACAGAGTGCATGCATCCCTCCTCCATCACCTCTCCTGCCTTCTGCTTTTCAATCTCTACATTGTACATGTGCCACCTCTAATACCCCTGGCTATAAGCCAAAGCGAAGAGGGATTTTCCATGTGGTTAGCAATTTTTTTCAAGCCATCAAGTGCAACCATTAAAAAGATCCAGCAGGCTGGTAATGTTGTGGATTTGAGCTGAGATGCACGAAGTTTCCAATTCAGGGATGTGCCCCAATGGTGTCTCCCTTCCCTGTACGCTCCCTGAATACGTATAGGAACTTTAAGACATCCTCAAAAAATATGGCTGAAGTTTATACACAAGTTTTAATCTATTACTCTCGCAATCTTACACAAGGACACTTCAACACACGGACTAAAGGAGCTGGGGATCGAACCATCGACCTTCCGATGAGCATGCAACTCACTCTTGAACCGCAGCCACCCCCCTGAGCAATTCACACAGTTTAACTTCAGGCTAATTGAAATTACAGTAACTCAACAACAACAAAAAGCTTTTAATAAAGTGAAATTTGAACTGATTGTTAAATGATTGTCATCTAAATTTCTGATTGTGACAGCAAAGTCTTGATTACACTTAGCATAACAAATAGACACCGCAATCAGCAACTTGACAACCAAATTTGCATCTCAGAAAAAATCCTCCTATGAATGTGCATTTCCGCTGACAAAGTAGGCAGCCCTTGCGTGTGCACATAGGCTAATATGACTCACATTTTTCCAATATCATTTACATAATTATTTCATTTTGCTATTGAACAAGGCCACTATGATAAAATAAAGAATATTGCACCACACAGTCTCAAGCTACAGCATAACATTCAGGTGTGATCTGTGGGCAATGTGAAGCCCAATATACTGCTCAGAGGTAAGCACTTTAATTACTCGGTAGCACATTAAACTCACATAATGCAAATAAATCCATATTATTTTGTGATTTGTGATTATTTGTATTGTACTTTAGAGCTACATGTGATGTGAAGGAGAAGCGCTGATATTATGGCAATTGCATCAGAGTTATTAATATTCATGAACGTTATATTAATTTTTTATATTGCTGTGATTCACCTCTGCGCCCGACAAATTGCTCTGGACCCTCCCTCTACTGAAGTGTGCACTCCATACAGACACATGCTGTGTAGTATATACATATGTATAGAATACACGTATTATGTATGTTTGTAGAAGTTAATACAAGACCAAACTGAGCTGGCCAAACATGGATCAGCTAAGTTAATTAAAATTAGACCGTTGAGTGCATGTGTTCGTTATATAGATGGTAGACCCATGTTCTAACAGATATCAGAAAAGCAGCATGTGCCATCAAACTGCAACAAATCTTTGCAAGCCATTTGTTTTTTTTTCTTTAAATGTTAGGTTTAAAGAAGTTATTTCGTAAATGACAATTTGAAAAGCAAAGTCCTCTTTTTGGTCAGAAAGGTGTTTCTCTTCGTTACTTGCTCTCTACATTCTTACTCACACTTAAGAAACCAGCAAATCAAAGCGATCCTTGCAGTCGTGTCATGTTTAGAACGTGACTTAAGTTGAAACCCCCAAAGAATTCAATGTGTGTAATATAAATGTGAGTTTAATATAAGTTCAACTGGGGGAAAGAGATATTCAAATATTATAGGATCGCCCTTAGGGGGGATGCTGAAATGGGGGTTCTGTACTCACTCCAGTTAGCTTGTAGAAGTTGGCTCAATTTCACAAAAAGGGAGCAAATTAAAAGATTGAAATGCAAATTATTCCCTCACTTAGCTGTGCTTCAGAGCGTGCTCACCATGAAAAAAAAACTGCTATGTCTGCATTAGTGCACGGGGGAAACAGCGAACCAAAGCAGACTTTTCGCGCTCATGTGTACTTAACATATGTGTTTGTGTGCATTTAGCAGAAATAACGCATCGTTTCATTTCATCATTTCATCAAGCTTTTTTCCTTAGGGACTAGTAAAGCGCTGTACAAATACAGGCCATTTACCATTTAGCATTTTTCATAAGGAAAAGAACAACAACCACATCAAGATGATAGTTTTCTTTCTGGTATTTAAAGCCATAAACCAAACAAACGCTATCGCCTTGCTTTTGCATTCCTTCTGAGCCATAAGAACCACGTTGTTCGAGTCTCGTTATAATACATTGCCAATTAAAAGACTCACAATACAGATATGGAAATGATTCGATAATGTGACCATTTACATGGTGCATTTATCGCTCATTCCTCATTATGAAAGGCGATTCTCTAACAGTATCCAGCTGCTGCTTGTGAGAACAGCTATTGATGCTTAGTCTGACTGACTGTGTAGGTGAGGCTGAGTATGCTGTATGGCTCAGTCTGTGGTGTTATGGATATGTCCAGCTGTTACTATTTGAACCTGATGTCCTTCTATGACAGATCATCATAGCACAGAAGTTCAGGAATAGAAAAGATTCGATACAGCACTCAGCAAGCAAACCCATCACTGAACACATAACTGCTGCATGTAGTCAGTTTTATACCAATTAAAAATGAACATGTCACAGCCAGATTCATGAGAACCAAAGTACAACCAGTCAGAGAGACAGTTACTGTATGCAATTACAAAGCTGCAGCAACGATCATAGCTACAGTCATAGCGTTCATGGAGAGAGCTGGTGAGCTAGCTTCACTAGTATTCTTTTAAATGCAGAAGGGAAGTTTTGTGCCTGTGCAGTCAAAGCTCAGCATGCAGGGTCTACGTGACACTTTATCACAATACAGCCAAGACATTCGCTACACAATAGGCCAGAGAAAATGCAAAACTCGGAAAAAACCCTGCAGTGACCTTTTGGATTGCATCAGTTACAGTTTTTATTTTTTATTTTTTCTTTTGGGGAGTATGTGGTGTACTGCTTTGGTTTTACTGTCTTCACACTAAATGTATTATTTAAAAGGATTTTAACTTTAACTGTACCCCGACAACATTGCCTTTCTTTCTGAAATACTGCTTGCTCCTGTTATTGTTCTGGCTGTGGTGTAAAGAGACATATTAACTTTCTCCCAGACAGACAGTGAACATATTTATTGACAAATGCTGTCTCTGTCTCTCTCTCTCTCTCTCTCTCTCTCTCTCTCTCACACACACACACACACACACACACACACACACACACACACACACACACACACACACACACACACTCAGGCAAGTTCTACTTCCATACAAATTTCCCAAGTTACAGATCTTCAGCTTACATGGATGTGGCCTGGAATGTTGTGGTTTTTAAGTAGCATCACCAGAAAGGTGCACATCCTATTTCAAAAGCTGCAACCAAATCAATTTTACACCCATTTCAAGTGTCACGATATGAGGCCAAAGTCTCGCTCTTGTTCAGCAGGATTTTTTCTATAACTGGCATTCAGCTTCAGTATTATGGGTACTTTCACTAAAAAACAGAACCAGTTTATTCATAAATGGGTCGGAATGTTCTATTTTCTGATGGTTCACTGGGGGGGAGTGCATTTTGGGTAAACTTTCAAGGTTAATACCAGAATGTGGGTATGTGGGTCTCCTTTTTTTTACCCACTTTATAACAAGCTCATCTTCTAGGCAGCCTCTAGACTCAGACTATGTAACACTTGTGAATGTAGCTTAAGGATATGAAATGGCGAAAGAACATTGGCGTTCACATCTTCTATGTACTAATTTGGACACGTCATATCGATCAAATATGATTTTTGTGCTTTCGTGTGTGTTTTGTGTTTAGATCCGCTTACTAAGTATATACTTTTGCAAAATGACTGTAAACCCAAGCACATGTACATTCATACAAGTTTGTTCGCCTGCCATTCAAAAACTGCAACTTACTGCATCATCACTTGTGAAAATTCATTAAAACTGGTTGCTTTTTGGGATGGGAGACCAGCTTCCCATTCCCTAAAATGAATGAAGAGCAGCCAGTTAACCTGTAGGCTGCAACAGGCCAAGTGTGGAGACTGGCGATAAACAGCAGTTTTTTCTGTGTCAGGGTGTGTGCGTGTCTGCACCTTTATGTGTGCACGCTTTAGTGTGGCAACTTCTTAACGCCCTCCCAAAATAGCTGCGGTAAAAGTCCTCCTCTGAATGCGTGTGTAAGTGTATGTACCATATGCAGACTGCAAACTGCTTGACATTGGACTTATTAAATAAACGTTCTTTCCCCTCTTCTCTCTTCCTTTTTTCAAGCCTCATCAGCACTTTTTGCCTCCTTTTCACCGTTGAAAGGAACATAAAAATGATGGGGTCAGCAGAAATTTCTTTGAGCTTATTTACAGGCTATGTTTCTCCGCTCGGCTCCTATACGTGGATCAATACAGTCTGTGTACGATATAAGGGTTACAACAGCCAACAGGAAGTCGAGGCTGTATGTGCCTGTGTTCATGTGTATGTGGCTGCTTTGTATTTGCTTATTTCTAAAGGCCACAACTAACGGCTTTTCCCAGACAACATTTCCCACACCAGTGTACATCCAATCCATAACACTAAGATTGCTGAAAAAGTCACAAATAATGAGGCTATTTCTTAATATCCCTCCCCGATAGTGTCCATACAATAACAGTAAACATAAATAACATAAAAACTGTGGACGATTGTTAGATAATGCCTTTTACTCTCAACAATTAATCCCAAAGAGGGTGTTAAAGGAATTGAGGAAAAGTTTGATGGAAACTATTCCAATAGCTTTGTGCGTTTCAAGCCCACAGTAACAATGGAGCTTCCCATACAAAGAAAAAAAAGAGCAAAATAAACACGTACACTCAAAAAGGATGTAATACAAAGCCAGTAAGAACAGTTATACATGTGCACATCCACAGACATGCATGCAAATTGCATTAAGCTGAAAGTACAGTACTGTGGACTCATTATAGGTGGCTGTATGCAGACTGTGTCTTGTTCAATCAAACCAATAAGACCATGGCTGCCTCTCTGAGTGCAACTTCTGACAGATGGCTCTCTCAGCAATTTTCCCTTTGACTAGGACAAAGTGTGTGCGTTCCTATGCACACAAGTGCTCACAAAAAATACACTTCTTAGACTTCTCTCTTGATGGTGATTGTGTTTGAGTCGCTCATATTCAACTTTAACAATGTCATTCTCAATATTTCGCACATTGCACGCCACATGCCCTCCCTCTTCCTGTCACTTTTCTTGTCTCATCTTCTTTTCCTCTCCCTTTTTCAAGGGCTGCAGGTCCACACACACTGCCAGGTTACACAGATCTGCACCTTTTCTCATTCAATAACCATAAACCAACACGTACTGCATACCCCAGGGGTGGGCAGTTTTTAGTCTTCGCTTCTAATCTGTAATGTGAAACCCATCGAGGCTTTGAATTTATGCACGTATGGCACTAATATTTTGAGAGGTACACTAAGGAAAGTTTGATGTGCAAATCCCACTTTTTCATCCATGTGTTAGCTAGTTAACAAACTTTCTGCCCATGTTTCAACTACTAATTTGACCTGCAATTGCTGGGGAAAAGTTTAGCTTGATTTGTGTTTGCCAAGTGAAGTAGATCGGATGATAGCTGAATAAAAGACAGACAGATATGTCTTGATTTATTAGAGATACTCCTGCCTCAGCAGACACTATAATGACTGGCTGAGCACTAACAAGGTGTCTAACAAGGTGCGAAACAACCAGCCCTCCCTCAGTTTGATCTCTTTTGACTGACCTATCCTCCATTCTCCCTCTTTTTAAAAAAAATTCTATCCAGCTGTGGGATTTTGCAATGTTCTTGGGGTTTGGTAGAAAAAGAAGCTGCCTTGTTAAGATAAATGATCTCATAAATCTCGCAATTATCTAGATTTGTGGAGGTTTACTGAGTGAAATCAGGACTTCATTTGTTGCCGTGCAAGTTGGGAAAGAAGAAAGTAGTAATTTTGCTCTATTGCTTTTCTGACAAGCGTTAAATCCTATAAATGCTATCGATCCTGCACTGGTAAATTTTATAAGCGTCTTATCAGTTATGATGTGTTTACTAATTATGTTGTGAGCTTTTTGGATTTTAATTTTTGTGGACAAGTTTTAACATTTGCCCAAGAAATGCCCTAAACAACTGTACATTCATTCAAATTCAGAGAACAAAAGTTACTGTGAGCACACCCACCAAGAAGCAGTTAGATCTTTTTTTTTTCCACTTGCATTCTGCACAATGCCTGACCTTTACAACACATTCACTGGGAAATAAACTGCATCCATTCAGCCTGTTTTCTCGAGGCAGTTAACAAAACAGTGCCCAAAATAAATATGCTTGTATTTCAATTAAGCCACCCTCCTCATTACTGTCCCTGGTAGCTACAGCTTCTTGGACTCCCTGGAGAAAGAATCTGGATAAAACAAGACCAGCAGATTGCAGTGTGCTTTGGAGCTGCTTTGACAGATACACATTTAGTAAGAGATAAACATCTTCAGTCACTAACAGCATGGTAAGATGCAGGCAAGCATGATATTATATGTATTTTAGTTCAAGAATTTTTTTCCTTTGCAAATGTTTGCAATGCATCTCGCTATTTGTCCTCACATAGCTCGTTTTTTGCTGACTGCAGATGAAAGTTTGATTACATTTAAGTATGATTAAACATTTAAAGATGGGAAAAACAGAGAATGCGAGAGAAAGAGTACACAGCATGTAAGAGTCATGTAAAGATATGACCGAACAATGCTTGTCAACACAAAATGGACATTTGAATGTGTCGGTGTGGTAACACCAAAGACCAAATCTGTTGCCCTACGCCAGCTATAAAAAAGAGACAAGGAGTCTTTGGCATTTTTCAATTTTTAATGTGCTTCTTCATGTAAAAAGTGAAGCTGTTTAACATTACTTTGTTATGCATTTTGAATCTGGAAAATGTCATGTGTACTAACAAAGTCTCAGAAAATCCCCTGATGGAGACAAAAATGAAAGAAGGCTCATGAAGAGCAGTTCCTATTCTTAATAATAATAATAATGATAATACATTTTATTTATGAGCGCCTTTCAAGTCACCCAAGGACACTTTACAATAGGATAAATTGTAAAGTCTTGATATAAATTAAGAGCAAGAGCTAATCCAGACAAGAAGAATCATAATGAGGAGCTGGTCAAAGTGACAACTGCACAGAATTACCATCTCCCTCTATGTATAGAAACAACTGTTTGAAATGCCAGACTTCAAGACATCCTCATATCTGGTGAAACTACATCTTGATATTCAGACAGGAAATCTGCATAAAGGCAACGACACTGCTGCATTTACAAGAATATAAATCGTATTTAACCAACATCTGAAGTCTATACTAATACAGTATCACACAAGAAGTGAAAATTCTCACAAACAGTGGCTTTCTACAAATATACTCTCACCAGACACTTTATTAGGGACACCTGTTCTACTGCTAATAAAGGTAATCATCTAATCAGCGAGTCATATGGCAGCAAATGCATTCAGGCATATAGAAATTTGGATAAAGTTCCAACTGAGCACCAGAATGGAGAAAAAAGGTGATTTAAGTGACTTTGAATGTGGTTGTTGGCATCAGATGGGCTGGTCTACATATTTCAGAAAATACTGAGCTGCTGGGATTTCCCTGCACAGGAATCTCTAAGGTTTACAGAGTCTGATTGGACAAAGAGGAAATCTCTAGCATTCAGCAGTCCTCTGGGTGAAAATACTAAACAAGCTCAGGAAGACAACAGTAACTTAATCACTTGTTATAACCAAGGTATGCAGCAGAACATCTTGAACCTTAATGCAGAGGGGATGCATCACACTAAATCGGGCTCCACTCCCGGTAGCTAATAACAGGAAACTGAGGCTGTACACATGTGCTGTGGGATTCAGATGGTTGAGTCAGAATTTGCTGTAAAAAGTGTGAAAACACAGACATACCCGGCCTACAAATCTCCACCAATTATGTGATGTTATCATGCCAATATGGAGCAAAATATCTAAGGAATGTCTCCAGTTACTTGCTGAATCTACATCTCAAAGAATTTGAAGGCGTTCTCAAGCTGGTATTAAAAAGGTGTGACCAGCGCACCTTTATATGTGGAAATAGACATTGTTGATGACCATGAGGATGATGAAAAATTTTGTTAACTAGCTAGCTCAGCCACACGCTTTACTCAACCCTCAAACATCTGTCCGCATCACACGATTGCAGATATTTCACTTGAGAAAGAAAGCAGTGACTGAAAATTAGTTTCAACATGATTTTTTTTTTTTAGTGATATTTATAATTATGGATGCTTATAACTGAGTTTAGGACATCTATAAACCAATGTTACTTTTAGCTGTTATTATTTATTATAATTTGCATGTTTATTGAGGAATATTTACATTAACACTTTAATATCATAAGAGTAAAAGTGAAATTAAACAAATAAAAGTTTTTATACCTATTTTGACTTTTTTTTTTAAATTCAGGTTCACATATTTCATCATTTTGTTTCCTCAACATATACAGATGCAAACATCAACACCGGTTTCTCTGTACTGCCCTAAAAAAGAAATCTAATCAGATACTGCAAATACTGAGCTATGATCAGGGATTTGCGTCTCACAGTTTGTCTCTGAGTTTGTCTGTGACAGGAAAATGTCAGCTAAAATCTCATTTTCTGAGCTTTCCTTGACAGTTTGGCTCACTGGCCCTTAATAGTCAAGCAGATTTACATAAAAGTAGCAATAAAAAACACCCTATAAGTACTTGATGGCAACGTAAGACTGGATCGATTTGTAAGAACAGAAATTTACTAAGTACAGAAACACTTTCAGACAAATGTATTCATGAGAACTCAGTACGGGGAATTTTCACTGGCAGAATCTAGGACCCTCATACTGAAGTACATACTTGAGTAAATGTACTTAAATAACTTTTTGCCCACTGAAGGAACGAGGGGAAGACAGATGTGAAGAGGACAGAAGGTACACATCCTATTCAAACCTGCTTTTAGGATGAGATTGCACCAGCTGGATGTAATCATACATGAGCAGAAAGAAAGAAGTGGACACAGGGGTCCAAGAGAGATTGCTGCTGAATGGAGAAAAAAGGGGAGAAGGACAGGAAGAGAGCGAGAGAGAGATGCATTTAATGGAACTGCTGAGAGACGGTCTCTTCTCACTGTGGCGCATCTTTGTTGCAGGAGAGACACTTTGAGGGAGACGGGAAAAAGGAACAGAGGGAGGAAAGATGGAGATAGAGGGTTGAAGTCAGGAGGGGTGGATGTCCTAAAGTTGGGTCCACTTTACAGAAGCACAAAAGAGTCGTTAGAGAGGGATAATGGATTAGAGGGAGTCATAAAGAGAGAAAGAGAGGAAAGGAGAAGGAGAGAGCAGGAAAATGATGATAACGTTGGCTTCCCAGCAGTATGGCACAGCAGAAACAGAGATAATGATTGAGGGAGAGACACATAGAGGAACCAAGAGACAGAATGAGGAGTGCAGACTGTGAACGCACTCACACTGAGAAAACTCAGCAGTGAGTACAGAGATTTGGGGAATGGAGAGAACTGGGGGATGCTGGGTTGAAATGCAAACGGAGAGAGTAGGGAAACAGATTTTTTTTTTCATACAGTACAGTATATGGTTCTCCAACAAAGCTCTCTCTCCTTCACACACATAGTCACATACAGATAGATACACAGCAGGGGTTGGTGGGAAAAGGGAGAAGCACAGAGAGGAAGAGAGAGATGTTTGGAGAAGCAGATGGAAAGATGAAAGCACTGATTGTGGCTTATGAGCCTGACTCTGTGTGTGCTTGTGTCTGTGTGTTTGTGTGTGTGCGCGTGCATTTTTTCATACAGTGAAAACTAATTTTGTAAGAGTGTGTGCTGTATCTGTGTGATTGCATATGCTTTTCTCACAAAAACTGTTGTAATTGAGCTATAGCAGCACTCACACTGACAGGTAACACACACACACATATGTGCAAACAACACCAAAAAACAAAACCCAAAATACCAGTCTGTTTCTCCATGGTGTTTGTTCTCCCCTACTGGTTTAAACATTAATTATGGACACCAGAAAGTGAGAGAATGGCTGACAAAGATTTGCATAAGACAAATATTCAATTTGACAACAGAGTTTTGCTTTTGACTCTTCTACTTTAGCTCAAATTCTGCGGGCAAAACTTGGGAGTCAGGACAGGACAGAGAGGAAAAGGAGAGAAGTTTGAGGCAGACACGGGGAGACAGGAAGTTTAAAAAAGGAAACGGGACGGGGAACAGAGTAACCTGTCTATCTCAGTTTCATTGCTTCTTTTTGTCAGGATGTCCAACTTGCATAACAGAGCTTCTCTCCCTGCTGCACAGGTCAGCAGATATGCGGCCATTTACCCATTTCAATACCGACAGAGTTTATAGCAAATTTGTTCGGTCTGGCCGTTTTTGCTTTCATCTCGACGAGAGAATGTAGCCTTCGATGAAAAAAGAAAAAAAAAAGTCAGTCAAAATAAAAAGTGTTGCAGTTGTTGCAGTTCTAAAACGACATATGTTGCAGACGCTTTTTGTCTGTCATTTTATTTCTTGGCTTTCTATTTTATGCTTCCTCCCTCCTTTTTATATTTGTCTTAGTCTTAGCACTTTGAGGTTTGCTATCAAAGAAAGGGATCACTTATTAATTAATTGCATCAATACTATATTCTTTTTTTTTAAATATTCAATGCAATTCTTTAGAGAGAAAAACGAACACTTTAATTTGCCTTTGGATTTATTCTGTCTCTAATATCCCTAGAAAATTCTGTTTATTCTTTACAGGCTATAATTAGAACCACATTATTATCCTCAGTAATGACAAACACTTTAATTCCATGACATGTAAATGTGTCTATCTCACAAAAGCTTCTTCCCTTTTGAGCACGTATTGTTGTCTGCAGTTACGCTGAGTGAGGCAGGCCCTTCCGAATAATCTTTTGAGAATTTTGGTCTGATGTACTGCAACTTTCTTCTGACCATCCTCCCTGCATGTCATCCAAACTGCTGTAGGGTGTATTGTTTTCTATCATCCTGAGTTCTTGCATGTCACCCTCCCCCCTGCTCTATCTTCGCTGCCCGCCTGTAGTGGCTCATTTCAGATCTAAAACCAGGTGTACAAGACTGCAAACTAGTGCATATCCCCATCCCTCCAGGCCATGTTCTGTCCGAGGCCCTATATACAAGTCAGTCAATGCCCTGCACTAAGCTAATGTTGTCTGCTGGGCTGTCCTAATAATGTGACCTGGTAATCACTCATCCCAGCCTTGCCTCCCCCGTCCTCTTGGTTCTGAAAAATATTGGAATGACCTTCCCACCTCAGCCAGGGCTAACGTGCAACACAGCAGAAGCTGAAAATTAATCTCCTTAGGAACATTTCCCATCTTTTAAGTCATTTCCTCTCTTATATAACCTTTCCTCTGCGCTGACTGCTTACATACTTCATTCTTACCCTGGATATCTTTTTTTATTGTGTGTGTGACTGTGTGTGATCGCCTGCAAATTTACTAATTTTCCTGCACTTCCAACTTTTAGTCCCCCTTGAGGACTGCTAAAACACTTACATTATATTTGTGTTGGCAGCAAAGGAGACACCGTCTGCTGTCAGATGGATTCTGTAACTTATTTATTAATCTTTAATATCATAGACTAATTCACCTTATAGCTCCCTGTTGCTTTATGGCTTTTTGCTCTCTTTCTTCCCCTTCCTGCAGCATATCGTCAAACTATATCTGTGAACAACTGATCTTTTTTTTCCTGCAGAATTTTCTCTTTGATGTGCTGTTTTATTTGAGAAGATACTGTATTACTAGTGCATAATAAAACCAAATCCCATGATTTTATTTGTCCCTTTGATGTAGCAGTTAGGAAGTCTAGAACCAAGCAGCAGATTTCATATGATGCAGTCCCTCCCTTTGCGTCTTTATACACGCTTCCTTCTTCTGTCTCTTTCACTCTCATTGAGACCAATTAGAAATAGTTAATGGAGTACAGATATTTTTCCCCACTACATCTTCTGTACACACGCCAGACTGAGAGACCTCTGGGTGAGGTTGTAAACAAACAGTCACTTGGCTGCTGCCCTAGTGGCTCACATGAGCCACAGTGAAGAACAGAATTTGTAAGGCAGACTCTTAGAAAGGAAGAAGGGGAAAAGATGAAAAAATGGAAGTGTGCAGTAAAAAAAAAAAAAAAGGAGCGACCTAAAGAAAAAGTCAAAGGGAAGAAGAAAAGAAAAGAGAAAGGTTTGTAAAAATCAGTGTAATCCCTTTGCACCTCTCTGTTTCTCATCTCACCCTTGCTCCGTCTTGCAGTGAGTGACAGAGCCAAAAGCAAAATTCTGGTGTCAAGTTTGACTATTCACTCCCATCACTCATCTCCTGCTGTGGGTGTCTTTTCATCTGAATCAATCTTCCCTGGGGGTAATATTTCTAGGTGAAGCACAAAGGTCTGGGACATATAGAGGTGCTGTGAGAAAGCTGCTGAATGAATATTCAATGTACCTGTGTGTGTGTGTGTGTGTGTGTGTGTGTGTGTGTGTGTGTGTGTGTGTGTGTGTGTGTGTGTGTGTGTGTGTGTGTGTGTCATGTAAAAAGTCCAGAAAAAAATCTGTAGACAGAGGAAAATATCAGGAATGGTGAAGCTTAATAGTACTTCCTGAACAATCGGTCATTTTTGATGAACTTGACTTGTTTGATGAACAACCTGACTGAGTGGTGCAAACTTCACAACCTTCATTTTCTTGGGAAGTGAAAAACATGCCACTCGTTTGACACACTCTGTCTCAGTAAGCTCTCTTATTTTCTACATACCATATCATACACAAGTGCAGGACAACCCCACTGTGGAAGAATGAGATCCTTTCTCTCTCTTCTTTTCTTTCTAACGATGCCATGACTAAAATGTTAATTACAGCTAAAAAGAGAAATGATTGTGAATATCAAACAGCAATTAGCATGTATCATCATCATTACCACCATTAGCTGCAGCACAAGATGGAGGATTATTTACCAAATGGCGAAATGCTCATCAGTTGCTTATTCAGGGCTTGAAATGTTTCACAGGCAGTGTTAAAAAAAACATTCCTCCTTAAATTTGCATAATTAATGTTGCTTAAAAAATTAACTATTGCAAGGCCCAGAGCATGACAACAAAAGAGCACTGTGCTCATTGGCAAATAGCACATATTTTGCGAGAAACCCAAGATTGAACCTGAGAATATTAAGATGCTTATCTTCAAAAGTAGCTTCTATATTCTTTATATGGATACTTTATGAAACACATGCCCTAGATGGAAAACAGACACATTCGTATGCACACACACAAATACACACTCCTAACTCTTTTGAAATTTTCTCCTTATGCTGTGCATCTGTTTCTACGCCGATGAAATTTAAATCCTTTTCCACGTGTCAATTGTCTGATCTTCACACCTGAGCACAGCCTGATGAATTCTGGAAAAATCTTCAGACCGATCACCGGGATAAGGCCATTATCTTTCCTTCAATCCATGTGGAACAAAATGTCTCCTCCTTTTTGTTCTAATTTGACTATTGTGCTATAACACGAAAAGGCAGTTCACACCTATGGTACTCAGAGGAGCTATTTTATTTTATTTTTAAATTAGATTGCTTTCACAAGCTCATTTTTTCCATCTATGCTTCCCATCCCTACCATTATTCCCCTGTTTTACCAGTGAGATAGACCCTGCAAATAAGCCATGCGAAAGACCCCATCGACCACAGCGGCCCAATGCATAAAAAACATGCTTTGTTTTAAAGGTTGCATTTGTTTTAAAGGTTGTAGATTATTAAGAGATAGGTTTTTGGGAATGTATTCTTGCAGACAGGGTTTGCCACCCTGTCAAAATAAATAAAACGGAAACTTGAACTTTCCAACATTTGGTTAACATTGTGAAAAGGTCTAATGAACTCAAACCATGACCTAATCAGATCTCATCAGTCTTGGTGCATAAACATAACTTAAGCAACAAGTGAAAACAAAATGACTAATGAATATGACTAATAGATAAATAAATAAACCATTATTCTGCTGCTGCTGAACTTGTGTTTCACCCCCTCTATCCTGCTTTCTTACCTTGTTGTACAAACGAGCCGTACACGAACCACATGGAGTTGTACAGCGTTGTTGAAGACACAGATCCCATGGGGAGCCGAGGTGGGTTGAGCCAGTTGAGCAAGTACACCAGGATGCCAACGAGGAGCACGGTGCCTGCGATGCACGCCCACAGTGACAGGTCGAAGGGTGCCAGGCAGGCAAACATGTCCACTGTGCGCTCAGCCTTGCGCAGCAGAACGCCCACAGAATAATCCATGTAGCGTGTGGTGAAGTCCACAACGCTCTCTCGCTCAGGCGTGATGGTCAAGGCAGAAAGTCCCACATCAGCTCGCTGCAAGAGGCAAAGAAGTTTGAAGTATTAAAACTGTGAAAATGTGTCAGTGAGGAAGTCAGCTGAAAAATGTGGATTCTTATAACAGCCTTAAAGTCCATCTGCGCCTTCTCATCACCTAAAATAAAGAATCGAAGGACAGCGTGCAAAAAATGTAACAGTTATCTGGAAATATCTGGCATAGAGGAAGAAAACACATGTCACAGTGATGGTAACTAGTAGTTACAATTACAGTACTTTTAAAAATGTCATAATGAACCCCCTTGTAACACCCTACTAAATTTAGATATATCTGACAGATATCAGCAAGAGATTTAAATCCATATAGGCCCTGGCTCAATTTGCACTTGTATTCTAATATGTGGCGTTTGAATCATTTACAAATGAATTAATTAATCTGTTTTCTGTCAGTATGCTTTCTGAAGCACTTAAAACCTTTCTCTTCACTTGTAAGGCTTGTTAAGAGACAACAAATGACTGCTTTAAATATGTGCAAAGATTTTAAGTTGAAAAAACAGCCGTCACTGAGTGCGTCTGCCAAGGAAAACAGGCTGAGCTTAGCTTTAATGCAGAAACAATGATGGATAATTAAAACGTTTTCAGTCCCCAGTGCTTGACTAGCAACTGCAGACATCTGCTTATACTATAATAGGGATTTAAGATGCTGCTGTGAGCGCATGCTGGTGTTTGAAATCTATACTACAGTGAGAGAGGGCACATATTATGAACTTGTTCGATAATGAGATTTTCTTTGTTGCCATAAACAACTGACTCTAGCAAGTTAGGTGAATTTGTAGGCAAACGCTGAGCCCTACAGGTACCGTACACACAGATTATGTACTTATATAGACACAGACCACATCCACATTTACATACACACACAAAAGCAAACAAAAAACTTAATTCCCACCCTCCATCCAAATTTTACAGCTCAGTGAAAAAACAAAAATGCTTAAATGTGGAGAAATTGTCACTTACACTGCGTAAGGCGAAAATTTCAGAATTCCTGTAAGATGGCTGTGGGTTGGGACAACAGTGATATGCATACAACAGTGTGTGTGTGTGTGTGTGTATAGGATGAGATGAATTGCCATGCTGACACATGTGGTCAGTCAATATGAAAACTTACAGGAAGCACTCTGGGTAATAATTATCTGGTATAATTTGGTTTTGGAGAGATAAACCTTGTAGCTGACTGATGGGGAAAACAGAATTATTTGCATGTTCAGTTTATTTGCAACTTGTGCTCATCTGTGTACACATAAATATGCATTGTGCTTGAAGCATTTCTCGGTAATTTTGTGAGCCACTGGGGGAGAGGGGCCTAGAAATGTTAAATACAAACTGCAAGTATTCAAGGTCAAGGAAAGGAGAGCCAAGTCTTACAAAATCACTCAAGCCTGACACACAGCCGAAGGAAAATAATGAAGTGATGGAATCGGAAATTTCTGAGAAAACACTGCTCAACTGAAGAAAACAAAAGACAACAATCAAAGAAAAATATATACTTGACCTAGGGTGAACAAAATGTGCATCAGGTTAATATGATTTCATCAAAGGACATCAGCAGGTATTGTGCAGATGCAGATATAAATATGAACTTGCACAAACACTTTCACGTAGTCATAAAAAGGTTGTTAAAATTAAATTAGATCTAACTGTATAAAAATGGTGCGTGTTTGGGCTGGAAATTGAAAAAAAAGTTTTTCCTGCCATTAAGAGATGATCATGGCAGAAAAACACTGTACTATTGATTTGAAAGGATCTGGTAAGATGCACACCTGTAAACCACGTTTTTTAAAATCAAACAGTTCAAGATGCGATCAAAGTGCAGCAAAACTGAAAAGCAAGCTTTGTTAGTCGAAATCAGGTAACTGACCTTGGCTATTGAAGAATATCTCATTGCTTTGCCTCGAGAGGCTCATGGGCTGCTTTTGCAATGTGCTTTGGGTCATTATCTATTTGCACTGTGAAGTGCTGTTTGATCAGTTTTGCATCATTTGGCTGAATCTGAGCAGAGACTACAGCCTTGTACACTTTACAATTCATCCTGCTACTCCTCTCTGCAGTCACATAAAAAACCCCTCTTGTTTCATTGGCTGCTATATATACATGTGGTAAGCTTTGAATCCTGAGCTGTTTATCTCGTTTCCACAGCTTTGTCTTCCATCAGTGTGCTTTAAGTTAATATTGGTTTCATGGACCCACAGAATTTTTTTACAGAGCTGTGCAGGTCTTTTTTAGATGTTTTGTGGCAAAGTTTAATCTACCCTTTCTCTTCTTGAGTGTAACCAGTGGTTTACACCTTCTTGTATTTTCATTCATGAAGGGATCTCTTGATTGTAGTCTTTGGCAATGATACGCCTACCTCCTCAAGAGTGTTCATGAATTAGAAAGACGGTGTGAAGGTGGTTTTTCATGACCAGAGAAAGACTTCTGTATTCATTCACTTCAGTTGTCATAAATGATCTTCCAGGCCTTTTGGTGTTGTAAGTGCCTTCCTTTTAAGAATGTACCAGAGATTGCCGATTTGGCTACTCGAAGTTGTCTTATTTTGTTTTTATACTCTAATGATGGACACCTTGCCTTGCTTCAATATCTCTTTGGACCTCTTGCTGAGAGTTCCAGTGAACAGCTGCCAAATGCAACTTCCACACTTTGCAACAACTGATCTTTTATCAGCTCATTGTCATGGAATAATGAAAGAACAAAATGGTTGTAATTCCCAAACGTCTAACTTTGTCAAACCCCTCGATTTATAGATAAAAGCTCCCAATTAAATCACATCTTGGTTGCTTTGTTTAAAATCTAATACGGTGGTGGACAGAGGCAAAATTACAAAAACTGCATTAATAACCAAATATTTTTGGACCTAACTCCACTCTTTCCTCCCCTTTTCCACCTTAGTGTGTGAAGTTCAAAAGAATTGTTCACTTGTGAGTAGGGATGGGTATCGAAAACCGGTTCTTGTTGAGAATCAGTTCCCACTGTTTCAATTCCTTGGAATTGTTTGCCATTTTTGCAAACGATTCCCTTATCGATTCCAGTCGCCCCGAATGACGTCACCGCGTTGCGGAGCGTCATTTACCTGGCAGGAAACACGGCGCGTAAGCGGCTCAAACGCTCAAAAGTTTACGAGAACGGATGACAACAGGGCAACTTGCAATACTTGCAAAGTAGATACTTAATTTAAGGGAGGAAACACTACGAATATGCAAAAGCATTTGCTCACAAAACACGTGATAACCTTAAATGAATGTCATGTTTTTAATTCCGCTCCGGACTCGTGAATCTCAACCCAGCAGCAGCGGTAACGTTTGCACGTCCTCTCCCGTTAATGCGGCAGGTAAATAATCAACTAACAGTGCATATTATGTTAGCGCAATCTGCCTTATTACAAAACCTGCTATTACTGTGCATTTAGGTGACCATGATGAGACAGACAGACAGAGTCTGGCTGGCTCAGATGCTGGCAGTTCTCGCTGCAGTCTACCGGTAGCGTCTCCTTTCAGGCCAGGATAGACGAATGTCACCGAGCAGTGACTAAGTTTGTGGTAAAAGGCTTGAACCAGTGTTGCCAACTCCTCAGTAAGGAAAATCGCTATTGGTTGTCCTAAAAGTTGCTAGAAGTCGCTAAATGACGTCATCGCCTAATTTGCATAATTGGTCATGCTAATCTAATTGTAACCTATGTTGTTGGAGAGAGAAATAACATCGTGGAAGAGACATAAAGTGCGTAAAAAACGTCCTAAATGCATTTAGAGTTTATTTAGAACTACAAATTAAATTTATTTTAGCAATTATTGTTTTTTTAAATGTCACAATTCCAACCCTGCTCCTTTACCTGGGCTTGGACCGGCAAAAGTGACCTGAAATAGGCACTCTGGTGGAGTTACTTTGTGTGTGTGTTTATAAGTAGTTTTAAACCTTGTGATCCACAAAACAGCATAAGAGTAAAACAGTAAAAGAAGAACTGACTGCGTTACAGCACCCACTGCTTGTTGAGAGTAAAATCGATACGCGCTTTCACGTCCTTTTTTTAGCGACTTTTTTTCTAAAAAAAAGTCGCTAAGGGGTCTGAAAACTCGCTAAATATAGCGACAAAGTCGCTAAGTTGGAAACACTGGCTTGAACCCATTTGCCACAGCAGATGCCCCCAATTTTAGGTAAGTGAATGTGTTTAATTGTAGGCAGGGTCATTACTGGATATTCTTGTGTAATTGCTACTGAATAATTTATGTTATACTTTGTTATTGCTACAGAAGAATATTTATTTTATTATTTTACATTTACAATTTTTTTTCCTCGGGACCCTGTGACACCCCATTGAAGAGCCGTAGGCTGGATCTCTTAAGATCTCACTGTTGGGTTTGTAAGGCCATGTTACTCCTAAATTTCTATCTTGTTCAAAGAGAAGATATAAAACAAAGTTCTAAGCTAATCAAACTTAGTGTTCTCCTTTTTTAAAAAGAATCGATAAGAGAATCGATAAAGAATCGAATCGTTAAACAGAATCGAAAATGGAATCGGAATCGTGAAAATCTTATCAATACCCATCCCTACTTGTGAGTGCAGTCACGAAAGAATAAACAGGAAAAAACAGGTAAACTCACCTTAAATGTTGAGTTTAAAACCTAAAATATTTATTTAGTCCTACCTTTGCTCAGACCTCATATTTAATAGGAAAAAAATAGTAATAAAAAAAAGTTTTAGCAAAACATAAATTATTTTAAGCATAAAAGAATGACTTGATTGCAAGAAACTAAGGTAAGCTCAGGGTTTATTATTGGCTTCCACATAACAACAGTCAATGAATATTTTAAACAATCAAAGCCACAGAGGAACAGAAAGTGCCTGTCAAATCACGAGTTATTTTCACAAGGTTCACAAGAAACACTTTCCTGTGTTGCCTTGTCTTTTAAGATGGACTCCAAGCAAAGCAACAGCAATCTTGCATGTGCTAGGAGTTTTTCAGATTTGAAATATTTATGATTATTAGTATCATCACATTTCAGTGATATTAAAAACAGAAATTCATATGTGACTACTCTAGACTTCCTGCATGTAAAAGTTCAGCTTGGTTTTATTGTGTGACTTTGTTTAATCAGCAAAAGACGGTGTGAGTATGATATGAAATATATGTATGATGTGACAAATAGTTATCAAACTCAAGCATTTACAACTAGCGCAAGATAAGCTGCCAGGTCTCCATTTATGTTTCTCTAGGATATGCTGCAAGGAACAAAACTAAAAAAACTGCTCTCACACATATAATAAGGGCACTTTGAGATATAACAGAATATTAAACAGCAATGAAACTGGTAAATTTTGAAGTATGTCAACTGAAGTCTATGTCAGTAGGGCTAAGTCATGGTCAAAGTAGTTATTTTTCAAATATGCCAATTTACTACCCTCAATCTAGAGGCCTCTCCATCTTTGGTGAACCCACATTTATAGTGTCACTATATCATCTCCACTTTTCCACTTTCCACTGAAGCAGTTCAAGTGTCTGCCAGCAGTTATAACACTTGAAGATACTTGAAGCTAGTCAAATTATTATAAAGTTGTTGTGTTTCTCTAGTATGCAAAATCACACAATATTTCATCTCTGCGCCTCCCAAATCCACTTCAGCTTACATAGTACAATTCTTTATGAATGAGTGTCTAAATGTCTCATTCCAAATTAAAGACGTTTAAAGACATAAATCCAATGGTTACCAAGTGGGTGATGATGGAACCCATCCGAGTGTGAACTAAACCTAAGAGAGGCTGTTCTGTTCAGCAATTGATTCGTGTCTACATGCAAGCTTCTCCTCCTTCTGCAGTGATATAGTATAAGCGTGTGCATAAACAGGGAACATGTATTTGTATATGTATTTGTTTGCTCATGTGCATTTGTGTATGCAAGTGATCTTCTTACCTTGAAGACTAATTCGCCCATCAGTCCATTCCATTGACCATCAGGCTGCAAGCTGCCATATTTGTGGTCTGGAGCAATATAGATCTCATACTTAAAGCCCAGGTAGTTTGACAGAGCATCCAGGACATCGATGGAAAAGCCCTGGTACTTCTTTGGTTTCCCAAGAACATTCTCTGACACCATTACAAACGGCTCCTCCTAGAAGGCAACGAACAGTCAGCGTGTCAGTAAGTCAGTCAAGCAGCCAATCAATGCACCATTCATTCAAGCATCAAGTCCCCCATTACCCTAATAACCATGTTAGCAGCACAAAAGATCATTTTGATGGCTGCAAGCATATCTGAGAGAATCTACATTTTACATTTAAAGATAATGATACAAGCAATGCCTGAAAAGGTAAAACTATATGTTACAGGTAGGCTCTTCTCTGGGGTTTATTTTCTACTACCTACTAGAGATATTAATGCTGCAAATGTGAAAATAATCCTATGTGTTATTCTAGAAGAAATCAAAGTATGAAAGCAAGCAGACATCTTTCAGCATATGTTCATTATTTAAATTATATGCTGAAGCACCTTTTGAGTGAGTGTATGTTGACTGTAACAAGTGAAAATCATGATTAACCCCATTATTTGAAGTTCTCATCTCGGCATACTTGTATTCATTTATGGAACCAATTTATTAATTTACTGAAATGGTACCCTGTCTGACAACTTAAAGTGAATTAAAATGTTGAAGATCAATAACTGCACCCTAAATTCCAGCAGTTTTGTTTTTAACGATTCATTCTTAAATACCATTGGGAAGCCTAAATCTCTTGTATATTGATTTCTGGCACTTGGCTCTCTGTTGAGGTTAAATGACATCCAAAAGCGTTGTCATTTTAGGCAATTAAGTGAACAAAGCACAAGGGAAAACAAGGTTTTTTTTTTTTAATTTTCAAGGAAACTTTGCTTATACAAAAAATAGAAAGCAACATGAGACTTATTTTCATTTCCTACACCTTGGATTATGTGTTTTCCTTCTAGCCGTTTACCACACAATTCTTGTTTAATAAATCCTTACTGATGAGTGAAACATTGCAGACCAATGTGTCTTATTTTATGAGACTGTTTGTGTTATTGACAGGATATTGGGTGCACATTAAGCACAGACATTCAAACAGAAACATATACACACAGGGCATTCTACACATTAACTTGGCATTTTCAAATCCTTGCTAGCAGCTGCAGTTCAATAAACTATTAGACAGTGAGTGGACATGCATACCAAGTCCCTCTCTTACCACAAGCATCCATCAATTCAGGTGGGAACACCCACTAATAAAAACAGCCATACATACTGATTTTCCCCTCAACTGACACTGATTGCTTCCTTATTTGGGGGGTTCTGTAAACCTTTATAAACAAATAGACATGGTGGAGAAAAGCTGGTTGGCATTGTTCTGCAGGACAATCAAGGCAAAGTAATAGTACAAATTTCCTGATCTACAGTTAATTACACTATATAACTTTTAAACTACATTATGTGTGAAAGACAGAGTAGGTGTGGAAAACACATAACACCAGCAGTTTACGTTTTTTAAGCTTAACTTTTTTTTCCATAGCATTAATGTATTAAAGTACATTAAAGTATCAAAGAGTTATCACAAATGGCATGCATATTAACGTTAGCCATTTCACTATAAGCACTTGATTAATTGGCCAACAACAGGTGTGAGGACCTCTATAAAGCAGAAGTTTTGCAGATCTGTGTTAACAAAATAGCAAAGAAGAAAGGCATCAGCAATAGTTTTAGAGAAGTAATTCTTGCTGCCCATCAATCTGGGAAAGGTTATATGATCCAAACAATTTCACATCTATTATTCTATAGTAAGAAGAATTATTCACAAGTGGAAAACTTTCAAGACAGATGCTAATCTTCCAATGAGTAGATATGGAGTGGAGCCTAAGGTCAGACTATGCGATGCTACTAGTAATGCAGTTAACGTGTTACAAACGTAAGGTCATAGAAAAAGAAAAATACTGAATAAGTATGGCTTGTTTGGAAAGGGCTGCAATGGCAGCACAGGTTTGGTTTACAGAGATACATTCAAACCACAAAACTTCGGGAATATTGTTCATTACACAGATGAGACCAAAGTGCAGATGTTTGGGCATTTGGTGAAAACCAAACACGACATATCAGCACAAACAGCTCATAACACCTGTCAAGCACAGAGGCGAAGGGGGGAAGATTTGGGCTTCTTCTACAGTGATCATAATCAAAGTATTCTAGAACCAAATATGAGGCCATGTTGGAAAAAAAATCAAAATATTGCAATCACCCAAAGTCTACACTTCAACCCAATTGAAATGCTGTGGCACAACCTCAAGAGTGCTGTGCATAAATGAATGCCTGCAAACCTCAAGGATCTAAAGAAGGTGTCCACCAGAAATCCTCCACAATAATGTGAAGAAAAAGCTATTGAATCATGAGGTGTACTTGTGAAAGTGTGTACTTTCTTTTAGTCATGACTGTGTTTTATCTTATCTTATCTCATCTTATCTTAGCTCTGAGAGAATTAATACACTTGTGGGTATGCAACTGATATTTTTTTTCACTTGCAAAATAATGAGACTATCTAAAAGTCAACAAAAAGTCATGTAACCATCTGAACATTGCGCTGTTTAGTCTGATTTTAAACTGTTGGGCTAAATCACTTCTCAGTAAATGGTTTACAGACTGAAATCTTGCAAGAAAATTATCCTTTGAGATGTAGTATTACTGTGATGTTAATCTGTATTTCTCGAGTTGCTTTTCTTTCTCTGCTTTTTCCCTTACAGCCCCTTTGTTTCTCTTGCCACTTACCAGCTGACATATAACACTTTGCATCTTTCCAGGGTGCAATGTCTGTAGATTCTAGTTTTCCCTGAACATATGTCTAGAATACCTCATCTTCCCACATCCATCAAGCTACAATACTCCCACTTGTCACCATGCAGTATATAATCTCACGTCCCTTGAAGTTACTGTTCCCATGTCTCATTTCCATCATTTCCCCTAACTTTCCTCAAGACTAATTCCTGTAACTGGAAATGTTCCTCTTATTCTTTTTGGAAAAAAAATACCAGAAACAGGAATTGCTCCCTCCACAAAAACTAAGTAATACCACTTGAAGTTCCCTCTAGGGAATGCTAGTTTTGACAGAGTCATGTGGTAAGTTGTGCCACTGTGATCATTTCCAAAACACTCTGAGAAATCTATGTGTACCATAAAAGTAAAATCTATTTTGAAAGGCCCAGACAGCGCCTGCAGTAGATTAGATTTTATATTGTGTGATAATGATTTTTCTCTCAGTTTCAGTTTGGTAAAGAAAGACGATATAAAGTTCAGAACAACAGAAAAGCAATTCAAATTGAGACGCAAAGAAAAATGTACACTAAATTCATATTTAGTGTACAAGACAGTGGACAAGTTTTTTTTCTTTAGAGAGCTCTTTTTTTATATAGGAATTTTAATAATTATGTTTTCATTAGTGTATAGACAATCATCTGTATCGATAGAGCACTGTCACATTCTCCATGGTCGACCATATTTATTCTCCAAGAACAGAAAAACCAAACAGGCTCTATCAGCAGGCTTTTACATTTTGAGTTTGCATTCACTTAAGGCTCTTCTAAGCACTCAGAAAAAGATGGGTAAGCAGTTGGTTGCAATCTCCAACCTCATCATTAGACTGAATCCTACAGATGGTCCCTTTAAAATACATTTTATTGTTAGATGGACTATCAAATGAAAGTAAAGGAACAACTGTCAAATTGTAAACATCATTTAATTTGATTGCTAATTCATCAATCTTCAGTGATCGATATCATTAGCCACCTTGCAAAACAAATGTGGCATTAATTACACTTGTGGTTACTGTGTGTCTTATCTTCCTTCAAAGTAAAACTTTACTTTTTATTCAGAGAGAACATTGTGAGCTCTCTTCATTATCTCCAAAAATATGAACTCAAGTTAAAAAGGGACATATTTTGCCTTTGGCTGCATATTTGGGCTACTGTAGCTAAATCCACAGCTTGCTACTTAAATCAGAGAAATGTGCACCCTCGCATAAAAAAGGACAAGACCACTACATATGATGAAAAGAAGAAAGCCATGCTGATATTAAACAATTTAATTTAGAAACATATATAAGACAGTAATTTTAGATTGTTAGGCCAGCTAACTATATAGTCTTACATATAGTATAAAGAAAACCACATTTTGATAACTGCTTAAAGCGCTTAAACTATATTTTTTAGTTTTAAAACATCGTTTTTGGCTAATTGTGTCACTTGTGCCCAAAAGTTTTTCTACTCCTGACTCTATATTATAAAGCAGGATTTATTCTTATCCAGCTAACTTCACTGTTAACCCGAGTTTTCAGTACCCTGAAATTGGGTCACTTCTTACTTCTAACATATGTTGCAAAACTAACGTGCTGTAGAGCAGGTTATGAAATCCTACTGACCAAATAGCATCACCGTTCCTGCAAGATCCTTCTGTGCATGGATAGCAGGAGGTACAAGTGTCTGAAGTTTTCTAATAATGTCTAATGTCTTTGTGTTTCCCCAGTGAGCATCAGTGTTAAATGCAGATTGAAATATGCCAGACTTTAATATACTATATAGTATTTAATATAGTAGCTCTTCTCCAGTCTTACTGAACAAAACCCATGCAGTACATTTAATACTAAACTACTGTACATGGCTTTTCCTCCCATCCGTAAGTGCCTGCACACTTATGGGTCATAACCGCAACAATTTACACATGGAAAGATCTGGGAATGCACATGGACATTTCACACCCTTTCTAGGCTTTTCTGCTAGTAGGCCGACAAGGGGGATGAGGCATTTTGGGTAAAACATAAACATTTTTACACAGGCAGAGCTACAGAACAGGAAGAGCAACACAAACTTAAAAGTGTGCAAACAATACACCTTCTCACATTACTAGAGATACTCCTTCCCAAAAATGAGAAGAGGGACAATATTCACAGCCCATATCCTTTTTGCCTTTAAGGATGATGAAAATCAAAGACTGAAAAAATGTATGAAAAGATCAGTAAAAAGGGATAGCCACAAAGATGTCTAGCATTATCGCTTTTTTCCCTCTGTTTCTCACTTCAAAGGGGGGATATGAAGAATTTATAGCTGTGAATCTTTAAAGCACTCAAGGGATATACTCAAATCGATGCTGCGGGCGAGGCAGATAGAGCTGGAAAGCCAGAGTCCCACCACCATCAAGACTCCATCACATAGTTGTCAAATGTCAAAATGAAGGCTAATGAAATTATGATAGCTTGGTCCATTAGTGAGCTCACCGTGGTAGGTATTCTTCGGCTTTTATGATCCCCATCTTTACTCCTAACACTGTCTGATAAACTGTTTTTTTTTCATGCCCTCACATAAGCTCTTAAGCTGTCCCTAGATCCATTCCCATATATATAAAGTGGAATGACTGGCACAAAAATAGACAAAAGGACAGATTTATAAAGGAGCAAAAGTTTGAAATGCCAAATTAATACAGTCTCTCCTGATTCTTCAAGATGAACAAAATAGAAAAGTTGTATAAAGACTGAAATCGGTCTTCTTTGTCTTTGGACAATTGGAAATCTTGTCATAATCGAAGAACAGACACACGCACAGATTAACAAACTGACCAGTTAAACTCACCAGAACAGTGACAACTCGTAGCACAACTCCCCTCATGTTGTTTTCCAATTTTCTGTCTGTCAGAGTGCCATTCAATCCATGAACTGGGTCCCATGTGGCTAGCTGTAATGTACACAAACAAAAACACACAGAAACACACCAAACAGTTAGTTACACAGAAATCTGAAACATAAGACTGGTTAATTCCTCAGTAAGAACAAAAACTTAGCGATTCATCAATCACATGCTTGGATTTATCCAAACACTGCAATGTAAGTATCACTGATATCATTGAAATCCAAAAAGGCTGGTTGTTTAACAGAGCCACATCAGAATGGAGCTAGATTTCAGTGTTTTTTCACATTCTTTTAAATATTCAAAATAAACTGTAAGCTTGCAGTGTTTTAACCACCTTTATTTAACAGTGTGTTAAGTTATTGTTTTGAACAAAATGATCATTATCTCTGGTGCACTACGGTAGTTCCAGCACTTTGGTAGCTTATTTCCAGCCCAGATGGACTCACATGCAATGCCAGAATACACAGTTGTAATGGTGACACACTTCATCAAACATAAAAGAGAACAAACTTCTTTCATTACATATATATATATATATATATATATATATATATATATATATATATATATATATATATATATATATATATATACATATATATATATATATATATATGTCAAGCTGTAAAAATGTAATTGGCCACAAAAAGGTTTCCTTTCTTAAACGCAGCTCAATTTCTTGAAAGTTCACCCGAAAGAAAAGTACAATTCACAAAATAGTGTGTCCCTTAAATACTTGTGTAATGAGCAATAAAACAAGAAAATAGTCTTCTAGTCTCACCTTAAAAGTAAACAGGCTTTTTGTCTTTACGGAGACCAACCATAAAAACGAAAAGCCTGTTCATCTACCTGATTTTTGTCAACACATGGAGGTGCTTAAGAGTTCGACAAGTTCAGCTTCACCTAAGTTTTCCTACGTTTATTTTTTATTTCCACAAAATTTTATTTTTTTCATTTTGTTCCAAACATTTACTGAACATCTTTTTTTGTACACTGGGTGCAGTTAGTACTGAGCATCATGAATATTGCACTCTAATCTATTTCTGGAAATTAAAAAGAGTCAATTAAGCAAAATAAGGATTTCGACTAACTAATCTATGGGTGACCAACCAGAATGTCCCAATTAAAAAACCTTCTTGTAAACCACCAATCAGGCATATTCACATTTCAGCTACACATTTGGCTCATCTAACTTTTATGTCTTATGTTTTGACGGTTCCCATTCCATATTCCTGCTAATCGCCAAAAAACCCTTGATCAAATTTCTCTAGAATGTATAGTTTACAATCTGCAGTTCACCCCCAAGTGCATGATGCGTAATGTGAAAAATGACAAACACAAGGCTTATATGATTGCTTCAGCATGATATCCCATATCATTACAAAATCTGACTTAACTGAGCACTGAATTAATTACCTTCTGAATTACCTAGGACCCCAACATAATCATAAACAGCACATAATATACTGCTTTAACTCCCAGTATACAAGATTTCATCTATTTCCTTCTGACCCAGACTTCTATCAAATTGCATCATAAACACCCAGTGTTTTTTTTTCTCTTCCTCTGGACCAAATTATTAAATCTGCCTGATGTTTTCAATAAAATATTGTTTTTGGCTTCAAAGATCAGACTAGTCTGTTTTCCCTGTGGAGATAGAGGCAGTAGGAAAAAAAAACAGGGGGAAAAAACTGTTTTTTGTGTATCACAAGCACACTATGATACACACAAAACTGCATGCGATGATTTGTATTTAAAAGAAAACACAAACACATCAGAGAAGCAGAGGACACAGTGCAGAGGGAAATACGGGATTATCCATTTTTCTAAAGCCAGAAGTTACTGTTGGATATACAGTTTTCTGCCAATTCTGATCAATTCCCTTTTGGGACCAGTACTTATGGTAAAGCTTCTCTAAAATTGTGGCTTTTTCCATGCCCTGCTACATCCTGTTTGAAGTTTTTTTTTTTTTTTTTCAAAATCAAAGCCAACAGTTTAAATCACTCCCAGGGCTCTAGACTAACTTTTTGACATGGGCGCACCGGTACGCCTAACTTTAAAAATTTAGGCGTACCGGCACAAAAGTTAGGCGCACTCAAATTTTTCAACCGCATCGCTTAACACCGCAGTTTTACATGTGCACTTTCTTTGGGGGGGGAAGTCCATACAGACAATATTAATTTCTAAATTATTAACTAACAAACTTGTGCTTAAAGTGCTTTGTCAATATTGTAGAAAATGTTAAAAACTTAATCATCATCTTGGCCTCCTCTGACGACCTGTTTGCTGCTGTCTGCTGCTGAAAGGCCGTGGGGAGAGGGGACACTTGGGCAGTGCATTTACTGCAGCATATAATGTGTTTTCTGGATACACTGTGCTTTTTCAGCATTCAAATATTGATGGCACCGTGTCAGAGCACTGGCTATGAATTTCAGACAGATCAGGCCTTAACTTAACAAAAAAGTTATCAATAGTTCTTTTCATCTTTTCTTATTACCCACAGCTACAGTACATCCACTTCTCTCAGGCCTAGGCTGCTCACTAGGGCTGAGTATCATCACTGATTTCTATAATCCATTCAATTCCGGTTCTCAAAGTCCTGATTTGATTCAATTTAGCCTCAGACAGTCAGAAATATTATAATTCTGATCATTTATCAGTACTGATACACATGAGACTTCATCAGAATTGTGAAAATCACAGCAGATGCCTTTGTGTGAAAGTAACTGAGAATAAAACACAGGAAAACATGAAGGAGATTTTCCTGGTCTGGCTTTTTATAGCAGATAACCTTAAAAATATTCTGCAATTTTGCATAATTTTAAGAAATTTAAATTTCTTCAGTATTGAACAGCAGAAATTAGGCTTTCTTGTCCGAGGTCATTTAAGTGAAAAAAGAAAAAGCGCTGTAAACAACGCTAGACTGGTGGGTAATAAGCGAATGAATAATGCAGAAAACAGATTTGAGACGGGGAAACTGTTCCTGAAGTACAGAGAGAGAGAGAGCTGTGCAGGAAGTGTGATTTTTATCGTGGTGGAAGCAAAACAGCAAAAGTCAGAGGGAATTCATGACGACATTGATCAAATGTGAAGCGCAGTTTGCTGCTTCTTTTGCTGCAGGCTCGGTGAATTTTGGTTGGAGAGAGGCAAAACCTGCAGCTCAGAATCAGCGCAAAAAGACGTAAACACAGCGCGGACCCGAAGAATCGCTAAGCTCCGACAGCGTGTCCGTGTTCAGGCCGTCGGGTGAGAAAGCCGAGAAAGACGAAGCTGATTCTGATGTGTTGGGTCCGCTCCGTGTTTAGGTCTTTGTGTGGAATCCGTTAATGAATTGATATCGCTTTATTCAAGCTAGTCACCTCTCTCTTCCACCTGCACTTTCAACTGGACCACGGCCAATCAGAGAGGTCCCGCCCCTGACTATCTCTGATTGGTTTAGTCCACGATAGGGGCATAATGTGTGTCTGTTGTTGACCACACGGAGAGTTACAGAGATTTTTTTTTTTGTTACCGGAACAGTTGGTCGCACCTGTGCGACCAAATATTTATTTTTAGTCGCACCACTGAAAAATTTGGTCGCATTTGCGACCAAATTGGTCGCACTCTAGAGCCCTGACTCCTCGTGTAATGATTTTTGTAGACACGGATCATGTGTGTGAGTTAATTCTAGATTTGCCATTAGAAGCCGGTGCTGTATTATAACTACTTTTTGACTTATTCTTGTGGTGTTTCTCCCATGACTTTTTTTTTTTGCCCTCTTAGTTCCTGTCTGTCTGTGGTTGTGTCTTTCTTCACCTCTGGTAAAAGTGCGAAAAGTTATACCCACTCTACCACCAACTAAGTCATTATGTTTGTCTTCCCTTTATATTGTTGCTGCGTTATATCAAAGATTCAGATGAACCACCATGCATGGAGTGTTTCACACCAAATCCAGCAGCCTGAGAAAAGAAGAAGGCCAGGGACTAGTGAGTGTCAGAACCACTGTCCAGGATGAGACAACAAACATCAGTGAGTACATCAGAAAGATGGCCACAACCGACCGCATGTTTAGTGAATAGCTCAGACAGCAGAAACACAAGAAAGAAGAGGAGCAAGGCCCCTGCACGGTGTGTATCATTGGCAGATAGAGGAAGTGGCTAACATCCAGAAGTCCGACCAGTGGCTGGACAAAGCTGGACTGAAAGACAGCACAGAGGCACTAATCATGGCAGCGCAGGAACAAGCTCTGAGCACAAGATCCATAGAGGCTGGGGTCTATCACATCAGGCAAGACCACTGGTGCAGGGGCTGTGTAAAGACGCCCCGAGACAATCCAGCATATAAGAAAAGGGTGCAAGATGCTAGCAGGCAGGGCGTACATGGAACGCCATAACCAAGTGCTCGTATTGTATACAGGAACATCTGTGCCAAGCATAGCCTGGAAGATCCGATGTCAAAATAGGAGATGCGTCCTAGGGTGGTAGAGAATGACCGAGCTAAGATCCTGTGGGACTTCCAGATGCAGACAGACAAACTGATGATGGCTAATCAACCGATAGTAATGGTGGTGGACAAGCAGAGGAAGACGGCTGTAGTGATAGATGTAGCGATACCGAATGACAGCAACATCAGGAAGAAGGAACACGAGAAGCTGTAAAAGTGCTAGAAGCTCAGAAAAGAACTGGAGACGATGTGGAGGGTGAAGGTAACAGTGGTCCCAGTGGTAATCGGAGCACTCGGTGCAGTGACCCCCCAAGCTGTGCGAGTGGCTCCAGTAGATCCCAGGGACAACATCTGAGATCTCTGTCCAGAAGAGCGCAGTCCTAGGTACAGCTAAGGTACCCTCATATAACGTGGCATTAGTCTAATTTCTACATCCTTGATGTTTCTTTGTTGTCATTACTTATGCAACCTTTTATGAGTACTTTTGTGTTTTCTTTTCTTTTCTTTTTGTGTGTGTGCTGTTTCTTTCTGTAGCCTTCCTGCCTACCTGTTTGGGTCTTTCCTCATGAGTGAACCATGACAGACAGCACTGTTGATCAATGGGGAGAGAGTAACTATCACTGGGGATTTCATCCATTACACATTTAAATGTGTTAATACTGCACGTCCACAGGTACTTTTTACATTTTTAAATTCTTATTTGATATCTCAAGCATGCGTGGGTGTACTTCACTGGCATCTTCCCAACATCACTGAAGCACCTTTTTCAACATCTTTAAGCATTCTTGCTGTTAAACTAAGCTGATGTGTGCTTGAACTGCCAATACCAAAGTAGACATGCAGGGCTTTTATAAATGCACGCTGTGAGCAAGGTTTTGCCCTTTAAAAGAGCCTTTATTATTTTTATTTGCAACGTGCCCTCTTTGTTGCTCCTTGTAGTGGAAAATATTACAACCTTTATCATTCCTATTAGAACAGAGAGTCCAGTGACCTTAGATAATTCACACAAGAGCCTCATCAACCTTCACTGTGAGTTGGATATATGAGGGTGTGTAGGATGTACAACTGTCTTATTGTTATGTGTTAAAGCAACCATACAACATTGTTGCCGTTCCAGCACTTAAATCAACAATACAGTGCTCATCTTTGCTCATCTTTCTGCATTTACCCAAATCACACAGACAAACCCAAGTAAATCAAATTCCATGCTATCCATGTTTTTGCCTGGAGAGGGAGATGTGGAGCTAAATGTAGCTCATTTCTCTATTTCATAACGGCCCAAAATACAGAGGTATCTGTAAACCTGTATTGCTCTTAATATTAGCCTGCTAGCCTTTATTTTGCAACACAGAAAAACTACTACTGAATAATTTTTTCCACAAACCCACTGTCAATACAGCCGTTAATAAAAGTGTGTGAATGTGTTTGTACACGCTACTCTTTTGCTGCGCCTGTGTGCTGTTGATATGAGTGGCAACAGAAGCAAACTTGGAAAAGGAGATTGTGGTAACATGAAAAAGATAGAACGGTCTCACGAATAAAAACACAGGTGAGAAACAGTTAACACAAACCAAACAGCGACACTTAGGGAGGAAAAAATAGATATGGAGATGGGTGAACCTCATGCAAGACAAACAAGATGTTGATAGGTGTTAAACAAAGATGATGACACACTGTAAAAAAAAAAAATAGTTGCAGCACAGCAGTTGCCATAAGTGCTTCTAAAAGTGTGAATGTGTATAATCAATAAAATATTAGTCCTGTAGCAAAATGCCGATTAGAAAACCAAAAGCAGACTCTGTTTTTCACTTTACATTCACACCTGACCACATCTGTAGGAAAACAAATCCATACAACAACACATATAAGTGAACCTGCTCCAAAGAGAACATTATCTAAAATCCAGCAAAGGGATTATAAGCGGAACTCATAATAATAAAAAAGAAAAAGGGTTCAGCGAGACACATTTTTACACAGACACACACAAAAAAGCCTTTGGCTAACAGCAAAAGCACACCTGCTATGGCACTCTGTAATCCTGGCTTCCACAGAGCTGTTGAGCTATGCAGCAGTGAGCCCCAACAGTGGTAATCAAAACTCAGTGATTGTACTGAGATAAGAGTTAGTGATAGTGAAAGAGTTAAAAAATCAAAACCACATGGTTTTGCTTCATTAGTGTTTCCTGTACTGCCTAGGAATTGCCTACTGTAGTCATCTTACCCTTAAGCAAGGCACTTAATATTTATTTCTTGGGACTGCATTAATAAAACAAGAGTTCCTAAAAGACTGGTTTAATAACCACGTGCATTTGCACTAGTTAAATCAGTCAGTTGCTCCAACTACTGATGAGGTGCTAGATCCGACAGAAACAATGTGGACAGAGAATATGCACAATAACACAGAAAAGCAGTGAACCCAATGAGGCAGTCTATTGCATTCTTCATAGCATTTAGTTATAAGTCAATAAGATTAGGTAAAACATATCAATCACTAAAAGCAAAGGACTAAAGTAATAATAGAGGGTACTAATCAGGGTCAGGCTGTTTAGCCATTAATGTACACTTATAGATAAAAACACTCACCCACCCAGACCAACACGTATTACATCAAATTTCACTCCCCCACTCTCATATAGAGCCACAGTAGAACCACAATAGATGTACATAGTGCACTTTGAAAGGTATGATTCAATACCTAAATGCGTCATAGCCAACTACTACAATAATTATTTTTTAAAGCCCACTTTCTGGTGAGGGAAGTGATCAAATTTTAATCCACATTGTTTACTGTAAATGCTCTTTCATTCTTTTGAAAAACATCTTCCTGGATCAGTTGTCCATCTGTTTGTGAGAACATAAAACTTAAAGCCGAGTTTGGGCACATTCCTACTTTTTTCCATTGTCATTTAAATTGCATCCACTTAAATGGTCTTCTTTTATCAATGACATGCAAAAACAGCCTTACTGATAAGGGTATGTACACTTAACAGTACATACATTGTTTTTACATTACTATCTTCATTTTTTCTTTGACATTATAAATGGACGGTAAAGAGGAAATAAGAGACAAAGCCATAAGCTCGAAGGAGATGGAAGAACCTTTGTAATATTTCAACAAATGTAAATGTCAGTATTTTCACTTTTATCCTCTTATGCATTTGCTTCCACCTAAAAGGAGTAATAGAGGCTGCTTCACTGTAGAGGTGTGCATGTGATGAGTTAAAATGGTTGGATGACTAGCAGAGTGGCCACCAACCTCTGCTTATCTTCATAGCTCTGGATAATGGCTCTCAGCCTGACAGTATGAAGTAAATGTGCATTTGTGAGTGTTTGTGTGCCTTTGCATGTTATAACCATTAGGAAGAAGACAGCATCTAAACACGGCCATTAACATCCCACACTCTCTCTCCTTTCTCTATCACTGCTTTAATTTCCTTTTTTATTTCTCTTTTTTCATCATTTATTGCTCTCAGTTCAGTTTTTCTTTTGACAAAGCATGCTATCTCTTTGTTTCTCATTTTACCAAAATTGTGTTTCAACAACATTTGATGAATCACCATGGGCTTCTGGAAGGACATTCAAAGCTCTTCTTTGGATGCTGGATACCTTTTGTTTCATTTTCTGTTAAGATGATCTCACACTGCTTCAATAACGTTGAGGTCCAGGCTCTGGTGAGACAATTCCACGACTGATAGTTTTCCATTGTGTGTTTTTCTATCCACAATTGTGTTTACTGCATTAGCAGAGTGTTTGGAATCAACAGCTTAAAAAGGAAGCTGTTCCTGATCGTATGTTTTCTGGATGATATTGCAACAACCGTATCAACTGAGGGGCCAAATGAATCTCATAGATCCTGTGTCACATCTTTACTGGGCTTCTTCCTATTTCTTAAGGATATGACTTTCACATACTCTTCATCTTCTGCAGTTAGTTTTTTTTAGGCCTGAAACTCATTCTTTTGTCCTACATTTGTCCAGCCTCTTCAAATATTTTAGGGAGATGCTGCACAGCACAGCCAGTTTTTAGCTAATAGCACTTCTTGGTGCAAAACTATTATGTTATGCCTGTCAAACTGTGTTATCTTTGGCATTTTTCATAGGTTCATCTAAAGAAATGTGAACAAATGGTTTGCTTTTATAACAGGCTGCTAGTATAAAAGTGCCTAAAGATACAATTTAAAACTGGTTCGTTGCTAAGTTTTCTGTTATGTGTGGAAACAACACTGGTTCATTCTTTAATTTAGGTGGCGTTTTATGCTAGAATCATTCCTAGGTCAGGGTTAAGGGTTTAAAAAAAACTTGTTTAAAAATGGTCAGGTGCAAGGACTGGACTAAAAATAAGTGAAAAAGTAGTAGTATGTCCAAAGAAGATCTTTAAAAGACATTCACAAAGGCTAAGACTGCACAGTAGTGTACAAATAAAAACATCTACATTAAAGTGTCAGTCTTTCAGTATTGTTTGTCATTGTGATCTGTAAAACATTATTATAACACTGAACAAAAAATGGATATATCAGTCTCCTTCCTACTTCCAGCCACCGCACTTGCATAGACTCAGACAGACCCCAGGCACTTTAAAGGATGTGTAACCACACACATTTAAAGGTAATTGGACCATCGACCAGTGCTGTGTTGGAGCCACGAGTCATTTACTGTTACAACAAACCCTTTTCTCGGAACACACATCAATGTGAACACAAACCCCGAATACTGTATGTGGATGCACAATCAAACAGCATGCAGGTATCCTCTAGCCTAAATAGCATCTTACAATCACTAAGGGGTGCTTTGAGATTTCATGTATCTCTTATTTTCTCTCCCTGTGGCAAACACATCAAAGCACACTGTGACACAAACTGTGGCTTCTGGCCTGATTGTTACATACATGACTCGTAGCAATTCAAAATGCAGTCGATAGCAGGTGACATTTGGAAGCCATGGAGGTGGGAAAATTGTACACAGCGCTGACAGACACTATCGACTGCAACAAAATCAATATGCGTAGGAAGTTGTAAAAGTAAAACAGAGATGTATGAATAAATGTTGTCAAAATTCTGCTCTACACCTTACCTCAAATTACTGCTGGTAGACATAAGAGCAACTCCCCATGAAATTAGACCTGGGCAATTGCTGTATTAGCTGCTGCTGCACTTCCTCCCACCTTATATGATGAGCTCCACTAGTGGATAGACACAGAGAGAGATTTGATTTTGGACTTTCTAATGCAGTGTAATAATGGACTCTTGGTGTAGGCTACTCTTAGCTATTAGTAGTTTATCTGCTTCACCTTCAGCAGCAGAAATACTATAGGGCTTTCCTCCATGATCATACGTGGCTCCCTCTTTTCGTTTTTGTTTCTTTTTTCCCTGTATTAACTGGATTTCACCTGCCCAGGAGTAGGTGTTCTGCTTTCAGCATCTGTTGTGCTATAATCTTCCCTCTGTTGACTCCACTATGCAGTCATATGTTTGCCATTGCTATAAAGAGAGGGCAGCCAGACATGCGCACAGTCAAACCGAAGAGCAGTTCCACTACTCCTGTCTCCCTCCCTCTCCTCAAGTGACCCCTCTCTTACCACCACCCGAACCTCCGTTTCTCCCTTGCTAATGAGCAACATGCATGTCAGTCTACGAACAGCTTGCACACCAAGCCTTCCTTCTGTCCTCTCCCCTCCCTCGGCCATATTTGTGCTTTCTGGTTGACATGTTTTAACGAACCAACTAAAAGTCCAAGGTTCTCTCCCCACTCCATGCTCTCTACCAGTTCAGTGGCAGTCAGAGAAGCACCAGCTTGTTGCAGCAAGCAGTCCACTTGCACTAGTATGAAAACTCTGCACCACCAACTGCCTTCTCTCCACCTTATAGCGTGCAGGCTCATCCATCGGCCTCGAAAGCAGTTCCAAGCATAGCTCTAATCTATTCTATTCACTGCCTTGATTTATTTGGACAGTTTTATTCAAAAATATTCCTGCGATGAAACTATTAAAAAAACAAAACAAAACACTAATGCCTCATTATAATCATTCTTTGATCATGACAGTCCTACACTCCTGGTGGTGGTAATAGTAACGGTAGGGCTGATTCACAGTAAGTAAAGATTTTACATCCAAATTTTTTTTGCTTTTAACATCTAATGCACCATTTAAGGCTATCTATCCAGCTGTGCATCTGTTTGTGGGAACAGAAGCCCAGTATGGGCACATTACTCTTTATTTCCACAGTATGTTTTGTAATTATTCAAAAAGTGCTTAAAGAGTGTTTAATTAGTAACATGAAATAATAACATTACTGAAGTTTACACCTGACCGAAGCTACAAAACTTATAAAAATATTTTGATAATTACTTTTTAAAATTTTGATTTCTTAATCACCCATGCTGAATTAAAGAGGTATTAAAAAGAGCAGCAAGATCAAATGAAATAAGTAAATGAACTCTACAATAATGAATTTACTTAAACAACAATATGTGCACTTTAATGCACAATAAGCCCGCCCTCTCCGTCTTTCTCTCAGCTAACACAGGGTGCTTGTCTCACCACTTACACTAGGTCTGCAACACCAGCTGCCCATTCTCTACCTCATAGTCTGTGTGCTCATCCACTCTAGCATGAAAACTACTTCCAAGTGTACAGGAATTCTCGTCTCCTCTCTTCCCTTCTTTCACTTACTTGTGTTATTTTATTTTGCTGTTTGGTGTTATTAAAATAAAATTATAAAATATAGCAAAGCATGCCGCATTCCAATCATTGTGTCTTTGAACACAAAAACTGCAACCTGAATGGCAATTAAAATCAAAAAGCCACTTTACTCTGTCCTGCCCTTCCACCAATTTCCTAAACAGAATTGAATTTGAGGGACACAATTAAAAGAACAAAAGCTATACTGATGGCAAATTGTTGATTAAGTGTGTCATGTAAAAGCTAATAATGTAAAAAGAAACAAATTTTTTTCTAAAGAGATTTTTTTTTCCAGCATAGTTGAATTCATAAGGTCTTCAGTCAACAGAACAACATTAGTGGAGACTTTCTTGTTTTCCTTGTTGTGATAACGTTTGTCAAAAGAGAGGTTGTCAAAGGAGCTTGCAAAGAAAAGCGTCTGGACTTCTTTAAGTTGCTTGAAGACGTTTCACCTCTCATCCGAGAAGCTTCTTCAGTTCTAAGGTCAAATGGTGGGGAGTCCCAGATTTAAACCTAGTGGGAGTAACCCCCCACAGAGGGGGGTCCCAGATTTAAACCTAGTGGGAGTAACCCCCCACAGAGGGACAAAGGGACCCCCTGATGATCCTCTATTCGCCTGAGCCAAGGTGTGAAAATGGGTGTGGGTCCCAATCAGCCAGGGTTTCGGGTAAGCTCATTGTGAAACCTGGCCCCACCTTATCATGCGAATTCCTGAGGTCAGATGGCCCAGGATGTGAGTGGGCGTTAAGGCGTCTGGGGAGGGAACTCAAAACTGGATTATAGATGGGAGACAGTTGGTGTCGTAAACCTTTTTTGGGGGGATACTCCCACTAGGTTTAAATCTGGGACTCCCCACCATTTGACCTTAGAACTGAAGAAGCTTCTCGGATGAGAAGTGAAACGTCTTCAAGCAACTTAAAGAAGTCCAGACGCTTTTCTTTGCAAGCTCCTTTGACTACGATGACCTGGATGACTGAGAACCTTCACAGACAAAAGAGAGGTTATAGCAATGCCCAGCAATTGCCTCTTGACCCCCTTCTTCTCTCCTGAGGAAAAACAAAATTCCATTGCTTACCGATATTATTTACATAACAGCAAAGCTTAGTCTTTATTTGTACATTCATATTACACATTGTATGCCTTTAACTAAATGGTCACAGCAAGTCAAATCAAAAATTCAATAGAGAATTCATATAGAATGTGATCTATATTGCAAGATATTTAAGTGACTTTGATTGTGGCATAGTTGTTGGTGCCAGACAGGTTGCTCTGAGTGTTTCAGTAAATGCTGATCTACTGGGGTTTCCCCACACAACCATCTCTGTGGTTTGGAGCGATCCAAAAAACGAAGAAAATATCCAGTGCAGTGAATGGCAGGAGAACATGCCCTGTTGACATCAGCGGTTAAAGGAGAATGGCTAAACTACTTTAAACTGATAAAAAGGCCAAGGTAAGTCACATAACCACTTGTTACAACCAAGGTATGCAGAAAAGCAAGCTCAAAAGGTCAAACTTCAAAGCAGATTAGCTCTAGAAGCAGAAGAGCACACCGGGTGCCTTCCTTCACCTACTTCAGTAGAATTCACACAGACTAACCAAAACTGGATAACAGAAGATGAGCTGGACTGATGAGCCTCAATTTTTGCTGCAACATTCAGATAGTAGGTTCAGAATTCGCCCTAAACACGAAAGCATGGATACATCCTGCTTCATATCATCCCACTGGTGGTGGTATAACATTTTGGGGGATATTCTGTTTAAACCATGTGGCCTCTTAGTACCAACTGAGGAGATTGTTGCTGATTATGTCCACAAAACATCACAAACTAACAGCTACCTGTCTTGGAAGACATCTCAACCTCCTGCTGTTGGAAGAAAAACAACAACAACAGTATACTGGAAGGCTCATCATCTCTTTGAATCATTACCCACAGGAAAACGTTACCAGTCCATTAAAACATGCACCAAAAAATTCATCAACAGTTATACCCTAAAGCCATTACCATCCTGAACAATGGACTGAAGTACACCCCTATATACAAAACGTACAGCAATTACAATAACAGGAGTAAATCACAATGTGGACTTTATGAATGCATACAGTGGCAATGAATGTGCTGCATAGTGGAAATACTGGGAAATTGTGATGTTTGTTATGTGTGCGAAATGAACTGTTTATATTTATAGCTTAACTCAGCGGTCTCCAATCTTTTTTGCGCCACGGACCGGTTTATGCCCAACAATATTTTTCACGGACCGGCCTTTAATGTGTCGCGGATAAATACAATAAAATAAAACTAGTACCGGTACCGAAAAAAAGAAGATTTATTCATAACACACGTGAAAAGACCCAGGAAAACCGAGTTAACGATCAAAACGATAACAAAATAACGCTGAAAACCGATAAAAACCCTGAAAACCATACATTTCACACTTGAGCCTAAACTCTCGCGGCCCGGTACCAAACGACTCACGGACTGGTTCCGGTCCGAGGCCCAGGGGTTGGGGACCGCTGGCTTAACTGATATTTCATTCTTATTTTTAATAAGGCGATCGTGGCTCAAGAGTTGGGAGTTCGCCTTGTAATCGGAAGGTTGCCGGTTCGACCCCCGGCTTGGACAGTCTCCGGTCGTTGTGTCCTTGGGCAAGACACTTCACCCGTTGCCTACTGGTGGTGGTCAGAGGGCCCGGTGGCGCCAGTGTCCGGCAGCCTCGCCTCTGTCAGTGTGCCCCAGGGTGGCTGTGGCTACAATGTAGCTTGCCATCACCAATGTGTGAATGTGTACGTGAATGGGTGGATGACTGGATATGTAAAGCGCTTTGGGGTCCTTAGGGACTAGTATATAAATAAAACTATATATATACAGGCCATTTACCATTTTTATATTCATTGAGTACAATCCTTGAGTGCAACTTCATGTATATTTCCTTAAAATGACAGTAAAGAATCTTGATTGTTGAATTTTATGACCACATACCCGTATACTTACGGCTGCTTCCAGCAGTATAACACAAAATTTCACAACCCTCAATTCATCTCAGACTTGTTACTTGAGCAATGACAATCACTTCACCGTACTAGATGATTTCACTAGGCCCTTCTGGACCTTTTTAAAAATTCTGAAAACCACTGTAGAAATAGTACTCTATTTTATGTGGTTGTACTGCAGAAACAGAGGATGATTGCAGCCTTTAGAATAGCATTTTAAGGGTGTGTTGTTTTGTTTTGGTTCCTCCTTTAGGGTAGGTACTCTGGCTGTACGAGATGAACCATATGACGTAAGTGTGAGGTGATTCATCCAGATGGAAGTGAATGTTGACTAGCTGAAGGCACCACAACCACCATTTCAAACAAACTAGTGTACATAGGTACACATTAGGTTTGAAAAAACATGAAATGCCAAACAGGACAGGCAAAAAAAAGAAAAGAAAAAAAAAAGAAATAATAACATTACTGAAGTTTACACCTGACCGAAGCTATAAAACTTATAAAGATACAGCTTATTTTAATAATTACTTTTTAAAATTTTGATTTTTTAATCACCCATGCTGAATTAAAGAGGTATTAAAAAGAGAAGCAAGATCAAATGAAATAGATCTGGGTTTATCCAACTGTGAAAATACAGAGGAGTTCTGATCTATCTATACAAATCCACAGTGGACTATCATGTGAATTCAGCATTCTAGTATCTAAGCAACCCCCCCCCCCCCCCCCTTTTTTTGGGGGGGTTCTAAACAAATCAAAAAAGTGTTCGAGAAGAGACAGAAAATTAACTTATGAGTGTTCATAACCTCTTTATATACAGACATGTGAAATTTGCATAAAATCAAAAAAGGAAAAAGGCAGGGGGCAAAAATATATTCTTTGTTTTATTGCTTATTTTATTTTGTAGCAATTGGGGTTATTCATAGTGGGAGTACTTCATGTTCATGACTTGAAGTACAACATTTGACTATAGATTTTATTCTCTTTCTTATATACATGCTAACATATACACATGTTCACACACCTACGAATCCACACTTGCATTCACACACAAACACACACACAAATACACTGAGCAGTCTCTGATCAATATAACGATGACAACAACAAGTCCTGTTCTGATTTCCCAGATGAGCCACAAGCTGTTTTATGACTTACTTGAATTGTTGGGAAGACGCGTGTCTGTGTGTGTGCAGTGCGGGTTAGATTGGGTTCTGGTATGTATATATAATTGAAACTTCCTTACTTAATGTGCTTTTAAATACCAAACTTTAAATTAATATGTAACTTAATAATTAAACTGCGCTATCATTTAATTCAGTGTCCGTCTCTTTTTAATTGAATAAAGAAGAAAACGTTTCATCACTTATTGCCTAAAAAGATGAGCGCAATTGGAGTTCTTGGAAAATGCTTTTTAAATCAATTAACCTTTGTGTTTGAGATATGTCTGGCAAATGAGAAAAAATGTGTTTGTCTAAAACAAAGCTATATAAAAGTCTATGATTAACACTACAGGAAAAAAATAATGCTAATTATTGATAAGGTGATACATAATTTGTGCATTTACCTCTGTATGTGTTTATGGCGTTTGTCTTTTCTGTTCTCTTGAAACGTGAGAAAAAGACAAAGAGACAAAAAGGCAGACAGAAAAAAATGGAAAGTAGAGCAGAGATAAGTAAAGGAGGAGATGCTGTTAAAAAATGGGGAAAGTGATTTAAAAAATGTTCTTCACCCTGAAAATGCACAGATTAATTATTTATAGACACTTTGGGGTTTGCAGGCGTTTCTCTGCACCAGTTTCAGCCATCCCAGCCTCTCATACTGTAAACCGTGGCTGGAAGCACTGACGATGTGTCAAGCTGAAAGACTTGATGTTTAAGGGAAACAGCTCACTGTCAAGGCCCTGCTACACACACACACACACACACACACACACACACACACACACACACACACACACACACACACACACACACACACACACACACACACACACACACCAGTGCCAACATATACAGTTGTGTGGAAAAATATTCGGTCCTTCCTGGTTTTCTATTTTTTTGCATATTTCTCACAAATACATATTTCAGATATATAACAAGTTTTAATGTTAGACAAAGAATACCTTAGTAAGCAGAAAATTCAGCTTTAAAATGATGATTTGATGAGCTTTTGTGTTCTTTTGGCCAGGAGTGGTTTTCACTTTGGAACTCTACCATGGACGCCATTGTTGCCCAGTCTCTTTCTTATTGCTATCATGATCTGACCTTAACTGAAGCAAGTGGGGCCTGCAGTTATCTAGATGTTATTATGGCTTCTTTTGTTACTTCCAGGACGAGTTGTCAACGTTCACTTGGAGTAATTTGGCCAGAAACTCCTCGAAAGGTTCATGACTGTTCCAAATTTTTACCATTTGTGGATAATGATTTTTGGCCAGGGAGCTTTGGATGTTTTTTTCCCTTTAATAAATCAAATTATCTTTTACAAAACTGCATTTTGTATTTACTTGAGTAGTCTTTGTCTAATATTAAAATTTGTTTGATGATAATGAAATACGTAAATGGGACAAATATGCAAAAGACTAAGGAATCAGAAATTTTCACTGCACTCTAAGCACACAGAAGCTATCAAAGTGCAGCTAAAGATGTAAAGCCATGGGGACTCTTAATGTTGATGATGAGAGAGAGAGAGATGAGATAGCCTTTATTTGTCAGTTGCAGGTCTTTTGCCCACAACCGAGATGACAGACCTTGCCGACCGTACATACAATACACAAACATCACATTGGGGAGACAGGTCAGGCTAGGTAGCGAGGAAAAAAACATCGAAATGTGTAACACAAAAGGATAGTACAGGAATGCACAGATCAGGGAGTTTTTGTTCGGCTCCAGCCTTGAGCCCACAGCTGGCGCCGAAGGGGTAGCCGGATTATGATGGTAATTTGTCTTTTGCAACAACTCATGAGAATTTCAAAGCTGTTCTTTAACACTCCGACACTGGTCTCTCAGTCTCCCGTTGGAGAACCGCGAGCTTCCCCATGATGGTATCAAACTTGGGTTCCGTGGTGTTGTCATTCTTTTGCTCAGAGAGCCGATTCTAAGAACTCACGGCTGCAGTGAGCTGTAATCCAACTTTCACTCAAAGGTGTTATTCTGAGCAGGCCTCTCCTTGATGTAACCCAATATACGCTCAGAGGTGTTATTCTGAGTATTCACGGCAGCTGTAAGCGTCTCCAAGATCTTAACCATGCTGCTCTCAATGAGCCCGTTTTGAGAAGTTGCGCCTCGTCCCACCGTTTCAATCCCAGCGGGCGGCCTTGGGGGGGTTTGAACAGCCGGTTCCGCTTTCTTAATTCTCCGATAAGCCAGGGCCAAGCCAGCTCCGATCAGCAAGAACCCTGTTATCATGGTTCCGAATAGGTAGATATCTTCAGCGTCCTCGATCGACAGTCCCGCCAGGCACACGACCCTCCATTCCTGCCACCCATCCACCGTGTATCCGGCAGGGAAAGTCCCTCCAGGGCACTCGGGCTCTCCTGAGCCCAGACTTCTCGTTGACAAAAGGATGTCAATAGCATTCAGAGACCAGTTGATCAAATCCATAATTTTCTTTAGGTTTTAGAAACAGACTGTGAGAGAGTGTTCCAGGGAAAGTAATACAAGAAAACACGAGACTAGACAAGGACATAAGCAGGGAAGATAAGGGAGAGGAGAAAAAGTGTGTCCGCCTCCTCCGAGAGCCAAAAAGGATGTCTTCAGTATAGCGGGAACATTTAAGCCATTAAATACCACAGGGGTTTAAATAATACATGTGCATACATCTGCAGTTAGAAATTATGCATGTACATATACAATCATGATAACATGAAATCTGAAATCTTACTTTGAGAACATCAGAAAGGCAACATGCACAATGTTATTTCATTTTTGTGTAGCTTTTCTTCTGATTCCACTGACTGTATCTTACGTAAGCAATGAATAATATTACATTTTTTTTTGCTCGTTCTGTGTAGAGCTCATGCACAATCTTTTGGTAGCTGAATTTCTGTTATATAAGAGAGTAACATTTTTATTGTTTTGAGAACCTTTTACATCTCACAGTTTGTACAGGAACATATCCTAGTGCTTATTCTGTAATACGTTATTGCGTGCTTTATTTGCTCTACACTTTCATGGCCCTTCATCATAACACTCTTATGTATTGTCTTATGTAATTTCTTATTATTTGCTTCATTTTCTACAGACAAACTGCAGGTAAGTGTTTTCAGTAACCCCTATTGTAAATGTTTATGTAAATATTTAAGTTGTTTAATTATTCATCTTCTTCGTTTACTTCTTAACACAGCAAGGTAAGAATGTTGACAAAAATGTATTTTTTACATCTTATGTCAAGCTACGCTAGAGTAGATATAGTCCTTTTTTCATAGGTACAAAAAACTAATTCTACCTAGTAATTCAGTCAATATGATATCTGCAGCACTCAGACAGCTAGACTAACCTGTGCCAGTCTAACCACCTAGCTGGTCCCTCAACAGATCTCTGTGTGTTTGTCTGTGTGTGTTTGTTTGCATTATAAGGTGAGATCCTGATAATGGATCTCACCATACTATTAAGGTCCAAAAGCTTTGGAGGGACCTTGTAGATTTCAATGACTATTTGAGGGTTAAGGCATGTTTTAGCATTAAGGGCTACATGGACGTTTATTCAGTTGTAATGGTTAAAGTTAGGATAAGAGCTGCATGTGTCTATCGCATGTGGATACAGTTAAAGTTAGTTTTACAGCCATTCTGGTACACTTAGCACCCTTCACTTCTCAGCTGTCCAACACTCACTTACTCTCACTTTCATACAATACACTCACACACACAAAAACACATTCAGTCCTGTCACCCATCACTCTGATTCTTACTGTTCACTGAGGGCCTGTCTCAGAGTCTGGTATGTCCAAAAGCAGTTATTTTGTTGCATTAGCACATCTCTTGACCTCTCCTGTAAACTGATATTTACCTAGCAGAAAAAGACAACAGGCACAGAAAACACAGAGCAGAGGTACAGAGCCTCAAGCAGGAAAGGAAATAATAAAATATTAAATCACAAAAAAAGAAAAAGGTTAGAATGATATAGGAAATGCAAATCATTTCAACCCTGTATTTAATTCTAAGTGTAGCATTATAGAAATTTTGAAAATGAAATGAAAGATTTTTGCAAATAAAAATAAACGCTTTCTACTTTATTATTAGCCACATGTTTAAAAGATTATTTTTTACACTGGTATAAAGGGATTTCAACAATTAAAGAATAACCAAACTGAAAGATATAAGTAATCAAGAAATTGGGAATTTATATTCCACATAATCTTATAACACAGGACAAGGCTGACAACCAATATTAAATAGCTGCACAGTCTATGGAAGCAGAATAGCCTTTAAACTACATAGGATTCTTGATGGGAAATCATTACTTCAGGAATCAGGAATGCTTCTGAAAGCAACTCTCAGCAGACATAGTTCATCACTGCTCAGCAAATGACAGTTAAAACTCTGCTATGAAAAGAAAAAAAAAACATAAATCATTAAGATCCAGAAGAGCTGTTGCCTTTCCTCGCTTGATTTCATTAATGATAGATAGAAAAAGCAAATTGTCCATGCTAATATGAGAGGGCCTTAGTGTACAGGGAAGCAGGCCAAAACTAAATGAAGCTGTGTGTATTTTAAGAGCAATGCTCTATAGTAAAATAAACCAAGGTGAATCCACTTGTTTTCAGTAAACTAATGCAAAAGTAAAAATTTCAACCGCATTTCGTGGAAGAATCTAGCCCTTAAACCGCTCTGCTTACACTCTGGACCTATTAACCAAAAACGTTCCAAAGTATGAAACAAAACTTTTAAAACAAGTAGGCCTTGTAGGTAAATACAATGATTTTCTCTATTTCATCACACAAGCTATTATAAGCAGGCTGCTTTTTTAAGAAATAAGAAAACTTAAAGACTAAACTTAATACATTTTAGTTGTTGTTTTGCAGGTACTGTAAGTTCAATATTAAAAACTGGTGATTTAGCTGAATGCTGAAAGGCATTATGCCTATACATGTCCTTGCACAATGTGAATAGAGGCCATGGGGAAATAGGCAAACAATAGCAATAATCAGTAGAAAAATTAGGTAAACATACTGAGGAGCAGAAAGGTAATCCTCTAGTGAGCTCACTATGATAGTGAAGGGACGTTGTGGAACTTAATGCAGTGGAGAACAGTGTAGACACTAAGCTTGTGTAGTCATTGTGTGCCTATACCGCAATGTATAATTGTCACAGCATTGTCTTACTTTAAGGCGCATGTTTATCCAAAGCTATTTAAATATCATATATGTTTATATGTAAATGATGAATGGGTGAATGTCACACTTGTGTATTTGTGATCCACAGAAGCATGCAGTGCTAGGCAGATTCTGGGTGCTGTAATCCGAGGTTTACAAGCTGTAATGCTGCTGAAAGCCTACAGGCCCAGCTGGCAGACAGAAAGAGAGGGAGAATAAAAGAGAGAGACAAGAAAGGACATTGTAGGTAAGACAAAAAATGAGTCGCTAAAGAAAGGACAGTCATATGAATCACAAATTAAACATATAGAGCGAGGAAGAAAGTTTTAGATAGAGAGTGGAGAGAAACATGGAGAGACAGAAAAATACAAGCAGCAAGATACACTGAAGAAGTTTAGAACTAGACCAATCTACTCATATATAAACTACAATGTGTTAAGGATAGGCAGATGAACAGCTAAATACATTTCACAGAGAAGAAGAAAAAAAGAGTCTGAACTTTTCATCGAAACTCTTTTGTTAGTCAAGTTTCATTCTAAATAGTATTTACTTATAGGCTTTGTAAACATTGTTTTCACAGATTTGATCAGTTATGACCATTTTTATTAGCATGTTTTTTTCTTTGAAATTACAGTTACATGTTTACATAAACAGCAAACAGCTGTGTAGACACAGGAAGTCACTGAATTGTTGCTCGTGGCTTTGACACTGACTGTAGTGCACATTCTGGGCTCGAGTAGTTTAGCTGATCCTCTAATGTATTAACTACTTTGAAATATGTCAATCACCAGTATGTTGTGGTCTCATTGGTTTTGGTTTCATTTTCTGCCCTTAGAGTTGAGGGAACTCTCTTAGGCTTTTTTTCAATTTCTTTAGTATTCAGTATTCATGAATAGTCCTGCAGGCTTTTACAAGGATGTCTAAAAGCTCTTCTTTTGGATGAAAGCTGACTTCTGCACTGCTTTCTGATGGGGGTTTTTTATTACACACACTGTGGCACAGTACGGTAACAGGTAGTTTTTACATACATTCACACTGAAGATTACAGATAGTCTGACCAAGGGAATGGTGTGGACAGTCACACCTTATCTAATTGAGGTACTCTAAGTTCTTAAAGGACTGTATTGTAAACAAAAAAGAATGTGTGGCATGGAATAAAATGAAAGGAGGTGCATTGAAATGAAATGAGAGAGAACAGCCTGACAAGAGTTAGAAGAAGAGGAAGCGAAAGAATGATGGCATATCAAACCAATACAAATCTGCCCACCCCCAGCCCCCACTATAATCCCTTTATAATGTGCAACAACACAGACACATACACACAAACTGGAACAGGCACACCATAAATCCTTCTTGTCTTTGCTTATCAAGCCTATGAGAAGATCTACTGTAGGCATGTGGTGATTTACTCAGAGATTATCAACCAATGATACCATTGTGTTTTTCAGTCCTCTGGTAGTTTCTGCCTGTGTATGCCAAAGACTGAAGTCAGGGGTATCTAAAAATGAAGATGAAGAGTATGAAGATGAATGAAGATGAAGAGAAATTAATTTAATTTCTTAAGACGAATATAAATAGAGTATTATATTGTCATTAGACATATTAACAAGATATATACATATATATTAGGGGTGCAACGATATTCGTATCGATATTGAACCGTTCGATACAGTGCTTTCGGTTCGGTACGCATATGTATCGAACAATACAACATTTGTAATTTATTTTATCAACTTTCCTTCTGATGATGCTGTCTGTGTTGAGCGCTCAGTGAATCTGCGTTCGACTACTCCGCCTAGGCTGCACTGTCGAGCGCAGATCCACTGAGCGCTCAACACAGACAGCATAGTCAGAAGGAAGAGCGCAGGGCAAGCTAGCAAGACAGAAGTTAAGCTCTCCTTGCAACATGGACCTCCCCCACCCTCATTCAGATCTGGCGTTTGGAATTATTTTGGTTTTCATGTGACGTATGACCCTGAAGGTAAGTGAGTCATGGACTAAAGTAAAACAGTATGTTGGATGTGCCATGCAATGCTCAATTACATGGGTGGGAACTAGTGTGTTAGCGCAGTTAGCTCGTTAACGTGTTGGCCGTCTAGCCCCATGCACGGGGCGATCGGCGGTAGCTCGTTAACGGAGATTTGCCGTGTTGTGGCGTTAAGGTCATTTCAATGAGATTAACCTGAAAGCACTAGTGGGAACACAACGAATATGACTGCACATTTACGCCGACATCATCCTAGTGCAAAGACAAAAACAACAAGCATGCTACTAACTTTAGCCGAGTCATTTAGACAGCTGTTAGCACATGATTCTCCTTATGCTGCTGAGAATATAGCCCAGAAGAAGCGGATAGTATAGCTTTTATTTTGGAAAGAGACATTTCTCTGTAATAAACTCTCTTTTCCAAAGATGAGTGATTCCTCAATCAGATACAGGGCTTGCAATATCGCTAGCCCAACGTCCCGGGGCTAGCGATTTTTCCAGTCTGGCTATTGTAGGAAGGAAAAATATGTCAATGCTTTTGCATTCTTTCGGAAATGTAGCTGGGTAATTATGTCATTGGCATCGGTGAGCCACTGTCAATATGTGACATATTGAAATCGCGTTTGAATTTGCGCTTGGTTTTTGCTTTCACTTTGCAATCGTGCGAACTGTGTATAGAGAGCGACAGCACTGATCTGTGAGTGATGATAATTTGTGCACCAATTCCTCTGACATCGTCTTATTAATCGTTAGCTTACTATGCAAACATGACAAGTGAAATCTCCCGCAGCAAGCTTAAACATGTGAGAGGTTGATCGCGCAGAGAATCGCTGAGCTTATGTGAGTGCGTGTGTAAAAGCAGCAGGATTTATATTTCAGTTCTGCTGAACCAAATAAGACAGGTCAGGGTGAAGAAGTGACAGCCAAAGAAAAGCTTACTGCAAAACGGAGAAGTTATGACAAATCAGACTGTAAGGCAAAAAGAAGCTTTATGGTTTCATGGACAAAAGAATTTCTGTGGCTGCAATATGACGAGCTAAATAACCAGGGCTGCACATAAGTGGTCCGCAGGTGCGCATTCGCTGTCAAAATAAAAAACACGCACAAGGGTTAGGGTTAAATTTAAAAACTGTACTTTTGAGTTAAAATATATATTTATAATTTTAATAAATGACAAATTAAAAAGGCATGAACATTTTTTTTGTATCGAAAAAATATCGAACCGTGACACCAAAGTATCGAACCGAACCGTGAATTTTGTGTATCGTTGCACCCCTAATATATATATATATATATATATATATATATATATATATATATATATATATATATATATATATATACATACATACACACACACACAGGGCATATACTTGTTAGCTCATTTCTTAATTCTTAGTCTTAGTACTTTACTACTGTCTTTGTGGGCTAGATTCAACAACCTGCTCGAGCCATTCCTCACAGACATTGGTCCATATTGATACTATTTACTGGCTACAAATCCATAATGTTAATCTCCAAAATATGAATTTTATCTAAAAATTGATGAAACTGCCATTGCTTTTAAAAACTAGTGAAAAAGACCTTGTTATTTATTAAGACCAAAGTATGGCATAGTGTGAGATATATATTCCGATAAATTTGCTGAATTTTAGATAAGGTGATTTATCAAATACTGCTCAAACAAACCTTTGGTTTAACAAGATAGATGAGCTGTAGAGACAAGAAAGCATTGAGTTACTGCTAGGTGATTGGCTGACTGGATATTTTTGTTGACAAGCTGTTGACCAGTACCTAATACCTAATAAAGTGCCCAGTGAGTGCTGAAAATCATGAATAAAATGGGAATAAATGGTGCAACATTATAATGAAAGAAGTCATGTAGCTACTCTTGTAAAACTCTCTATACAGCGTTTGAGTGCCTTTAAATTTATGTGTAAACATATTAACCAATAAACTAATAAACAGGGGCAAAATTACAGAAGAAAAATAAAACTTTTTGGTGGTGAAATTGTGACTAAAACTGATCATAGAGGGTGCTCATTTTAAATAGAAGCAATATCTCTTGCGGGATAATGTAGTTAAGAACAGGATGTTGAAGCCAGAACTGTGTAAGACTGATGTGCTGATAGGTTCCATCAGTTCATATAACTCCTTCATCAGTTCCATCACTGCAGCAGCCTCTGCTTCTGCTGGTGCCAGCAGTAATATTTGTCACAGAGCCAGCACAGATTTAGCTTGAAGAAAATGTGGAAAGTTTATGGGAAATTTGCCAATTTCATGGTGAAATAAGGTAATGTTAGGTAATGGTATTCCACATCAATACACTAGTCCAGTTTGCCGCAGGTCCTCCTTATACAACTCAATTTCAGGCTGTGCCTTGCTATTCGTTTTCACCATTGTGTGCTGCTAATCAAGGCCATAGTTAATTTGAATGATTGAATGACCGTGTAGCCAATTTGTGTACTATATTACGTTTATTTCCAATGTCACTATTTTTAGGTAGGCATACAAATGTCTGTTATTTATTTTAAAAAAATTATTGTAAAAACGTATTTTTCTACATGAGATCTCCACCCCCTCTAGCACCAGTTGCCACTATTCAGAAATCCACTGTATGCTTAAGACAAGGAAACAAACCTGGTGTCAGATCCCACTGATCAATCACCTTCACTTCTTTGCTAATGATCTCTCAGTCATTCTCAGCTGTCACCTTACTTGTGCTATGTTTACAACCAGGTCACAGGCAATTAGGCCTCCTCCCTTATGTCTCCTCCTGATCCTGTCAATCCATTTATCCATCCATCAATCCATCCATCCACTACATAGCAAAGATTAACCCAAGGACTGATAACCCACCTCATTTCCCTACTCCACTTCTCTGCTGTCCATCCATCACTCTCTCTCCATACTCATCTATCCATACATCTCTCTGGCTTAAAAAACATTAGCTTGAGGGCAAAACAGGGCTGCTTCTTGTTTCCTTTTTCTCCTTCGTTCATATAACCATCCTCTTATCCTTTCACAATTTTATATGTTACTCACACCTCGCTGAGCCGTTATTCTTCCATCCACCCAGGCACATCAGTCTAACCTTTTCTTCCCCTCTCACTGCTATATGCCTTATATTAATAACATAACATCCACGATTTGACAGTGATCTCTGTACCTCGGTGGCACTGGTGCACATGCAGCCCGACTATGTGCAAAAGACATAAAGAATGGATAAAGAATATATAGAGTATTGCAGTACACTGTAGAATAACACAACTAATCTAAAGTCTTCTATTTACTTTTTCTTCTGTAAGCTAATAAATTTAAAGATGTATAGCTGCTTATAGTTTATTTTATATATATATATATATATATATATATATATATATATATATATATATATATATATATCTTGCCCCTTTGCAAGACCAAAGACTCTTATGTTTGGTCTTGTAGGCTCGTATGTTTTAAATAGGGGCAATTCAAGCTCATGCGGAGACAAGACAATTTCATATTTTACTACAGCAGAATGGAAATAAAGAGGATAGGGTTGGGTGAAGGGTTCTGACATCAGAGATATTTAATTCTGTCTTTTTTTCAGTGCTCCTTTGCATGTTTTTTTTTCCTTCAGGGGTAAGGGTTTATAGAGACAATAGTGCCTGCAGTATTCCAGAAATAGGTATGGAGCAGAATGTAAAACTTTTATAATGCACACACAATAACACTGCTGTTCTTTTATCCCTTCTTTTGTGCTCACTTTCTGTCTTTCCTTAAAATTCAGGGAGCCGCTTCAGTACATCATGCTCCCAAATTCTTTAAATGATAATACACAGCGGAACCTCAGTATATGCAGCCACCTATTACAGTTGCGGCATTTTCTTAAAAATCAGTGTGCTTATGCTCAGATTCCCTATGTCACAGCACAGAATCTGCCTTGGAGGAGACATGAGACGGGATTGACAGTTGAGTACCTGGGGAATAAAACTTCTCCTGGCTTGTCTCAACAAACAGAAAAGAAGAAGGGTGGCTGTCGGGCTAGTGTTTGGTGTTACCCATACTGTTTGCACAACGGATGTTTTTGTTTGGCACCACAATGAAGTTCCCAATGGGGTTTGTTTGACAGCAAGTAATAGTTAAAAATGCTGTTTCCCTCTCCTCTGTATTTTCACATTTGTTCGCCTCACTTATCTGATTCTGTTCTTTTTCTCCACCCGGCTCTTCATTCTGCCTCTCTCTATGTTTTCTGCTGTTCAGTCACAAGCACACACACAGATAATATTCATATGCGCTGCCAAACGTAGACTGATCCATGGACACCAGAGGCACTTCGTCAGCTTCAGTTAGCATCCAGTGTCCACTGTGCTGTGGTCACCCGGATTATAACTTGCTGGTCAGTGCATGTGTGTTAACTCTTGACTGACACGACCTTCCAGCTAAAACAAATGGAAGACATCAATCAGTCCCACAGAGGAAGCCTGCAAATACTCTAGTATTCATGAGTTCACAAGGGTAAAAGCTGTTACCACAAAGGTTGAAAAAAAATAATCTGGTGTGCTCTTGCCCTGACCACACTGGAAATGGACAGAATAATGTGATAGGACTGAGGACTTGAATGGATACTTTGACATTTTACCAAGTATGTTTGACTGACACCTCGCAGATCAGATGGTGTATGCTATCACTGAGCTTATCACTATTAATAGTAAGCTTACTCCGTGTTAAAGTAACATGTTTTGTTTTGTTTTTTTCCCTGTCATCTGCATGTACTCATTCACAATTTGTTATTGTTCTACTGTGCTTGTACTTCTACTATTTTGGGCTTCTGATGTCTTTTCATTGCAAATTATGTACTGACCAGGTTATTTTAACTTCCCTCTCACAATATGTCATACATCTTTTTTAATCAGAAATAACTAAAGTCTATTTGTTATGTTATTTTGTACCACTTACTGGGATCTGAGTACATAAACACTTTGCTGTAATAAAATCTTTGTACATAACGGCCAATTTTACATAAGAGCCAGGCGATTAGGGATGAAATGTTAAGCCTTGAAATATAAATGTTCATTTGAATTACATATTTTTAAATTCTCTTAATTCCTGTGTTTTTAATGTATCTTCATATGTTAAAAATATCTGCAAAAATTTTACATCTCTTTATTTTCTACCATTTATCAAGATCTGAGTCACAAGGGTAGCAGCTCATCCAGAGGGTACTGAGCGATCCCAAGTCAACCAAGAGATGTAATCTCTCCAGCATGTCCTGTGTCTGACCCACAACCTCTTCCTGGTACGACATGCCCAGAACCTCTCATCTAGGAGGCACCCAGAATTTATCCTATTCAGAGACCTTGACCATCTCGACCTGTTCCTTTTGATGTGGAGGAGTAGTGGCTGTACTCTGAGTCCCTCCCGATTGATCAAACTCCTCACCCTATCTAGAGAAGCTCATTTGCTTGTCTCTGCGATCTCATTTGGACACAATCCAGAGCGCGTAGCCATAGGATAGGATAGGAATGTGGATTAACCAATAAACTGACACCATCGCTTTCATGCTCAGCTTTCTAATTTGTTACAACGATTGGTCAAGAGTTGCTCCAGACACGACACCAAACTGTCAGTCAATCTCCCACTCCCATCTCTCTTCACTTGTGATTAAGATCCCGAGATGCTTAAACTCCTCCACTTGGAGCAGGAACTTGTCCCTAAATTTGAGCAGACACTTCTCCATATTTCAGCTGAGAACCATGCACTCAGACTTGGAGGTGCTAATTCTCATTTCCATCACAAAAACAGAGGTGACAACACTTGGCTGTGCCTAGAAATTCTGTCCATAAAACTTATGGACGGAATCAGCAAAAGTGCACAGGGCAGCCTTGTCAGATTCCAACACCAACCAGGAATGGGTAAGACTTATTACTGGCAACATGGACCAAACACTCACTGTGGTTGTACAGATGCCTTCTGTCACACCAACTGTGTGCATGTCCTCCTTCACTACATCTATGAATCTCATCTGAATGATTGTTCAATGTTGTTGTACTAAATTCCAACTTCATTAATGCTGAAAAAGTTTGGTTGTTCACTAGTGGCGCCTGAAACATAGATACTAAAGATCTTTTGTGAAATTGCAACTTTGTTTTCTGTTACTTATCCAGGTTCTGTCATCCCACACTACAATACAGCCTCAGCAACATGCAAGAACATTACACAAGGCAAAGGAAGCCATACACAAGTGCATGGATGCATATGCACAATGCTAACAGTTGAGAGAACCAGAGAAGTGGAGATGTAGGAACCTGCAAGCAGGATAAATCAATGACATCCTCTTGTCTCTCTGTCTCTCCCTCTCTCTCCATCACTCTGCTCCTATGTCTATCTCTCCTGTTTCCATGCCCTTTTCCATCTTTCTTTCACTCATGCATCTTTTACAGCTTCCTCTTTCCATCCTTTCTGCAATCTCCCACCTGGCCTGGAGGTGGGGGGCATGGTGAATGAAGAGTCATGCAAATCTACTTAATAAGATGGAAAAAAATGAGGAAAATAGAGATTTTTCTCCTTGGAGACATTTTTGTCTATCACTGTCTTCCATTCTTCAGTTACCATAACACTGCATGTTTCCAACCAGACCAGCTTTCTGCAGCTTATTTATAAAATTTTACTTTACTTCACGAGCCAGTCAAAATGTCTTTTTTTCAGATCAATCACTCTAACCTCTCTCTGTGTTTTACCATTACCTTATTTGTCTCACCCTGGACCTTTTCATATACCATTGACAGTCAGTTTCAGTGGTATTAGCCCTCATCCATAGAGCTTGGTAACTTGCCCTTGAGGGCTGTTGCCTCTCAGATATGTTCCATAATCACAGATAATCTGAAGCGCTGCTCAACATGCTGTGCATGAATAATCCAAATTAATTAAACATTTTAATATGCCTATTTCTGTGTTATCAGCTATAATGTATTTGATGTTATCAGGAATCTTTATCTGGCCTGTAGGTCTTGGGATTTCAGTTTTGTCTCAGCTGAGCTACAAATGCCTATTTATTAAAAAAAAAAAAATACTACCTCAATCTTCCTCGGGGATGTCCCTTTATTTATATATATGCATTTTTTTCTCTTCGGGTGAACCATTTCATGACATGTTAAACAACACTTAATGCTGGTTAGAAAAAAAGGTGATAAGTCAGGTAACATTAGTTTAGGCTCTGAATTCAGTAAAAAGCTATTTCAGCAGATATATGGAGGATCCTGTTGGGACAGTGCACTGCCAACATCAAAACAGAGACAAACCACAGGATATTAGTCTGTGAGCCAATAACAGGTGTGTTATTGAAAGGAAACACAAGACAGTGCTCAATTTTGTCTGACATTTTTCTGCTTACTGTAGTGGTATTGAAGTAAAAATATATCTGGGACATGTGTTCAGAATAAAAATTCACCATTGTTGTCCCTTTAAAAAACTACATAGAAGCTTTTGTTGCATCCTGATCCAAAGGTTAATTCATATGTCTGTGGAGTGCTGGTGAAAAACAGCTTTGTGTGTCACTGTGGCTTGGATTTCTCAAATTTTAACAGTAATTAACCCTGTCTGGAACTCAGTTTCTGGCTTTGTTTCTATAGCAGAATCTCTCTGTGTGTTTATGTGCTAAACGAGAGGAAACTCTGCGTCTCCCTCTCTGTGTCACGCATTTATGGTCATGCAGACTGACATAAATTGTTATGCAAAAAGAAAAAGAGTTAACTGAACATTTTCAAACATGTCAGAAGATTTATGCAAATGCACGTGTGAATGGGCTTGCATGTGTTCCCAAGTGACTGCAGCTATTAAGGGTATTTGAGCTTGTGCGCGCATTAAGAGATCGCATAAAAGAAAAATGTCTTTCAATCATTCAAAACATGTAATGGTGGGGAATGTTTTTCACATGGTGGCGGGACTGTGAAAAGGCTCCCAGGGTCCCATGACTCTCTGAAGTCACTTAACATAATTTACCACATATGTCAAATAAGACTGGAGATGATAATTGAAGTGACCTCAATTTAGGAACACTGCAGTTTGCAGGCCATTGATTTGCATAAAGAGGGAGAACGTTTCAATCTCTCCTCCAAAAGATGGAGAATATGAGCCCGTGTGTGAGTGGAAGGAGACCATGGGCATATGTGAGAGTAAGAATGTAATGATTGTGACTCTATTATGACCTGAGCTGCTGTTTCTATCGCTTGCATGGGATCTGAAAGGATTAGGTCATCTATCTCCTTTCTAGCTGTCTCTTGTGCTGTTCAGCTTGTTTCATTTTATCTCTCTTTTCTTCAAATCTAAACCTCCTTCCTTCTTATCTCCTCAGTTAGCCACAAGCCTTTTTTTTTATTGTGGCTGTTTTAAAGTACTCGATGCCGTTTTTCTCTCTGAAGTCATTTAAGATGTAGCTGATAGCTAACGAAGCAATTACACATGGCAGTCTTGTCGCCTCTCTGTAAGAGATCAGTGGAGCCTGACATGCCTGTATATGTATATATAGAGAGATATATAGGCTCTGTGTATAGAAACCGAAGGTAATGGAGCAAAAATCCAATTCTACCACAGTGTAGTGGTAATAATTATGACGGATCTCAGGTATTTGCTACTATTATTATCGCTCGATAGCTGTATGCATCTGTGTGAAGTATGATGGGGATAAAGTCAAAGCGGATTGGTGAAGAAGAATCTAACAGGGAGATGAAGAAGGAGGAAGTCGTAAAAGAGAAAGGCGCTCAGAAGAATACATTAATTAAGTAAAAAACAACAATAACAAAAAAAACCAAAAGTTATTAATGAAACTGTGAGCAGGCCTAGGAAAGCTCAAAGAGAAACCGTGAGGAAGAACAGAAAAGAAAGGTCAGGTTAAGTTATATGCTCACATGAAACCAGTGGTATTACTATAATTAGGGGAATAAGCATGTATTGTTAATGGTCCGGTTAGGTCAAAAAGGCACACAATAACATTGATTGCAATTTAGCTGGGCTTTTTGAGGACTTGTCAAAAACAGAGAAAGCTTTAATGCAGAACTGTAGTCAGGTACAAGAAAAACACATTAAACTTCATATGGCATGATTAATATATATGTTCTAAAGATGAAGTGTGAGAAGGGAGATGATCTATAATTTATGCAGGAATATAACCAATGGTAATTGCGTTTGGTTCCAGACTTAGACTTTTTTTTTTTTCATTTTTTATGGGAAATGTCATGTGACTTCACCACCTATGTTAAAATACAAGATAACCACAAAGCAATTTATAAATAACGGATCAAAAGTTTCTATAAGGAATGTGGTCCCTTTATTTGTTTACACTTCTGTAACACGGGTCACCAGACCTCAGGGGTGGTTAAATAAATATGTTACAACATTTCAGCAGTGAACAGAACACGTGGGTTTATTTGAGTTTCAAGAATTTTCTTTTCAGCAAACATATGACAAAGCTTATACAAAAGCTTCCTTCTCTCTGTTTGCTCTGAAGTGTAAACGACCCAGAGTCTATGAAACTGAGGAACTTTATCAGTAATTCATACAAATGAAAGAAACTGTTTCTGTTCCTTTTATTTCACTGCTGTTTTTTACTTTGCCATTATTATTTCTTTCATAAGAATACCAGCTTGGATTGAAAATTATAGAGTGCGAGCCTTTTTCTTCCAGCTTTCCTTTCTGATGGCTCAGTTTTTTAACCATGATAAAAAAATTGGATGTTGGTGACAAATATATATTTTTATTACAGTATTTTTTTTGCAATCATTTTTTTATTATTATAAATTTTTGTAGTATATGTGCACCTAACACATAACAGTTATTGGCTTGGTCTACATATTTTAGAAATTTAGAAAATTATGCAGTAAGGTCAACTTTTCTTCTTTAAAAAAAAAAAATCTTTTGATTTAGACTGATTTAAGTTACTTTATTTTACATGCTGTACATTTTACTTTGCAAATAAAACAAGACCTATGTATCACTTAAGCACACAGTACAAAAGAAAAAAAATGACTTGAGTGAGAGAACCAGATAGCTTTCATAATATTAAGTATATTTCAATTAAGTATATTCTTTCTTAGCTTTTCTTAGCACACAATGCAGAGGAGAAAGGAAAAATAACAGCTCTTGGTTTTCATTGCAATCAGCATGCATTGGTGAAACTTCTGCAACGTACCCACATTTGCATTCAGGGACTACAACTAATTGAATGGCTGATGTATTGGTGATAGTTCTTTTTCTGCTGATATACCAGGATATTAATTTCTTTTCTAGTTTTTCTTCTCCGTGGATTTATATACATAAAAAGGTTCCAGCAGGACTTTCCTCTAGCTTTCTTTTTCTGTTTCTGAGTGAATATTTCAGTATATTTCACTATATTTCCAGCCGTACACACTGGCCATGTATGAATTTAATTGAATCCCTATGACAAATGAACAAATGTTCAGAGAATTAAGGGAGACTGTGGCAGGAATACTGTATAACAAGTGCTTGAATTCCCTAAGAAGTAATTATGCTCTGCGATTAGGGAATTGTGCCTTAATGTAATTATCCTGTGCTTTAAAGATTAATTTTGTCTGTGATGGCATGCTGTGTTATGTTGGTGCCTCACCACATTATCCATAATCACAGATCACTGTTATCTGTGAAGACAGACGCACTGTGCATACGTGTCTGAGGACATCATTTTTGTGTCCTGTTTCTGTAAGTGTATTGGAAACAAGAACATGGACTGAGAACGTCTTCAAGCAACTCACAGAAGTCCAGACGCTTTTCTTTCCAAGCTCCTTAGACTACGATGACCTGGATGACTGAGAACCTTCACAGCACTGTCCAGTAGAAAGTTATCAGTATTATGCATAAAACAAGTAATTTAAGTAGTAATTTATTTATCAGCGGTTTTTCACAGAAGTGTGTTCTTTACCACAGACGTATAGATCATCTTAATAATAAAAATCAGAGATTTGAATGTACATCTTTTTTTTAATATAGCCTGCAAAACACAACTAAGTGCACACATACACCCACAACCACACACTTGCACACAATCCATGAACAAACAATGTTATGAATATGTGCGTGCATGGCTGTCTTTTATGATGCCTGTTAAAATTCATTATGCACGTATCATTACCAGATAGCATTTGAAGATGCTTCTAATGAATCCAATTAACACCATGCTTTATTGAAGGGGAGGCGAGCTGCAGTGCTCAGGCTTTACCCGACGGGTGGACAGAAAACATAAAAAATGAAAACACAAAAAAATCATTTGTTCTGTTCAAGACGTTAATGGCTTGGGAAAGAAAGAAAAAAAGAAAGACAGAGAAAGAGAGAATACAGGTATAAATATGAAAGAGCAGCTGGACTATGCTGCTACAGGGGTGACATGCAAAATGAAGAAATACCTGTGTAAATATGAGACACCATTTAGAGCAGGGGTGGCCAACCCGCGGCTCTCGAGCCGCATGCGGCTCTTTGCCTGGTTTCATGCGGCTCTTACGTTCATATCAAAGTTTATGTTTGTGTTTTGATTTTTTTTATGTTGTTGTTTTAAAATGTGCGCGTTCGCTTCGCTTGAGTTCAATACGGTATTTTTCATCAAATGCGCATGTGTGTGAGATGAAAATACCGCAAAGTTTCCCAGTAGGAGCAAGTTCGCCCTTAAAATGGCAGGAAAAAAATGCACAGCAAAAAGAAAATATGAAGATGAACACAGGACGTTTTTAACAGAGTGGGAGAGTTTATATTTTTTTGTTGAACGCAATGGTAAGCCATTCTGCCTTATATGTCAGACGTCATTAGCGCATTTCAAAGCTTCAAATCTTCAGCGCCACTTCAGCTCACTCCATGCTAACATCGACCAGGAATTTCCAAAAGGGACTGAACTTCGCAAGCACGAGTTGGCCACTTTGAAAAGTCAGGCAGAAAAGCAGATACAGTTTTTCCAAAAATTTACGAAGCGGTCAGAGACCATAACGCTCGCATCCTATCAGCTGGCTTGGAACATTGCACGGGCTAAAAAGCCATACAATGAAGGGGAGTTCGTTAAAAAATGCCTCAGTGATGTTGTTGGAATCTTGTCTCCTGAAAACGACAAATTAAAACGCATGGTATCAGACGTCCAACTGTCCCGCCACACTGTTGAACACAGAATATCGGACATTAACACGGCTATTGAATCACAGTTGCACTCTGACCTTCAAGCATGTGAGTATTTTAGTGTCGCATTGGATGAGAGTTGTGATATACAAGACAAGCCTCAGTTGGCAATATTTGTTTCAAACGTGTGTGTGTGTGAGACAGTGCACACAATGTTCATTGTTGAAAATGACTGGCCTGTGGTTTTAGTACTGTAGGAGTCCATTTCTGTCATTATCATGTTGGTGTGTGACATTTACAATAAATCTGGCTGAGCAGAGGTGTGTGTGTGTGTGTGTGTGTGTGTGAGTGTGAGAGAGAGAGAGAGAGAGAGAGAGAGAGAGGGAGGAAAGGATGGGTGATGTTCATGTGTGCCCATGCGTATGATGTGGCTCTTTGCGGTAACACAGTAAAAAAAAAGTGGCTCTTGGTCTCTGACTGGTTGGCCACCCCTGATTTAGAGACTAGGTGCAATGGAATTCCCCAGTAAATCCAGGAATTATGCAAATCTACTCTACGCATTTGAAGAAATTATCCTCCCTTCACCCACAGTAGAACGCCACACAGAGGTTCTGTTTTAACTACTTACCCTACTGACTCCCCGTCCTCTATCTTCTCCATAATTTGTGCCCAAGATTTCAAAGAAGATGTTGGGGTTAGTGCCGTTGTCAGTGAACTCCAAGAAACTGGTCAGGCCGCTCACCCCGAACTGCAAGGAAAAGATTTAGGATGTGTTATTTTTACAATTATTGTTGTTATCGTCAAAATTACTGTAATTATTATTGTGATTTTCATCACTATAATGATGTCAGCTTTTGTTTTGTCACTTCTCCCTACAAATCTTAGAAAACTAACAGTTTTTTCAGCAAAAAAAAAAAAGTGATGGTAACTGTACACAGCGAAACCGAGACACGTATGATTTTTACATCACATTCACATTCATATTATCACAGTCGTAGGTATTGTGTGTGACATTTGACAGTGATACATAATACAGGTGGTCTCTTGTGATTTTTTTTTCTCATCATGGAGGCATTACTTTCTCAGTTACTGTGATAGCAAAAGAATAAACATTCCATTTCACCTACATACACTTTAGTAACCTTCGGTGAATGGACCAGAGCATTATTAATCTGTAGCGTATAAACTGCGAGTCTGCAGACAGGCCAATGTCATACCTCGTGTCATTTTTAGGGATAATTATTCAAGTTACTGTGGTTTCGCCACGCGGATAAATTTGTGCAACTGTCAGACGCTGGAGAAGGACTGAAAGAGAAGGACTGAGCCGTTGTCTCATGCTGCTGTCATATATTCAGTGGGAAAACTTCAGCTTCTGTTGATGTTTGTCAGGATAGAAGTTACAATGATTTGAACTGATGAAAGCAACAACTGTTTATATTTTAGGAAAGTCAAATAAATGCGCTTATGGTTAATTTCAATAAGGAAGATCAATATTCACTCATCTGCCTGCTCTACAGGGTGTTAGGCTGCTTTTCTGTTTTCTACATCACTTTCACTTTTCCCAGCTGTCAATCTCAATACTGACATCATCATTCTAGTCCAATCGTCTTTTTACCCGTCTTCTTTGGGGCGATCAGCCTCCAGTTTGCATAGTTTAAATCTTTGCTCTCCGTCATTCTCGCTTTCAGACTCTCATTCATGCAACCCACCTCATCCCCAACTTCACCTCACTGACACCTCAGTCAGAGCTTTTCATCTTCACCATCACCAGTGTCTAGACTCCCGGGGGTCCTGCAATAAATCCTTTCACGGCTGATCGGCGGAGTGTAATCGCCATATACATTAATATCTCTATCTAAATAAACCAAGTTCAATTCTTTCAAGTAATCTCTTTTTATTGAACCCTCCTTATTTGATATCTGATGTCTGAGTTATAGAATAGTGACAGTCTTCCCAATTTTTGTAAATAATATTCTGAGAATTTGCAGTAATATCTCTCTTTCTGTACTCAAACACACCAGATGTATATGTGTGTCTGTCATAAGCGTGCATACCCCTAATGCTGATATGCTTTGAAGAACAACTAGTTATATTAGTATGTCTATGGCACTTCATAAGATATGGTAATGTGCTATTGGGATTACTAATCTATGTAAATATTTTATTCACCTGGGATGAGTGCACGTACTTAGACGCACACTCAGTATATTGCATGTTTACATCTCTGCATCAACAGCTGAGGTTGAAACTGAGCCCTTAATAGTCATTTAGGAGAACCTGGATGGAAAAGATGTTTTATTAAGTCTAAGAAGAGAAATAAAATAACAGCGAAATGAAAAAAAAAAGACTTTTTAATTTTTGGATGCTTGACAGAACTAAGATGAAAGTAACAGCGTATGTGTGTTATAATAACAGCAAAAATAAATTGAGAATCGTTAAGCCTAGATTTGAAAACAGTCTCCCAGGTGCTGCAGAAGATGTAGGGGCTGGGTCACAGGCCTTACAATGCCTTTAAAGTAATCAATAAAATTTTAAAATGAGTCCTAAACCTTAACAGTTTATGTCGCAGAGATTCAAAGGTGAAAATGTAGCAGGCAATACATAGTCTTCTAAGCACAAACACAACACGCACTTCAGGTGTAACAGCAGCATTTATTCTCCACTCTGAGTTTGTCAATGAACACCAGGCAACAACATCAATAGAGCTCCTCATCAACACCTGCAAATTAGTATTTATCATTACCATATTGGCCCCACATACCAAAACACTGATTAAACACACAGGCACGCACAGCAAGTAAAGAACACTGCTGATACAGTGCGAAATGGAACTGATGCCAGGCTGTTGAAATCAACTCTATTACTGCTTAGGGCTCTTTAACAGAGCTCTGCTGAGACAGTCATCAAGGTTGGTTTAGCAGCCGGGGCTGGCTGATGAAAGTGTTGCCAAACCCCAGCCTGATCGCAAGGTGAAGTGCAGAGATAGATATGAAAGCCATTGCGCTGCATTTATTATTGTCTGACACTAATCCTAAATTAGCATTTCACTTGGCTTCATCATTCAGTCAAACTGTCATCCCTGGAGTATTTTTTTTTATTATTGATATCAAAACAGGGGGCATTGATCCAATTGGATTTAACAGTGATGAAAGTGTTGCCAAACCCACGCGTAAACTCAAGGTGAAATGTTGAGATTCCTAAAATCACAACTGCAGAATGAAGTCCTCTACCTGCCAAAAGCCAAATATGCAGGAACTGAGAAGAAATTGCCGACTGGTGGATTTACTTTGTTCATGCAGTCCTTTGAATGCACGATCACTTTGTGTCTAAGGTGTACTCAGGACAAAGGTAGAAAGCTATCATTAGATTTATTGATAAAAAAATTGATCTCTCTGTGATCAGAACAATATAAAAGTTAAGACAGAGTTTTTTCAGAACCTTATCCATTCGCATTCTTCAGTTACAGGTGACTCTAACGTATTAGTCAATTTAGCTATGACTACATCTTGCTGTTTCAGCCAAGGAAAAATAAGAGCTGTAAAAAGGTGTCTTGAATTGCAGATTAGTTGTTGTTGTTTCAAAAAGAAGGATAAATATCATTTGATTTTTTTTTTAAAGAGATTGATTCATAACATTTATTATTATTATTATTATTATTATTATTATTATTTAGAGATGGCACGATACCACTTTTTTATGTCCGATACCGATATCATAAATTTGGATATCTGCCGATACCGATATGAATCCGATATAGTGTTTTTTAATCAACAAAACTTGGTTTTTTTTAATATCTTGCTGCATTTTGTATAAGTTCATACTCAAGTTTAAAACAACAACTACACTAAAGCTAATCTGTTATACCTGTATGCAAAAAAAAAATGTTTCATAGTTCAGCAATACTGATCAATCTAATAAACTTAAACCTACACCATCCTCCCTATTCTGGTATTTTAAAGAGTACTTAGCGTAAATATTAAGCAACCTAACTAATAGGGTTCCAACTCCCAGCAACAAAAATAAATAAATAAAAAATAGGGAACCACCCCTCACACTCCACCTCATGATGCTTAATCAACGTAATCAACCTTAATTTGATGCAGTGTGAAAAAAAATGCACAGAAATCAATTATTTTTCAAGAAATATTAAATAGATTCAACATCTTTCTTCAACAAAATTGCAGACTGCACAGATGGTACCTTCCCAAAGGAAAAAGTACTATAGCTTACTAGGGTATATTAGACTTAATAGTTACTATATACAGTAATTGACTTCTATTCATTTTACATCAAATTAAAACTTTGGGTGTCAGATAATTATTTATTAAAAGCTAGACATTTTAAATGAGAATAAGAAAGAAAAGTATGTCTTTGTGCCCCCTTTTCCCTGTTAATGCCCTGTCGGCCCCCCTGGCTAAACTTTGCTAGATCCGCCCCTGCACAGTTACCAGCGTCAGCTACATAGAAAAAGATCCTGGTGTAGAAAGTAATATTAAATAAATTCTAACAACAGCTTATCAAGCTTAAACGTGCTGCTGTTGTTCAGCCGCTGGTTTCCTCTTTCTGGTGCAAAGTGGGCCAAAAACAAACAAAAGAGACGGACTCCCGACAGAAAAGCCGATCAGCTGATCATTTAAGCAGTTTCATGATTGAAGTAGCAGCAGGAGAGGCAGTCGCTTGTTAAGCTTAACGCAGGAATGCTTTACATTCAGAGATGGACTTACACACTTGCTTTACTTCTCTCGGGGATAACTTTGTCGGAGATGAAATGCCGGATTGCTAGCGAAGCTCCAAATGCTATCCAGACCACCGACAGGTCCTACATGCCACAGCCGCTCTATCACGTGATGCATACTGCTCCGACGTGCTAACGTTCTGAGGTGAGTTACGGCGTGTTGCAAGTTTTGTGAGGTGCTTTCGTGATATTTAATGGATCGGATTACATTTTTTATTTTTCTCCGATATCCGATCCAGTAATTTAGGTCAGTATCGGACCGATACCGATACGTAATATCGGATCGGTCCATCTCTATTATTATTATTATTATTATTATTATTATTATTATTATTATTATTATTATTATTATTATTATCCCAGCTACTATAGGACAAGATGCAGAATACACCCTGGACAGGTCAACAATTCAGTCAACCTGTCTTAAACTTGTGATAGACACAGGACTAAGTCAGAGAGACAGATGAAGATTCACACTTACATTCACACCTATGAGCAATTTAGAATCACCAATTAACAGTAAGTGCAAACATGCAACCCACACAAACATGGGAAGAACATGCAAACCCTACAGAGAAAGGCCCCAGGCCAGATGATGGCGTCTAACTCAGGACCTTCATGCTGTGAGGCAACAGTGCTACTATTATTATTATTGCTGTTATCATTATTATTACTATGATTAATATTATCCTGGGTTTGAATACACCATCTGGCAGGGGACATGTAAACTCTGTGAAGTTTGTTCTCCCTGTGTTTGTAGGGGTTGTGTGGTTTCTCGCCAAGTACTTTCTGGCTGGCTGGATGGATGGATGATTATTTAAACAAAGATTTATTTTCTTCAAACTGGCATATACACACATATGTGCATACTGCAGGAGAGTGATGAAATAGATGGATTGTTTAAAAAAAAATAACAGAAATATTTTCCTGGCTGTCCTTGGGATAGTAAAATTTTGAATAAAATTCCAATATTAATCACAGATTATAGTGTTGGTATTACAACATAAATCAATATAAACAGGCTAATAAAATATCCAAGCATTAGTCAGATACTAGAAGTAGTGACTGCAATGTAAAAACATCAAATTAAATCTGAAATTAATTGGAAAACTGAAGATGAAATAAGAAAATGAGAAAACTCATCAGTACTTTGTTATTGCTACAGAAGAATATTTATTTTACATTTACATTTTTTTTTCCTGGGGACCCTGTGACACCCCATTGAAGAGCCGTAGGCTGTGGATCTCTTAAGATCTCACTGTTGGGTTTATAAGGCCATGTTACTCCTAAATTTCTATCTTGTTCAAAGAGAAAATATAAAACAAAGTTCTAAGCTAATCGAACTTAGTGTTCTCCTTTTTAAAAAGAATCGATAAGAGAATCGATAAAGAATCGAATCGTTAAACAGAATCGAAAATGGAATCGGAATCGTGAAAATCTTATCAATACACATCCCTACTTTTGAGCATTGTTACAAGTGCTCCTCGGCATTTTCACACTGATTTGGCCTTTTCTAAAGTGTCTCAAAGCCAGGAATTGTGCTCATTAATAACAAATAAACAAATAAATAAATGTATCTGGCAAAGACAGTGACACCGCAAATACTGAAATATTATGAAATAACGCAGAGATTTCAAATGTGAGAAGGAAATGCAGGCAGCACTGATAGTAAAAAGCATTGAGATGCCAGGGGGGTGTGGAGTTGCAGTGGACACAGCTCATTGGCAACCCTTGGGATCCATGTCCAAAACATTATTCTTAGCACAGCATCCGAATGTATAAATTGCAGATGCCTACAGTGTGGGATACTTCATGCTGATCTAGTGTGTCTGGTACCTCATAATTTCTAAATGTTAAAAAACTGATGGTCTAAATCCAAAAGCACTTCAGGACATGAGTAAATGCCAATGTTTTGATGAAGACAAAACAGTCAAGAATTTACAGTCTGGGCTGTCCATACTTCAACACACACTAGGGCTACTGAAAAAATCTCCAGTGAATGAATATGCAGACTGTCACAGCCTGCGTGAGAGATGGGGGATCGTGTGATGGACACAGATTAAAAAGAAATTGATATTCAGCATGCAGAAACTGTGCTCCTCTTTTCTCCTGTAGGAGTTGAACACAGGGTTCACAGGGTGTATCACACAATAGATTTGGTCTAAACATTTTTGATGACCCTCTTCTGCACAATGAAATTGATCAAGCATTCAACTCAGGAGCAGAATTTGGAGGGTTTTATACTCATAGCCATTGGGAAATGAATGCTAATGAAATATGGACAATGTCAGAAAACAGCAAACACTTTTTTAGCTTGTTAAACAAATGGTTAGGCTCTGTTTTTTATATACATAATGACAGTGTAATATGCCTTTTTTATATTCTGGTGAAGGTATTGCAATAAAAAACTGTGGTGCCTTACTGCTCTTTTTATGTTTTAAGAGAGCAAGTCTATTATTGAGTGCTGTGCACTAATTTGTATTTCGTCTTAGCACCTAGTGATATGCTACTTTTATAGCATGTGAATCTGAATCTGTTTCATTTCTGCATTCGAATCAGTCTGTAAGGTTTTATATGTATGTCTGTATGGTTTTAAAGTTGCACATTTGGGTGCAATGGTGTTGGATTTGAAAACCCATCAGTTGTAAATACAAAAGCTGTTTATTAACCTCAGCATGTGACTCATCTTAAACTGGATTGGTTCGTTTTTTTGTTGAACTGCGTCCTGACTTACTCTGAATTAATGCAAACACAGTTAAAGACAAACTCTGTGTTCAAGCTGGCTATAAGTTTAGGAGCCTAGATCTATTCTGCTCTTCACTGACTGCACAACTATCTGAACTAACATGCCACAGATTTCAATCAATCAAGGCTTTATTCGCCACGTGCAGGTTGTCCTGAAGTGAAATAGGACCCCCATCCCCCCCGGACCTTACACACACAACACAGACATCACATGGGGATACAGGTCGGAGATCGGTAGCGTTACAGAAAAAAACCACTGAAATATACACTACAATGGGAAAGTACAAGAGGAAAAAAAGAGACCTCTACTCATGCTGGGCTCCTGGGAGGACAGCATGAGAATAGGAAACAAAAAAACTTCTCTGCACAAAAAAACACATAAATGTCCACAGTACAACATTATGGAACACGTGACAAGCCACAGGGTCGGGTGGGGGGTGAGGAGTAATCCGAAGCAAACACAGCAGCCATCCTGCCCAGCGCTACCATTCCAGCGCGGGCTCAGGAGGGAACAAGCATCGAAGGCGTTTGGAAAGGGAGGGGGAATTAGTGTGTGCATATCAGTGTATACGTATGTGTGTGCGTGTCCAGAGTTCAGCTGAGACAGTGTCCTTCGCCCTGGTATGCTAAGTAAACAGTTTTCCAGCCAACCCAGGTGGCCTTGCATGGAATGGGAAGGAACAGACTAAACACAGTCATTATCAGGGTGTTTTTGTTCGGCTCCAACCTTGCGACCACAGCTGGCGCCGAAAGGGTATCCGCATGAAGTGATGGTGCTTTTTACTTTAGTGCGAACAGCTCATATGAATGATTTTAATATTGGAAAGAAAATACAATGTTTTATGGAAACTGAATTGGATGTTGCAACACGTAGGCTTATTCTGTGATAGAACAGGTGTTCTATGGCGAGGTCTGTCTGCCATTCATATAACAGTATACGGCTCTCACCGTGGTTTGCTAGAGTTCTAAAGGGTTATGAATGCTTTTTGACACCTTTCAGACTGATACACTGATAATCTAAGTGGATACACCTTGAGGTGACTTTTGTTGTGATTTGGCGCTATATAAATAAAATTGAATTGAATTGATACAAACATTGGACAGCTGGCTGTATTTGTGAAGTAGTTAGCAGTAAACAAATCTCTGGATCTTATTAAACTGGGATCAGATTTAATAGGATATAGTTGTTTTCTTGACTAAAAGCCACAGGAAGCTGTAGGTACTGACTCCATATTAATGTCTTAAATGTATCGTACCTCACGCACCATTAATCTCAAATTAGCATACTAATTATTAGCCATTCTGGTTGTTTCAACCTGTCAGGAAGCTATTGTTTATTTTCACCAATAATCACCATCTTCACTGTCTCTGCTTGCACTCCTGTGACACATGCACTGCATTACTGCGTGAACTTCTCATTAATGGTAATTGATGTGTTTAAGACATTGCGAAATGAAGTGAACAGAATAAGTTGCAAGTAGGCTCCCTAAAAAAGGTTCACAAGTCTTTAACCACATATGAAAAGTTCTTACTGTATGAACTGAGGATGCTTGCTTGCAGAACAACAACCAGCTTACCTCTGTGCCTACATCTGTGTATACTCAGGTAGACTCACCAGAGCAGCCAAGTACACATTATGCTTGCACACTTGGTGAAGCACCTTCCTGTAAGCCTTGAGAGGAAAAAACACAGTGTGAATTTCTTCACCATTTTATACCTTTTTGACAGTATCCAGCATACTCTTGCCTCCCTGCCATGGTTTGGAGTTCTTCCTGATGCAGCTCAGACTGGCCATGCTGTGCCATTTCCTGTCCTCCAACTTTCTGTGGAAGGTATTGGCCAGCAGTAAGACTGTATCATAGATGTAGCGGTTGGTGATCTACAGAAAGAAACATAAAAAGGAAGATAAAACAAGGCAATGCAACTTGAATTGTGTGAGAAAATAAAGACAAACTTGTAATCAGTAATAAGTTTCACAAAACAAACAGTCCAAGCCTTTCCAGGTTAAAATGCTATTAAAATTAAACAATTTATTTCCGGACAAATTCAGCAGCTTCTTGATCAAAAAAGAAAAATATTACCTTGTCTCCTTAAAATCAACAGTATACAGCCTGACTACGCAGCCAACATTGTTTTTGGGTACTTCTTATAAGTAAGAACAAAAAAAAAGCTTTCAAGATTAAATTAATTAATGTACTGAAAGGTCATTGACACCAAAACAAAAACAAGTAGGAGACAGGAGGAGTCCACTCATTCTGTGATTGATCATTGTGTAATGTACAGTACCAAGCCTCTTGTCTCTGTGTAAATGGGAATGGGGTAAAATAAATGAACTACAATGAATCCACGCCTACACACAAAAAAGCAAGCAAGCAGTGTGGATCCACTCACATTAATGGACAAATGAATACAATCACACAACACAAGCAGAAGCCTTGATCTCTCTAATATTGCATTTTGTACACCAAAAAGAGGCTTTGAACACAATATTTTTTTAAAATATATTATACTACACAGTGTTTAAATCTTCTTCAACTTTTTGCCCAGTACTTCCATTGCTGTGAAAAAGTATTTGCCAACATCCTGATTTCTTAGTTTTTTTTAATATTTGTCACACTTAAACGTTTCAGATCACCAAGCTGATTTTAATATTAGACAAAGATAGCCCGAGGAAATACATAATGCCCATAGCTCTGAATGAACTTTATCATGAAAAAATCCTGTACTAGTTTTAGGCAAAATACAACTGGACAAAAACTTTCCAAAAAGTTCAACTTTTGTCTCATTAGTCCACAGAATATTTTTCCCAAAAGTCTTGGGGATCATCAAGATATTTTTTGGGAAATGTGAAACGAACCCTGGTATTGTTTATGGCCACCAGTAAATTTCTCATTGGAACTCTCCCATGGATGCCAGTTTTGCCCAGTCTCTTTCTGACTGCTGAATCATGAACTTTGACTTTACTGAGACAAGTGGGGCCTGCAGTTTTTTAAATGTTGTTCTGGGTTCTTTTGTGACCTCTTGGAGGAGTTGCCGATGAGGTCTTGGAGTAATGCTGATAGACCGGTCACCAATGTTCCCTCTAAGCAGCGCACGTGCGCAATTGCGCACTGCTGGCACGGTCTCTGCGCACAGGAAATCTGTGTTGTGCACAAAAGAAAAAAATCTAACCTGCATTGAAATTAAAATTAATACTTTTAACAATTCTGTTTTGCAGTGTTAGTCAGTAAGTGACTGGCTGCTCCCGTATGGGATTAGAATGATGCCACCTTATCCCATAGTCCAGCCAATGATGCGATTCACATTCGTATATATGCAGCTAATCAATGTGGTTGACAGGCTATGACAGCATCCTTATGTGCCGACACCGGTGTTTTAGCGAGCACAGCGGCGTGGCTGATGTGGAGTGAAGCCACGTTAATGACGTGTACAACCATTGGAGATGTGAGCAGGACAGACGGAACAACTGACGGAAAAAGTGTGGACTTTATACCAGTTTTTAAATTGTGTTGATAGGCCACGTAAAACCAGAGTTGTGATTAGGGCCGCCACGATTAGTCGACTAGTCACGATTACGTCGACTATCAAAATCGTCGACGACTGATTTAATAGTCGACCCGTCATTTGAAGCTTTGTAAGATCACAAAAGACGCAGGAATAAGTAGTAGGAATTAAGAGTGTAATAACGGACTGAAACAGAAGATGGCAGCACTGCATGTACAAGGATGCCAGCTGCCGTTAAACCCCGAAGAAGAAGCAGTGTCCGAGAATTCATAGCGCAGTCCAGCTCAGTTTCCAACAATGGCGGCAGCTAGTTTGTTTTAATATTAGTCTTATTATTCTTTCTGGGTCACAAAATTAAACGTTTAACATATTTTCAGGCGAGAATGTAACTGTATAAACCTCAAATATCTGCTCAGTTTATCAAGACACCACATATTTTCAAAAGTGCTCCGACGTTTTTGGAGACGTCTGTTACCCACTAGCTCGATAGCTAGCCGGGGGCAAGGCTCACTAGAGCCTGTGAGAACACCGGACTCCCGGCAAATCGTTTTCAAACCCACCACCGTCTTTCGCTACTCAGGTTAAATATATATAAGTCACTTAGATAACTTAAAAATGTTATTGTTTGGCTTTTTTTAGTATTTTATTTGTTCCTGAGTAAATCGGTTTGGCTGAGATTAAAGTTATACATAGCAAATTCAAAAGTGTTAAATGTTTTGGTGTTAATAGTCTTCTTGCAAAAGTAGAGTTAATTTTACTCTAAGCAGAGTCACATTCTTTTAATGTAACTCTGAGGTGTAAAATGATAGTAGTTAAAATCGAGTGTTAAAAATGAGTGTTTCTATGTCAAATCTGGAGGTGTTACAATGGAAACATTAACTCTTGACCTCTTAACTCTGAACTCCGACAGGGGCTATGACACCAATAGAGTAAATTCACAGACTCCGCCCCCAGCACGGCTCCAATCGAAGCTGAAGTGAAGCCGTTTCAGAACATTTTGCTCTACATATTTGAGTTGTTTGCCATGCTTGGTAAGTCATTCAAAGATTGTTTCAATTATTATTATGAGCTTTTACTTCTGTGGCTCTTTGGAGTTGATACAAAGCTGTGTGAAAGGCATTAGCCATGTTGCTCGGTGATAGCATAATATTCTGTTTTAGCTAGCTGAAAGGTATTGTTTGCGGGCAAATACCACAGCCTTGAAAAAAAGCTTGCATGTGAATTTTCAGTCAAACCTTTGGTCAAATACACCTAAAACAATGTGTAGAATGTGAAATGTTGGTATAATGGTGCTACTTGAAGCCTGAAAACGATCGCCCATAAAAAACAAAACAAAACAACCAAACAGCAGTAGCAGACGTCCTGACTGGGTTCTACGTTAGCATAGATCCCTACAGAGTTTTGTGCACACGGTTTAGGTAAAAATGAAAAAGGTTGAGGTTTTAGTGCCTGTGTCCTTGTCTTTTGGGAAAATACTTTACACAAGTAATGGCTCAAAAAGGATTCCTTTTTTTTTTTTACTGTGCTGCAATTGTTTACTGGATTATTTGTGCCATTAATTAGTGTCAACTAATTTTTATTCAATCTCCGCACAGGATATGCTTGTGAAGATGGAATATGGGGGAGAGCAGAAGTGCGTTGAAGTTCCACAAAGGGATGAATGAAGGACATGCATATTGTATTGAAGAAATAAGTGATGAGAATGCTGTTATTTGCATTTACCATGTCAGACCTTTTGATAAACAAAATTCTAATGAAAGTGAGAACATGTATACTGTTACATCTTTCAGAAAATGTTTTGAAATTGTGGTGCACAGTTCAGAATAAATGTTTTTCAAAAACCATTGCATCTTTTTAGTAAATGTTTATTTCCAAAAGAAATTTCTAGAAGTTCAGAACAGTAAAATTCCCGCTTTTTAGAATGAATTAGAAGATAACTCTTACGTAGTTAAACTAAAATACTCTTTGAGAGTTAATATATAAACTCTTAACACCAAGTGTTAAATTATCAACTCCAGACAGATTTGGTGTTTAACACTAAATCAGAGTTAACGTACCAACTCTCCAAAAAGAGTTAAATTAACACTCTCTGGTGTGGACCCATATAGACACTTTAATAGTGTTGAAATCAAATCCAACAGTGTTAATTTGGACATGCTGGATTTGCTGTGTAGTTTTTACACAGCTGTATAAACGTCAAGCAGACAACTGATTATCAGAAGTGTGAGATGCTCGAGAATATACTCCGGTGTCCCGTTATATTTTAGATAGCAAGGAGTTTATTAAACTTCACCGAAACAATCTGCAAATTTCATTAAAATTTAATAAACTATCATCTTGTCTTTATTTTTAGTTAGCACATACCTTACACACTTAAAGCTGTAAGCTAATGATAGTTATATGAGAGCAGATGCATGCTTGTGCAGTAAGCTGTAGGTTTTACGTCCAATGGATGCATGCTCTGATTAGTCGACTAATCACAAAAATAATCGGTGACTAGTCGACTATCAAAATAATCGTTTGTGGCAGCCCCAGTTGTGATTAAAAAAATATTCAATGTTTGGTTTTCTTCCTGAATACTATCGTTGCTTATATTTACTGCGGGTATAAACGGTAAAAACTGTGTTTTATAAGGAAAACGCTGGAAAGAGTGTGAGCAAAAACAAACTCCACCCCCCTCTCCCTTTCCTATTCGTCCAAAAAAGTACCATGTCGACCAATCAAAAAATGATATGGCAACGTGGCATCTAGTTGTTAAGAAACGGGGGGAAGTTTTGAGATGTGAGAGATTTTTGACGTTTAGCACAAATCTTGTGTAGTTAGAGTGTAGTATAGTGTTGTTGTGTGTGTGTCAGAACAATGAGGCGACTGCTGAATGTTACAGGTGTTACAGGAGTGATATATCTCCTGTTGTCAGGCCTGCAGGTATCAGGCTGTTGTTCTCCTTTATCTCATAGTGGACAGAAATTATTTTTTGGAGTGGCACAAATAATTTGTGTGGCATCAGATTTGATGCAGAACAGCTGATTGTTCTGTAAATAGTTTGAAATGTTTATTTAAAAATGCCTTGGCTGCATTTAAAAAATAGCTGCAAAAAACCTTGTTGTTTGCCAAACTGAGTTACTTTTTTGAAGAAGTAACTATATAATTAATTGCCCAGCATTGGTCATTATATACTATATTTTGCAGACAGAGAGTTACAGACTCTCTCCCAGACCACAGACTCATAATACAAGTCAGAGCTTTTTTTAAAAAAGAAAGAAAGTTGTGTTTTCAAAATTGGAGTTCAAGTTATTTTTACTTCCAATAGTGTTAACATACTGCACAGGTCAATGACTAGATTTTTTTTACATTTTCATTGTAAGTGGGCTAAAGCAGTTAATTAAAAGTACATAAATGCTGTAATTTGATTATTTTAATAAACCATGTAACTTGGATGGATTCGATGCTGGAGTGACCACAGTGCACACGTCTGATGTCGCTCACAGTGGTCCAAGGGACCGCTCAGGGAGTTTGTGTGTTCGCTCAGACACGTGAAAAATTAGAGGGAACATTGCCGGTCACTCCTGGGAAGTTTTCTCTATTTGTGGATAATGGCTCTCAGTGTGGTTTGCTAGTGTTCCAAAGGCTTACAAATACTTTTGTAACCCCTTTCAGGCTGATAGATGTCGCCTAGAAAAATGTGATTACATTTTTAATTCGTGATTTAAAAGGGGGGTCTAATTACTTTTATCACACAAGACCAGGAAAGTTTGGATAGCTTTTTTCCCTTAATAAATGAAATCATCACATAAAAAAAATGTTGTATTTGCTTAGGTTATCTTTGTCTAATAATACAAATTCTTTAATTATCAGAAACATGCCAGTCAGACAAACATTAAAAAAATCAAAGACAGGGACAAATACTTTATCCCAGCACTATAATTAGCCATTTTTGCATGGCAACAAACCCTTGTGGTTGATTCATTCCAACTCAGGTCAAAGATGTTATTCACTGAATAATCTTCAGATATTGTTAAAGTAAAAAAACAACAACCAGCAAAACATGAAAGCTATGAAAACATAGCTGTTTATATTAAATGGACTAGTTCTTATATAGCACTTTTCCACTCTTCTGAGCACTCAAAGCGCTTTACACAACTTGTGCATTCACCCATTCGCACAAGCACAACTGACATTCACACACATTCATACTCCGATGAATGCATCGGAGAGCAATTTGGGGTTAGTATCTTGCCCAAGGATATTTGGCATGCAGACTAGGGGGAAGCCGGGAATCGAACCACCAACCTTCCGATCAGTAGATGACCTGCTCTACCACCTGAGCTACAGCCACCCATATTAGATGGGATATTGTAATTCAGACGCAGACATTCATGGCCAAAGCCTCACAGTATATAACAGCCAAGCTTACAGGTACACCTCATACAGAATAAAAACATTAAATCATAAAATGTAAGGGACAGAACCAGGTTTCTTGGTTTCTTAAAAAGTTGGCATGGGGGATGAAAGGATAACAAAAGATATTGTCTTTCTTACTGCTTATCAAATTGTTTACTGACAGGCAGGACAAAAGGACATGCCAAATTTTCCTCACATCTAACTTCCTTCAAAGTATCTTAGCTTTCACAGCATTGTTTTATGTCTTCCACGTGGTGATTTTCTTTATCGTTCTTTTTCTTTTAAAATTAAAGGGAAACTCTACTGCTCCGTGGGGAGCTTGGTTTCGGCTCTCCGAGCAAGCTTTGTATGAGAGTGTGTGTGCTTGTGTGGTCAGCCTGAGTTGATGTGCTTCATTGCAGTGTGAAATTGGGCTTCTGGGCCACTCTCTGACCGCTGAGCTGATCTGCTTCCTCAATCTCAAGCTCGCTCTCTCCCACTCGCTCTTTCTTATGTCCTCCTCATCCTCATCCTCATCATTGTTTTGTTTTTCATTCAGCCATCCATCAGTCTGCATATGGAAATGAACATGCATGCAGCAAGTGCATGACTTTTGAGATCACTCTTTTCGCTAGACACCCAAAAACACATTGCCCTTGACTTAAACGACTTGCATGTTGACACCTATATTACATAAACACATGCATTTCTTTATCTTTCCTCTATGAATGTCTACAAGCAGCTAGTAGGCAAAAGTCTAGAAACAAACTCTTCCAGATATCCAAATGTTTCAATGTGATTCTAACATTCATCAAACATGTTCCTCCAGGGTCTTGCGCTTCTACATAAATCAACAGCATATTAATTTAATTTGATATTTTTGTCTTGACACATAAATGAGACTGTGCTCCCTTTTCTCTGTTCATTTGATGGCAGCTTGATGAGTCACATAAAAATAAAAAAAAAATACATATATTGCGTATGTATTGCCACCCCAGGGGCCATTTACAAAAATAGTAAACAAAATGTGAAGATGGAAAAATAAACTGTCACTCTGTGTTTTCCATTGCCGTACTGTAAATGAAATGTGAGGTCTTACATAAAACTGCATAAGGATGTGGTCAAAAATTATTAATTTTACAGGTTAAAAAAAGCCTCAGTAACAATGGATGGATGACTGGACAACATCGAACCAGGAGGCCTGCTGTAATTCAAAGCATTAGGATCAAGTGACATGTTTAAATGTCATACTGAAACACCTGTTGCATGTTTAAAAGATGCAAAAACAGAGCAAGGCAGAGGAACATTTGCCCATAGTAGTTTCTGTCTCTGTTTAAATAAACCCACATTATTCAGACATAGTGTGAACCAGTATATGTAATGATACTGGAATCTACTGCATGGGTCAAAATTAAATACAGCCATCCCACATATAATTACATGCCCTCCCCCTTGTGTTTGCATCCACTTTCCTTCGTTCCTATCTGCTCCCATCTCTCTACTCCCATACCTATCTCTTCATTCTTTTCTTGGTGTGACCGGGCGAAGTAAATGATAATTGCCTTGCCCCAATTTAAAGGAGGCTAAGAAAGGATTTTTCTGTCACCCAGACCAAGGAGCTGTCTAGCATCTCCAGACCCCTTCTTCTCTTTGGGAATTTATTTTTTTCTTTTTGGGATGAAGGTCCTGGTACTCTGTTTTTCCAAGGCTTTATTTATTTAGCTTTCCTGCCTCATTAGTTTGGGAAGGGAAGTTTTGGGTCATAAGGCTCATTTCATGGATGGCCAGTCTTTTTGTCTTTTTTGCTGCTAAACACAAATTGGGGTGTGGCATCATCTTCATTGAGAGTCACAGAAAAAAAAAATAGCAAGTGCACTTTAATACATTTAAGTGTGGTCCCTTAAGTTTCAAAAACTTGTTTCTGGTGACATTGTTAGGATTATTAAAATTAAGATTTTTCTCATTAGAAATGAAAGTTAATTAAAGTTGTCATTGTACTAGATTAAAGATCCTTTTACTTTTTGTACACTTTGTTCTGTTCTAGAGAGAAATTAAAGTGGAAATGAAAAAGTGACAATTTCTGAAATTTTCTGGAAACCTATTGGAAGTTCAAAATGTGAAATTTCCCTTTTATAAACATATCCGGTCTTTAGGTGATGACATGATGAATCCTGCTTCCGGGCCCAAACTACCCTGTGTTTAATAAGGCTGTTGTGTTTTTAACATGTTTTAAAGCTTTTTATCTTGTTCTATTTAATCTCAACAAGCACCTAAAAACAGTCAGTGATCACTGTCGGCCTCTCTCGGTTTTTATTCTCAATCATCCAGGAAAGTAAATCTCCAAAAGTTGATTCTGTTCATCTGGATGTAGCGTTCAGTGGAAGAAACGTTACATTATAAACAGTACATTATGCAAATGTACTGTTCATAAGATTGGGGAAACCTGCAGTCAACTGAGACTGAAGAAGTCACTTGGATGAGTGACGATACGTTTCTTCCACTGAAAACGCTACGTCCAGATGAACAGAATCAACTTTTGGATATTCAGTTTAAAGCTTAGTTTTAAAAAACCTTAGGATGTAACTACAGCCCAGCCCATGCAGCAGTATATGAATGACTAACCTCGTATTGTTGATGGATTATCGCAGTTGTTCTCCTGGCTGAAGTTTGGTCCGTTTACAGCATCCTGATTGACTGCATTTGTCCCTGACCATTGAGAATCCTCACGTTAACTTTTATCAAGTGGAAAAAAGTTAGCGTTCATCCTCCAGCTTCACTTTTTATATTATGCTAACATAGCTGTGTCGCTAGCAATCACGTAGCACATTGTTATATACTAGCCAAACTTCATTAACCCTACAAATGCCACTGCTGTTTACTTTCCTGTCTTCATTTATGTTGGAAGTGGTAGCAGAGCTGTACGTTTTAATTTGTTTCAGAAATCCCTCAGTCAGAAGATGGTATATTTATATTTAGATTGAAACTAGCGAGCTAACTCCCTGCTAACTTCTAATTTTCATAAATTTCATGAATTCTGTTTTGATGGATGTCTGGATGCTAAACTTAATTGTTATACCTGGTAGAGCAGCCACACTGATCATTTTATTACAGATGAAAGAATTTAGTCAGTGATGCTGCAGTGACTGTTTGACTTAGGGACCTGCAGTGGAGTTTGGGCCTAGACACAGCTAATTACGTCCGACTTAAAGACCGGATTCTCAGTTCATTCTTTTGTCAGATATAACTTTTAGGTTTAAGTGTAGGGTAAGTCTCTGTCAGCTTTCCATACAAGGAACTGTACAGTTTCTCCAATTCTTTATGAAAGAGCCTGTCAAGCTGCATCGATTTGAAAAGAAAGGCTGTTCAGGCGTCTCCACAGATGTTAAATGGGCTTGTAGTCTGCTAAACCATGTCTTACTAATGTATGTTTGGCTTCGTTCATCTTTTCTTCTTTTCATACAAGTTTCAGTTCCCATAGCTAATACAAATGTCCATAGCTTTTCTTTCGTCAGACCAGAGAATGTTCTTTCTCGTGCTTCCTTTAAATTATGTTTGTCAAACTCTCATCAAGCAGTCACATGCATTGTAATCAAAAGCTATTGAGTTTTACAATTCTTCTCTTTTACCATTGTGATTTTTAATCAAAATATAGAAGTATCTTTTGTTTGCCACTGAGCCATGCTTTTTTGTCTATAGAGAGTGGACATCATGGCTTGGTTTTTGTGGTCACATGTGGAAAAAAAAACAATATATGCACAGCTACTTGGTGGACTGGAGCAGGTGGATTTCTGTATACACATCAAAGGTAAAGCGATGCAAACAGGATGCAACTCAGCACAATAAGTTGGCAAGTAAAACTTCACCATGACAACGATCTGCCTTGACAGTGTCAAAACAAAAGGAAACAAAAAAAATTACATCATTAAAAGCAGAATGTGTTAGAGGTTTGCATTTAATGATACACTAGAGCTACACCAAGTGTATTTAAAGTCACTTATTCTCATTCACAATGTCATCAATGACTGGGGGCAAAGATTTCCATCGACTCGACTGTATTCCCACTGAACATCCATCTTTTCTTACCCGATTTAATTAAACTGGAAGGGGACAACTTGTCAAAGACTAAGCCACAAGCCACTCATCTCAACTCCCTACAATAGCTTGATTTTTGTTGACAGTTTTTGTGAGCAACTTTTCTGCTCGCTGTGAGTGTACATCAGCCAATAACCGTTTCTGCACAATTTTTCAGCTAAAAATTAAAAACAAATTATTAGAATACACATATTTTTCAGTGAGTCATCTGTTACGTTATAATCAATCCTCTGTTGATTTCTTTCTGTAACATTAGGCAAGCCTACTTCTCAAATCAATCACTCTTTTCACAACTCCTTAATGGGTGTAATAACTGTTCTGAGTAATGAACCCCTGTTGATTTTGAAGTTATTTATTTCATAGCTTGAAATATAAAAGACATGTATGAAAAAAAACAAAAACAAATGCAAGTCATGCCACATATTTGAGTATTACTTAAAAAATTCACAAATAACAGAAAAGTGTTCTTGGCAGTGAGCAACAGAATTTGGACAATTAAGCTAGTATTCAACATAATACTGAAAATCAATAACTTGCCAACTCACCTCTAGCTGCTGAGCCTTTGGGTTTTTAAGGTCACAGAGGGAAGTGTTAATTCTATGGTTGTGTTTGACACAGCGCTGGGTTGTGTTCTGGGGCATTGGGAACATCTGGCGCACCAACGTCAGCCGACCGATAGACTTCATGACTAACTCCTGCAAGTCATAGTCCGAGATCTCCTGAAAAAGGGTAGAATAGAGGAATAGGTATAGGAGAGGAAAGAAGGGATGAAGTAAATGTAGGTATGAAATTAACAACTTCATTATGCAGACATAAAGCCAGCATGAACAAAATACAAAAGAACTGTAACTGCGCACACAAAATAAAAGCAAAAATAGAAAAACATGGTTGAATATTACACCTCAAAAGCCTCAGATCTAATTCCTAAACAAGTAAAAGTTAGGCTTTGTTTTAGATACCCTATGTTTCTCATTATCGCCACACCGAGCGATGAAAAGCTGTCTACATCATATGCAAAAATAGTTATTAGATATGAAAGGTACAAGTCAGCCTATGGAAAGAGGAAGAGAGAAGGGTAAAAAATATCTGCGTGTTGGCCTGACTGTGCGCATATGTTTGTTATGTGCACACATGTGCGTTTGCACGTACTCTGTATGTCCTTGCAAAACCTTGGGGGAGGAATCACTGCTAATTTTAGCCCTAGGACACACACTCTCCTTCCCCGCTCTCCATCCATGGATCTCCATCCATCCTCCATGCAGAGGGTCATGTGGTGATGAGATGAGAACTGACGTTTATCGTCCCTGGTGGAGGTAATGCTGCCATCAACTGAAACAGCTTTTACTTCCTTTGTATGTGTATGCAGTGATTGTGTTTGTGTGTGATTTCATGTGTCTTTTGTGCCCATGCCAGTCTGTGCATAAATCAGTCAGGTTTTTTTTTTATGAGACTGTTTTTAAGCCGTACAATCATGAAAAACCCTTATGATTCCCTTGTGTATGCACCTGAGTCCGCTTGATAGGATTGAAAGGACTCAGATTATGCACATGCACAAACAATCCATCACACACACACTTTGTATTAGTGAAGGGTAATATTATAGATAACACACCTCATTGACTAATAGGAATGGATTTTAATTGAGTGTAATTAACGTCCATTAAGACCCGTGAGTCCTCATGGGATATGATCAATGGTGATTAGAGGTTGTTTTATATGGACTTTATTGGTATACCCAGTGTCATCTGCACTAATAAGGATGATGTATTGCCTTTGCAATGGCCCCTAGATCTCCACACCACCAGACACAAAAATATTCATTTGCTTCTGCTTAGAAGTTGATTTTCAAGTTTCTGCTTTTTATACTTTTACCTCTGTGGTCATATTTTACTGGAACCAGATGTAGTTCTACAGTGGATTTCAATTATTTATAAAAGTTAACAACAAAAGAATGGAATTTATACCTTGACAAATTAATCAAACAACTTAACATGTTTAACCTTGCATTAACACTCTGCGCTCTGAAGTATATACTTTCTAAACAGTCCAAATAAGGAATCCGTTTGCTGGCTTAGGGGTGAAAACGTGGCAAAAATCCCAAACAGCTGAAGACATAAAACCCTGAAGGGGACTGAATTACAAAGCCAACAAAAAAAAGAAGATCCAGAGCAGAGAGAAAATGCTGAAAATTGCTAAAAAGGCAGATTTGTGGGCCGAAAGAGAATTAAGATGCACAGCAGGCCGTCAAGGGCATGCAAAGAAAGATCGGTAGACAAAAATTATCCAGAGTGCACCACTCAAAGGATCAAATGCAAACAAATATAGATGAACCAACACACAGCAAAAACAGAGACAAAGACACACTTAATTGGGAGGTTTGAGGTTTGCCCTCTAAACAGGGATTTGTCCCTCTTCCTTTGTCATGTTCTGTTTGGCTCTTTGTCTGGATCTCCCTGGGGATAAACTAAAGTGACATCACCCAGTGTGACTTTCAGTGCTCTGAAAGTTGTTAGCCTTTTAACAGCTAAGACAAAATGAATATGACACATGGATGCACATACAGTAGACCGGCGTGAAGAAACACACATGCTCTCATCTACAACCCTAGAGTCTCGGGAAGGAGAGGGTACTGCTACACAGTTGATATTAACCTCATATAATCACTTCGCTCTTTTTCACGAGTTTCACTTTACCCCATCCTTCCCTCAGGCCACTAACCATTAACCTTTCATGGACTTCTTCAATCAAAACATTATAAGACCAACGCTAAATGCCTCTGCAACACTGAGTTAAAATAGGGGTGAGGTTCGAGTTGGATTTACAACAATGACCCTGAAACATCCATGAAATAATTACTGCTCATTATCTAATTACCAGCTCAAAATTTTAATTCTTTAATTCCCTCTTTCATGCCCATCGTCATTTTTGTCTAGTTTCAAATTACTTACTCAGTTTTTAGTCCTAACCAACAACTGAACAAAGGTGAGATTGTTTTATCACTCATTCCTTTTAATCCTCTTAAAGATTAGCATTTAATTACAATATCATTTGGTCCTTATGTCGGTGTTGTGGGCTTAAATTCTACACACCAAGGCCAGCTACCTCAAACTAAACACACTAGGTCAGTCATGACAGCCAGAATGCCCTAAACCTAATTTCTGGAGTTCATCATGAGCTGTTTACTCTGTAAATCAAATCCGTTCAATTTATCCCCATTCTTGTCGACCATTTTACCCTTATCCAGATACTTCTTTCCCCATGGTATTTCTCCCCTTCCCTTTCATTTCTCTTGGATGACAGGAGAAAGCTACTTTTATTTATTTTTGGGGGGGTTTTCTGTTTGTCCTCCGCTACTCAACTGCTGAGCCCATCAGTGCCCATAATAATCTCCTCTGGCTTTAAGTCTTCTCACATGTTCACTTCAGGAAAGAATAAAAAAAAAAAAAGAGCATGAAGAAGAGAGAGACTAGGATGAATGAAGCTGTTCAAAGCAATACTCAGAAGAAAGTATAACCCAAAATTCACTACAGTCTGCTGTATTACACCAGCCTACCTGCTGGTGATAGGAGATCAGTAAGCACAGTGTATTACAATGTGAATGTTAGACATGATGGAAGTGATAAGACTAACATCCCATATCTGATAATGTCTAGATAAATATTAAATCTTTAAGAAATGCATTACATCCATAAAGGCTTCAAAAAGCAAAGAAGGGTAAAAGAAAGTAAAATGGGATTTAACTAATAATCATATTATTTAAACTATTGCCGTTAGTGTTAAGAAAGGGAGGGTTGTAGCACACGGCCACAGAAGAAATGTACTTTAAGTCTTTAAATCCTTAAATTCTATTCGATTTAGAAGGTTGATAGAAAGAACGCATCAAGATGATGGAGAAAATCTGCGGCAAAGTGAAATACCATGCAAACACACAACACACCAACACTATGCAGACAAGTTATGAGGCAGGAGCAAGGACAGAATTATGATCAAATGTGTTCTAATTCAGATTTCCAAGCCATGCAGGAAAAGGTGGATGAGAGAGGTGCCACGTTTTCCTTCAACAAGGCAAAAAAAAAAAGATCCGACAGTTTCGGCGTAGCCACTTATTAACAACAAGGGTATAAGATAGCTGAAGTCATAGCGAGCAATTTCAAGCTGTGGACACAGTATGCACAAATGTAGACTCATTCTCTCCCAGCAAGTCCTTCTGGAGCAGCAAATAAAATTGTTCTTTAACTTAGCTGAGATTGCAGCCTTAAGTTAGAGTCACTTTGTATCCTTAATCTGTTTCCAAGAACAATAAATGAAACTAACCATCACACAGTAGGCTTTAATAGAGTTCAATTATGCGAAAGTCTGTAGAATGTTCTTAAATTGGACAAGACCTCATAATCCAGCAATTATATTTAAAAAAAAAAAGAAAATCCGAATAGTTCCAGTTACATGGCTTTCATAGTGACGTGTTAAGCTCCAAATTGACAGAAAATGCTAATCTCAAAGCATCTTATTACTATGCATTTTTCCTCTGAGAGGCAGAAGAGACAGACGAATGGAGCGAAAGAAGAACAAAAAGGAAACGACCACAGAAAAGATCAAGAATAACGAATAATGGGGAAATTGTGAATGAGCGGGGTCAATAGTGGAGTTATCCTCCAAAATGTAAGGGGCAAACAGAGAGAAAGAGAAGTCATGAACATCTCTTATCACTTCTTCTCCCCACACCCCTCATCCTCTTCTCCTGAGAAGAGCAAAGGAGATGGGTAAAGGAAGGATGATCAATTATGAACTGTGAACTCCCCCTCAGTGGGGCTGTCTGACTGTTGGCTGTAGATAAAGCACAGTTATGACAACCATACAGTACCCTCTCATCCATAATAATCTACAGGGATGGAGAGGACTTTCACACATAGGAATATTCATTCTCCACAGAAGAAGTACAAGAGGACATTCTATATGACAAAATATTTTAACCGCTCATCTATTTTAAACACCCTCTGAACCATTTCATGTGGCCAATGGAATATAGTGTGCGCATCACAGAAATCTATGACTATATTTTTGTCTTGATTTTTACATTTTATGCAGGGAGACTTGGTAAGCATTGATTTTTAGCATAAAAAAAACTGTGTGTGTGAGAGAGAGAAAGAGATATAGGAGACAAAGAAGCTCTGTCATTCACAAAAGTCTGAAATTGCTTAGAAATGAGCTTTTTTTTAAAGTCATAGGTGCCTGACCACTGTTTTTTGCTACCCTCAAAGTAAAGGTTTATCTTCTTTTTTTTAAATAACTAACAAGCAGCTACTTGAGTTTTGCTTATGAATTTATAATTAGTAACAAACCACAGGCAGTACAAAAAGAATAGCTAATGATTACGCAATTTGTAGAGAATGAATCTATATTAGCTGCGGTGCTTCAAACGTATTCATGATCTTATCATCACCTAATGATTCATTCATTCATTCCAATCTGTTCTTTGGAAACGCGGTTTTATCTACTACACACACTGGTGTGAAAAGTGTTGGCCCCTTCCTGATTTCCTGTTTTTTTTTGTATGTTTGTCACTTAAATATTTCAGATAATCAAAGAAATGTAAATATTTGACAAAGATAACAAAAACATTCGAAATGAAGGTCTTTATTATTTACTGGGGAAAAAAATCCAAACCTCCATGGCTTGTATGAAAAAGTGATTGCACTCCCCTCTGGTGTGACATCATTGGAAAGCTAAGTTCAATTTCTTTAGTCATATATGACTAAAGTGGCAGTAGCCAGGCCTGATTACTGCCACTGTTCTCAATCAAGAAATCACTAAAATAGGATCTGCTTTACAAAGTGGAGTAGACCAAAAGTTTCTTAAAAGCCAGACATCATGCTGCGATCCCACGAAATTCAGGAACAAATGAAAAACAAAGCCTTTTCCACATCTATCAATGTGGAAAAGGTTATAAGCCATTTCTAAAGCTGTACGAAGAGTAAGGAGATGGGTACGGGGTTTGTTGTGAGGCCACATAAACAACCCAAAACATCCCTCCTCCATCACTGTGCTTGACAGTTGTTATGAGGTATTTGTGGTGTGGTTTTGTTGTTTCGCTAAACGTGGCACTGAGCATTATGTCCAAACATTTCCACTTTAGTTTTAGATGTAAAACATGCAGCCATGCTCTTATATAGACCTATTCTGTTCCTGCTGTAGGCAGGAAAACAGAACAGCTGTGCCGTGGACCGGTCTTTGTTTAGAATTTTTAAGCAGTTAATAAAAGGCTAGAATGTTGCCAGATGACAGCTTACAGTTTCAGGACTTCACCAGTGTTCCCTCCTTTGCTTTTTTGTAACAGAAGCCTACATTTATGTGACTGGTCCAAGAACTCAGACTGAAAGCAAAGTATAGTTTATTAGGCCGCTGAATCCGTATTTAGCCAAACAGGCATCTAAATAATGATAGTCTTCTTCACAGGCTGCTTGTTATTGCCATCAGAAAAACAAAATATACTAAGACATCTTGTAAAAGCAAGCTTTTGTCAAAATCCCTAATGGTACATGGGAAATGGACATTATGATATGCATTCTATTTTATTTAGCAGATAAGTGACATAAAAAGCCCTGTCTGAAGTAATTAAGTAAAACAGAGTCATTGTTTTGGTCTGATTTATTCACATTTTACATCTGAACAATCATGTTGAATAAAAACCAGGGCTCCCTTGGTTTCCTCCACTCTGTTGAAGTGAGAAAATACAATAAATAAATAAAAAAAAGTTGAGGGGTTATCTAAGGTACTGGGGGAGATTGTAAGTGTTACTGGAGCCTCAAAGTCTCAAAATCTCCACTAAACATCAAAGAGAAGAAGATTGGCTGTCCTGCAGAACTAATGGATGTCATGCATTCCAATGCATGAAGAGAAACACTCTCTTTGCATAACCGAGCAAATAATAGGACTAGCAGCAGTTAGCAGCAGTGTTATGCTACAGTTAGAGGCTTGAAAATGGAAGAGAGAGAAAAAGAGAGAAACTACAGTACACTCAAGCATCTAGATATATTTTCTTGTTTTGTCCCACATTGCGTGTACGCTGCTTTTTGCTCTTCTCCGATGTATCTGCTTGTGTATATGGTTGTGTGTTTGTTAGTGTGTGGCAGAATGGGCTCCCTGTTGTGCCCTGCAAGTTCATTGTAATGCCCGAGGCTGCCAAGACACACTGCATTAGCTTGTAGTGCACATACACCCCCTAACATGCACACGCACACGCAAAAAATGTAGCTAATTCTGCTGTTTTTCTAAAAGGCATTTCTCGCGAAGCAAGATCAAAGATCGGCTCCTATTCAAAATTAATGGGAAATTACAGCCAGCATTAAAGTTTCATTATGTTTCGCTTATGACCAGCGCTCACTCTGATCAGCGATCATGAACGGATGAGAGAAATACACAGGGTGATAACTGTACACTCTGAGGGACAGGAAATTGACTTTGTGAACTGTTTGGTCTTGTCTACAACTGTTAATCCAAAAAAGCATTGAACTAGAACTGATTGTGAACTTTTAAAGGTCATCCACCGATGGCATGTGTGTTTTTGTAAAAACTGATGTGAAACAAAAAGAGCCAAGTTTTCTCTCAAATATCCAAAAGATAGGAGTCAAAAAAGGGTTTTTGGATATACAGCCAGAAGTATTCACAGAATAAATAAAAGAACAAGGTCAACACAAAGCATACAAAGTACATGATACACTGTCATGGCACTTACCTCGTTAATCAGGATCCAGTGACAATCGAAGGCCACCAGGTTTGTCTCCACCACCTACGAAAACACAAGACACAACATTTTCTTTTAAAATTGCGCTTAATCTCTGTGACCAACAAAGGCAACAGTGGTCGGGCTTTTTATGATTTACAGTAAAATAAATTATTACAGACTTTCATATAAAGGCTACTGTCATTGTGAATCACGACTTCTAAAGTGTGAATATGATGGTAAACAATTTAGTGGAAAGCTGCAACGGTGAAGCGTGAAGGTGTGAAGCTCGACACAGAATTTCTATCAAAGGTGCTCAAGGTATCAGTCAAAAATCTTTTCAAACACATGCAAATGTAGTCATGCTTGCCTGACCCAAATACAGCCTTCAACATCAAGTATTTTATCACTTTACACAATTTAGGCAAACTTCTGAGGGGATTTCATTTGCTTTTCCTCCTGCAGTGATCTCTGTGTGTGCGAATAACACAAGACAAAATCAGGGGCAAACAAAAAATGCCTCAGAATTGTGTGTTTTTCAGCCTAGAGAAAAACAAAACAGTCTCCATGAAGTGCAACTTAAATATTTATATGTGTCTATCTAACCAGCAGCTACACAAATGTTAAACGCTGCAGTGAGGACACATTGGAAAAGGGCTGTCTACCGCAGAGAACAGAGAGAGAACAGTACTATAGTCAAGGCTAAACCTTTGGAACTTCAGACATACCTGCAGTATATTTGCACATATCGTACATTTCTATTAAAAGGCTAATCTGCTCTGCTATATACGTATAGCAGTAACAGTTCTTTGTGTGTGTGTGTGTGCGTGTGTGTGCACGTGTGTGTTATTCGTCTGTGATCACTTTTAACAATGACATATGATATGAGGACATCAATGACATAATAAGTAGATATTTTTGTTTGTGTGTGTGTGAGTGTGTGTTTGAATAAAACAACAGACTTCTTCTCATTAGTATTTGGCAGAGGTGTGGACTCGAGTCACATGACTTGGACTCGAGTCAGACTCGAGTCATTAATTTTATGACTTTAGACTTGACTTGAAAAAATGTTGTAAGACTTGTGACTTGACTTGGACTTTTACACCAATGACCTGGGATTTGAATTGGACTTGAACCGGTTTACTTGAAAAGACTTGATATTCCACCCCAAATATAAAATTTAACATGCATATTATATAGAGATTGAAAATGTGACGTCATTCACGGGTAGAACCGCAAAGGATTCTGGGAACTCGTGACAAGAGTTACTAGCGCACGCAGGCTTTCAATTGAAATCAGTCACACAGCGATAAAAAGAAACACAAAAATGTCAAGAAGCTGTTGTATTATTAACTGCAATAGCCGGTCGCATGACAGCCACGGGAAGCCGACGGGTAAAGAGATCGGTTGTTATCGGATTACGTCGTTGAAGAGAAATTGTTCGAGCCATGTTTCCGAAGTAACAAAGACGCGACTGGATTGCAGCCATTCAAAGACCAAATATAACGTCCCAGAACACTCCAGCTCACAGGTTAGTCTGCTCCAAGCATTCCCACAAAGGTCAGTCTGCTGTTGTAGTTAATGCGTCATTTTCATAACATAATTGGTGATATAGGTTACAAGCAAGTCTGGCGCTGAACAGAAATTGTCGCTCCTTTGTTTATTGTGCATAAATAGTGAATTGTCCTGACACAATATTGCGTTTCGCTTCTGTTATTATGGTACATTGACAAAAACATATACTTTTATTCACAGGATAAAACAGTTGTTTTGTATCACTAATTGTCCAGTGCGATTACAGCATACAGTATTATTGTCACTGCTACATTTCTGTGATGCTACCAGAAATTATTTCCACTACTAATTAATTATTGTTGAGCTCAAAGGTTATATTAATAAACGGTTAACGAATGTGTATTTATGACGACGATTTGTGAGACTGGTAAACTTACCTTTGTTCGTACGATGGTCTTTCGTTCTACACGGTGCATTTCAAGGTCCTGCACCCATCCGTCGGTAAACTGTACCTGGGCTTGTTGTAGTGACCGTAAGTTACTAAACTTCATGAGTGTGTGCACTCATTCCAAGAACCGTATAATTATAAATATGCATATAAATATGCTACAATGAGATAGCTGACTTCATCTAACTAGCAAATGTTTTCCAGGCTACGTTGGTGATGCAGTTTTTTTTTTTTTATATGTATGATATTTTTATCATGCGATTTTAAAGCCGGTCCCACAACCGCATCCAAGAATAACATGCAGCTTATCTTAGAACCGTCGGTGAAAATTATTCTTGGAGCTAGGTTTAATTGAGCTGCATTTTAAAGAGGTGCAATTTCACAATTTGTGTATATTTTCTAAGTTCACTATTTTGTCATGTGTTGAGGAAAAACACAGATTTAAAAATTACATGGTCTAATATTTACATTTAGCATAACTGCAACATTATTTTTTCGTTTTTTTTTTTAAAGACTCGAAAGGACTTGAAATTCAAAATTTCAGACTTGTGACTTTACTTGGACTTTTACACCAGTGACTTGAGACTCGACTCTGACTTGCCTGACATTACTTGAGACTTGACTTGAGACTTGAGGATAAAGACTTGAGACTTACTCGAGACTTGCAAAACAATGACTTGGTCCCACCTCTGGTATTTGGAGTATTTGGTATTGATCTATTGAACCTAATCTAATTAGCTTTGTCTTTAACACAGTAATCTAGTTCATTACTTTTACCAAAGTCAGTATTCACATTACACTTACTAGCAATTAGTTCAGTTGTGGTAGATAAATGCTCGAGGTTTGCATCAGTGGCAGAAAAAAACAAAACACCCAAAAAAAAAAGACAATTATGTGATGGGAAAAGGAAGAAACTGGTAACGGGAACAGTAAAGGGTCTGCACTTATTAGCATTTATATATTATGCATACTATATTTATATCCCATTTAACCTTTGCTAGGATCCACAAAGAGCTTTGTTATGTGTTTCTCATTTAGCCATTCACACACTGGCAAAGGGCTGGAGCTGGCGAGGTGTTTACCTGCTTTCAGGAGCAACATGGGGTTTAGTATCTTTCCCAGGGACTCTTTGGCACATGAAGGCGATCAGCCCTCCAACCCCATGACTACTGGACAGCCTGCTCTAAAACCTGAGTCATGGCCAACCCCATGCATCTTAAGCAATGTCATGGTGAACTGCAAAATTAAACATTTACTGAACAGACTGAACAGAGATCAGAGGGTTGAGTATTCTTACCTTGCTTTTGACTTTCTTCTGTCAAAAACCCTCACCTCTCATCCCATCATCGGGCTTTAATTACTCACTTCTCACTCTGTGACTGCTCCTACTCCTTTTCTTCGCTCGCTCTCAGCCCTTCTCCCTTCAATCCCAGAGTAAAAATAGAGTGCCACTCATATTATCATTAGCTATAATTGTCTAGGTGACTATAGAACATCACGCCATAAAACACTTTTTAAACAAAAGGCAACAGCTGGAGAGGGTGGCGGTGTGTGGCTAATAATGGTTTAATCTCCCACCGAATCGCCATAAAACTTATAACACAGAAGGCTGCTGTAAAACACTCGACAGAAAACATAGTTTCGACATAGACAAGGTGTAAGGCGGAGTGACTGAGCTGTAAGACACAATATTTTTCTTAATTTTAGTTTTTTCTGTCAGAACCTCTGTTCCCCTCTACTTTCACTTATCCCCTCCATGTACGGGATCTGAAATGTAAGTAATGTGGTTTTTGTCGTTTTGTCCTGTCACAATGTTTCTGTTTATCTCCACTGAAAAATTGAATGAGTGGGCAGCGATAAAGGCAAAAAGGAGAGGGGAGAAAGACAACACAAGTTTCTCAAACTCAACTTTTCTGGTCAGCTCTCTTTCTGGCTTAATGTCCTTTTTTGCAGTCCTCTCTCTTGGTATTAATTATGAGTATTTGTGTGGGATTGCTTGCAATATTTCCGCTTTTTAAATATGAAAAACTTTAATCTGATATTTTATTCAAGATCATGGGAAAGTGAATGTGCTTGGACTGCAACATTGCTAAGCCAGATAGTACGTGGGTAGTAGACCACAAACAAAGTTTTTACAGCAGAATATTACTTTGTAATGAGCTGATAAATGATCTTCACCTGTCAGCGGTTTCAGTGTTGTGGTTGTCTGGTGTCGCTGCTTGTACGCAACTACTGCTGGTTCTGTAGTAAGTGCTTCCACTTTTCCCATTATGACCTCCCTCTAGCATCCGTATGGACAGATGTTTTAAGCTAATTAGTGAAATGGAAGATTCATAGAACTAGACATGACTCCTCAGGGGTTGGAATTGTTCAATACACTCTCTCAGACAAACACACACACACACATATATTCACACTCATACACACACAAGAACCAAACACCCACAGCTACAACAATTACTGCTGCTAAGTCCCGAGGCTGGTTTGTCTGTGTGCTTGCCCTTGTGTATTTGTCCAGATGTACACACACTTACAAAACATTACAGCCTTCGTGCCACCAATGGAGAAAGGTGGTGGGGGGGGGGGGGGTCACCTGGGCATCATTCCTTTAGTGATAGCAAAGAAATCCTTGTGACCTCTCGGCCCACCTTCACAAAAGCTTCAATTCGCCACAGTTCTTCTTCTCTGAAGTCAGAAGATCGCACTAAAACCAGCTCCGTGGTCTGAGACAAATCCAATCACCTAGTGTCAATATAAGTAAGCCTTTTCTCAAAGTCTGAAAGCACACACAGAGAACTAAGACTGATCTGTAACATCATGCTACAGCGCACACCAGTCTTGTACGTGTTTATCAAGCGGCCGTGGGACCACCAAACACTGTTTTGATCCTGCAAATGACCTCTGCTCACCTGTCACTCCCGAAGGAGTACAACAAAGAGAAATTGTTGATTTTGGCAAATGGTTTAGCTTGACACACAAGTGTCAGGGTTTGCCGCTCACACTGAGGTCTGACTTGACAAAAGAGGGCGTATTGCTAATATTTTACTCACACACGTTATGCTAATGAACACGCATAATAAATATGAGCCTATACAGCACATTTTAGACAACTGTTCAAACAAACAAGGATATACGACTTCTTTTACAGACTGCTGTATATTCCCTGTATAGTGGGGCACTCTGTGTGAGAGGTTAAGAATGTAAAAGCAGTGGTATGATGCCTGAAGTGAGAGAGTGGGTGTTGTTATTGAATAAAGTGCTCTAAATTAAAAATTAGTAGTGTCATTTAATTTCATGCACTATTTGTGATCAAATCAAGCAAACAGCCTACAGCCAACCCTCCAAACTAGGCATATCCAGCTTCACATTTGAACATGCAAGCACAAGCTGTGAATTTATAAACACACAAAGAAAAAAATCTATAAACACAAGCACAGTGATCCATTTCTACTTCTTCTTCTTTCACAGTCCAGCCCCTGTTGCATTTCTTGTCTGGAAAGCAAGATGTGCTATATGATTATGCGCCTACTGACACACACACACACACACACACACACACACACACACACACACACACACACACACACACATACATGAACACTGTGGTTCATCCAAGTGTGGTTTTTGATCACTGTAATTAATTTGTGTTCCTGTGCGTGCACAAGTGTGTGCCGGTCTGCGCTTGAGTGTGGACATAGGGGTCTGTGATTACTATTATCATCTACAACCCTTCATTCCACCTGGAATCATAATATGAAAGACACTTGGACTAGAACAGAAGAGAAACTTTAGGAAAGCAGGAACAGATGAAAGCGAAACAAAGAGACAGATAAAGAAGTTTACAAACTGATGGAGTGACACAATGCATTATAACCAGTGTTTTACTTCATCTTTTTTATTTTCCATATTTTGTATCAATGATATTTCCAGCTTTTTTTTGTTATCATCTACTTATCTGCTCAGCCACTGTGCTGCTGGAAAATTAAGCTACCCAGTGATTTGAGAATGCTTAGTTAACCAAATAAAGTTATATTTGTGGCAAGGTTTATTTTCATACTTAAAATAATATGATGGAAATCAGAGTCAGGACTCAAAAAGCAGAATCAGAATTAAAATCTGTTAAATCTAAATTATACACAATAAAACAATCTTGCTGTGTTGCATTCATATGAATGGTTTCCAATTTGTTTATTACCAGAGATGGGAGTCTCTCTAGTTCCCACTTTTGGTTTTGATTAGCATGGTTGTCCCACTGTCAGATCAAGCTAGGGATACTTTCTACATAGTCATCTACCATTAACTTGCTCCTTCTTCAGCGACTCTTCCTTCTTTCAAATCTAAGTTACAAAACATATGAAAACTGCAGCTATACAAAACACAAAGCGGGCTTTTACTAACCCATTACCCCCATTTATTCAGCCCGCTACTCAGCCTCCCTGTGCATGAAATAAGCATTTAGCACTCACCAACTGCAGCACTTTTCCCCGAAACATACAGTAACTGCTGTATGTCAGCACCTCACCCACATTGCTCCCACAGTGTGCTTTATGCATGATGCATGGTTGAGATTGTGTGTCTTGATGTCAAGCACGTCTGTTCGTACTGTGCTAAAAGACAAGATGGCAAGCAAAGGGTGGTGCATTATGACTGTGCTCAGCCTGAGCGCTGCCAAAAATGTAATCCACAGAGCAAAGCAAACAGACTTCAGCAATTACAGTGCTAACTAGACTTCTAATGTTAAGCCTCTTTTTTGTGTACATAACTGAATTTCAAAGGGTGTCCCACACCACATTCACCCAAATACATCATCTTGACATTGACATCCTGCTTGTCCTCCTCTTGTGATACCTGCTTGTCATGTAGCGACATAAACTCGCCTGACATGCATGTATCTCTGCATCTGGGATATGACAGTCATAAATGAAGCCGTAAATTATCATGTTAGATAGTGCCTTTGGGAAATAATACAGTGTATCCTGATTTACTGTGTGTCTGTGTATGTAGAAAACAGGCACACAAATACTTTTTTACACAAGCAACAGACAGCTGTTTGCTAACACACAGTAACTGTTGTGTTTTCAAGACTTCGGTGTGCACTATCCAATAAAAACAGTCAGACCACACAGGCATAAACTGTGTAGATGGGTGGCAAATTAAAAGAGAAAAACTGAAACCATTATATAGATCGTGTAGTTCATTTATGCTGCGGTGAGCATTTTGCTGGCATTGTTTGGACCAACTTGTCCCCTTATAGGTAAGGGTCACTGCAAATCAATACAAATCTGTTCTGAGCGATCACCTCTATTCTATGTTGACGCATTTCCTTCCAGGATCAGTGGTCTTGTCATCTGTGGGTCACGAGGGGGTCAATGAAAAGTGTGGTGATTATGAAAATTATATAAATATATGTAATAGCCTCAAAGGTTGCAACTTTAAAGCAACCAATCAATTTGGTTCTTACTAGTTAATTAACTAATACATTTCCAAGGCCATAGTTAAGACACAATCCAAATTTTAAAACACAAACTAAATAACAAATAATTATAACTGTGGCTTTTACTGTATTTACAGTACATGCTGCCAAAGGAAAACAGCCTTCTTTGTGCTGAACGCGCTTGAGAAACGTGACATGAATCACATGGGTGTAAGACCTGTGCGATTCTTCCCAACAACTAATGACTCTAAATCACTACCATAACTGTTTAATTAGTTTGATCAAGCTGCGGTCACACGCCAATGAACTAAAAAGCCTATAACGGTTGTGCATGCATTGTGAAAACAGAGCGGTAGGTGGAAGAGACACAAAGATACTAAACATTACACAATGTGACTATGCCTGTGTGAGTATTAATTTGTGTGTGTGAGAGTATTTCACAGATTATTGTCTCTTTGGAAATCCTATTTGAATAGTTCTCTCCCGCACACACCTGTCACACTCAACAAAATCAAGGAAAACCTCATCTTGAGTAGATCTCGCACTGTTCACCATCCAATTGCACAAGAGACTGCCATTGCTGATCAATCACTTGCTTTTTGATGAAAACAGGGGAGAAAAGAGCAGCAGAGTCATTCACCTATTCTGAATGCTGTCTGCAGATGTTTTTTTTCAGCAGCAGCTTTCTTTTCTTACTTTCTGTCTTTCTTTTTCCTCTTTATGTCTGACATACTGTATAATGTAAGGCTAGGACAGCAAAGGTCTTGCAAAAGTATGTGTTGTGACGGCAAGGAGTAGCAGGGCCAACATGGAAGGCATCTATCATCCTCAAACTGTGTGTTTTGGTGTGTGTCTGTGTGTGCACAGCGGAGCACACAAGACTTTGCGTGCACTGTATGCGTGTGCTTGTCGGCCTTTTGGTTTATTGATCTGACCACAGATCCGAGCACTGCTGAATCCACAGAGAGATTGTATAACACACGCACAACACAGCGTGCGCGTACAATTGCACGCATTCACCACAACCACCACCAGCAAATATGACGATGTCTATTCAACCTGACATTTAGATATGAACGGATCAATGACTGGAACAAATAGAATAAGCTGTCTTGATAGGCCCAAGGTACATATTTGTCTATGCACATGTGTGTTTGTGTGTGTGTGTGTGTGTGTGTGTGTGTGCTTGTTCTTTATATTGTTATAGGACTTTAAATGAGTTATAAGCTGCTTTCTCTTGGAGTACAGCAGAAAATGGGGTGTGGTCTTTTCATTTCACACATCACTATTTATGTCCACAACCTATATAAAATATTCCTCTGTCTCTCAAGTTATAGTAGAAAAGTGGCTATTACAGCAAGCTTGACTCAGATCACAAGCTTCCTTCTTTTCAAGGGTTCCTTTTATTTTTTTGGACTCTATTAAAAAATATTAGCAACTATGGAATTATGGAACTAATTTTATTTTCAGTCCAGTCGTGTACCTGACCATTTTCAAAGAAATCTGTTTTTCTGTTTTAATTTAATTTATCAGTTCCACCAAATAGGTAACACATATTATTTGTGTGCATATATCATCACTCTGTCTCTAAACAAATAGCTCAATTTTTTTTAATACATTCTGAGAAAGCCTAGCAGGGGTGTAGAGTGGAGTTGTGTTAAAAATACATTAAAATTTGGTATTAAAGGTCAACTTAATTTTTTAGTGTTTAAAAATAGACTAAAAGACTGATCTGAACTTCAAGTGATATAGTGTTTGTTGACAGTCTGAATGTCTGGAAGTGTGGGAGCTAATTGACCTGAGGCACCAACCAGAGGGCAGCAGGTCCAACAAGTGGTGAGCAGGGTGCAACGGGTCACGTGTGATGGCCCTGCTTTTCCTGAGACAGACTCATGTCCTTAAGAAATTGTACAAAATCCAGCAAAGAGCCGACACAAAAACTGGGTGAAGTGAATAGCCCTTTATTTATCTACTGTTCGCCAGATCCTTGTCAGCATTTGCTTACTGGCAAGTGAGTACAGAGAAAAACAAAGCAGAAGAGAACAGAACACAGGTGAATTAATTTTGAAACAGCAGGTTTATGCTAAATACATATGATTTTCAAAACACAGATACAGAAAGGTTTTTATTTCCAGGTGTAGCAAAGAAAGTAGTGATGCTGCTGCAAGTGAGAGCCCTAACCCTGCACCAAAAAGCCAAAAGGCAGAGGAAAAGTCTGTCTGAAGAAACTGAAACCATAATGTCCCAAAAAGAAGGCTAGACAATATTAAATACGTCTACCTTCTATTCATCTCCCCAGCTGAACAATAAAAATTGAGCTTCATTCATTGTGCCTCATTGAAGATTACATTTACTTAGCTATGTATCTGCATCAATGGCTTGTGAACAAAACACGTTGAAATTTAAAATATGACGTCTAAACTTGCACAAAAAATATAAAATAAAAAATAACCAATACTTTAGCTTGAAGGTCCCCTTTATGGCTCAGTCTCAGTAGAGTTAATATAGTAAAGCATCCTCATTGCAAGTAGAAAAAAATTAATGGTTGCCCAGGGATTACATTTTTTTTCTTTTTCTTTTTTTTTGCATTCAGTGACTGATTGAAGGCACTTGCAGTGACCGACTGGTCATCCAGAGGTTGACTATGCAACACTCTTAACCTCTGGATAACCACTTTCAATCACAAGGTGATTAAATGGGTCACCTGTTGGGAAGCAGCCTGGTTCTAAACAAACTCTGTTCAGCTCAGAGTAACTGCAACAACTCTCAGCCAGATTGGAGAAGGTTTTCAAATAAGTGCTGTCTAATTTAAAAACATGTTGCGAACATCAATCAATTTGAGTCAGTCTGCCTCAATAAGCGTCATACATATGGGACTTTGTAATAGAGGACTTGACTCCCTTGGTTGCTAAGTGTTTGTATTCTGGTGGTATTTCTATATAAAAGCAAGGTTGCTAAACACCAGTGTCACTTTACAGTTCAGTTGCTGTCCTGCAGCAACTATGTCACTATATGTGGAGAAATTTTGAAATTGACTTTCTGTTTAATGTGAATCTGCTGCAACATATTTGCAACTGATTAATCACAGTTAATTACCTAATTATCCCAAACAAATTGAATGTAATTAATAGCTTTAATCCACTCAACTCAATCACAAACTGACGGACTTAACATAGTTGCTCTGAAGATGGCAACTCACCAGGAGTGGCTGACGAACTGCTTCTCGACTGTGAAGCAACAATTTTAAATGCAAGGAAAGTCCAAGCTCATAGTACAGTCATGGTTTTTGTTTTGTTTTTTGGTAGTGCTGTGTTAACCAACCATAGATGGTTAAGATGACAGTTTTTAGTGAACATCAAATGCTAATGTCATGGTTTTAAAGACGTTTACTGCTACTTATAGCTGTGACAATGTATTACTTATCCAAACTTAAAGCTAGGACAAAAGATAACTTATGCTAACTAACTGTAAATAGTATTTACAGTTAGATACCGATGTACGTAAGTTATGATTTCACATGTGTTATTCCTTCTGCTCCAAATATAACCAGAGAACATCCACTTCTGTCCAAGAAAATAACACGTTTGCATATGGAGTCAAGGAAAGTCACGTTCTGAATTAGTAACCATAATCATGTAATAACCTTACAACATGAACTTAAGCAATTACCAATGGGGAGAAATAAAAAGTTCATATTAGTGTCATGGAATGAAGGGCTGGTGTTTGAGCAAGTAAAGGGAATAACCAGCTGTATATGGTGAGAGCAGCAGCTGCTGTGGTCCTCAGTTACACATTTGATGTGGTCTCCATGGGTTGAAGCATATGTTAAAGTTTTCAGCTGGAGGAGATGACCCCACTCATGCTTTGCAGTTAATTCTGTAGACCTTGACATACAGTAGGATTGGTAATTTTTACAAACTTTAATTTCTCCTCAGTTTCAAACGATGAAAAGACTAACTTATAAGGATATAAGGCCATTTAAGTATTGTAAAATGATGTAAGCAAACAATGTCAGCTGTGAAATTAAGTTACTGAGCTCACATTTTATTGACACAACTTAAAATTAACTGACTCTGTTAAAGTTACTCTGTAGTTTTGATAGTTTTGATACATAAATTCAACGTGTCTTTCGTGATTTGATCAGAGTAAACAACCTCTACAGTATGCCTTTTACTTCCAAAGACAGAGGGTAGTCATTTTGTGTTAAATTATCCTTGTCAAAAGACAACTGTTCATCTCCAACATGAGGCATCTGTACAGGAGCAAATCTATACCGTGTGGAATTAAAATAAAAACACTTGAAAGATAAAAGTCACATTTGGGTTATCAAAATAAATGGATGGAATGGCATGTGACCTTGTGCTGATTCATTGTGTTTTCACAGGAAACCAACTCTAAACAGCTGCAGCCTGTGCCTGAGGTGGGTGGTAATAAGTTACATTTACTCCTCTACATTTACTTAAACAGCTCTTCTCAGTAAATTGTGCTTGTTTTAATGCCACTTAGCTTTCAGTATGTACACCTAGGAACATTTTAACACAGTAATTGTTAGATCATTTTTTGTGTTATAAGTGCTCTTTAGTGAAAGCATTAGCACAGCAGTATTTTGTTGTTTGCATGCTGTGTGCTGTAGCAAACAGGCCTGTTCATGCAGGAGGCCAGAATTCAGATTAAAAGACACAGCTTTTTGAGCCACACACAAGACTTTTTGGCTCCCCATAGCAGGAGACATGCCATTGTCAAGCAGGAACAGATAGTGTTAGAGGAAACAATTCGTTAAACAAGTACTTGGAGCAATAAAACACAGAGACCTTAGATTTGTCTTTTCAAACGTGCATGGGTGAGGCCCAGAGGAAACTCACACCGAGTCGCAGGCGTTTCCTTTATTTAACAAGCATAGCAAAATAAGTCTCATCAAGACAATGATGAGACTTATTTTCTCAGCTATAACTGTACTCCATGTGCCTCACATAATAACGGGCTTTTACTTCTAACTGACAAGAATTAAATGACTAGAGTAACATAAAGTCCACTTTCAGGTTCTCATTGGTCTTCAGAAGGACTGGAATAAAAAATGCTGTTTAACCTTTCATTTTCTACTTACAGGGAGTGCAGAATTATTAGGCAAGTTGTATTTTTGAGGAATAATTTTATTATTGAACAACAACCATGTTCTCAATGAACCCAAAAAACTCATTAATATCAAAGCTGAATGTTTTTGGAAGTAGTTTTTAGTTTGTTTTTAGTTTTAGCTATTTTAGGGGGATATCTGTGTGTGCAGGTGACTATTACTGTGCATAATTATTAGGCAACTTAACAAAAAACAAATATATACCCATTTCAATTATTTATTTTTTACCAGTGACACCAATATAACATCTCCACATTCACAAATATACATTTCTGACATTCAAAAACAAAACAAAAACAAATCAGCGACCAATATAGCCACCTTTCTTTGCAAGGACACTCAAAAGCCTGCCATCCATGGATTCCGTCAGTGTTTTGATCTGTTCACCATCAACATTGCGTGCAGCAGCAACCACAGCCTCCCAGACACTGTTCAGAGAGGTGTACTGTTTTCCCTCCTTGTAAATCTCACATTTGATGATGGACCACAGGTTCTCAATGGGGTTCAGATCAGGTGAACAAGGAGGCCATGTCATTAGTTTTTCTTCTTTTATACCCTTTCTTGCCAGCCACGCTGTGGAGTACGTGGACGTGTGTGATGGAGCATTGTCCTGCATGAAAATCATGTTTTTCTTGAAGGATGCAGACTTCTTCCTGTACCACTGCTTGAAGAAGGTGTCTTCCAGAAACTGGCAGTAGGACTGGGAGTTGAGCTTGACTCCATCCTCAACCCGAAAAGGCCCCACAAGCTCATCTTTGATGATACCAGCCCAAACCAGTACTCCACCTCCACCTTGCTGGCGTCTGAGTCGGACTGGAGCTCTCTGCCCTTTACCAATCCAGCCACGGGCCCATCCATCTGGCCCATCAAGACTCACTCTCATTTCATCAGTCCATAAAACCTTAGAAAAATCAGTCTTGAGATATTTCTTGGCCCAGTCTTGACGTTTCAGCTTGTGTGTCTTGTTCAGTGGTGGTCGTCTTTCAGCCTTTCTTACCTTGGCCATGTGTCTGAGTATTGCACACCTTGTGCTTTTGGGCACTCCAGTGATGTTGCAGCTCTGAAATATGGCCAAACTGGTGGCAAGTGGCATTTTGGCAGCTCCACGCTTGACTTTTCTCAGTTCATGGGCAGTTATTTTGCGCCTTGGTTTTTCCACACGCTTCTTGCGACCCTGTTGACTATTTTGAATGAAACGCTTGATTGTTCGATGATCACGCTTCAGAAGCTTTGCAATTTTGAGACTGCTGCATCCCTCTGCAAGATATCTCACTATTTTTGACTTTTCTGAGCCTGTCAAGTCCTTCTTTTGACCCATTTTGCCAAACGAAAGGACGTTGCCTAATAATTATGCACACCTGATATAGGGTGTTGATGTCATTAGACCACACCCCTTCTCATTACAGAGATGCACATCACCTAATATGCTTAATTGGTAGTAGGCTTTCGAGCCTATACAGCTTGGAGTAAGACAACATGCATGAAGAGGATGATGTGGACAAAATACTCATTTGCCTAATAATTCTGCACTCCCTGTATACCTCAGTCAAAAGCTGTTTTCACCTGAATTTTGGACAAAACCAGGGAATCAGATCATGATATTTTCCATAGCTGTCTTAAAAATGTCATTTAAAATGGTCCACTTCAGATACATTTACACCAGCTGGACAGAGTGCACAGCAGGCAGTACGTATGACTAGCAGTAACTGCACTGGGATATTAGCCTCACTATTGACACACAGGTGCGGTCCAAAATGACAAATAATCTGCACTCAAAAACTGGCAAGTTTAATGCCTGATCATTTGAGCTTTTTCATGCACCTCTGTCAGGTCGTAATAAAGTTCAAAAACATCGGGGCTGCTGTGCGTGTGTGGTGCTAAAATGGCCACACTTAGACTGCAGCTATTTCAGCGTATACCTGGGTATTACATCTAATGAGTACAGCATACTGACACAAACTAAACAATCTCATTTAGAATTTCAATTACACACTTCATTTACAACAAGAACCTCCCACTATGCTCTTGATCAGAGAGCATGTAGGCTGCTTGATAAATAAGTTATTAAACACAACATGGAGGCAAAATGCCTTCTGCAAAAATCAAATTCACGAGGCACTGTGCCCTGAAACTAAAGCAAAGCTCACATATTAGATCAACTGACCCTAAAGACATATTACATCTTCTGCCTTCTCAATTATCAAATCATTTTAGTCCTCTATTTCCTGCTGGGCCTGTGGGAGGGAGACTTTTTGACACTGAACCTGATCCGATTACAGAGATGAGTGAGAAGTGGATAACGTAGCCGTCTGCAAGCCTGCAAACCATGTTCAAGTGCAGAATTTGTATCTTTTGCATCTGAGAGGAAAAGAGAGAAACCCTCAAGTATATTCTGAGAATCTGAAGTTTTATCAAAACACCATCAACCCCTGTGAGGAGAATCTGTTTATAACAAAACACAGGGAAAGGGATAATGAGATTAAGGGACGGGTGGATAAAAGACAAGAAGAATAGTAAAAGGAAAAAGGTGATATGAAAAATGCAACCACAAGGCAACAGTGAAAAGGCCACATCTTTCAGCCATCTTCAACTATCAGCTATTCTGCAAGCTCTTAAATAATAAGGTGCAATGCAACTGCTCTGGGAGGTCAAAACACCTTCCAAGCTGAGAAAAAGATCCAAACCACATAAGCTAAAACCACAGTTCACAATATTCTCCTCTTGCTACAGTTCAAATATGAAAAAGACTCAAGTTTATTTATAACTATATGAGATTATATACTTAACTGAATTTTAGTAAGGAAACACTTTTTGGAACTGTATTCTTCAGTAGTCAGACATTTTTATCTGTTAGATACTACTTGTACTCTCTGCAAAGAAAAAAAGACAACATTGCACAACAGTGTAAATGTCAGATGTTCTTCTTAAAAGCTACTATGTGGTTTGTGACCATCCAGCCATACACAATAAGAGGCTTTCGGGTAGGCAAGCCTCATTCTTTATTGTTAGCCATAAGTGGGGTACTGTACTTACAGCAACTCTGCGTTTTCTGCTGAAACATTGCATGCTTTTATCAGTTCCCTGTTACCCCCACCACCCCACCCTTCCAAGTCTTTCAACCATGATCATATTCCCATTTGTCCTTTTTCACTGCACACTCTTTCTGGATTCTTCCTTTTCATTTCTGGTTTTATTGTGCTTCATCTCCCTCTGTTTCTCCTTTTTCATTCAACCCAGATAATACCATGTATTAACATCTACTACATCTTCAACACCATAAATCCTATTACAGGCTATGCGCAGAGAGATGGGAGAAAAAGTGAAGTAGAAAGCTTCTTTTCATCCTACTTATTCTATTATCTATCCCTAAACAACACACTCTCATCAGTGGGTGGGTATATCATGGCCAATCTTAAGTTGGGTAACTACTACTGTGTACTCCAACACACGCACTATAATTGGAGGCGGGGGAAGACAGTGAGGGTATATATATACAGTACATATTCTGATTTATTTCAGTAACTCACAAGGGCTGCAGAGCAGAACAAGCACTAGCATCACCAGCTGCTGCTCAAAATGGCAGAGTTAGAGTTCATACACCAGATGAGGTACTTATTGTTGCATCAGCATCAGAGTGTATTTGTTCTTATTCATTTATGTGCACAGAGCTTATGCATGCATATATGTGCAGCCTGTGTCACTACAGCCACATTCTCTTTCTGTTGGAAACACGGCACGATTAGGAAATTTCTCCCCTGCTATTTTTTCCCCGTCAAATATTTGCAACACTTCTCTAATACTCAGTGTCTGACTTTTCCTAAAATTGTGTTAAGAAATGTCCCCTATTATAAATTGCCCAGATAAAGGCAAATGTGAAAAATCATTTATAGTTATCATTGCCAGCAGGTACAATTTACCCTGACTGTGCCTAGATCTTTGATTTGGGACATCTTGCATGAAACAGCAGTTTCTCACTTGAAGGACGGCTTGTCCACTGAGCACCACAGGAGGACTAATGATTTGCCAATTTGCGCCATGGCTGGGACCATCACCATTATTGAGCAGGGATATTTTAAATATGCTTGAAACCCAGTGTGTCAGCAGGCTTGACATCAGGAATAATTAAGAAGGCATTAGATTCAACAGCATATACTACATTGGTCTCCAGTAACCAATTAGAGAAAACCGAGGCCACTTTCTTTATGGAAACTGGTTTGAGTGCACAGAGTAATCAATTTTAAGATAGAAACTGAGGATTCCTCCAATTCCTTTAAATTTTGTACTATTTGATTTAAAAAGCTGATAAATTTGCATATTTAAAAATTTCGTGTGGATATTACACCTTTTGTGCCAACATTTGTGTCTATTAAACCAAAGCCCTAATAATGTCTCCATGTAATTACCATGTAAGACACAAGTCATAGGACAATCTTCAGTATGGAGACAATGTAAATCAGGATTGCACTTGCTCAGTGAATTATGTGAAGAAGAGTTTAATGATCAGGACATTTTAGGACTGCTGCCATTGTCAGCAATCCAAAAACTTCACCACAAACAGACCTACTGGAGGCAACTGTCGCCAACATATTGTTTCTTGTTTTTATTAATACCTATTGCCCTGCTTTATATCGGTAAAAAACACACATGCTAGTTTTACTTTACTTACACTGTTTTCTTGAGTTCAAATCACCCCGACACACAAGTGTAACCCAGTTCAGACGACACAAATGCATCTTGTAAGAAGTGTTATATAAATATAGTTTATCATTAAATTATTTTATTCCAATAGCAAATACAAAAGGCCCTGCATTTTTTAAGGATATCTTTGCTCGAGGAAAGAGAGAAAAGTTTCAACTATTTGTATGCTTGTAACTATGTTTTGAAAGTGGTTAAAAAAATTGGGAGGGCATAGAGTGCATGAGGAGTGTGCAGGTGAGATTAAGCATCTATGTGTGTGTGTGTTTGCATGAGTATGTAGGTGCTTGTGTACAAAGAAGGAAAACAGAGGAAAGAGAAAGAGGCAACAGATAAGCACATTGCCAAACTGAAAAAAAATGTGCAATGACAACCTTACACAGGCCTTCTCCTCCTATACCCAACCCCCGGCTCCTTCACCACCACACACACCTGTATCATCTCTGAAGTACTTCCTGGCATCCCCATTAGTGGCTCCACTAGCAGCAGTCAATAGTGCTAACCTTTGGTGCTCTACACACACACACACACACACACACACACACACACGCACACTCACGCACACACGTGTGTATTTATACACACACATATACACACACACACACACACACACGCACGCACGCACACGCACGCACGCACACACAACCTCTCAGCCCTTTAGTTGTAATGCTCTGTAATCATTGTGCTCCCAGCTCCATGTGCACCGATAAAGCCTTAATGTCATCACACATCACACACACACGCACACACACCCTGTTTGTTAAGATAAGAACATAATACCATCTCTGTCTGGTGATAAAGTTCAAGGAGCCCTTGAAGGGCCCTTTTAAGTGCACTGGAAAATGGTGAGCAGAAAATGCTATCTCTCCAGGTAAGCGTGTGTCTGCTTCGTGTGACACCAAACAGACACACGCAGAAAGTACAAATATTATGACATAACCTCAAAGGGACACGAACCTTCAATAGACCCTGCAGCGAAGGAATACTGTAATTATCAACCTTCGGTTATTTTGTTGTGGTCATGTAGTACAGGTGGTGAGAAAGATTGCTTTGCGCTGGCAAAATAATAAACACACACACACACACACACACACACACACACACACACACACACACACACACACACACACAATAAAACAAACTCCTGCTGGGTTGGCACAAAAGATACACACACCACAATTTAGGTTGTTTGTGGTAAATGTTCTCCATCAGAATGCTCAGGATGTTACAGTAGAACTGCACACTGACAGCCTATCCCCGAGGCTTGAATCCACACCGCAACCCTATAAATGTCATGAAAACAGCATTCCCCCTAAAAGTGCTGTTCATCTTTTCCATCATAGTCTGAAACCAGTGATGAGAGGTAGATTGGAGAGCTAAAATGTGGGGTTGGTTTTGTCTATGGCAATGTTGCAGCTGCACAAGCAAAAGTGGTAGACAGAGAACCTCCAGAGGGTGATTTAGAAAACTGCAGTAGAGAAAGAAGTCAAAAAGTCCATATGAAGACGTTTAAAGAGAGGTTGCACAATGAAATGTTTTTCATTCTTTTTGAGCAGTTGCCCAAAACACAAATGAAGCTGCGGCTCATTTAAGTCTTCCACTAAATCCACAATAAACCAGAGTTTGGTTTCATCATTATTATCATTATTATTATTATGTCTAGAATCACATCTTTACCGCCTTGGAGTTGTGGGAAGCAATGACACATGTACAGCTCACTCTATGCACTCATGTGAAAAACTAAATATACCCCATGATTTGCTAGCTTGCAGGACCTCCTTTTGCAGCAATGACATCAAGTAAAAATGTTCAGAATCAGTCTCTCACACCATTGTGGAGGCCCCACTCTACTGTAGAAAGTTGCTTCAGGTTATTGAGGTTTACAGAGAATTTATCTGCACGGTTCTCTTAAGGTCCTACCACAGCATTTCAATCAGGTTGAGGTCTGTAATCTGGCTGGGCCATTGCAACACTTTGACACTCTTTACATTCTCTTATAAATTTGTTGGCATTGCATTATCCAATTTGGGCCCGTCTTTAGTTTTCAAACATACACCCTTTGGTATACTGATGAGTTCATGGACAACACAATGACTGCAAGATCCCCAGATTCTGTGGCTGCAAAACAAGCCAAAATCATCACCCTTCTACCACTGTGCTTGACACTTTCTATGGGGTGTTTGTACCGATATGTTGTGTATTTTGTTGTGTTTTTTTGTCAAATGTGGTGTAGTCGTGAAGCTTTTGCTCCAGAAGTCTTCAGACCTAAGCCGTGCTGCCGTGTTTTGTTTTGTTTTTTCTTCTGGCAACCCTTCCAAAAAAGGTCATATTTGTGCACTCTTTTTTTAATTGTGCTGTCTTGAACTTAAACATTAAACATGCTAAATGAGGCTTGTGTAATATAAGGTTTAGCTCTTGGATTTGCTGTATTTTCTCTAAGCATTTCACAGTCTGTGACCTTGAGGTAAATTTGCTGTAACGTCCACTTCTGGGAAGATCGTGGCATTGCGTAAACACATGCTCCAGACCAACTAACTGCCAAAACGTCTGCTTTTATAGAGGTACCCACACTTGCAGTTTTTCAGCTCATCAAGTTCATTTATATTAGCTTGTATCATTGGAGAAACAGTAAGAATGTACTTTGTTTATGATAGGACTGCAATTCTTTCAAAATTTACACCTATTCAAAACATCAAAAGTTGCTTAGAAATGTTCTTCTTCACGTGGCTGTATGTTGCAGATCCACATCCTTTGACTATAGGCCAGATATTTCGACTTTGAAGACTCATTTATCAAATAATTTCAGTCTGGCCATTTTGGCCAATACTATGCTGTCTGGTCTAAGAGGGATCTTTTCTTTCATATCTTTAGGGAACCACTGAGAAAGTGACTGTGTATATGTCTGTGCTGGATGACACAATCTAAATGTCACTTCACGGAAGGAGGAACACCTAAATGCAGCACTTTATTCAGGAGACAAATTTGTCTGTATGTGTTCACATTTATTGACTCTCCTTTGTTCTTGCTCCTTCAGCGTAAGAGAGCACATCTGTGTGTTTTCTCCCGCAGTGTTTACCTCATCCGTTTATTTCATCTCCAAATATTCACCCTTCACATTCTACATCATCTGTTTATATCTAGTTTTCGACGTCTTGTTTCTGAGTCACTCTTAATCATTCTTCCAGTGACCTGTACCAAGAAGTAAATACAATTTTTACACTCATGAAAGTGCCAGGCATGTACTATTAATCAAAACTAACCTGAATAATCTATATTGTAACTGGCAGAAACTCAATAAGTTTCTGTCTTCCCTACAATAACTTAAATCACCACATCTCTGCTCCTCTTTATATTCCACCCCCACATGCCACTTTTTCTACCAGAGTTGCTCTCTCGAGATCTTTTTCATTCTCCTTTCTTTACACACCCACCTTCTTTTCGCAGTAGTCACCTTTACATAACTTTGCTTCGTAAAATAAACTTCATTGCCCTTCATTCGACCCTTTCCCTCCATGCTATTCCATCAAGAACTACTTTCCTATTTTTTACGCCGTCTGCTACATGTCCCGTAATTATAAGGGTCAACATTTGCTCCTCAAGCTCCATTGCCAAAGTAAAGACGCCAACAGAGCAGCAATCTGTGTGTAATGCCAAGATGAAGAAAACCTAAATAACTCGAACAACTCACTCAAACTACCCACAAATCATCATGATAATAACTGTCATTTTCTAACCTTCAATTTTATTTTGACAAGGCCCAGCAATATTTGAGTGGTTAATATAGGAGACATTCAGTAAAAGTTTACTTTAGACTGAGAGAATGCAAAATGGTGCCCTTCATGTGTCAGTAAGCAAACAGCAAAAGAGGAAGCACGTGGGAAGATACGAAAAGAGGGATTATATTGGAGTTTATTTTCAACAATATTGAGTCGCAGTTTGTATATTTCTGTGCTGGCATTCCTCCAAAATCCTTTAATTTCTTATACTATTTGATATTTACTCAAATAGTCCAGTAATACTGTGGTTCTCAGTATAATTAACAATTACTGTGTCAGTCAGCCAGAGTATGAATCTACACCAAAGTTATTAAATCAAACCACTGAATGCATTCATTAATACGCTCAGATTAGCCATGACATCAATCTATCTTGTAAATCGATGCATAATGAATGCTTGCTTAGGAGTTCTTTTTCATTCCTAATATAATATGAAAAATGAAATATAATATACATGTAATACAATATGTCCTGTAGAAAATGTTTTTTTTTTTTTACGGTAATTGACAGCAAACATTGTCTCTCACAAGCATATATTTCACGGCCCTTTGGTCCAAAAAGAATCAGGATAATTTATTATAAATTGTGGAAAATTTATATGCAGAGTGTTGATGAGAAAATACATATTCATCAGTGGCAATGGAGCAGGGCAGAATCACAACACCTGATTTAAGGCTCCATTTGCAGTGGAAACCTCTTAATCCCGTCCCCTCGGGGATGATTATAGCAAATGAATTAAAGGGGACATGTAGTGCACATTTCCAGGTCCATATTTTCATTCTGGTGCCCCACTGGTGTATTTTTTGCATGATTTACAATTTAAAAAGACACATTTATCTTAAAATGGCCTTCACGTATTCTCTTGGCTCAGCCTCTGTCCAAAAAAAAAAAAAGCCTCTGCAGTGTAATTGTTTGTAAGTCTTCAACCCAGTAAGTCCAATCTATTCTGATAAGCCAGTTTTTAAAACTTTCCCTTGTTTAGGCACAAAAGTATAAAAGATTCTCTGTGCAAACCAAAGTTAATGATTTATGATGCACAAATGATCTGAGTCATGACAATCTATTTAAACTGACCAATTATATGCTTCCCCTCACTGAAATCAAAATAGATAAAAAATTCTCAAAACAATTGTCCTTTGGTAAAGTATTGTCCACTGTCAGCAGAATTTACAATGAATGAATTGCCAATGAAGCACCAATCTAAAATGTTTTAAAAAAATCCTATAACAAATTCCATTGTGGCTCATGACCTGAATTTCACCCACCGTCACCCCTTTCAGAAAAGCAGTTGTTCTCACTGTCTCTCATTCCACTATTTCTCTGACTGTTATTTCTGATAATGCGTACCATTATTTTAAACGGGTAAAATCAGCCCCAACCATAAGTCATTATTTTATATAATAGCTTTTTTAAAGGCTTTTTGTTTGATTAAACTGTACATTTAATATACCTGTTTCATCGCAGACATTTTGACTCATTACAGCGAGAAAGCACAGTTGTAATAATGATGGCTCATTAATATGGTTATATTAAGCGCCCAAGACATGACAGTGAATCTGTATGCACCAAAGAAGGGCCTGCCTCAGTGGAGCACAGCCATTATTAATATCCCCCGCTTTCCCTACTGTGATAGCTGAAGACATCTGCTGTGAGAAGGGTTTATATAAGCATGTGGATGTATTTTAAATCAAAGAGAGTCAGAGGAAATCAACATCTACATCTAAAAGTTTTCTACCATGTCATATAGTAACAGCTGCACAGCTGATGAGTCAGTTAGGTATTCATTTGTCAGCATAAACTTTGATACCACACAAAATAATGCCAAACAAAGTATAGCGGAGGGAAATGTTATACATACAGTACAATAATCCTGTGAAATGCCAAGATGCAGTCAACCGAATTTTATCACATTTACCGTAAAGAAAGAATTAAATTAAATGTCTGTCTGCGTCAGTTCAACTTATATTAGCTATATCTTCCATATTCCTACATTTTCTGAATGCAAGGAGATTTTTTTTTGGACAGGCCGTTAGCTGCCACATGCTGCTGCACTTCCTGAGGGTAACTGCTCTTTGTGGATTTAGCCAACTACAGTGCTTAATAAATTTATTAGATCACAACCCAATATAAGGTTTATGTGACAGGTGCAATAAATTAAGCAGTGTTGGTAATTACCAAAATCATTTTTTGTTTCTGCCGTGGTTAAACAAACAATATGAGCAAGTTCATGATCAAAATGATATTTTCAATGCTAAAATATAATCATTGTTATCCATAAATGTTCAAATGTGTTGTTTTACAAAAATCCAAAGCACATAATTATTTTTTTTAATTAAGATGCCAAATTAAAGATATTTTCTTGCAACCCAGAAAGTGACTGAATGTTATCTTTAATAAATTTTTGACTTCGCAGAGAAGTCCAGTTAACTAGCTCAAGTGTGGGGATAAAAACATGTTGGTCACAAACACATCGTAAAAACAATTTGTGTGTAATGATGAAAGCCATGACTTTTGAAAAAATGTGAGTAAAAAAAATGAAGCAAGAAACATAAAAATATAAAAACCCCAAAACAAAAACAACAACTAAAAAGTTGCTCCATAAGATTGTTTTTCAGCTAGGTAGATGCAGAAGTACTGTGAGGGTGTACATGAGAAAGGGAAAAAGTCAAAGTCAAATTTATTTATATAGCACATTTAAAACGAAAACCGTTGACCAAGGTGCTGTACAATTAAGATAATTAAAAGAAATAAAAACATAGGGAGACATGATAAGAGTTAAGAAAAAGAATCATAAAATTTTAAGATTTGAGTGAGAAATAAGATAAATAAAAGTAACACAAGCTCATTCTGAAAAAGGATGAGTGACTAAACTAAATCAGTGGCTTGAGTAGAAAGAGAGTTCCAGGCTGCACCATAAATGAAATGGCTTTATAGTATTTTTTATTTAATTTATATATTTATACATTGCGTTTGCTATTTTACAACTACAGGGTTTATCACTTTAGAACAGTAAAAAATTAATTTATATTAGTTACAATTCACCAATACACAGTGACTAGAAAACATTGATTTAAACATCTGAATAATTTAATAATTGCAGGATATCAGCATTATGGAAAACTTAAAAATTAATTTGGAAGAATATTATTTTGTTTGGGTTCAGCCTATCTGTAAAAAAAGAGTATATAAAAAAAAACAACAGCGCTCCATATTTATCATATTAAACATGTCACAGCCTAAATGTTAAATTTCATCAAACTGCCTGCTACAACAACGAAAGTAACACATTTAAAAACATTATTTATTGTAGACGTCAAACAGTGAAAGTTTGTAATTGCACTTCAACTAACCTGCAGTCACTCTCAATCATCTACCATCTGTTCTGAACTGCCCCAATCACCCTGCTCATCAGACTCCGCTTCTGAATGTGGGAAGCTCACAGCTCTGCTCACTTCAGTTCTGGTTTTCCTGCTTTCCTACGCAGCAAAAAACCTCCCCAGTTCTCCATACATTTAGTCATCCACTTTGTGATATCCATTCAAAACTCCAATAGATATTCATCTTTTTTCAAAGTCTAGTCCCCATTACGTTTATCTATCATCAGATTTTGCAATTGAATTAATTCTAACATTAGCGCTCAGAAAGATGTAAAAAAAGAGGAAAATGCAAACAGATAAAAAAGAACAAAAAAACCACCCTTGAAGCTGTTACAACAACAACAAAAAGAGCCACATAACTGTACTATACCAACAAATTTCACAACTTTCCAAGTTCCTTGTGTGCTTAATGTTTTTTCTTCAGGCATTTTACAGACATGGCAGAGGAGGATCATAGATCATGAGGCCTTTATGTACCATTTCTATGTGAAATTGGAAAACTGTCAGCAAAAGAGAGATTACACAGACATGAAAGTATGATCAAGGATACATAAATAAGAAGCAAGCTGTCCCAGGTTGGTATTATAATTCATCAAGTGACTGAGCCAAGGCAGGGAAACAGCCAGCAATTCAAGATGCATTATGTGTATTATGCTGGCTTTCTTATTGTGTAGAATACATAGAATGTTTTAACGTTCTACCTCCCCCTATTCTGCTGACATATACTTTTCACCATATGAAATACTCTTGTCCTTGTTGATTCATATACTCTACATTACCCAGTTGTGTTAGTTCAATACTGCCTCTCTATTTTAGATTTTTTTAGGCATAAAAGACAACCAGAGAAGGCTTTACTAAAGAAAAAAAAACACTCTTGCAGTGGATGGAGACTTCAGTGAATACATTATTCAACATGTCCTATAAAGAATATTTTTCTTCATGTTTCATTTGTGACATCTGTCATCTTTGGAAAAATCTCCAACTTGTTTGATGGTCCTTCAAGTAAGAAATGTCAGTTACAGAGAAAATAGTCCCAAAATGTCAACGTTTTAAAATTTTAACGCTTTAAGATCAAATGGCAAAATTCATATTTTCAACTTCTTTGCATATCTAATATGAAGTCTCTGTGTGTATGTGTTGAGGCAGAGATAAGGATAGGCAGAAGACCAGTTTCTCAGAGTAAATTCCGACTTACTGTATTATATACTAGTACATTTGTTCTTAACAATAAATACTGACTCATTAGTTCATGCTTTATCTGCAAAAACAAAACTATTAGTGGTGAAAAAAGTGCTGACTGATGCACAACTGGAGAGAAAAGTTTTCTTTTTAAAGAACAGGACCACCTAGTTATCACTTATGGTGCCCTATCATTTATTGTTCTTAATTTATGGAGCAATTTTAGTTATTTATTTTCTGTTTTCTACTTTTCTTCTACGTTTTGACTACTTACCAGCTGTGTTACTCTTGCTGCTTTAAGAATCATCTCAAGCTGCACGTAAGATGAAAGTTGCATGAAAGGAGCATAAGAGGGGAAATCGCCTTTCATGTCTTTATATTATATTATAACTCTTATTGGTTATTTATTTGCACTGAGTCCAGGGAAATCACAAAGAGTAATATTTTTAATAGAAAAACAGTCCCAGGGTAAAAATCCAACTTTACTCTTATGTCTACATGAAGTGGATGGAATAAGGAAATGAATGCATCGTCAAGAAACCTTGCTGCCAGTGGCTAGCAACTCGGCCATATGTACCAGATTGAAAAAAGGCAACAGAGCAGGAAAATGTTAAATAATGCAGAAAATTGAATGGGAATGTTGGGCTTCAGATTAGTTTGTGTGGTGAAGTGAAAGGATGTGCTTGGAGGAGGGTGTTCTGCTGAGAATTCAGAAGATGCTGGACTATAATCTTCACAAGAAGGAATTTAGAAAAGGAAGGATGGATGAAAACAATAATCTGACAATTAACAAGAGATAAGCCAAGAGGTACACTTCACCTTATTGTAAATTTAAACAGGCAACTGGCAAACTTGTTGCTTTAAGTTATAATCATGACGTTAATGGTGATTGAACAATTTAGTGGCTATGTAATGACATACTTAGTTTTCAGATTAGTTGCAAATATGTTTGCATTCGGTAACATGGTAATATCTGCCACCGGGTACAAAACGTCCTTGTGCAGCTTAAAATGTAAGTGGACAGCAGTTAAATTGAAGAAGAGTTTAGTCGTCAGAGGAGTCAAAGAAGGTGAAGACGAAGAGCGACAGAAACTCAAAGTAAAACAAGAGTTAACCTCGGACAGTGAGGCATAGATCAGGGCAATAGTATAAAAGCATTACTAAAGCATTGAGTGTTCCCCAAAGCCCAGTGCCATTTAAAGGACTCTGAGAGCACAAAAAAAATCCCTCTCTGGTCTCACAAGATAAAAATGTTCTCCAATGTTTGTTTGTTTTTTTCCAAGCACTATCTCTCACAAACACCAGACATCATCACCTGGCTAACACTATCCTTACAGTGAAGCACAGAAGTGGCATCAAAACACTGTGTAGGGTTTCTCACCAAACAGGGTCAAAGTGCTTAGGGGCTAAACTGAGGGATAAATGCAGCCAAACACATAGAGGTCCTAGAAGAAACACAGTGACATGAGATTGGGATGATGGATTACTATTCAGCACCAGAGTGGCATTAAGTAGTATTGCAACACTGAAGTAGATATAAGACAGTTGTCTTGTCCTCAAGTGGCATAAGAGCTCCCAGATGTCAAAGCTCAGTGCCCTAGATGAAAATCCAAAATGTCATTTACGTAAATGATATTTGGATTTTCAATACACCACGAAAAAATAAAAATAAATCTCTGAACTTTTGAACTTTTTTTTTGTGATTTCCTGCCTCTTTGGAGCTAAAAGAGGCCACCCAAACACATGAGATATCAATGGAAAGCCCAAGATGTCCTCTATTTAGTACATCAGGACTTAGTAGGGAAGCTCAAATAAGTCAAAAGATATACATACAAAGATGTAAACAAATGTCCATTACAGAGGACATGAATGAATAGGCTAGTTCTCAGGAGGATATACTTGAGAAATGGTAATATGGGTTTTTAGCCTCGATTGACGGTAAAAATGATAATTTCACTCATCTAAAATTAACCTCCTAGGACCTGGTGTCCACATATGTGGACATCACATTTTGGGTTGTATAGACCAAAATACAAAATCTTGCTCTACAAGGACCTGATATCCACTTATGAGGACAGTATACTCTCACTGTTCTATCGAAATTGAAAACAATTGTCCCCATCTAAAAAAAAATATCAATCAGCCTAAAAAAGGAAAGAGAAATTAAAAATGCAAGCCATGAAAGAGTTCGGGTCTTAGGAGGTTTAACTCACAACCTGACTTGTTACAGGTTGTGGTGGGAGACTACAGCAGAGAGCCACAGAGCCTTTGGTAAATGGGCTGGATCACACATAGTGCTTTTCTACTCTACTTGAGGACTTAAAGCACTATATGCAACATGCCTCATTCATCCATCTAAGTGCTTTATGTCTAATATTCACATACATTGACACAACCAAGAAAACTTTCTGAATAGTAGGTGATCTGCTGCTCCATCTCCTTAGTGATAGCCACCTCTGACATAAAGCAACATATAAATATCACATTACTAAACAGCAAATTACGAATGAATCATGAATGTATACGTCAAGCATCCATTCTCACTTGAAACATTTCCACTGGCTTTGCTCCTCTTTATCACAAAATCATCACCAATAAGTACTTTAAACGAAAAGACCGAAGTTTCTTTTGAAAGATGCTAAATTCAAGCAACGTTACGTTGTCTTAAATGTGTATCATTCTCTGCTCAATCATCTTATGCACCTTTCTCTCTCTTTCTGTCAAGTCTTGTTATTTTGCAACAGCTTTCAGTTCACATCCACCGTAGCCTAGAGCATCTGGGTGGGAGGTGCTTTTCATGACAAATGACCTCACAAATAACTGATAGAGAGAAAAAACAACAACATCCCACTCATCTCTCGCTGTCTCCATGACAGTCTGTGTCTGTCTCTCAACCGGTGTATATGTTTCTCCCACCCCGAGCATCCTCCCAGGTAGAGCGAGAAAGAGACATCTGTGACCATCAATCTTATCCACCAATATTTACCGTCTCCCGACACTTCATCTCAGAAACCCCTTTCCACTTGATGTCTGACTAAATTAGATTAAATGACTGCTTTGTCAACCTTCCCAAAGGAAAGAGAGAGAAACTCTAGAAAACTAATCTGGGTTCCAGTCACACACTGAAATTGAGGCGGGTGCTTTCATATTGTATAATAGCCAAAGCAATATTCCACACCAACTGTAGATCAGATTTCGTAGTTTAAAGGAATAAATTATAATAAGGATGCATTCTATCATCGGTTTACATTTTGACTCTATGTACTGTTCTGCTTTCTTTTCTTTTATCGTAGGCCTTTTTTATATTTAAAAAACAAATCCCAAGGAACGTGTAAAGACAGACAACCCAATAGATTAGAGATTAAAATTAATTAATTTTGCCTGTTTGACACCTATCCCTGCCTGGCTGTTCTCTATGCCTTAAGGATCCTCTCTCCTGTTCCCCATTCACCCAGCAGTGATTCATGTTAGCAAGTAAACCAAAGTCAAGATAAAATGAAACAAGGAAATAAATAAAAAAAGGAACCATTCAGTGATCTGAATCAGAATCAGAAGACAAGGGGCAATTAACAGGTGACATAACCTGTTCAGTCAGAATAACTTCAACAAAATGCATATTTTGTGACTTTGCACTGGAATCCCATTAACTGGTTACTGGTTACTAGATCATTATCTATATAATGGGCAAAAAATAAATGAATAAATACTTTTGGTTACTCCTTCATATTTTTGATTTGGGAGATTTTATTCTTTCTCGTGAAACCTCAGAAGGATTTGTGTGAACTCCCAGGACTGAAAGAGGGATCTCTCATTTGTTGATTTGACAGCCAAATAAGGTCAAAAAATAAATGAATAAAAAAACAAAATGCACCTTTCATTGCTACAATCATATGAAACAAGAAAATGGTGTAAACCAATGAAGGAGTGGAGATATGTAAATCAATTTTTCTTGCACAATAAGGGATATTTTGACAACTGCCCACTGCTAACATGAAATCAGCTGCTTTCAAACAACTGCAGTGACAACATGCTAACACACCGCTAGTAGTAAAGAAGCCTGGCTCCATCTAAAGTTTGACCTTCAACAGGTAACAAATGGGCAGCCAGGCTCGCAGCAGTCTGGGCTCCATTTCTCACCCCTGATTCTACAGCAGAATTGCTCTGACTTTGATTTTTCCCTGAAGTGATTTTTCCCTGAAGTGATTTTTCCCTGAAGTGATTTTTCCCTGAAGTGCTCTTTTGGGCTGGTTTTTACTAACTTTGCCAATGGCTCTGTTTGAATACTTAAAAATACTGGTGGTGGCCAGTTGTACCACTCAGCCTAGTGGTAGATCTTAGGTGACTTCATTCTCCACTCATTGTATTCACAAGATTATGAGAAAACTTGTACTCTGATCTTGACCTTGAGGTCGAGGTCGCAGAGATACGAAATCATCTGAGATTTTTAGTAGATACAGCTATGATATCAATTTGAAACTCCAGTATTGCTTCGTTCTCGAGTAACCAATGGCAGGGTGAAGACAAAAAGTAAAAGAAAGACCTTGTGAGTCGCGTCATTATTACAGGGACCTCTGTCATGTGGGACTGTAACTGAAGATTTATATTTTTACCTGAGAACTAATTACAGTATGACTTATTTATGTTTACCATTGTTGCACTCACAAATGATAATGTACATTAAAATTGACATTACAACTGCTGATCAATGGCGTGTTACAGTCATTTCAGCTTGTCATGCACCTCTTGACTTTTGTTACCTGGCAAGCACAGAGCAGCGCCAACGGGTTGGAGACATAAGTGTGCAAGCAGGTTGGCCTTTACCACTATTTCAATGATATATCAAGTCAGAAGCTCAGAAAGAACAAGACACTACAACAACTTAAAAAGGTTAGATTTTTACAACCACTTTTCTTTCTTTGTCAAATCTTACGCCATGCAGAGATTTTTCCGAGTTGTGACACGTATCGTCCAGAAGAAGACTGCAGTAAAGTAATATAAAGAGTGACGTAATGAACTACTTTCTACAAAAAGTTTCATAATGCACTACATTGGATAAGAGTAACAAGTACTGCATGATGCATCAGGTTTGTTTGATTAACGACCTCAGCACTGAAAGTCATCTAAAGTGAGCTTGACGATCTTTTCTGAATGCGAGTGCAAAGCCTTGAAGCTAAGAGGCCTACCGCCAGTGTATTTCCATGCTAAACTTAAAAGGCTGTAACACAGCCACAGAAACACTACGATACACAAACACTGACACTAACACACTCACAGTCACACAATAACACCCCATTTTTTCACCCCCCACCATCCACCCCCACCCCTGTCACGCCTCCAACCAAATTAGATTGTGATTGCTCTTTCCGAGGTCACTTTTAATTAAACTGAGATGAGAACATGACACATGGGATTAAGCCCCATCCTACCAATTCAAATTAAGAATTCATAACTAATGCTAGAGCCTATTGCTTTCAACCATGACCTCCATATCATTTATGTATAGGAGCAAAAGGAACTCCTCTAATTGTCTTCTTCTGAAGCGATAAAGAGTATGATGAGAGGGGAAGAGAACTGTGTGCGTCTGTTTGAATATGCATGTTTCCTAAAAATTACATTAAAAACATGCACCTTGTCTGTGCACCATAAATTAACACCGACTCGTACCAAGAGAAAGAGCGGGAGTGAAAGAAGTAAACCAATGAATACTTTCATATCTTCCCATCATGCTCAGGGCTTAACAAATAATACTTCAGTGGCCTTGAGAGGACTAACTCCAATAATTTCATCTGATCTGGTTAATAGAGACACACAGGGCTCACGTGAATTAGCAAAACATTCATTAAGCCTGGTAACATTGGTAGCGTCACAAGAGTAAACCCAATTCAAAATACCATTAATCACTTAACCGTGAAGAATGTAAGACAGATTCCTACTACATTTTTTTATTTGCTACTCATGTAACAACATAAAATCTATATCTATAGTTTGCATATTTAATTTGGTATTCCATCAAAGCATTCAGCTCTTCCAGACTTGCTAACATCTTTATATAAAGTCCTGTGAGGCTATTTAAAATGTAAGCTACCTGTTTAACATGCCATTCGCCAATTGAGAAAGGCTTAAACTATTGTTTGTAGAGGACTTTTTCTTTAAAGTAGCTCTCTCCTTTCAGTAAGACCTCAAAAGTCATAATGACTCAGTGGCTTTTGAAATTCCTCGCTCTTAATCTGCATCTAATTGGCATCCTTTCCATGCAGTATTAGAGAGGCATATGTCAGACATTTATGTCAGCCTTATCTGGATATCCGGGTGCATGTGCTGAAGGAGTGTAAACATGCCATTAGGGAACATACTTCAAAACTGGATGACAATTTGTCTTGTCAACGTGTGTGATCATCTCTGCTCTCCCTGGCAGTGAGTTTGAAATGTTCGTCCTGCTCCAGTAGTTCTGGTTCCACAAAACTTCTAAAATGCCATTACTGGTGTTGTTTACCTACTTTATTAACTGACAAACGAAGGCCCAAATCTAACTTATCTTACCTCGGTAATAAACGCTTTGGCCGTAGCTGGGCTCATGAACAACACAGCTCTGCGTAGTGTATCCCTATAGCGATGCAGCTCCTCCACACGCATTGTTCTGAACAGACTCGTGATCATCATGTTAATGTTGGATTCCACTTTCTGAAGGGATACATCCATCCCCTGCTGAGAAGTACTGTCAAGGAAATCCTCAATGCCACGGATATCTGGAAAAAAAAGATAGATAGAGGTGTAACTGTGCAGAACAGCAACCACATTCTTCTGAAAGCATCGTGCAGAAAAATGACACAGGACTGGACAGGACATAAATATCAAACAAATATTAGAGGCATCACTGATCACTTTACACCATATTCTCTCTTTCAGTTGACGGATTATCTCTCTGCAGGAATAGGTTTAGTAAATATCTCTATTTATAAGCTCTTACTGGTAAGCAATCCTCACTATCACTACATTTGTTCGACTCAAGATTTTATCCTTTGAGTTATTTGAGCTCAGTGTTTCATTGTCTGAAAAGCACACACTGTATGCTACTACTACATAGCTTTCTTTATGGAAATTTCAATGCTGAAAGCATGATATAGACACACACACACACACAGACATAGATCAGAAATACATTAAATCAAAAGCATATTGCAATAGGTCATTAGAGGTGTGCTTTCTGGGTAGTACAGGCATACAATGATTATACTTTGTTTGTACTTATGATGAAGGACTAAAACATTAATAAGGTATAAACTAATAATATGTTTGCAAATAAACTCTAGACTAATAATAGACTTTTTAATATGAATTCACAATTTTTTAGGAGCCATTTCAAAACAAGTCCATCAAAATCTGTATTCCAAATATCTGGAACTGCAGATCTATGCATATGACACAGAACAATGGCTGCTCGAGTATCTGAATGTCCGATCTCTCACAGCAGATTTGGAGGTCTGTAGTTTGCAGGTAGAGCACTGATATATCATTCACAGCTGCTCATATACGAGGCACATAATATTCTTGGAAACAGCTCACATCAGGTCTCATTGATATTTAAGCTTTAATGTGAAAAAAAAAATCACATTTTCATTCAACTTCAGTGTGATTTACCCCAGATATGACACCACATACCAAATCTGAAATACTTTCATTAAATAGAGCAAGTTTCTGTCAGTGTTATGTCCAAAATTTGTAATGTTTTTCTGTCTCATTTTCTCAGTATGAATTTGATGGCAACCGAATGTCAGAAGCAGAGCAAGGTTTGTTTTTGAAAATATAAATTTTTCGAAATATATCATGCTGCTGTGTACCAGTCAAGCAGCAGCACAGCACACATAACAATTTGGAGAATGAATGAGCAAATTAATCTCATATTGGTCAAACCAGAACTTATGTAATCTTAAGGACAATAAATATCCCTGTATACATACTTCATTACTCTAGCCATGTTACGGGGGGAAAAAACAAAAATCTTGACCTTTAATCCGACAGTGATTTGTTGTCGTTTTCGATAGCTGTTAATACCTGTCCTAATAGAAGAGGAAACAGTAGCTAAAAAAATATTGCTGAATCCATGATACTGTCTCACCACTAAGAGAACCAATAAGTCATGTCATTATTAAGACTTTTCAATGAGAGCACTAACCACTGTAATTATCTCCATTAAACTTATTTTTGTGTGGTAACAGAACCACGATGGTAGTATGGATATTTTTACTGCCTCTTCTGTTCTTAATGGGATACATTCCAGGTCAAGGTAATCCTAATTAAGGTATTTTGGTTGAGGCCACTGCTAATGATGTCAAAGGATGTGTATGTGTGTGTAGTTATGTAACTACCTAATGATCTATTTGATATGGAAAACGGATGACACCCCCGTCATTGCCAGTGTCGCGGCAGAACAGTTAACTGGATTGATTATTCTTGTTAAATCCCAGAGGGCTGGGGAGAAGCTCTGATTTCATCAATGCCAATTTTAGGAGGTTTATAAAAGTATTAAGAGGAGAGAGAACAGCATTGATTCAGAAAAATATGGTATTTAGAAGTAAGACGAACATAATCCCTGTGCACACACACGCACGCACACAAGACAGAAATTATCACAATGAGTTCCTTGATTTGTCAATCTTTAAGTCGTTTAGCAATAGTAGGGTTACATGACAAGGAAAAATGTGACCTTTTTTTCTTTTTTGTGCACCATACAATACATACAGTATGTGGGTGCAAGACTCCAGAGGACAACGGCTAAACAACAACTGTTTACGGTTTAGTTTTAAATTGGAAGAAAAAGCTTCTGCGTGAGTGTAAATGTGCATGCATGTAAATAAAACATTCATTAAATTACTGTGTCACTTTGGGTACTTAGTTGTGAGTGATGATGAGAAAACATTTATCTCCATCATCTATCTATATATTTAAGGCTGGAGAAACAAAATTAATTGTAGTGAAACAAACTAAGTTGTCAGCAGTTTGGCTAATCATAACTTTCAAGGCCAACCCTCCGATCTCCACTATTTAATTTAATTTAGTTGAATTGAGTTTTATATACGTATAGTGCCAAATCACAACAACAGTCACCTTAAGGTGCTGTGATAAAGACCCTACCATAATAGACAAAAAACTCCAACAACCAAACAAGCCTTGATAAGGAACCACTTGGGGACAGACTCCCTTTAAAAACATGAGGAAACCTTTAGTAGAACCAGGCTCAGAAATGGGTGAAGAAGAAACACTCAGTGTATCATGGGAAATCCCAAGCAGCCTAGACTTATTATAGCGTAACTAAAAGAGGATTCAGGATCACCTGATCTATCCCCAACTATAAAATTGATGGAAAAGGACAATGTTAAGCCTAACTTTAAAAATGAAGAAGGTCTGAATTGAACCTGGGATCTGGTTACACATGCTAATAATCACAGTTACAGTTTAAAAAAAAAAAGCTTTTGCCAACAGAACAAAGAGAAGTCTGTATCATAGCTATTTATTTGCATTTTTATGTTATAAATAATAGCTTGGGCCTGATCACGTGTCTGTCATGGTGTGCTGTTGTCTGCTCAAGGGTGGTGGGGCAATCTGCTTTTATTTGCCATCATCAATCCATTCTCCACCCTAGCTTATAATACAGGTTGTGTGTCTAATTCATTTGCCTTGCCCCATTCTGTGAGGACCTTAAAGAACTAACCTGACCCTCTCACTGCATGCAGGTCTTTCCAGCCCACAGGATTAAGCAAAACGAATATAAAAAAAAAACAATGAAATTATAATAAAAAATAAAACTTATACAACACTTTTTATGAATTACTAATAGTGACTGATTGTAATACAGTGAGAGAAATGGAAGACCAATGAAAACAAACCAACAGGCAAGTAAACATCCAAACAGATGAGCTAGAAAGCCCACTGGCTCATTCACTTTTAAACATACATGTCTTTGATGTCAAACTTTGCTTGAGTTCCTGCCTCCTGCTTCTCAGAGGACAAGGCTTGAGCGTGTACCTCGCCACTGCTGAGTGGATCATTGACTGTCAGCTACTTAACATCAAGGAGCTTAGGGACTCGACAGTAGAGAAAAAGAGGGGTAAAATTGCCACCAACCTTGCCAGCCCAGGCAACCATCTGTTTGAGAGACATCCCTCTGTGACACAGTACTGGTACATTAACACCATGATCAACCATCACCTCAAAAGTTTTCCCCAAAGGGCTGTCACCTTACGCAGTCACTCAGTGTATCCACACAGTTAACCAGTGCAAGTCTTCCTAAAACACAATCTGTGTATTATTGACTTTCATATTATTGAAGAAAGACTGAAATGACATGAGGGTAAACAAAAGCTCCAGTCATGTCTCCACTGAGGATGAGAAGAACCTAATTGCATTCTTGGTGCACTTTTCCTTCTAGTTGCGAGGCTGTGCGTCACTGCCTTTCATGACTTCTTTCAGTGAAATGAAAAAAGGCATTTTGTGACGAGAGCTCATCAGCTGGAATGGCTTTAATAATATCGTATAAAACAAGGTCAAGGCTTGTATAGCAAAAGGTTCCGTGTGTGTCCCTGAACTACCATTTGTTAGGATTCCCTCCTTTTGCCCTCATCCCATCTATTCCCCAAGTCCCTGGCTCAAACTGAAAGCTAGAGTTAATGTAGTGTAGCCGCCAACAGCACGCAGGGATTTCACCTGCATGTACCGAACAGCTCTGTGGTACTCTGTCTCTGCTCAGACGCTGCCACTATTTTCTCCCTTGCTTGCTTTCCCTCGATCCCTCTTGCTTTCGCTTAGTTTTTCATCTGAAACCTCTCTCTGTTTGCTTTCTGTTCTCTTGGGCTGAATTCTCATTTTGAGTGTTTGTGAAGTCCACGCTGTTATTCCACTCCGAGAGGCAGATTCTGTGCCGTGTCTAATGTCCATCAATTCCACACTGGAGACCAGTGTTTGCATTCTGCTAGATGGAAGTGATTTTTACTTTACCTATATAGCTGTAGCTGTTTTAACTTCCTCGACAATGTAGAATTAATATGAAATTAGACCAAAAAAAAAAAAAACCCTTTATATATACAAATAGCTTGGGCTTCTTAAAATTCTTAAAATCAAATTTGCAATTATTGATAAAAGTCCACCCTTTGGACAAGTTGGCATAATGTAAAAAGGACACATAGAATGTGAAAAGGAAGTGTTAGCACATGCGAGAAGGCTTCTCTGGGTGTAGAGAAAGTGTAACATCAAACACCTGCAAATGAGATTCAGCTGATGCAACACAATATCTGCCTTCTGAGTTACCCCATTCTCCCTATTTCACCTTTCTGACTTGAAACCCTTCTCCACCTTCATGTGAAAGAAAATACACAAGTTTGCAACTACTGACTACTCTGACTTTGTGCCTTTCCCTCCTCCTGCATTGTTTCATCAGCACTCTTCCAGCATGAGGCATTTAAAGCTTAAGTTGTTTGCATTTGTTTTGTTCCAGTTCTATTAGAAAATACCCAAACTTAAATTGTAAAAGATGATCCATCCATCCATCCATCCATCCCTCCATCCCTCCCTCCATCCAAACAGCTTGATCAAGCTACCAGGTTTTTCTCCAATGATTTGTGCTTGCCCTACAGCCTGAAATGGCATTTGATTGCACATTGTCCACATTATAATATGAATTTTTTGAGGCCACAGAATCCATGCTAACATAAATGAGTTACCTTACATCCCTTTTTTTAATCAGGGTGAGTTTTTTTACATGGTGAATTGGGTTGAGGCCAAAGGGAGTCGTAGAGTATAATTCCAATCGATGTGTACTATTTCAGGTTTTTGAAACTTGTGGATAATATGGTTTTAACATAATTAAAAGTATTGGCAAGGAATACTTCTTTACAGGTAAGGTTCTTTGTCAGAATCAACAGATGGTGGGTTCAAAACAGTTTTGTAAGTGGTGAGTGGGAAGAAAAAGCAATGGTGTAGGTGGGGGGAAGAAGTTTTGATAAGCAGTGTTTAGACGGAGAACCCACCGAATACTAACAGGAGGCATATTTACTTTCTCCTCGGCCATTACCTCTGGCTATCTGAATACCTGCCTCAGGCATTCCACTGTTGCTGAAAGCAGTGATTCTTAAAATATAGACTTACACCTTAAAAATGAAATGTGGGACTTCTTGTAAAAGAATTCTAGAGAATCTATTTCTCATTTAAAGTTGTGGTTAGAAACACAGCCCTTTGGGGCTAGCCTAAACTTGGGAAGTTTAGTTCCATAAGAGAAATAAACGCTTTAGGTTCTAAACCATCAGCGTCTGACTGCCTATGACAAGTGCTGGTTTCCATTCACCACTTTTTTTATTTTCCTCTTTTTCTTGCTCTCTTTTTATTCGTTTTACCTTAAAGCCTGGGGCTTCACACTCTCCGAGTCCCCACAGAGAGCTTAACAAACACTTGTAAAAAACCAACACTTTATAAAAGGCTTGGCACCTTTTAGATGTGCATCACTTTCCTATCTCCACACAAACACACACACACCTACACACACACTACTCCTGCTTTCATATGCCTTAAGTGTCCAAATTCTTCTCCCCTGCTCTAAGCTGCCTTCTTTCTTCTTAAATGATATTTCTTTCTATATTGTTTGATCATGACCTTCTTGTGAGTTGAACTGAACTACCACTCTGGTCATTTAACAAGAAACAATGAATCTCCACCTGAATATAAATGAGTCTCTAATCTTATAGTTTTTCTTTATTTTCCTTTCTGTGTTTTTTGGATTAGCCTTTCCTAGTTTGTTTATGTCACTCCAAGCCTCCTGGGTCAATAACTGAGAAAAAGAGATTATGTGTTATTCTGCTAGTGGATATTATTGAGGACATGAAAATATATAGAATATTACGATTAAAATGTGCCACAGACAGAACATTAAATACTAAAGGAACAGAAGACCAAACCACAATAGCATGGTTTGGTCCTATGAAATGTTTTGTAGGATTTCCCAAATCTCATTCTCTTAATGAGGATTAGATTATCTTCTCTCTCTCACGTGGTTTTCAGGCCCACTGGACCCATGGGTCATAAAGTTGTGGAGGTGCTGTGTCCCTTCACTGTTGGTTTGTGTGTGTGTGTGTGTGTGTGTGTGTGTGTGTGTGTGTGTGTGCAGTGTGTATTTGTATAAGTGTGTTTTCCCTTACAAGGTTGCAGCATTGTTATATTTCTATCACCTACACCTGTCTGCTCCCAAATTCCCACACATTTTACCCTCTGCCTTGCAGGAATCTTTCTATATTTTCTCATGCTCTGTCCCAGCAGCAGATTGGATGTGGGCCACAACAAATAAATAGCTTTGCCCGTGTGGCTTCTTATTGATCAAGACAGTGAAAATATTTTCCGCTCTGAGAACTTCAGTGATTTTAGAAGAAAGGAAGATTTTGAAGCTGATGAGTTTTCAGAACATGAGTCCTTTTTTTTCTTTATTGGATAGGACAGTAGAAAGTGGGGTGGAGAGAGAATGAGAGGAGATGGTCTGAGACAGACTCAAAACCAGTCTCTGCAGCGAGGACTCCAGCCTTCACTACATGTGTAACTTGTTCAGCCAGGTGAGCTACAGCAGCAACCCCAATTCAGGGTCTGACAGTGAGTTTGAAGAGAAGGATTAGATCGACCATTAGATTGGCCTTCTTGCCCAAAGAATGAGCCAACTATACTTGGTTGCCAAGATGGTAAAACCAGGGCCAACACAAATGGTGTTTACTCTTGTGTAGGACATCAGGGGTCCGTTCTTCGTACCTCGCTTACTACATCCAAGATCAAATGACACATCCAAGATCAAATCATCGCGCTAACTTTGAGCTCGCTATTCCGGTTCTCCGAACACACCTGTTGTTGACGATTAGTATAGCTGGATGAAGTAATGTGAGATCACTGGGTGGCTTAACAGGGGCTACGCATCGATAGTAGAAACATTGATCGGCAACCCTTTGATTGGTCGGCGAAAATGTCGAAGGAGCGCGCTCGGTATTTTTCGGCAGCGGAGCAAGAACTCTTGATTGAGGGATTTCAGGAGTTTCAGAGTTTAATTAAAACGCAAGGGAACACTGCAAAGGCTGCAAAAGCAAGGACAGAGGGCTGGCAGAAAGTTGCTGACAAATTAAACTCGTAAGTAATTTAATAATAATAATAATAATGGATTGGATTTATATAGCGCTTTTCAAGGCACCCAAAGCGCTTTACAATGCCACTATTCATTCACTCTCACATTCACACACTGGTGGAAGCAGCTACGGTTGTAGCCACAGTTGCCCTGGGGCAGACTGACAGAAGCCAGGCTGCCATATCGCGCCATCGGCCCCTCTGGCCAACACCAGTAGGCGGTAGGGTAAATTTATTATATTATATTACATTATATCCTCTTTCACATTAGAGCCACAACAGGACCCACTAGAACATGGGAACAAAAAAAAGTGAAATATAAGAATATTCTACAGAATGGTAATATTTATCACTTAAATTGCTTTTAGTCTCTTGAAAAGAGACCCTGAAATAATCTGTTTGTTTGTTTATAACAGCAACCAAGAAAAGGGCAGAGCAAAAAAAGACAGGTGGTGGTCCTGCACCCCCTCGTCAACAAGTTGGTTAAGTAAATAATACCCTCACGGGAAAATCGATATCTCTCTATGAGCACACTGTCGCGCTGAGCTAAAGGATCCTGTCTATCCCGCAATATACGCTGAATTCTGAAAACTCTCCTAAATCATGCTTTTTATTTGCTTTTATTTCTAATGTCTCTGTAAAGCACTTTGAATCACCTTGTTGTTGAATTGTGTTATACAAATAAATTTGCCTTGCCTTGCCTTGCCTTATCAATCTTGCACCTTCCGCAATGGGCTGCTCGCGTATACGGACAGGACATGGCTGCGACAGACTTCCCAAATCCACCTTCGCTTTTATAGCCGTGGTCTCTCATCTTGCTTACATGAAGTAATTTACTATTACTACTTTAAACTGTGACTTACATCTGAAATAATCAAATACATGAAATAGAATGATTAATAGTACATTTCCCTTTTTTTAGGAAATGACCTGTATGTATCTGTATGAAATCAATAAAAGGATCAAGTACTGCATTATCTTTAGTTACATTGATAATATTTATTTATGGTAAAACAGTGGTAAAATATCGCTGTTGCTTTCATATAAATGAAGCGGACATACCTGAGTGGCCGCGATCTAATCTTGTTTACATAAAGTAAGCCTGCTCGCGAGCAGGTTTACGCTTACGGATCTGTTGCTATTACATCAAGTCCCGGATGAGCTTCGGGGAACCGAACGATCCAGGATCACGCGAAATCGTCAACAATCAAATCCAGCTAGCTTACTTAGCGAGGTACGAAGAACGGACCCCACACCACCTGGGTCTGGGTGCAGTTCCCCCCTCCAGGGGCAAGGGTACCTAGACCCGGTTCGTAGAGTACGCTTGGGGAGTGTGATCGTGTGTACAGCGTCTCTTTATGTCTGTCTCCACGTTGGTTGAGTGTGGAGTAAGTGCATATGAGAGCATGAGGGTGGGAATGGATGTTTGTATCTGTGTGTGCCTGTATGTCTGTGTCTATATGTCAGGTTGGGTGTCAGGCGCCACCTCTCTGGGGACATCTCAGGCCCTCCAAGGTTTGGAGGCCTATCTCCCCCCACCACCACTTCCCCTGCCAGTGGCGGACTCCCTCAGACATCGGTGCGTTGGTGGTTCTTTGTGTCCGGGGATGGGCGTCCAGGTACACACCGGCTCACTCCTTGGCGGCCACTTGTCAGGGCCTGGAGCCTGGGGCTCGCTCGGGCCACTTCGGAGGTGGGGTGCCCCCGGCCTCTCGGCCTGGGGCTTGGTCACTCAGGCACAGCTGGCTGCCGGCGGAGCTCACAGGAGCGTCACTGCAACTCCCCCTGGCTTCTGCTCCGCGGCTGCTGGGTGATCCCTCATCTGGGAATCTCCTCAGCTCTTACTGGGACAGTGGCGCGGCTGCCCCTCTGTTGGTCTTCCTTGGTCTCTTGTGTTCTGGGGGCCTCTGGATGTCTGGAGTTTTGATCTCCTCCATACCTGCTTCATGCCCTGGAGGACGGGGCTGTGGCCCCCCCACACCCTCTAGCAGATCATTACATGAAGGAACCTTTTAAAAAAAAACAAGCGCGTCCATGCTCACAGGTGTACACACGGGTGATCACACCCACAAACTACACCCTTTTTGGCTCCTACCTCAAAGCACACTGTGTTCTGTTGATCTTATGTGCTGCACAATAATGTTTAATATTTAGTATTTACTGTTGTGCCCAGGAGATATTTTATTTTGTATTCTTATGACCACAGTTATAATCAGAATTATCATTGATTAATCATTTACCATTGTTGAATCAGTTGACAGAATAATCTTTGAAGCACATCTATGTTGCTTTGAGCAAATATTAATGCACACAGATTATCAGCACTTTAATCAGTCTATTGAGGTTCTGTATTATTCTTGTTATCTGTTTAAGTTGTTGCACATCATTGCAATCACACCGCTCGGACCCACAAGTCCTGTTGGACCCAGGCCTGTCTGCGTTCAGTTCTGCACGTACTCAGGCCTGTAACAACATGCACACACTTAAATAAGACACGCACGTTCACACACACACTTAGTAATAATAGGAGGGTCGTCTGAGGACAGTTTTTCTGATAGATACACTTTCACAAAATGCACAATATAATACACACTTGTTTTTCTCTAAAAGTAGCAGTTGATGTCCATATAAGGAGAACTTTTTGAGAGGTGGGCAATTGTTATCATTTCCAGTAAAGATCTAACTGTGATGTCATCATGGCAATATAAGGATACGGGACGGTCCATTCGAGGAAGGATTGTATTGCAAATTGTCTTCCCACACTGACTGCGCAAAGTGTGTACAATAAAGATCACTATTTTTGACACCTACCCCGGACTCAGCCTGCTTTCTTCTCTTACCCAAATCGAACGAACTTTAACACTGTCATATTCCCATATATCATTGTGATGTTGTTTATTCTATTACTCTTGTTCTCTTCTGCTTGTTTTCTTTTTTCTTTCTCAACAGGTGATCCAGGTGATCGATATATGCATTTTTTTTCTCTCTTTTTTTTTTTCTGCCCATTCTGTTGGTTTTTGTTTTTTGCCCTTCTCCCCCGTCCCTCTTCTCAGTTGTTTCTCTTTCCCTCTTTCTTTTTCCCCTTCTTTCCCCCAGTCAAGTCTGTCCTGTATTCAACAAGTGAAAATAAAATAAACAATAAAAGGTGAATCAAATGGACCATTATGGCAAGGCTGGGATGTTCAATTTGGTAAAGTAAATCCGTTGGGCATCTTTCTTTGCCTTTAGACAATAATTCTGATGGCAAAAGAGCCAAACGGGACAGGCAAAAAAAAAATTAGGACTGGGAGTTGAGCTTGACTCCATCCTCAACCCGAAAAGGCCCCACAAGCTCATCTTTGATGATACCAGCCCAAACCAGTACTCCACCTCCACCTTGCTGGCGTCTGAGTCGGACTGGAGCTCTCTGCCCTTTACCAATCCAGCCATGGGCCCATCCATCTGGCCCATCAAGACTCACTCTCATTTCATCAGTCCATAAAACCTTAGAAAAATCAGTCTTGAGATATTTCTTGGCCCAGTCTTGACGTTTCAGATTGTGTGTCTTGTTCAGTGGTGGTCGTCTTTCAGCCTTTCTTACCTTGGCCATGTCTCTGAGTATTGCACACCTTGTGCTTTTGGGCACTCCAGTGATGTTGCAGCTCTGAAATATGGCCAAACTGGTGGCAAGTGGCATCTTGGCAGCTCCACGCTTGACTTTTCTCAGTTCATGGGCAGTTATTTTGCGCCTTGGTTTTTCCACACGCTTCTTGCGACCCTGTTGACTATTTTGAATGAAACGCTTGATTGTTCGATGATCACGCTTCAGAAACTTTGCAATTTTGAGACTGCTGCATCCCTCTGCAAGATATCTCACTATTTTTGACTTTTCTGAGCCTGTCAAGTCCTTCTTTTGACTCATTTTGCCAAAGGAAAGGACGTTGCCTAATAATTATGCATACCTGATATAGGGTGTTGGTGTCATTAGACCACACCCCTTCTCATTACAGAAATGCACATCACCTAATATGCTTAATTGGTAGTAGGCTTTCGAGCCTATACAGCTTGGAGTAAGACAACATGCATGAAGAGGTTGATGTGGACAAAATACTCATTTGCCTAATAATTCTGCACTCCCTGTACATATGCAACACACAGGTCAGAGTTGCCCTTTAGTTGTTGTATAGGCGGGATACGAAAAGGCCATTTATTCGGTCGGGCTAATGTGAATCTTTTCCATTTCTAATTAAGTTCAAAGAAGTAAACATCAATAGGATTTGAAAACCTTGCTTCAAGAAAAATATGTTTGGATTTTTTTCCACCCAAATTGTGGACAGAAGGTAAATGCCAGATTTTAACCATATATGTGGTCTATATTGTTTGAAATGGGGACAAAGTAAACATCTGTTAACTGTTATAGGTATTGACTTAATAACCCAGTAATACCATGAGTCCACCAGACCCATAAAAAAATTAACACCATTAAACAACTTCACAGTAGCCATTTTTTTCGAGCTCCCCCTTTTCATCTTCATTAGCCCTCACTCAGCTGTGTCTTGTGCAATTTACTGTAGGCACAGTTCAAACACAGGTTCACATTCAGGACTGGAAATAGAAGTTGTGCAGGCAGACCCAGAAGGAGCAGCAGCAAAATGGACCACATAACAGTGAATAAAATCAAAGGAAAGATTTCTTCAAAGATCAAGTAGACTTATGGAAAACAACTTAGTTCGCTCTCTATTCAAGATCTGCCTGTAGTAAGGGTTACAAAGCATGAAGGTGGTATCTTCAAAGTCTTGACGGTTATCTCAAGGGTGTGGGTGAACAACTATTAATCAGTCATAGTCTTCTTATAACACACACCTTTTGGTGCAACTAGTGATCTACCTGGGGCCACTGGGTGTTTCTCCAGACTGACTCAGCTGGGGGTGATCAGGCACTAACTTGTGACCAGCTAGCATGACCTCCCTGACCTCTTTCAGTTTTGGTTGCTTGATGTCAAACTGGATGCAAGGTGGAGGTGGGGATAGTGTTCCAGTGATCAAGCTTTTGATCTCCCAGTGTAGCTGTAAGAGTGGCTGAGGTAAGGCAAGGCAAGGCAAGGCAATTTTATTTGTATAGCACACTTTCAGCACAAGGCAATTCAAGGTCCTTTACATGATTAAAATAAAACACAAAAAATAAAATGTAAAACACTATAAAAGTAAAATACAAGAAAACATTTACAATAAAACAATAATCAAGACAATAATTTATATGAAAAAATTAAAACAAACAGGTAGAGAGCCATAATAGGATCAGTTACTCATAAGCAAGTCTAAATAAGTAAGTTTTAATTTCAGACTTAAAAGAGTTCAGTGTCTCTGCAGCTTTGCATTCTCCAGATAGTGTGTCAGATGTGAGGAGCAGAGAAAAAAAAAAGCTGCTTCTCCATGTTTAGTTCTGGTTCTAGGGACGGTCAATAAACGAGAGCTGGAGGACCTGACTGATCTAGATGGTTTGTACCATGATAGCAGATCCATAATGTACTCTGGTGCTAACCCATTAAAAGATTTATAAACTAATAAAAGCACTTTAAAGTCTATTCTCTGAGCTACAGGGAGCTAGTGTAATGACTTTAGAACTGGAGTAATGTGCTCTATTGTCTTGGTTCTAGTGCGAACATGAGCAGCAGCGTTCTGAATCAGCTGCAGTTGTCTAATTGATTTTTTGGGTAAACCTGTGAAGATACTGTTACAGTAATCAAGGCGGCTAGAAATAAATGCATGGATGAGTTTTTCTAGGTCTCCTTGTGTCATCAGTCCTTTAATCCTAGAAATGTTCCTCAGGTGATAGAAGGCTGAGTTTGTTATAACTTTTATGTGGCCCTGGAGGTTCAGGTCTGAGTCCATTATTACACCTAAATTTCTGGCCTGATCGGTAGTTTCTAGTTGGACCAGTTTGAGCTGATTACTGATATTTAATCGATCTTTTTTGGGTCCAAAGATAAGTACTTCAGTTTTGTTATTGTTCAGTTGAAGGAAATTATGAGACATCCAATTATTAATTTGCTCAATGCATTTATTAAGATTTTGGATAGGTTCAATATCACCTGGTGACATTGATATATAAAGTTGAATATCGTCTGCATAATTGTGGTAGTTAATATTATTGGTGGTTATAGTCTGGCTTAACGGGAGCATGTAAATGCTAAATAAGAGGGGCCCTAGGATGGAACCCTGGGGGACCCTGCATGTGATTTCTATATTTTGTGATGAAAATTGGCTAATTGACACATAGAAGTTCCTGTTCTTAAGGTAGGACTTGAATCAGTCGAGTGCTGTACCAGAGAGTCCGGCACAGCTCTCTAGACGTTCCAGTACTATATCATGATCAACGGTGTCAAACGCCGCACTAAGGTCCAGTAGTACCAATACTGTGGATTTCCCATTTTGAATATTTATACGGATGTCATTAAACACTTTGACAAGGGCTGTCTCGGTGCTGTGGTGCCTACGAAAACTAGACTGATAAATATCAAAGCGGTTGTTCATTGTGAGAAAGCTGTTTAACTGCTGGAAAACAGCTTTTCCAATAATTTTACTGATAAATGGAAGATTAGAGATTGGTCTGTAGTTTTGCATTAATGTGCTGTCTAGGTTCTTTTTCTTTAATATTGGTTTGATAACTGCCGTTTTTAAGGCTTTGGGAAAGACACCTGATAGGAGGAATGCGTTAACTATTTGGATCAGATCCTCCCTGAGGGCTGGGAGGACCTTTTTAAGAAAACCTGTCGGTAATATATCCAAGCAGCAGGTGGCAGAGCTTAGATTCTCAATAATTTTATCGAGGCTTGATTGATTTATTATTTGAAATTGAGTCATTTTCTCTGCATAAGTGCTAATTGGGCTTAATGTCGGTATTGGGGTTGAAACTAATGTGCCCACCGATCTTCTGATTTTCAAGATCTTTTCAATAAAGAAGCTGGCAAAATCATTGCAGGCCCTGGTGGAGCTTAGTTCGGGGGCTATTGCCACTGGAGTAGCAGTTAATCTCTCCACTGTAGCAAATAATTTCCAAGCATTATTGTTGTTTCTATGAATAATCTCAGAGAAAAATGACTCCCTTGCATCCTTCAGGGCTAGTTGATACTTATTTAGCCTCTCTTTATATACAGTGGGGCAAAAAAGTATTTAGTCAGCCACCGATTGTGCAACTTCCCCCACCTAAAATGATGACAGAGTTCAGTAATTTGCACCAGAGGTACACTTCAACTGTGAGAGACAGAATGTGAAAAAAAAATCCATGAATCCACATGGTAGGATTTGTAAAGAATTTATTCGTAAATCAGGGTGGAAAATAAGTATTTGGTCAATAACAAAAATACAACTCAATACTTTGTAACATAACCTTTGTTGGCAATAACAGAGGTCAAACGTTTACTATGGGTCTTTACCAGGTTTGCACACACAGTAGCTGGTATTTTGGCCCATTCCTCCATGCAGATCTTCTCGAGAGCAGTGATGTTTTGGGGCTGTCGCCGAGCAACACGGACTTTCAACTCCCGCCACAGATTTTCTATGGGGTTGAGGTCTGGAGACTGGCTAGGCCACTCCAGGACTTTCAAATGCTTCTTATGGAGCCACTCCTTTGTTGCCCGGGCGGTGTGTTTTGGATCATTGTCATGTTGGAAGACCCAGCCTCGTTTCATCTTCAAAGTTCTCACTGATGGAAGGAGGTTTTGGCTCAAAATCTCACGATACATGGCCCCATTCATTCTGTCCTTAACACGGATCAGTCGTCCTGTCCCCTTGGCAGAAAAACAGCCCCATAGCATGATGTTTCCACCCCCATGCTTCACAGTAGATATGGTGTTCTTGGGATGCAACTCCGTATTCTTCTTCCTCCAAACACGACGAGTTGAGTTTATACCAAAAAGTTCTACTTTGGTTTCATCTGACCACATGACATTCTCCCAATCCTCTGCTGTATCATCCATGTGCTCTCATGGCAAACTTCAGACGGGCCTGGACATGCACTGGCTTCAGCAGCGGAACACGTCTGGCACTGCGGGATTTGATTCCTTGCCGTTGTAGTGTGTTACTGATGGTGACCTTTGTTACTTTGGTCCCAGCTCTCTGCAGGTCATTCACCAGGTCCCCCCGTGTGGTTCTGGGATCTTTGCTCACCGTTCTCATGATCATTTTGACCCCACGGGATGAGATGTTGCGTGGAGCCCCAGATCGAGGGAGATTATCAGTGGTCTTGTATGTCTTCCATTTTCTGATGATTGCTCCCACAGTTGATTTTTTCACACCAAGCTGCTTGCCTATTGTAGATTCACTCTTCCCAGTTTGGTGCAGGTCTACAATACTTTTCCTGGTGTCCTTCGAAAGCTCTTTGGTCTTGGCCATGGCGGAGTTTGGAGTCTGACTGTTTGAGGCTGTGGACAGGTGTCTTTTATACAGATGATGAGTTCAAACAGGTGCCATTCATACAGGTAACGAGTGGGGGACAGAAAAGCTTCTTACAGAAGACGTTACAGGTCTGTGAGAGCCAGAGATTTTCCTTGTTTGAGGTGACCAAATACTTATTTTCCACCCTAATTTACGAATAAATTCTTTACAAATCCTACCATGTGGATTCATGGATTTTTTTTTCACATTCTGTCTCTCACAGTTGAAGTGTACCTCTGGTGCAAATTACTGACCTCTGTCATCATTTTAAGTGGGGGAACTTGCACAATCGGTGGCTGACTAAAAACTTTTATGCCCCACTGTATCTCGCAGTGAACCTGGAGTCGAGTTTTCCGCCATTTTCTCTGAGCACGCCGGCACTCTCTTTTTTCATTACATACCAGTGGATCACTTCTCCACGGAGACTTCTTTTTACTAGAGACAGTTTTAACCTTGAATGATGCAATCTTATCCATCATGTCTAAGATTGTGGATAGAAAATCATCTGTCAGTTTGTTTACTGAATGTGTGTTGGTGGATGTTGGTGATTTAAACAAGGTGGAAGTGTACATCAGTTTAAAATATTCAGCTGAGTTTTCTTTAAGGAAGCGTTTTTTAACAGTGATCTTACTCTGATTAGATGTTGCTATCAAATGAAATGCAGAAATTATCAGATAATGCAATATCAGTAACGGCAATGTTAGAGATATTTAGATCTTTGCTAATAAGTAGGTCCAGAGTGTGTCCTCGATTTTGCGTTGGCTCACTAATGTGCTGGATTAGATCAAAGTTATGGAGGACATCAATTAATGCTTTTGTTCCGCTATCTTGAAGCTTGTCAGTATGAATGTTAAAATCTCCCACAATTGCTATCTGGTCATAGTCTAGACATATTGCAGAGCAAAGGTCATTAAAATCATTAAAAAAGTTGTATTAGATTTTGGTGGTCTATATATGTTTAGAAATAAAACTTTCTTTGGTTCATTTATTTCAGTAGCTAAATATTCAAAGGTGCTGAACTCACCTTTTTAAAGTTTAGTGATTGGTGAAAGATTACAGCAAGACCACCACCTCTTTTGTTTTTTCTGGTCTCACTAATGAAGTGATAATCAGTTGGGCAAGTCTCTATTAATACAGCTTGTTCTGAATTTCTATCTAACCAAGTTTCTGAAAGAAAGAGAACATGTATATCATGTGAAATGATGTAATCATTGATTAGGAGAAACTTCCCTGATAGAGATCTAATATTTAGTACAGCTGCTTTAATATTTCTTTCAGTGATTGAGAGATTATTTTTGCACAGTATTATATTCAGATTCTGTACTGTTCGATTATAAGTACTTTTAGTGTGTAAGGATCTGTTGCTTATAATAACTGGTTATTTGCTTTCAGTATATGAATGAGTGTGACCGGACACATTTTGGTGGGAATGATGCAATCTGGTAACGGCGTCCGGTCGGTATCAGATATCAGACTCGGTTAGGTGGAGTGGAGAACCATATTGTTTATAATTAGTAGGTGGGTGTGGTCCCACTTTTGGTGTCAGACGAATCCCTCTGTTTATTTGGGTTTGAAGGGGTTCGAGAAACGACTTAAATGGTGATATGATCACTGATGAGGATGATGATGATGAAGGTGTACAGGCATCAGCTGGTGAGTTTCTGCACAGAGTTGAACCTGCATATTTGGCTGGAGTCGCTGTAAACTCTGCTGGAAGTGAAGTTGTTGGGGGCTGGCATATTAACTCAGCTGCTTGAGCTATGTCAACTGATGTGTTTCTGCACAGTGTTGCTGAAACTCTGTGTTTCTTTCGAGAGTCGTCAGGTGCCATTGTTTTTGGGTCGGCTGATACGTCTCTGGCAGGCTTATCACTGAAAGGTGCAAGTACGTCATGGTCTCTGTGTGATAAAGCTGGTTGGCGTCCACTGTGTGTCTCGCTGATACTGACGTCTTTATCTCAATTTGAGAACAGGGCGATGAGTTCACGTGAGACACTGAGTTCAGAAGATAAAGCCTCTGACCTTTCTTATTAATGTTACGTTAATAAATCTTAAAATTATTTAGATATCGAATTGACCTTTCAGCACAGACAGTTTTAACAAACCTGCTGAACCATTTCACCCTGCTATATTCTTCATCGTAGGGCGTTGCTGGAATCGGTCCAGATCAAGGTTATTATCGTTAACGAAAACTAACGAAATAACGAAAACTAGAAGTGAAAAAACATTTTCGTTAACGGAAATAAAAATAAAAACAAAAAAAGGAAAACTAACTAAAACTGTAATGAGTGTTCACAAAACTAACTAAAATGAACTGAATTTATAGCAAAAATGTGTTTAGTTTTCGTTGATGTGTGCGTGTTCTACAATAGCCAAGGGTGAAAAAGAAGTTTCGTTTCCAGATTTTTTTTCTTGCTGTGTCTCATTATGCCAGCAGGTGGTAAGTATGTTAGTCGAGTCGTCTGTGTCGCTGCTCCGTCCACGCGCAGAATCATGTCAGGAAAAGTCAGGAGAAAGCGCCAGAGTCCAATTTGGGATTACTTTGAATATGACTGTGTTTTGGATAAAGCAAGTGTCTTGTAGTGGAAAGAGACAAATTATGAGGGACATTTCTAAAGGGAAAAAAATCCCACAAACCTTAAAGTGCGCTTGAAAAGCTCACACAAGAAGGCTAACCTAGCTTACCTTGAGAAGGTAAGGGAGCACACTCAACCCTCATCCCCAGAAACAGAAGCTAACACCAGGCAAGGCAGCGTGATGCATCCCGAGACAACAGGACGGGGACATCTACATAACTGTGTGAGTCAATTGCCTTAACACCCGGTGCTGCAAGAGTTAATAGTCTCATTGGGGCCAAGATATACATTTTATAGTTGCCTGGTATCAATGGTTGTTCATCTGCCTTTATTTATTTATTTAAAGAACCCATAGGTGGGAATGTGAGTTGTCTGTCTCTGCGTGTTAGCCCTGCGACAGACAGGCGACCTGTGCAGGGCATGGTAGCTGGAATAGCAACATACCCAAGGATAAGCAGAAGAGCATGACTGATATGATGAAACTGGGATTTTGTTACACTTAATTATTGCAAACACAACTAAAACTATAACTGAAACTAATCAAAACTAAACTGAAACTAATGATTTTCAAAAAAATAAAAACTAAACTAAACTAGCAAACAATTGGTAAAAACTAATTAAAACTAACATAAAATTGAAAATCTGAAGTCAAAACGAAATAAAAATAAAAACTAATGAAAATTGCAAAACTATTAAAACCCTGGTCCAGATACGTGGAGTTGCACCTTGTGGTTGTCAAAGTTCTGAAGTAAATCCACAAAGTCTTTCTTTAAATTTTCGGATTTTTTCAAAAGGATGTCAGCAGCTCCAGCATGAACAACAACTTTTTCTAGCTCTGGGTTATTCTCAATAATTGATGGAATCCTCTCAGAAATTTCTTTTACTGTCATTTGTGGACAATTAAATGCATCAATACTATGCATACCAGCTATGCATAGTATTGATGCATAGCTGTTCAATTCCTTTGATTGATCCGTCAAGTGCTCTCCCACGCTTGCTGTTCTCTGTTCTCTTTGCCCATTTCGTGCGGCTTGTTTTATCTTTATTTACATTCCGGTGACCTCACTCTGCAGCTGACAGTCGTTGCGGGCTGGACGGTGATGAGCTGAGAGGCGCAAATCTATTTTTTAGAGGAATAATCAAAGTTGTTTCTTGTTGGAGTGTCTTTCGATGTTCCTTTATCTTCTTGGGAGTCTCCCGTCTAAGTGGGGGCCAAAGGTCTGATGAATGGGGACAAACGTCCTCCGCTCGGAGGGGTCCCACTCTGTGTTGATGGTATTTGTTAATAGGAAAATTGTACTTAGTAGTCAGTATAATACTTTAATGATATAAGTTTGCATGTGGTAGAATGCTGCATGTAATCATTTTAGAAGTATATAGTTGGTGGCATATTGAAAGAATGTCTCATCCTAGGAGGTCTGTAACATTCTAGGGTGTTCACCCCCACATCCTAGGAGTATGAGAAGAGGTCGTACCTTGTTTTATTGTTTTACGGTAGGATTAACGTAGCTATATCTGTTTTAGTCTAAGTGCTTTTTGGTTTGATGAATTGCTGGACTTCGAGACCAGCAGGTTTAGGGAAGTCTTTATGGGGTCACACTCTGACCCCACACACACACACACACACACACACACACACACACACACACACACACACACACACACACACACACACACACACGTACACCTCCACATTCCAATGTAAGGAACAAACGCTCACTGAAGTATAAATAAAGACCGGGGCAGTTTCTCAGCGCGAGCCTCAGTGCTGGAGGCTGCCCTTGCTAGCAAGAAGTTCTGTGTGTTTCTCTTCTCTGAGTCTTTACTGAAGAAGTGTTTTAGAGTATATTTCTTAACAGTATTGATCCGCCCGGTTGTTGCTTGCCGTAAGCCACCGGCAGAGTTTTATTGCTTTTGCTTTTGGCGTTCCCCTCAAGGCGTCGGATTTTCATTTCCATGTCGTGGATTCTTTGTAATAGTTCCTGAAAAGCCTCGTCCGAGCAGAGGGCCATCCTCTGATCCTTGATTCCGTGCACGGCCTGCTCGCTGTCTCCCGCGCACACCCACAAACGCCACAGCTAATCATCAGTAGCGCCAGCAGCAGGGCCGGCTCCGCGGCCGAAAACGGAGACCGCAGGCAGCTGGACTGACCAGAACCGGGGGCCTTCCCGGTCCCGACAGGCGAAAGGACGGAGGGTCCTGGCACTCGGAACCGGAGCGGCTAAACGACGGCGGTAAGATTGTTACCTCTTAGCCTCAGCTGGCCTCAGCAGATGACAGCCTAAATCCTCCGTGGAGACATCATTCTATGATTGAGTCGTTAACAGAACCAGCAGTTAGCAGCAATAAATTCAAATCAATGACATTTGCAAGCTTCCTCCCACCGTCCAAAGACATGCAGTTTGTGGGGATAGGTTAATTGGATAATCCAAATTGTCACTAGGAGTGAATGTGAGTATGAATGGTTGTCTGTCCTTGTGTGTTAGCCCTGCGACAGACTGGCGACCTGTCCAGGGTGTACCCCGCCTCTCGCCCTATGACAGCTGGGATTGGCTCCAGCACCCCCCGCGACCCTGAAAAGGATAAGCGGAAGCGAATGGATGGGACATTTGCAAGCATTCCTTTATACACAGCATTTCAGTCAGGTTGAGGTCTGGACTTCCATGCTGTAGATTTGCTGCTTGGGGTCATTATCTTGTGTAGCTATTAATTGTCTCAGTTGAGAAAAACAGGTGACCACTGTGCTTCTGTCCCAGTAGCACAAATCCGAACTGGTTTGCGATGAAGGTGCTGGGCTTGTACAGCTTTCCTTGCCCCTTTTTTTGCCATTCAGCATACCAGACAGTAGCTAGCTTCTCCCTCCGTCCTTCTGTGTTTTCAGTTCAGTGAGGGCTACTCTCTCAACGTCAGTTGCTCTCTTTTGCTGTTTCCGGCTGTTGGATTAGGATCTGGAATGTTCCTAGTGGGTTGTTTTTCTTTGATGCCACACCTATCTACACCTATAGTGATAACGAAGGTGCTCATTGTCTGGAGCCTGTAGCCCACCTCTCCCTTTGCTGCAGCCACGTCTTCATTAAACAGGTGGAACTCTGTCTCTGCTGGTTGGTGTCTTTTTTATGCAAAGAAATTCTAAAAAGGAGTTGTACAGAAATGAGACAAAATCAATTGTTATTTAAAGAAACTAAGAAAAACACTCCTTGCCTAAATCTCTGGGGGAGTGGTAGGGCTGCCACAAACGATTATTTTGATAGTCGACTAGTCACCGATTATTTTTGCGATTAGTCGATGTTGTGGAAATTTTAATTACCAAAGCCTGCAGACACGATGAGTTGTAACAACACCTTTATTTCAGCTATTTTGCAACTTTCATTTTTTTTCCACAAAAAATGAAAGTTGCAAAAATTATTCCTATTTATAAATCATGTGAAAAGCATTGTTTTACAAATTATAGACCAGTGTCGGTACTCTCCCAGTTTTCTAAGATACTGGAAAAACTATTTCTAAAAGGATTTGATAGCTTTGTGGATAAATATGATCTGTTGGCAAATTGCCAGTATGGGTTTAGAAATAATAGATCAACAGTTTTGGCATTGATGGATTTAATGAAAGAAATAACAGAATGTATGGATAACAAGAAGTATGCACTAGGAGTCTTTCTAGATCTAAAAAAAGCATTTGATACTGTTGACCACGAAATTCTAAAAATCAAACTGGAAAAATATGGGTTCAGGGGTGTGGTACTGGATTGGATAAACAGCTATGTGATGAATCGACAGCAATATGTACAAATAAATGAGTTTAAATCTAAATTGATGGATATTGAATATTGTAGTACCTCAAGGATCGGTATTGGGTCCGAAAATGTTTCTTATGTATATAAATGATATTTGTAAAGTATCGAAGATACTAAAGTTTGTAATTTTTGCAGATGATACCAATATACTTTGTTCAGGTGCAGAATTTCAACAGGTTTTGGAGGTGATCACACAGGAGTTGAAGATATTAAAGAAGTGGTTTGATAGAAACAAATTGTCCTTAAATTTAAATAAAACAAAATTTATGTTATTCGGAAACTATAAGAAAAACATTAACATTGAAATTTGTGTCGATAATATATATCTAGAAAGGGTTAATGCCATAAAATTTCTTGGTGTGATCATTGATCAAAAGGCCTGTTGGAAATCACACATCACTTATGTGAGGGGAAAGTTAGCACGGGGCATTGCTGTCTTGGGGAAAGTAAAACAGTTTCTGGATAGGAAAAAATTGTATATGTTATATTGTGCTTTGCTATTACCATACATGAGTTATTGTGTAGAGGTTTGGGGAAATACATATAAAAGTAATATTCAGACTATAATCATAATGCAGAAAAGGGCCATTAGACTAATAAATCAGGAGGGGTATAGGGCTCACACAAATGCACTCTTTATAAGATAAGATAAGATAAGATAACCTTTATTAGTCCCACACGTGGGAAATTTGTTTTGTCACAGCAGGAAGTGGACAGTGCAAAAGTTATGACGCAAAAATTAGAATACAATAAGAATAAATACAGTACACAGCTGTACAGAATAGAATAAAATAATATACTATATACAGTAGAATAAAATAGAATAAAAATATACAATAAGATAAAAATAGAATACGAATGCTATATACAACTGAGTAAAAATACAACGATGCCAGAAAAGATTATTGCACTTAGTGTTATTGCACATGTGTGGATGTGTGTGTTTGTTCAGTTAAAGTCTTTGTTGTGGAGTCTGACAGCAGTGGGGAGGAAAGACCTGCGAAATCTCTCCGTCCCACACCGTTTATTAGGACGCAAGCTATAAAATTCCAGGATCTGGTGAAGTTTAAAACAGTGAAAATAATATATAAGGTAAGGAAAGGGATGCTCCCAATCGAAATAAGTAAATGGTTCTTAGAAAGAGAAGGGAGGTATAATTTTAGAGGGAAGTGGAATTTAAAATTACAAAGAGTAAGAACAACATTGAAAAGGATGTCTATTTCAATAGCGGGAGTTAAATTCTGGAATGAGTTAAAAGAAGAAATAAAGGTCAGTAGTGATATAAACCAGTTTATTAAAATAAAACTCAAAAAAGAAATTTTAAATAAGTATAAGAATGAAGAAAATGCAATTAACCCAAGACAGCAGTCAAACTGATGTTTATTTTCTTCTGCAAATTAGCAAATCTAAATATAGTTTTAGTTGAACATGTGCAAATATTTTTTTGAGATGTTATGTTGTTAAGATATTCATTGTGTGTACTCATGTTGTACAGTGTTTAACTGCATTATGGTTACTGTGGTTTAACAGAGACAGTATTTTAGTTGCCACCACAAGGAGGCACTGTTTCATTGTAAGAGCACGGATGCTGCGTCATCACGCCCCTAAGAAAAAAAAAAGTATACCACAACGAAAATGGCACCCATGAGAAAAGTTTTGCCGCATGTTGATGAGGAATAAAGTTCCCAAAATATTAAGGACATTTTTGCCTCCGTCGTCATTTTCCTTCGAGTTGATCGCTGTCGGTGCTGCAATACTCAACAGGTTATGGGCCCAGGGCCGACTCGAACAAGAGTTTTTTCTCATGAAGATCCGGAGCCACAACGGATAGCGGGCTAACGGCTAAATAGCAACATGGATCAACGAGGAGCAAGCAGGCTGCCTCGACTCATGTTTGACGGAGATGAGACCAGATATGAACTTTGGGAAACTAAGGTGCTAGGATATTTGCACTTGTTGGGATTAAAAGCCACTGTTCTGAAGGAACCGAACAGTGAGGCTGAAGTAGCAGCAGACGGTAAGAAGAACGCTGACGCTTACGCTGAGTTAATCCAATTTTTGGATGATAAAAGCCTCTCACTGATTATGAGAGATGCCCCTGATAATGGGAGAAGAGCATTAGAAATATTGAGGGACTACTACGCTGGAAAGGGGAAGCCCCGAATCATCAACCTGTACACCACGCTATCATCGCTTCAGAAAAAGAGGGAAGAGACTGTCACAGACTATGTCATCAGAGCAGAGGCCGCCATTACAGCACTGCGCAATGCGGGTGAGACTTTAGGTGATGGATTATTGATTGCTATGGTTTTAAAAGGTCTACCTGAAAGTTTTAAGCCATTTGCAATACACGTTACTCACGATAAAGACGATATGACATTTGCTGAGTTCAAAACAAAGCTACGGAGTTTCGAAGACACTGAAAAGTCAAGCGCATCCGAGTGTAGCGACAACGTAATGAAAACAGGAGGAAGAACCGGGCGTGAGCACACGAGATCCAGTGCACAATGCAGATACAAGAGCGATGTGGACATTGTGTGTTTCAAGTGTGGACTAAAAGGCCACCGAGCAAAAGTGTGCAGACGGAGGACGTGGTGCAGTCATTGCAAAAGCAGCACACACAGTGATACCACATGTAGACATAAAGACAAACAAGATGGCGCGCGGAAGGTCGCAGATGAGAGCGGCAACGGATCCAAAGCAGAAACGCCAGATTATGCCTTCAGGATTAAGGGCGTAGACATCAAAGTCCAGCAGTCAGCGTACAGCATTGAGGAGAAAGGCCTGTTGGTGGACACTGGGGCTACCTCACACATCATTAACAGCATCGCCAAGTTCAAGAGCTTCGACGACGCGTTCAGACCGGAGTCACACAGCGTAGAACTGGCAGACGGTACCCAGTGCAGAGGCGTCGCCCAACAGAGGGGGGACGCAGAGGTGTTCCTGATTGACAATACAGGCCAGCGACGCAGAGCAACGCTGAAAGATGCGCTGTTTATTCCATCATACCCCCAGAACATATTCTCTGTAAAGTCAGCCACTGCATTAGGAGCAACAGTCACCTTTAAACAAGGGCAGGACACGTTGACCCACAAAGACGGTACTAACTTTAACATTCATGTGTATGGCAAGTTGTACTATTTGCAGACTGAAGTTGAGGGTAATGATAAGTGTAACACCTGTCATGACATACAGGCATGGCATGAGATATTAGGTCATTGCAACTATGAAGATGTAGTAAGATTGCAAGGTGTGGTTAACGGTATGCAGAATAAGGGGAGAACCGATAGACCTGAAAAGGAATGTGAAGTGTGTATCCAGGGAAAGTTTGCACAAACCCGAAACAGAGATCCTGATACAAGAGCAAAGGCTCCTTTACAAATGGTACACACAGATTTAGCAGGTCCGATAGCCACTGAATCTATTGATGGGTACAAATATGTGCAGTCATTCACTGATGATTATTCAAACTCAGTGTTTGTATATTTCCTGAAGACGAAAACTGATACAGTGCAGGCAACAGAGAAATTTCTAGCGGATGTTGCACCATATGGCAACGTAAAATGCATTAGATCAGACAATGGGACAGAGTTCACATGCAGAGATTTCCAAACCCTGTTAAGGAAAAATGGCATTAAGCATGAGACATCAGCCCCGTACTCACCCCATCAGAACGGTACCGCCGAGAGGGGGTGGAGTACTCTTTTCGAGATGGGCAAGTGCATGCTAATTGAGAGTCAGCTACCGAAATGCCTATGGAACTATGCCATTCAAACTGCTGCTGTAACACGGAACAGATGCTTTAGTAAGCGAACAGGGAAAACACCCTACCAAATGCTGACAGGTAAAAAGCCAGACTTGTCAAAAATGCAGAAATTTGGGTCTGTGTGCTATGCATACAAACAGGACAAGGGGAAACTTGATTCAAAATGTGACCAAGGTTTCTTTGTAGGTTATGATAAGAACAGTCCCGCCTACTTAGTTTACCACCCTGAAACTGAGAAAGTTCAGAAACATAGACTTGTTAAGTTTGTGAGCAAAGTAAATGTAGAAAGACAAACACAGACAGATGAGGGAGAACTAAATGATGACTGTAGCAGAGTAAGACAGCCTATGGCTAACAGACCTTCAGAGAAAGGTGACAAGGACAATGAGGTTCCAAAACCTATTGTGACAGACACAAGTCCACAAAGTGGTATACCTGATGAGCGTGAACGAAAAGAGACAAGTGTGACAAGTGATGGATTTGTCAACAAAAGGTATCCTCTTAGGGAGAGAAGAAAACCGGGACATTTAAATGACTTTGTAGCTGCCAACAGTGGCAGCGATGAGATCCACACTACCATAGACTACTGCTACAGGGCAGTGTGTGGTGTCCCAAACACATTTAAGGAAGCCATAGAATCAGCTAACTCAAAGAACTGGATCAAAGCCATGGATGAAGAAATTCACTCGTTACGGGAAAATGACACTTTCACCCTAACCACTTTGCCAAAGGGAAAGAAAACTGTAGGGGGGAAGTGGGTTTATTCCGTTAAGAGTGACATTGAGGGAAACGACAGATACAAGGCAAGGTTCGTAGCCAAAGGTTACAGCCAACAGTTGGGGATAGATTATGGAGAGACATTCTCACCAACAGCCAACTTACTCAGCATAAGAGTTTTGTTACAGAAAGCAGCGCAGGAGAGCCTGTTACTCCATCAAATGGATGTGAAGACAGCATATTTACACGCTCCCATTGATTATGAAATCTACATTGATCAGCCAGAAGGTTATGAAGAGGGAGAAGGGCTAGTCTGTAGATTACAAAAATCCTTGTATGGGTTAAAAGAATGTGGTGGTATCTGGAATAGGATCTTGCATGAATACCTAACAGCGAACAGTTTCAGGCAAAACCCAGCAGACCACTGTGTTTATACCAAAGAGACAAAAGATGGTAAGGTGATTATGATCATCTGGGTGGACGACCTGATAATTGCTGCTGGCAATGAAAAGGTAATGAAGGATGCGAAAGAAATGCTTTCAGTCAAATTTAAGATGAAAGACTTGGGCAGACTTAAGCATTTTCTGGGTATTGATTTCACTCAGTCTGATGGATGTGTAACAATGTCACAAGAAACCTATGTCAACAAGATACTGATGAGGTTTAACATGCAGAACTGTAAACCCAGAGGAACTCCCTGTGATCAGAAGTTGTGTTACACAGAAGGTGCTACTAAGATAAGAGATGTGAGGATGTATAGAGAGGCTGTAGGCAGTCTTATATACCTTGCATCAGGTACCCGTCCTGACCTGAGTTTTGTGGTAAGCAAGTTATCGCAACATTTCCATGAGCCTACAGAAGAACAGTGGGGAACTGTGAAACATGTGTTGAGATATCTCAAAGGGTCCAAAGATAAGAAGTTGTGTTTTAGAAGAAACACAGATGAAAATTTGGGTCTAGTGGCCTACAGTGATGCTGACTGGGCAGGTGACACTGCCGACAGACGCAGCACTACTGGTTACTGTGTACGTCTATGTAACAACAGTTCTTTAGTTTCATGGAAGACCAAGAAACAGCCCACTGTGGCGCTCTCTACCTGTGAAGCAGAGTATATGGCTCTGGCTTCCACAATGCAAGAGTGTATATATTTAGAACAGCTTTTGAAAGGTATAGATGACTACAGCTACACTCAAACAATAGTGTACAAGGACAACCAGGGAACAATTGCCCTGGCTAAAAACCCTGTGAGCCGACAGAGGTGCAAACATGTGGACATTAAATATCATTTTGTAAGGTCCATTGTAAATGAAGAGAAAATGTGTCTGTTATATTGCACCACTGAAGAAATGGTTGCAGATGTTATGACCAAACCTGTTTCTAAGCTAAAACTTGCTAAGTTTGCTAACGTTATGTTTGGTGCTTAAAAGAAAAAAAAAGAGAGAGAGAAAAAAAAAAAAAGGAAGTGTGGTAGAGATTGTACAACTGTTTATCGTTTATTGTACAACTTTTCTTTGATTCCAGCAACCTGAGTACAAGAGGGGGTGTTAAGATATTCATTGTGTGTACTCTTGTTGTACAGTGTTTAACTGCATTATGGTTACTGTGGTTTAACAGAGACAGTATTTTAGTTGCCACCACAAGGAGGCACTGTTTCATTGTAAGAGCACGGATGCTGCGTCATCACGCCCCTAAGAAAAAAAAAAGTATACCACAACGAAAATGGCACCCATGAGAAAAGTTTTGCCGCATGTTGATGAGGAATAAAGTTCCCAAAATATTAAGGACATTTTTGCCTCCGTCGTCATTTTCCTTCGAGTTGATCGCTGTCGGTGCTGCAATACTCAACATATGTTCTAAGTTGAAGGCGTATACAGTTTTGTTGTTCAAATTTAGATGATGAGGATAGGGCTAAATAAGTATATACTTCTGCCTACTCCTTTTCAAACAACTGTATGGAATGATTTTATGAAACGTTGGTGAATGTATATGTTTGAAATAAAAAAGAACTGAACTGAACTGAACTGAACTATCTCATGCATAAGGAGGGACGTCAGTCAGGGGGCACTGAAAGTCGTCTCTGATAATGAACAATTCAGGTCCCTTTTATACACAGTCGCAGAACAAAAGGCTTTTACAGTTGCAGTTCACACCTTGGCTCTAAACAGAAAAACTCTCTATCACCTGTGTGAATCTCCCCCACTCTGGGGTCAAGTCTTCCTGTGTGAGCTTCCGTCTCCTGGGAGACATTCACCAGTTTCTCACCATCTGTTTCTCGGCGTGAATGAGGTGTGAACCAGACGTACTAAACTAAATAACATGAAAGCATTTCATCAAGACAATACATTAAAGGACAATACACTAAAGAGAAATCCCACAACAGTCGACTAATCAGATCATGCATCCATTGGACGTAAAACGTACAGCTTATTGCACCAGCATGCATCAGCTCTTATATAACTATCATTGGCTTACAGCTTGAAGTGTTTAAGGTATGTGCTAACTAAAAATAAAGACAAGATGATAGTTTACTAAATTTTAATTAAATTTGCAGATTGTCTCGGTGAAGTTTAATAAACTCAGCCGTCTGCTCCTTGTTATCTATAATATAACAGGACACCGGAGTATATTCTCGAGCATCTCACACTTCTGATAATCAGTTGTCTGCTTGACGTTTATTCAGCTGTGTAAAAACGATAACTTTAATCTCAGCCAAACCGATTTACTCAGGAACAAATGTACTAAAAAATACTGAAAAAAAAGCCAAACAATAACATTTTGAAGTTATCTAAGTGACTTATATATCTTGTTTAACCTGAGTAGCGAAAGACGGTGGTGGGTTGAAAACGATTTGCCGGGAGTCCGGTGTTCTCACAGGCTCTAGTGAGCCTTGAAGCCCGGCTAGCTATCAAGTTGGTGGGTAACGGACGTCTCCGAAAACGTCAGAGCGCTTTTGAAAATATGTGGTGTCTAGCAGATCATTACATGAAGGAACCTTTTAAATAAAAGCGCGCTCATGCTCACAGGTGTACACATGAGGACTCACAGACACAAACTACACCCTTTTTGGCTCCTAAAAGTTTAAAGGGGTTTAACAGCAGCTGGCATCCTTGTACATGCAGTGCTGCCATCTTCTGTTTCAGTCCGTTATTACACTCTTAAATCCTACTACTTATTCCTGCATCTTTTGGGATCTTACAAAGCTTCAACTATTAAATTAGTCGTCGATGATTTTGATAGTCGATGTAATCTTGACAACTCGACTAATCGTTGCAGCCCTAGTGAGTGGGTACTTTGTCCCTTTAGGAGCAATCTGAGAAGAAATAATTAGCTCTGAGTGATTTTTAATATGCTTGTCATGCTATAAATATATAGCACTCCAATGATGGTGTGGAGATCAACTGATCATCTTCTTCCATTTAAAATGTAAAACAGGCATACTTAAGCAGGCATACCAACAAACTTAGTATTAAAGAAAATGTTAATATATACATAAAGTTGTTCTGCGCAACCACCTTTCCCGGTGATGAAACATTTCTGTCCTGATGGGAGTGGTATCTTCCATGCCAGCATCTATGAATGATGAATAGTTTGATGAAAATGAAATAATGTGATTAATTTGCTGAAGTCTTGATAAAGTCAGATCTTGACCATACTGAAGAGTAATGGCGAATTATGGAGAGAGGTATGACAATGCTCCCCACCCCCATTATGAAAATACCAAATGAGGTCAAAGTATTCTTAGGGAAAAATATTCAACCCCTACTTACCCCCTTATATCTCTCAATGTCAGAATGTTTCTGATAGAAAAAACACTAAGTAAAAGTGACTGAGTGATGGAATAGAAAAGTTCTGCATAAACACCACTCGATTTACCATTTTCTTACTTTTTCTGATGTTGGCTTTCTCCTTTAATTTGTTACTCATCTGCAGAGGTGGGACCAAGTCATTGTTTTGCAAGTCTCAAGTAAGTCTCAAGTCTTTATCCTCAAGTCTCAAGTCAAGTCTCAAGTAATGTCAGGCAAGTCAGAGTCGAGTCTCAAGTCACTGGTGTAAAATTCGAGTCAAGTCACAAGTCTGAAACTTTGAATTTCAAGTCCTTTCGAGTCTTTAAAAAAAAAAAAACGAAAAAATAATGTTGCAGTTATATGCTAAATGTAAATATTAGACCATGTAATTTTAAAATCTGTGTTTTTCTCAACACATGACAAAATAGTGAACTTAGAAAATATACACAAATTGTGAAATTGCACCTCTTTAAAATGCAGCTCAATTAAACCTAGCTCCAAGAATAATTTTCACCGACAGTTCTGAGATAAGCTGCATGTTATTCTTGGATGCGGTTGTAGGACCGGCTTTAAAATCGCATGACAAAAATATCATACACATTAAAAAAAAACTGTATCACCAACGTAGCCTGGACAACATTTGCTAGTTAGATGAAGTCAGCTATCTCATTGTAGCATATTTATATGCATATTTATAATCATACGGTTCTTGGAGTGAGTGCACACACTCATGAAGTTTAGTAACTTCAGGTCACTGCAACAAGCCCAGGTACAGTTTACCGACGGATGGGTGCAGGACCTTGAAATGCACCGTGTAGAAAGAAAGACCATCGTACGTATCATAAGTTTACCAGTCTCACAAATTGTCGTCATAAATACACATTCCTTAACCGTTTATTAATAGGACCTTTGAGCTCAAGGGTAATTAATTAGTAGTGGAAATAATTTCTGGTACCCATCACAGAAATGTAGCAGTGACAACAATATTGTATGCTGTAATCGTACTGGGCAATTAGTGATACAAAAACCCTGTTTTATCCTGTGAATAAAAGTATATGTTTTTGTCAATGTACCATAATAACAGAAGCGAAACGCAATATTGTGTCAGGACAATTCACTATTTATGCACAATAAACAAAGGAGCATAGCGCGACAATTTCTGTTCAGCGCCAGACTTGCTTGTAACCTATATCACCAATTATGTAATGAAAATGACGTATTAACTACTAAAAAACACTGACCTTCGTGTAAATGCTTGGAGCAGACTAACCTGTGAGCTGGAGTGTTCTGGGACGTTATATTTGATCTTTGAATGGCTGCAATCCAGGCCGTCTTTGTTACTTCGGAAACATGGCTTGAACAATTTCTCTTCAACGACGTAATCCGATAACAACCGATCTCTTTACCCGTCGGCTTCCCGTGGCTGTCATGCGACCGGCTATTGCAGTTAATAATACAACGGCTTCTTGACATTTTTGTGTTTCTTTTTATTGCTGTGTGACTGATTTCAATTGAAAGCCTGCGTGCGCTAGTACCGCTTGCCACGAGTTCCCAGAATCCTTTGCGGTTCTACCCGTGAATGACGTCACATTTTCAATCTCTATATAATATGCATGTTAAATTTTATATTTGGGGTAAAATATCAAGTCTTTTCAAGTAAACCGGTTCAAGTCCAATTCAAGTCCCAAGTCATTGGTGTAAAAGTCCAAGTCAAGTCACAAGTCTTAGAACATTTTTTCAAGTCAAGTCTAAAGTCATAAAATTAATGACTCGAGTCTGACTCGAGTCCAAGTCATGTGACTCGAGTCCACACCTCTGCTCATCTGTATAACACAAGTGACTGCAATGTGCAGTGGAAAGTCAATACTGTGTTTCCAAACATGGATATCTTTATTGCTTTTTTGTTTTGTTTTTTCATTAAAAAATAGACAAATTTTCAATTCTGTTATTTCTGAATGTAAAACCATTTTCAGAAAGAAAAATCCCAGAAGACCTAGTGTTTAAACACTTTTCTTTCCCCACTTGACTGTGTAGTCAACAGTATTACATTTCTTTCTTTCTTTCTTTCTTTCTTTCTTTCTTTCTTTCTTTCTTTCTTTCTTTCTTTCTTTCTTTCTTTCTTTCTTTCTTTCTTTCTTTCTTTCTTTCTTTCTTTCTTTCTTTCCTCAATGCAAGGTGGCATGACACTCTTTAGTGTAACATCACTACAGCAAAGTCATACACAACAAGCTGTGGCAGCAGTGGCATTTTCACACTTTTCACAGTGCAATAGTGGGGAAAAATGGAACAAGGAGGTGCATGCTACTCATTTGCAGAGTTTTTCTATTGACCTCCAAAGTAAATTTAGCGTTGGAGTCTTTGTGAGGTAAGTGGCTGTGCCCCTTGTTGATGCATATACGTAAGTGACTTCTCAATAGTCTAGTGGCATATAGCTGTTTTCGATGTCACAATCTGTGGATTAATGAGGTCAAAAATTAAGTATATATTATCTGTGACCTCAAAGATAATATGGAATTCACATGCCATTGGGAGAAATAAGTATTTGAGCCCCTACAACCCGAATTCTGAGTCCTGCAGATTGACCTTGTGCCCATGTGGCAAACAGATTACGATCAATCGATCAATCAATCAATCAATCAATCAATCAATCAATCAATCAATCTATTATGGGTACTCCTGATTGACATTCGTTGTTTGATAAAGCCCAACTGTGCACAGAACCAGTTTCATACATCCCAACTTATCCACCACCATGGGCAAGACCAAAAAGCTGTTAAAGGATGTCAGGTACATCCTCTGTAGACCTGCACAAGGATAGAATGGGCTACAGGACTATTAGCAGGAAGTTTGGTGAAAAGGTGACAACTGCTTTTCCAGTTATTTAGAAACATCAACTCAACTAATCTATGTTTGTCAAGAGAAATGCTGAACATGACCCAAAAAACACCGTTCTGACAGTCAAGCACAAAGAAACATCCCTCCTTCCCTCAGCAAGAACACTGAAGATGGTTCTTTCATGATGACAATGACCCAAAACATATTGCTAAGTCAGCAAAGGAGTGACTAAAGAAGATGCACATTAAGGTCAAAGAGTGGCCAGAGTTCGAGTTGTCAAGCAGCAACTAAGAAACCTAAAGGATTTAGAGAGTTTCCGTAAAGAGAAGTGGGACAATATCCTGAAATGTGGGCAAACCTGGTGACCAACTACAGAAAAACAGCTTACTGCTGTAATTGGTAACAAAGGTTTCTCTACCAAGTACTAAATCGTGTTTTACTTATGATTCAAATACTTATTTAACTCAGTCACATGCAAATCAAATTACAACTTTTATGTAATGTGTTTCTATGAATTTTTGGTTGATATTTTGTAGTTTGTAAGTAAGCGAACTTACAAATTCAACAGGGGATCACATGAATTTGTCCTCCACTCTAATAAGATTTCCAGTAACATTCTAAAAGCAATAAGTGCATTTATCCACACAGAAACTTATATTCAGCAACTGTATTGATTTTTCCGAATAAGAAAAAATAAAATGCTGTTAACCACACAGCACAGTTTTAAAATGGCTTTTCCGTGCTTTAACCTTTTTCCATTGTGCCTAAGGTCCCTCTTGTCATTGGCTAACAGCAAAGCAAAACAAATCATCTTAATGTCAACAGGGTTTTTTCCACAAAGCGGTGCTCCCTGTGTTTTTCCAACGAGGCCAATGATCCTATGGTTCTGAGTGGATTATGAGCAAGGTCACTCAGTTGTAATGACAACTGTCATTCTAATTTTCAACATACATCATATTTTACAGTTAGAATATTAGACACCTGAGGAAAAACTGGAAGAAAAATCACATAGGTGGTCAGAGAAGAAAAGGAAAATGGAGAAGAGAGATAAACCGTGAGAAGGGAGGGAAAAATGATAGAGAGAAAAACATGTGTTCTCAGTGTCCGGAACGCACCAGTAGAGCTGAAAATAGGGATTGGGACAGTTTCACCGTAGCTTCATTTGAGAGGACACACTTGACTGTCTGTTCTCTAAAGAACTCTCCTTGTACAGAAGCAAGGCCTTTTGGGAACATTGCTATCATCTTAAAAGACCATCTCTGTTTCTCTTTCTGCTTCTCTCTAAGTTTCTCCCTCTCTCTTGCCTCTGCCTTTTTTCCTTAAACAGGAGGTTAGGCCATTAGGGAACTGCAGTGATGTCTTTAAAGGGGCCTTCTGTGGCTGAGAGAACAGCACGGAGAAACCCCAGATTATCCATCTGATGAATCAGTGGTCACAGAGGGTGGAGGGATTAAAGTGAAGTACCAACTTGTGCCTGCATGCGTGTGTGTATATGTATGTTTTGTACATTATATTACATATAGTTTTACTATATTACATGTAAACGGTACATTTGGGAGTAATTTTAGATTTAAAATGGGTGGTTTAACAAGTGCTAGCTTGAAAAGGTAAAAAAAATCCACGTACAGTCATGATAAAAGCAAGGTTAGAAAAAACTTATCCCTGAAGGAATAAATATATCATTTCATAATCTGCATGCAATTTTAAAGACCTCGTGTTCTGTATGGAAGGCTTCCACAGGATTGCTTAACTTTGCATAATCAAGAGAGGAAACTAAACCTACCGGGTTTGAGTATAATGAAAGGTTTCGACCAGTTAACTCTGACAAAAAACTTTTGGATTTAAAAGTTATTGTCAGACACACATTAGTTGTATATCTATATATTCAATGCGACACCCCGACCGGTCTAGCTGTTTCTACCAGAAGTTCTTTCCTATTAAAAGGGAGTTTTTTTCTTTCTATTGTCAAGTCTGAAGTGCTTCCTCGCAGGGAGTTGTCTGATTGTTGAGGTTTTCTCTGGTTTTTTTGTGTGTGTGTTTTGTTTTTATCATTGAAGACCTTGTAACATTAATCTTTCTCCACAAACTAATGCCATGTTAAACATTAGCTAACATTATGCTAACAGTGTAGCAGACTCATAGAGGAAGACTGTGGTTCTTAGCACACTTGAAATTGCTTTTGGAATATAGACTATCAACTACCAGACTGGATAAAAATTCTGTTTTCAAATGTTGTTTTATCATGCTGTTAGCATTAGCATTTCTAAAAGGGCACCATTAACAATGTTCAGTATTCATTCAGTATAAAATGCTTGGCAGAACTGCCTAGTTAGAAGATACATTTTATGACCTACTGTTCTCAGTACACTGACTAAATGCTTCAACCTTCAACTTAAAAATATGTCCACAGGAGTGATCCCATCGGAGTTCAATGCATACAACATATTGATTGTGTAAATTGACTGCAATGAGAGGAATGGAGCTCCATTATGGCTATGACAAGTAAATCAACAATGAATCACCTAGGGCAGAAAGCGTATACATTGCTTTCTATGAGCTAAAGCTCTTAGTGCTGTACTTCAGTCGACCCACCAATGAATGATGTCACTGCTGGTGTTTTCCATTAGCAAGCATGATACCAAAGTATTTTTTTCTGAGTTTTAACCTATTAGAAGCTTTGCCTTAGTACCTTTATCTTCTGTATCACCTTTTGAAATGAAAGTAAAGATAGATGGTTGACCTGGAAGGAAAGCCCTACAATGACAGGCAGTCAATCTAGTGATGAGGAGGATAAATCAGACCAGAACATGCTCTTGACCCTGTGTAGACATATACTGAAAGGGTATATGGTATATGAGAGTTTGATCAAGTTTGTAACCTCAAACACAAGGAGAGGATCAACTGAGTAAAGAGATAATAGGTTTGTTGTAGACAAGGAATTGCAATGGGTGGGGTCACTAATCGTACAACTTATGCAGCCCCAACAAACATCATGCACAGATACTACAAAAAAGCAAAACAAAAAAACCCAACAACATATATATCTGCACACACACCAACAGCAAAAGAAATATTAGAAGAAAACTGACCAAGGTTGACAAATCTTTTCGGCTCTTTATAAAAGGGACACAAAGATGTTTCTGGTCTAATGATAGAATTAATGGACCAGAAAGCGTGGTCGCGAGATAAAGAAAAGTAACGCATCCACACAAACAGATGTGTCACTTGCATGAAGACACAGGTTGCCTCTTTCAGTGTGCCCTGGCACACGTATACGCATGTATACGCCTGTCTATCCATGTGTGTTTGGGCGAGAGAAGGTAAGAAAAAAACAAAAAGGAAGTGTGTCCATTATCTTTCTCTGTAATGTACTGTTGGAGACGGCAGTTAAAGCAGATCGTCTTCATAACCTACTAAAATGTCGCGTTTGTATGTAATGGACACAGACAGACAGATAGATAGATAGATAGATAGATATTTCCTTACCGAAATCAGAATCATAGAAGAGAACAAACTTCTGCCAGCTATACTCAGATACCACTTGCATGATGACCTCATTGAGATAGACAGGTGGGCGAACCATTAAGGTGTAGTCATCTGTTCCAGGGACTCGACTGGTCGGTGGGCAGGCTGAACGGGGTGTTCCCGCTGGGGAGCGCTGGATAAAGAGGTGGGGGATGTGCATGGCATCAGCTAGAGTTTGAAGGCTGCCTGCCGACATGCAGCCAATTGAACTGACCAGAGCCAGGATTCCACGGTTCATCAGCTCACAGGCTAACGGAAGGAGGGAGCAGACAAAGAAGAAAAAAAGAAGGCATATATTAGATTTCAAAGCATAGAAAAAATGTTGTACTACTTGTTTTATTCTAAGAAAAATCACCAGTGAAAGTATATGTCATACTGTTGATCCTAGGAGTCTTTGTAAAAGAGTAAGAGTGCACCAAGGCAAGGTCACCACATTGCAGAGTTAATTAAAGGGCCCGGAAAAACATTTTGGAGATTGTTTCCAAATGCACTGGACATTTATTATGAATACCAAGCTATTACAGTCATATGTTGTGTTGTCTAGAAAAAGAAAGAAGGAAGTATAATTAAACAGATATATGGTAGCAGAGTAGTAACAGTGTTGCCGTGATGTAAAACGCTATTAGAAAACATAAGGACTCATAAATATATCTATTCAAAATATGTCACTTTTGCCAGAGACTTTTTGTGCTCCGCTTCCTAAATTCTCCTCAGCAATGAGACACTTTGTGTGTGCTTACTTCACTTCTTATTCCTTCCTGTTAGGCCTCTAGTGCTATCAAATATACCTCTACCTCCTACCCTCTCAACCCACTCCCCTGTTATCTCCCTTCTTGTTCAAAACAGCCCCTCTGAGTGCTTACCTTTCAGCCCCAATCATTTCAGAGTCACAGTCTTGCAGTGATTTTTATTTTAAGTGCCTTACAGCACTGCAGAATACTATACAGTGTCCTCAGTTTGGAATCATCTGCTTTCCTGTGCCACATCCTATCTAACATTCCTCCTTCAGAATCTTTCGATTTTCACCTCCCAATCTTTCGCAACATCTTCACTCACCAGCCGCTTTCTCCATCATCTCTTGTTTACCCTCATGGTAACATAAACATTCACCTATCCTTGCTTCTTCACTCTTTTGACTCTTCACCTCTTTATTGCTTTGGTTTTTTGTTTGCCTCTCTGAAAGTCCCCAGCTTTCCCTCTCCCTTTTCCATCCCTTATCTATCCTGATCCTCATTTCATCCTCCTCTTCTGCTCCTCACTGCATCCTTTAATGTTAGCAGTGTTTATTTTACTCCTAGCTGACTAAAATCCTGTCACAGATTTACTGAGAAAAACAAAGAGCGGTGAAAGACTGTTCAAAGACAGTATAGCAACACAAACAGAGATGCAGACACACAAACTGTGAAATGGCAATGTATAAAAGCAAGTTAGCACAATCTAAAACACACACAGTCAGCCTGTGTAATGCCACAGGGAGTAATCTGTTGACACTGCAAAAATAAAGCCAAAGAAAGAAAGTGAAAAGAAAAAAAGTTTTAGAAAAAGAGAAGCTCGAGGAGACAGAATCATCGTGCTGAGAGGGCAGAATAAAGCACTGCATGTGTGCAAGTGTGTGTGTGTGTGTGTGTAACATGTGACCTATACAATATGACAATGAATACCGTGTCAGCTGGTTGCACAAAAACAACCTAATGAGTTGGATTTCAAAGTGTTCAAAGAGGTGAGGATGAAGTCTCAAATCAGGAGAAATTAGTATGTGTGCCTGTAGATTTGTGTGCATGCGTGTTTTACTGATGCATAGCGTGCTGTCTGATTAATTTCGTTTTGTAGTTTAATTCAGTTTGTTTAATTAAATCAAGTTTAATTAATTCACGTTAGTTCAAGCATCACTGGCCTTATTTATTTACGAGATGTTACAGTCACCCTAAAACCAAATTCATGTCACTCTTTATTTGTCTGAAATTATAAACAAAAAAGTTAACACAGAAGATTAAATACGTATGAGGGATGGTCTGCTCAAAAACAGTTTGACTTGAAGTTGACTGACTGGCTGAAGTTGTCACTCAAGCAGTTCCAGGACACTGATCTGATTTTATGAGCAATAACTTTAAATATATGAACGCAAACCCTTTTTGTAATTAACTGGCAAAAACATTGTTGGAAGCAATTTTCCTTTTTAGCAATAGCTGAAGGGTTTTTTCCAAAAAACCATTTCATTCTGCATTGATGTAGATGATTAATGTGTAGAAGCTAATACAGTTTCAGTCTCACTGCCCATTGTTCAAGTCCACTTTTGAGGAATTAATTAAACTCTAACAATATATGATTAAACTTCACAAACTCTCACCATGCTGCTTAGTCACAGCCTCTATTCTTAAAAATCATTGAGCCCAGAATCGATCTACCAGGAACCTAATGTTTGAGCACAGGTAAGTCCAGTCATGTCTAGTGAGCAAGTGAGCAAAGACAGTCAGATGGTCAGATCTTGTGAACCAAAGGCCAATGTTTTTTAAGAGATGAGAGAGATAAGATTTGCTTGGTCACGGCAGAAAGTGGACAGTACGAAATTAAGAGCAGCAAAAATTAAGAAAAAACAATAGAATAGAATAAAATACTATGTCAAAGGCAGTGTAAATAAAATGTTCAAATGTCTAAATGCACAGTATAAAATCTAGGAATATGCAGCTCACATGCTAGTAAATGCAGCCTGTGTTTGTGTGTCTGTGTGAAAGAGGAGGAAAGAGTATATGATGTGTGTTTGCTCAATATGATGTGGCAGTAAGGGCCTGAAAAATATCTGCACCTGGGCCTATCACAGGGTTGTTAGACCTGTGCGAGTGAGCCTACATGTCTCTGAATAGTTGAACATGTAACCCGAGTGATGAAGTCACGTCACTGGCTCCCAGTTCATTACGGAATCGCCTTTAAAATCTTTCTTTGAGTTCATAAAGCACTCAATGGTTTGGACCCTCAGTACATCTCTGACTTGCTCAGTGTCTATAACCCAACTAGACTCCTCAGGTCATCGGCTGAGGATCGTAAGACAGTTCCCAGAATTAGATCTAAGTGTGCTGAAGGTGCTTTCACTTACTGTGGTCTTCTTCTTTGGAACAAGCTGCCCGCTGACCTGAGGTCAATTGCAACTGTGTCTACATTCAAAAATAGACTTGAAACCTTTTTATTCTAAGTAGCTTACAGTTAATAACTGTGTGAGTTTGTGTGCATGTTAATTTCTATTTTTTAGTTTTTGTCGTGTTTTTTTGTTTTCTCTTATTTTTGCCATAGTTTTAATGTTTTTATTTTTCATAGCTCACGTGAAATGGATTGTGCTATTTAAATAAAACTGGCACTGAGATTGATTTTTGGGCTGAGGACATCTAGGGAAATTACTCAAGTCTGTACATGTGTATTATAGCTGGCATGCTAACTAACTTTTTTTTTAACTAGCTGCATTGTTCCAGTCTAGAAACAGCACATTAGCCTAGCACGATCAAGGCTTTGGCTAATGGAAAGCTTTGCTAATCCATTAGTTATTGGGGCACTTTGGAGAATTAGTGCCCTCATCCCCTCTACATCACACATCCTTAAGTCTGTGGGGGGCTTCTAAGCATTAGCCTCATTAATACTTTTTGCTAATAACTTAAAGGGCTCGTTGGATTAACCCAACCCAAGTTTACATCACTCTGATGTAGGCAACAGTTTAATGAATGAACATGAGAAGGAGCTAGAGCTACTGGTACGATGTTAAGCTGTAGGGATGAACAATGTTTTAAGAGTAAATGATAGATCTGTATTTCAGTTCAATTCGGTTCAATCCAATCCGATTAACTTCTATTTCTAGACTGCCAAATTAAAACAATAGTTACTTCAAAGCACTTCATATTGTGAGCCATGGCGTAGGCAAAAAATAGAAAGTATTGCTATTTGGAATTCTTGACGTATCATCATGAACTACAACCACCACCAAACCACACTCACAACCCAACATCATCGCCAACCCACGCACGCAAACGCCCCACCCCTGTGTGGGCAGTGATGCATGATAAATGATGCCGGATTCAGTCTCCCTAAAGCAGCTAAGACCTGACAAACAGCTATGGAGAGGTGTTCATGTGAGAGATGTAAATATCAGTCATTCCTAAACACAGGTGTCTCTCTACAACTTCAGGTGCTTGGCCATGGGGGTTTTATTAGCCTCGTCTGCTTTTCAGTACCATTGCAAAAACACACACTACATAAATCAAGTATACACTCTGTCCCATCCACTTAATGTTTATATGCAGACGTTTTTATGTTTGTATGTCAGCGTGCATTTTACATGAGTTGTTTGCAGCAGAGCATGTTATTGAGCACTGTCTCCTGCTTGTTGGTCTGTCAGAATAAATGAACTGCAAGCACTTCACCTGCGTCCAGGTGTGACCGATTCTTCTAGCTGTGTCTCTCAAAGCAGCTCTCCTTCCACCACACACTGACACACACCATACAGACTTTATCACACTGACACACTGTCCTCCAGATTCTGTGACCCAGTGTCTGAAGGATGGAAACAACAGCGAAAGACAGATGGATAGGAAGCAAGGAAATCAATACCTGAAGAGAACCAATAAACACAAGAAATTTAGAGTCTCTCTCTCCCTAAAGCACAGCCTCTGCCTCTCTGTGGAACTATTTTATGTTAAATAAGGGGAAAGTGTAGTTAACATTAGCATATTATCTCTAATATAACAGTCCTCTTAATCTATGATCTACAATGCAACAAAGATATTAAAAAAGACTGCCATTGTGTAAGGGGGAGTCTCCTCACAAATCTCCCAAGTGTCTCTATTCAGCAGCAAAAACAAAAACACCTAGCAAACAGATATTGTATTATTTATTCATTAGGTTATGATTATACTTCCAGCAACAGGGAGGACTTAGTTTGTTTTCAGCAGAAGAGTGGTTGAATGAAAAACCATGTATCCCCTGGCTGTAAGATGAGTGTGTAATCAAAAGAAAGTGGCTGGTTTGATCAGAAATTCATAGACAAATAGGAAGTCCTGCAAGCTCACAAAGCACTGTCCTAGCCAGAAGTGTATCTCTGTGTTTAGTGTGTGAGTGTGTGTTTGAATGACCTACTTGTGTCCGTATATTGTTACATGTATTGTTTGAAGGTCCACAGTTCCAAACTGCTGCCATGCACAGTGCCATACACGACTAAGCACTGAGTGGCAGGGAGAGATGCTTAGTCACAGAGCTGGCAGGCTGAAAATATGCTCTGCTCTATACTGTAAATGCCTCTGTGAGCGCCTGCGTGGATGTGTGGAATCGTAGTTTGCTGATATACGCTCCTTCAGGGAATTTGCACTTGAATTAATGTGCTCAGGGGGGTAGAATGAGTAAAAGATAACGTGCCCTTTTCGACTCTGTTTCTTTAGAAATTTATCACTGTAGGTTCTTTAGACTTCTGGCACTTCCTGTTGCTGAAAATACCAGACCAATGATTTCTCACAAACACAATCTGTTCTTATTCTTGCCCCGGGTAGCCTCTCGACCGTCTACCCTGTTCCCATTAACATTTAATGGACCCCCTTTGGTCCCTTCATCTTGTCACATTTAACATCATCTATTCAGCTCTAGTCTTTGTGCCCTGGAGATGTATACATCCTCTCTTTCATCCAGGCTCTTTTTGTCTTGTCTGTAACTCTATCTGCGCTCCTCTCCTCATTTCTCTCCTCATTTCTCCCTCAGTACCCTTTACCACTATATTCATCCAGTGGCTGCATTCACTGTTATCACACTCACCAGATGAATAAGCCGTCCCCTTTTATTTCAGTATCTGTCTCACAGTTTTTTCTTCTTTTTTTATTTGCAATGAAATTCCTAACATGCCACTTTTCCTACGTTCCCTCTTCTCTTATTTTTGCAAAATAACCCTTAATTTCACTCCACTCATCCTTCCACCTTGCTCTCTTTTGTAACTCCTCTACTCTTCTCCTGCCTCTCACAAATTCAACTTGAAGTGAACTGTATAATGAACCCAGATTTTAGTTCCTAGTTTTTATGAGGATGCCAGATAAGTGCCTCTTTACCACAGCCGTGCTCTATTTTCTTTTTCCTCTCATTTGGTCTAAAAACTAATTCCTTTACTTTGTTTTCCATTACCTGAAACATGTACAGGAGATAATTGTGGGAAGTTTTTTTTTTTGTTCCTTTTCTCCATTCATCCACTCATCAATCCAGCAACTCAATTGTTCTTTAAATCCAATTAAAATGCACCCCATGCCCTTCTTCTCTAGTGGCTACTTCATCCCCTGTTAAAATTCACCACTCTTCTTTCAGCATCTACCACCTATGTGATTTCCATTGAATTAGCATAACTTTCAGTTTTCAGCAAATAGTAATCCTCAAAAATCCATTTGTCTTATGTCAACCCACAGTCAAGAGTGATTTCTTTTAGACAATATCTACACAAGGAAAAAAGACACAGTGCGAAATGTGATACTTGCTCGCTATTTGATGCTTCTCAGTGCCTGCCAGTGAATTAATTTTTATTGTGTGTTATTGTGTGTGTGTGTGTGTGTGTGCTCACAAGAGTATAATTAAACAGATATATGGTAGCAGAGTAGTAACAGTGTTGCCGTGATGTAAAACGCTATTAGAAAACATAAGGACTCATAAATATATCTATTCAAAATATGTCACTTTTGCCAGAGACTTTTTGTGCTCCGCTTCCTAAATTCTCCTCAGCAATGAGACACTTTGTGTGTGCTTACTTCACTTCTTATTCCTTCCTGTTAGGCCTCTAGTGCTATCAAATATACCTCTACCTCCTACCCTCTCAACCCACTCCCCTGTTATCTCCCTTCTTGTTCAAAACAGCCCCTCTGAGTGCTTACCTTTCAGCCCCAATCATTTCAGAGTCACAGTCTTGCAGTGATTTTTATTTTAAGTGCCTTACAGCACTGCAGAATACTATACAGTGTCCTCAGTTTGGAATCATCTGCTTTCCTGTGCCACATCCTATCTAACATTCCTCCTTCAGAATCTTTCGATTTTCACCTCCCAATCTTTCGCAACATCTTCACTCACCAGCCGCTTTCTCCATCATCTCTTGTTTACCCTCATGGTAACATAAACATTCACCTATCCTTGCTTCTTCACTCTTTTGACTCTTCACCTCTTTATTGCTTTGGTTTTTTGTTTGCCTCTCTGAAAGTCCCCAGCTTTCCCTCTCCCTTTTCCATCCCTTATCTATCCTGATCCTCATTTCATCCTCCTCTTCTGCTCCTCACTGCATCCTTTAATGTTAGCAGTGTTTATTTTACTCCTAGCTGACTAAAATCCTGTCACAGATTTACTGTGTGTGTGTGCTCACAAGAGAAAGTACAGAATCAAAATAAACTATGGGCATATGTGGTGTGGGTATAGTGGCCCATGGGTTGACAGTTTATCCTTTTTCTCATCTCTTCTTTCCTTTGGCTATTCGCTCATCCACCCTCAATCCATTCAGACAAACCTGACGCCATATATATCTTTGTGCCCCGGCTCAATCTATTGTAAAGTCAAGGAGATGAACGTGTCCCCTGGGAAAATCCACAGCTCTTCTGTTTACAGCCTTTGGGCTTTTACTGCTATTACTTCGCTAGGACAGATGTGTGTCGTTTTCTTTTTTCCCCAACACTTCCTTAATCTAGTGGATCTATCATGTGAACATGTAGGGGGAAAGGTTTTTTTTTTCATATTACTATTATTTTTAAATGTGTAATACGCTTGTACACAATCATTACTCTCCAAAAGTGAAACGTTTCACTGGAAAGAAAGAAAGTGAAACGTTTCACTGGAAAGAAAGAAAAAAAGAAAGTCTGATCAGATTTTGACAAAATAGCTACAGGAACTGCATTTCAATCAGTTCACTTTGTCATCATTTGGCAATAACTGGCATGAGATGGGGAGCTTGGGTATGTTCATTTACCTGTAACAGATTGACCCAATCCAGAACTGTATTATTTATAGGAAACAAGATTTTCTGATTTCTGAGTGGGTGAATATGTGTCTCTTTGGTATTTTACACACGGATTGCGCAAACAGGCTGATCTGATGGTGTTTATCTAACACATTAGTGACATACTGTATATCAAACAAAATATTTAGCAGTGTTTACACCATTTACCAGTGAGGGATTTCCCAATGCTATTGGTGCCTTTCCCTGTGCCTGAGCCAGCATGAAAAAACTTAATTATCTGCAGCTGTGTACATAGATTTGGAAGACAGTAAATACATTGATGAATCGTGAGAGCAACATTAGCAAACGAGTAGAAAAGGAGAATTAAAAATAAATGGGAGGACAAATGAAAAGCTGGATTGAGATGTTTTCAAAGCATGCATTACAGTAAAAAGCTCAGGGAAATAAAGTAGGTATCAAGGCTTGTTGAGTAAGACGGAGACAAATGCAAATCATAGGGCAGTAAAGGGAGATGGTGAAGGTGATGAAAGGAAGGAGGGAACCGCAGAGAGATGAAATATGGAGAACTCCATAATGATACACGACTCTATCAGAGTTACTTCAGTAAGAAAGAAAGGGATTGCATACCCACAGATGGAGATATTATAGGAAACGACAGAGAGCAGTTAATAAAAATGTGAAGGGAAGGGTTGATTGATTATCCAAAATTCATTAATTGAGCACTTCAGTTTCATAAAAAAGTCATTAAGAAAAAGATATCAAGATCCTTTAAAACCAGAGACAATACCTTATTTTTTGATTAATATATTTATAATTAAGCCATTTGCTAATTGCCTAAAATAATAGAAAATTAATGGAAGTGAAGGTAGATAGCTGCCTTGTTTAAATGTGCTCAAAATTAGCTACATCTTTGCATATCTTCAGTAGCTACTTAGTTTGCTAAAGTGAAAAGAAAGAGAGGTAAAGGGTGGGTGGACTGTGATGAAGGGATCAGAGTATAGAGGTATCTGTAGGTGTCTAAGTAACCACTGCTAATGCTGATGATCCCATCGAACAATGATATGATATTTATTTCTATAGGTGTTAAACACAACAAATAGAGAAAGAAAGGATGGATCTCTCCAGCATCCATAAGCAATACAGTGAGTCAGTTGGGGTGACATACACTCACACGCAAATGCGCACTGACAGAGTAACTGTATACTAGCTGACCATAGCTGCTTGTATCATGCCTAAAAATCCTGGTACTGGCAACAAGACTGTGTAGGGATCTGTAGCCCCTTTCTTCCAGGCACCCATCCAGTGCAACATGCCAGCAAGTGTCTTGTGTTCTTCCACCTCCTTACTGTCTTTTCCAAGCAGCAGTAGTCAGTACAGCATCAACTATTCTCTTTTCTGGCTCTCTAATATTGCAATGACATTTCAAACTTAGACAAAATAGCAGCTATACCATTTTTCAACCCAAAAGGTGAAATGAGTTCCCAGAAGGATCTTATATCATTCTTGCTTATTTGATTATTCACTGGAGTGCTTTGCACCATGTGATGCATAGCCCACGTAGCACCTATGTTTCTTTGTCTGGCTGTGCAGTCTTTGCCTACGGCAATGACAGTTTATATAACTAATTTAAACTTTTTGTTGGAAAAATCGTACAGTGTCAAGTTTGAAGTTATCAAAGACAAAGTAAATTAGAAGATACAAGAAAACAATAAATCAAGCATATGGTCAACAACGCCAAAATAAACTTGATCAGTTTTTTTTTCTACATGGATTTATATTTCCCCCCAGTAGTGCAATCAGCCTAGAAGAACAAAAAAAAAATACACTGATTAGACATAACTTGCAAAACACAAAGAAATTAATAACACTGATTATCCTACCTACAACTACACAACTCAGTCTAACAACAGTTTGTGATATAGTCACAAGGTTTAATCTACTGGAGTGTGATTTTGGACACCAATTTTCTTTCTTTTTTATTCCTCGAGTCTTTGGCATGAATTTCCCAACATTATTTTATGTCCTTGAACAGAATTTCTCAACACTCAGCTCTTACATGTGCTGATCAAGATGCAAGAAAAAGTCTGGTAGTTGTGAGCGATGGTGGTGGAGTAGGCTGTCTTGACTTTCATCCTGGAGACTCAAGTTTTGAATCATACACCTCACAGCTTTTTCACATATTTTTTTAAAATATGTTATTAATTGCAAATATCATTTGGTTAACGTAATGCATTACAAATTTGTGGCTTACGCTTTAGGTTAAAATACAGCTTGCCATGTCTTTTAAAACTTTGTTTTCCTGGTTGTCATGGTGACATATCCCTCGACAAAAATACTATTCCTGACGCGAAATATGCTCCCTATTATAATTCATTACCTATAAATTCACTCTCACTGACATGAAAATTTTAACAATTCATGTCCAGTTTTTGAGAGTACTCCTCAAAACTGCTGAGAGGCCAGGCTGAAATACAAGGAGCACCAACAGTTTCAAAGGGAGGTACTCATATACACAAATATGCATATGCAGCTGGTACTCAAATCCTCAGGCTTCCCTGTTACATGCTCACACACATTGCATTTTTGTGTTTCTGGAGAAGTAGATGTAATTAGGAAGCCTTAGACATACTTGGAACAGAAGGTTTAAGTCATAGCCATATACTGTATATTCAAACTGAATGTACAGTAGCTCCTTCACACTTGAGATAAAATTGGCATCGATAAGAGATCAGACAGAGACAAGGGCCATGTGGTGAAAAGGTTATGTGGGTTTATAACAGTACTCAACCTTCCAATGATGAAAAGAGAGAGGGAAAATGAGAGGGCTTTGAAGTGCTAGTACCTAGCTAAAGGCTATATTCACCTTTTATTTTACAGATGATCTCGATGGAGGAAGGGAGGGGAGGGGAAGGAAAGAAAACTGACAGAGAAGTGTATACGTGAGAGAGTGAGGGGGGGGGGGAAGAGAGGCTAATAGATCCTAGCACATATGAGGTTATGGCAAAGACTGAGAAACACATAAATAGAGATGTGAAGAGACAGAGAAAGAGGAATTGGAGAACAAAGACAGCAAAAGATACAGCTCGGAGAAAAATAGAGATTCAAGTGCAGCGGCACCGGATTACTGACAGATCCAGAGGAGCGAGAGAGAGAGAGAAGAGTTTGTGCTCCATATGATGGTTTCCCATTGTATTTGGATACAGTTGCACACACTGTCAAACACTTAAAACAAAGCATATGGAACTGAAGTAAATAAACTCTACACTGGAAAATAGGCAATAGAGCAGTTTTTTGGGCTTCTGCATAGAAATCATGAGAAGAAAAAAATGGACTACTGTGAGGTAAGAAAGGTAAACTGCAGACATCCAGTCAAAAAAAGACACCAACATTTCCAATCTTCACTCCACTGCAGTGTTTTTCTAAACTACAGCGGAACAACATATCTAGTCCAACAAATATCTTGATATCTACTAATACAAACTGAAACGCACAATAACTGGTGGAATAAACCCTATGTATACACAGTGTCCCAGAAAATCTAATTGAGATAAATATACAAGAGCTACACTGCAGCCAAAGCCATGCCATCCTTTCTTTGTCATTCTCCCCCACTGTATTTCTCTCTCCCATTCCCCTGACAGGATGCTTGATAACTCTTATGTTGCTGTAACAAGAATGAATGAGTTCAGAGGGAGGAAACAGTGCGTGCACGTGAGCATGAGTTTGCTGGTTTTTGTGTGTGATCGCTTATGCCACTGCATGCTTGTTCCCAGGAATTTCTTTATATTGGTGTGTTTGTGTGCATCGCTGCTCATATACTGTGGACACCGTGTGTATGACATGCGTGCACCACATGACAGATGGCAGGCCCCCTGTGAAGGCCTAGAGAGAAGCCAGGAGCAAGGGACTGATGTATTTCAAGTTGAAAAGCGACAGCAGAATCTGTTCAAAGTACTCAGTAAAGCCCCTTCTGCTGTCACTCTGTTGATCCATAATTGAATGAGGAAATGTTTATAGTCAATCACACAGCGTGAAAACATTAACAAACAGACATGCTTTGTGATTTTTGGGGTCCTCCACTGTAGTTGTGTTTGATAAATATAGATTTTTTTTAAAGCAGCCCTCTACTTTATCCTTTAACGATTGCAATGTAAAATTGTGATCATGACTGCAATAACTGCTTTAAAAAAAAGAAATAAATCTTGCACAAACTGCCACGTTTAGTCTGTCAAGGCCTTGATCTGAGCCATTTTTTCCCACTCTCTCTAGATAATGCAATATAGAAAACATGGCACAAATATTTCACTCTCAAAAAGACGCTGACCTTGATTGTCAGAGTTAAATGAGTGGCGTAAGGGACATGTATGCATGTGCACTTGTGTGCTAGTATTAGGTAGGGGGTACCGGTGTCTGGTGCCATTATGGCACAGGTTCTGACATAAACGGTAGTAACCAGACTGTAAAGCAGCGCACATTTCGGTGCTTTTTTTTTTTTCTTGAGATGTCATACACTTTGGATTCCAGCCAATCATTTTACCTTTGCAAGCATAGTAGGCGGGCCCAGGTACGCACGTTCTTTTAGAGCAGAGCTACAGATTAAAAATGCCCAAGGAGAAGCGGTCAAAGTCTGGCTGTACTTCACAGCAAAAGATGCAAACTCAGCAGCCTGCAACAAGTGCTTTAACCCTAGAACACTATCGCTGGGTGATTTACACCCGAGAAAATACATTTACATGATTTCTCTCTCCTGCAGCTGTTTGCGTGTCGAGGAGCCTGTGCCATCACCAGGGAAGTCTCAAATGTCCCAGGAATGGGTGGGCCAAAGACCAGCTTTCCAGAGTCATTATTTTGTTTTAGGAGTTTTATTTTTCATTTTGTTAGACATGGCACAGTTGAAAGTAAAAGAAGACCAATCTAATTTGTCATGTGTTGTCATATTTTGATATATTTGATTACTTTTCATTGGTTATATTATATCGGGTAAAAATCACCCGGCATTAGTGATCGTGTTACTATTTATAGCGATAGTGTTCTAGGGTCAAGCTGATACTGTGCAAAGGAGGTAACACCTCGAATCTGATGAAACACCTGGCGACGTATAGCATTTTGTTAGAAGCCGAGAAATGCGCCGTATTTGATAGCTTGCTGCGAGACCTCACACCGCGCACATCTACTGCGCGTGGGTTGCCTGTTATCTGACCCGGAGTTAGCAACATCCCCCAAGAACCCAAAGAGGAGAGTCCTGGCCCCTAGCCCTGCCAGTGTAGCAGAAATGATGACGGATGATGATGGCAGCAGCAGCCGTTCTTCCCTGCGTGAGTAGCTTAATGTTGTTCGTGTGTAATTTACGTTGAGTAGGCTAACCACGTTATTACATTAATGCATGTAAGGTGAACTAGCAAACACCGTCGCAGTTACATGCGGCTGTCTTCTTGTTTGATGGCAGATACTCCCTTCACCCTGGCCAAAAAAGTTAAAATGACCAAAGAAAAAGTGGAAAACAGCTAAACATGAGAGGTTTTTGGACAAAGTTTGTGTTTTTTCCATTGATTAAGCACCGGCACCATTTCAAAAGTACCAGTTTGGTACTGGTATCGGATAAAACCTAAATGATACCCATCCCTAGTATTAGGTAGACTGTCAATGCAAGAATATGACAGAAAAGTCTTATTTAACTTTGAACATAATAAGACAACTACTAAAATTTACTTTGGGTGTCTGGAGCTAAAACATATAGAGCGTGTAGTGGATTACATAAAAGTTTATGTGAGTAAACTGTTTGTTTGCTTATTTTTTAATATATACCATACCAGTAACACCTACATCATCATCAAAACTGCCATCATCACCACAGTGTGTGGAGTGACCGTATTTGTCATGTATTTAATCCAAATTCTACTTTTTTTTTTGTCTTTTCGTATTTTGTTTTTGGAGATGCTTTCACGAAGGTGGAACTTCTGCTTTCTGTTTACTCAAAGCAAAGATGAAAACCAGCCCAACGATTCTACTTTAGAAACATGAACAGGGAGAAATGGAGGCTAGACGCTTTCCTGCCCATCACTGCCTGTTGTTGCCTGTTGAAGTTGAAGGTCTGGCTGCTAAGCTGGGGTCAACATGCATTCAGCTTTAAAATCAGCCTGGGTTGTTGCCTAGCTTTGTATTTGCATGTTGTCTGTACAGATCCTTGCAAAGCACCAAACTTGTGTTACCATTATAATGTGGTTGTTTCCACTTTACCATCGCGCTACCACAGCCTGTTGTTGTCAACTTTAGGCTTATTTGCGATTCTTGAAGGAAGGAGATGTTTTCTGTTTACCTCTCGGGCTGGTGGGGTATTGTCATCACCTCACCAGATAGGTGAGCAGGCAATGTGGACACCCAAGTTTGAAATCACCTAGGATTTTGAAATTGAATTTCCTCTCACACCCTCAACATGGCAGATGGGTGCCCATCACTGAGGCTGCTGCTTCCAGAGGACCCTTCTAGTTTAAAGGGAGTTCGTTCTCCCCACTGTCACTAAGCGCTTGCTCAAAGAGGATCATCTTAGGGTTGGGGTCATTGCAGTCTGATATATTAGGGTTTTTACCTTATAATATAAAGCATCCTGAGAAACCTGTTGCTGTCCACTGGTGCTATATGAATAGAATAAAATTAAATAAACTTGATTAACAGGATATGAATATCATATTTACTATTTTTGACACCATGGGTTTATATCTGCAATGCAATCTTTAAAATGTCATTTTAGTTTTTATTATAACTTATTATTTTATTTTGAATTCAATTTAATTAAATATGCAAAAAGAGACCCTAATGCCCTCTTTGACCAGTTAAGCAGAATGAAAATAATTTATATAAAACTATTTATAGCTACATTATTAAGCAATGCTGAAGTTGTGTGTGAATGTGTGTGAGAGAGAAAGATTGCTTTTGTTAATTGCTTTGCGTTCATAGCATATTCGTAATTAAGCAATCAATTTCCTTCTCTATTTTCCCAGTTTCTGTTCACTTCATTAAAAGCAACAAGGAAAGATTTTTTTATAAAGTACATAAACAATATAGGTGTAAAACTCATAGCGTAACTGAAATGGCTCTCAATTCTCTTCTGACAGAGGAATGTTCTACTAAGACAACATTTCTAATCAAAGTTTTAGACTCAAAGTCAATTAGTTTTCATCAGGGGGGTCACACAAACAACCACTCAACAATGTGCCGCTCATTAAAGCAATCAGTGTTTTGGTAAACACATCAAATTCAAATTAATTTTTAAGAAATGAAGCACCAAAAAAAAGACATTTGCTGTTGTCTGTGTGTACACAGTATGGTGGATGTAGGCCTTTTTCATTTCATTTTTAATGAGACTTTGCTATCCTTATGAGATGCAATTACAATGTTTGTCACTAATTGGCATGTGTGTGTTTGTGTGTCAGTGTATGAGTATCCATTTGTGTTTCTAGCTGTCTGAATCTCAGTGGTGGTTTGTCTGTTGTCCCGTTTCCACCCGGCTGTTTGTGCCACTCGACAGCACAGCGCTAAAAGCTGTTATTGCTGTCATTGTGTTGAAGCGGTTTGCATCTCCTGCTGTCATACCCAGATACTGTTATCTAAGGAACAAGTATCTGTCTGTTGGAACTCCAAACCTGTGAAAACGGTGATGTTACTCAGGAGTGAATGACTATTATTCAAGATCAATTTTCACAACAGATTTGCCCATTGGTTGGTTCTTAGAGAACACATAATTTAATAGGCAGATCCCTACCAATATCATGTGGAAATTTCAGGACTTCCAATATAGATACGTACTAGCATTATATTGGCTTAAAATGAGGGATATGTGCGATATGTGGACTACTTACTGCTCTGCATGTTGAATTGGGAAAATAAATAAATAAAAACACTTCTTTGTAGCCAAACCCACCCCCAACTTCACAAGTTGTACTTTGAAGGAAGTATTACTATATTTATTTCATTCTGAAGGTACGTGTTAGAGCACAAAAATACATTTCTAATTCTAATCTAAACTTCAAAGCTACAACATACAATAGATAGACAAATGTATTAGCATTATCACCTCTTCACTTTTTAAATCAGGTGTTTTCAGTCCCACTGCCAAATGTGTATAAAATTAAAGTAAAGTTAAGGGTGGGGGGGGGTTGTTAAGGTGCATATTGCATCAAAATTGCCAACACTCTGCTGACTCAGTAACTGCAGAGTTGTTGAGAATGCATCAAGACACACATTTATTATTCATGTATATATATAATTGTGTGGCATTAAATGTAAAAACAATAACCTACTCTATGTAAAGTATATTTTTCACAAAACTTGCTTGGCTTGTTCATCTGTTTATTCTTGCCTCAAGCACTTTTCACAGGAAAAATCAGAGCAAATTACTTTGTTGTTTCCAAAATAGTAAATATGGAGTGTCTACATGTACTTCCTGTGGGTTCAGAGTCACACATAATAATTTAGGCTGACAATTATTTCTTATTCCCAGTGCTTTCATTCCTGTAACAGCTTTTGCCTTTATCTGACCTTTGTGGATTGACATTGTCTCTCCCTCTGCTGTCGGATCACTTCTCCCTTTTGCCTCCCACTCCTGCTCACTGGTTTCCTCTCTGTTTCTTCTCCCTCCGCTTCATCTCATGCTGCTGTGTTCTGTTTTTCTCTCTTCTCACTCCCTACCACCTGTCTGTCCCCTCCCTTAAATCTCGCCTCTATAATCTCTCTCCCACTCACTCCCCTTTCCTGCCCCGCTCTGTGCAGAAACCAGACGGATGCTAAGGTTTAATGCTTTAATTTGGCTGGCTGTCAGCCCTTCAATCTCTTTGATACTTGTACACCTAGTCCCCTCGAAGACACTGTGATCCAATTTGGACGAGCTGGCATCCGCTCAGACAGAGAAGGCCCGGAGTTTATACTCTGTGCTATTTCTGTGAGTTGACATGTTTGTAAGGGTGCATGTTTATATTTATTTCACAGCATGGGTTTGTAGTTTCATTAGAGGGAGGGCAAAGACAAAAAGAAAAAAAGATGATTTATCATTTAGAAGCATGACATGTCTATTGATACACACAGACAGACAGACAGACAGACACACACACACACACACACACACACACACACACACACACACACACACACACACACACACACACACACACACAAGCTCTTACATAAACCTATTTCCCCTTTTAATTAATACTTGGAGTTTCATGAGGGTGAACTGCTGACTAGAGGAGCATGTACAACCTTTAAGAAACATGAAGAGTAAGCTATATGACGTGTTTGAGCATCATCCTGTTCTATACTCATCTTGTGCTCATCACTTTTGAAGAGGAGTAATTTGTTATTAGCACATGGAGCTGAGACAGCTACCAGTAATAGCCATTCAATCGAATCAGCTCTTATAATTGCTTTTAAAAGTTGAGGACTCCCTGCGATGACACACGGACTGGTTTCTAATCATCTGAGAGTTGAATCCAGGCCAGTGTGTAAGAGGAAGTTATTGTTCTTTTACAAGAGGTGTAAATTTTCAAGATGCTGATTTAATAATAATTATTATGCCACACGCCCAAATATAAATACAAAAGAGAATTAAAAAAAAAAAAACATATCTAATGACAGACACAGTTAGCATATTATCCAAAAGTTATTATGGACACTCTTATTACTGCTTGTTTTGGGGGGGGGTTCTGAGCAACTAAACAACTGTAACAGGTGTCTTTATCTTTCTGGTACACTTCCTAAAAAACCCTAGTGACATCTGATCCAAGAGTGTAATACACTGCCATAAGGAAAACTGTAGACTTTATGTACTGACTATAAATAGATGAATGGTTAGATTAACTACAAACAGCTGTGTGTTGTAATACTGGAAAGAATAACTCATTAACCCAAATGAAAGGTCTTAATGAAATAAAAACTGAGTTTGGTGTTGATTTAAAACACAGACAGTGTGTGATTTTAATTATGCTGCAAGCCTAAATAAAATGTAAGTAATATGGAATGACTATGTTCTCATCTTCCAGTAATCACAATAATAAAAAGCACCCGTGTTTGCACTGAGAATATTGGTGGGAAAATACAGCCTCAATCCAAAGTTACACATAGGATCTTTGTTAAAAGATGCACAACCTGGAACAAGCAAACAGGGAAGAAAATGGAATACTTGCCAGTATCACAGGTAGGATTTATCTCGATAGATACCCCTTAATGAAAATCTGTGTCTTCCAAATTCCCTCAGGGCTCAACTATCCACTGTGATCTGAACCAAAAGATATTACCTTGTGTCTGATTAAACAGGGATGAGGGAGAGAGAGATTCTGTTTATGTGCTTACCAGTATATTCTTTTCACCAGGCACCTGTGGCAGCCAATGCTCCCCCCCATTCTAATCAATTTTTATTAAACCTAGATTTTCATTATATGCCTGTGTTCATAGAAAAGGTACTTCCTAAACTGCCACAGCTTGTTGACCATAAAAAAGAAAAAAGAACTTTTTTAAAACATATGATTCATTTCTTTAATGTTTCTGTTTCCTGACTGAATGAAGTTTTAGGCTTATTAGAGCTGGCATATATTTTAAGTCCCTGTGTTGTTTTCCTGAATATGATAGCAGAAAAACAACTTTTCTCTTTTAGATTTAGACAAGGTGGGAAGCGTACGATAATAGAGCAGACCAAAAGAAAGAAATGCTGCCAGAATACTAAAATAAGAGTAAGCTTAGTTTGAACAAATGACAACAACCAAATGCATTACCCACAAAAAGGAACAAGTTTTTACCTTTTATGGAAAAAAAGAAGTACTGGGTCATACCTCTTAACACCTTTATAGGTTGTTTAAGGTTGTCATATGAAGGAGTTAATTTGAAGATGCCACAAGTAATTTATTACTTTTTAAAGTAACAAGTAATGTGTAGTACATACTTTCAGTATCGCACAGTACCTTTAAAGTGTTACTTTTACAGCAAGCAGTACTTACTTGTCAGTCCCACCCAAAGAGACATCTGGCACTGAAGAATGAAGGCAAGCAACTGTTACCAGACAAAGAGGAAGATTTAAATGGGTACATGTGCTCTGTTTAGTAAAACTCATTATAGAATAGTAAACTGCTATATTTTCTCAAGAGATCATAACTATTTGGTCAATTCTGATGTGTTTAGTAACTATCATATTTTTGTATACCTCATTCTACACTTTTGTATATCTTATATTTGTCTTGTATATCTTTTGGTGTGCTGAATCATTTATACAAGATTAAATCTGACTGAATGCAAATTATCATATTGAAAATTATATGCTGTTTTTGATTTCTCAAATAGAAAAAAAACCCAAACACACACACACACACACACACACACACACACACACACACACACACATATATACACTCAACAAAAATATAAACGCAACACTTTTGTTACTGCTCCCATTCCCCATGGGATGGACGTAGAGACCTAAAATTCATTCCAGATACACAATATAACCATCCCTCCCAAACAGTGGTCACAAATCAGTCCAAATGTGTGGTAGTGGGCACATCTGCTATATTGAGATAATCCATCCCACCTCACAGGTGTGCCACATCAGGATGCTGATCTGACATCATGAGTAGTGCACAGGTGTACCTCAGACTGCCCACAACAAAAGGCCACCCTGGAATGTGCAGTTTTTTGCGCTATTGGGGGTCTGGGGTCCCAGAACCGGTCAGTATCTGGTGTGACCACCATTTGCCTCATGCAGTGCAACACATCGTCGCATAGAGTCTATCAGATTGTCAATTGTGGCCTGTGGAATGTTGGTCCACTCCACTTCAATGGCTGTGCGAGGTTGTTGGATATTCGTGGGAACTGGTACACGCTGTCGTATACGCCGGTCAAGCACATCCCGAACATGCTCAATGGGTGACATGTCCAGTGAGTATGCTGGCCATGCAAGAACTGGGACATTCTCAGCTGCCATCTGCCCTGAACAATGTGAACCATGATTCATCTGTGAAGCGCACACCTCTCCAACGTGCCAGACGCCATCGAATGTGAGCATTTGCCCACACAAGTCTGTTACGGCGACGAGCTGGAGTCAGGTAAAGACCCCGATGAGGACGACGGGCATGCAGTTGAGCGTCCCTGAGACGGTTTCTGACAGTTTGTGCAGAAATTGTTTGGTTGTGCAAACCAATTGTTCCAGCAGCTGTCTGGGTGGCTGGTCTCATACGATCTTGGAGGTGAACCTGCTGGATGTGGAGGTCCTGGGCTGGTGTGGTTACACGAGGTCTGCGGTTGTGAGGCCGGTTGGATGTGCTGCCATATTCTCTGAAACGCCTGTGGAGACGGCTTATGGTTGAGAAATGAACATTCAATGCACGGGCGACAGATCTGGTTGACATTCCTGCTGTCAGCATGCCAATTGCACGCTCCCTCATTGCTTGTGGCATCTGTGGCATTTTGCTGTGAGACAAAACTGCACATTCCAGGGTGGCCTTTTGTTGTGGGCAGTCTGAGGTACACCTGTGCACTACTCATGATGTCAGATCAGCATCCTGATGTGGCACACCTGTGAGGTGGGATGGATTATCTCAATATAGCAGATGTGCCCACTACCACACATTTGGACTGATTTGTGACCACTGTTTGGGAGGGATGGTTATATTGTGTATCTGGAATGAATTTTAGGTCTCTACGTCCATCCCATGGGGAATGGGAGCAGTAACAAAGGTGTTGCGTTTATATTTTTGTTGAGTGTATATACATATACATATACATATTAGAGATGGACCGATCAGATATTACGTATCGGTATCGGTCCGATACTGACCTAAATTACTGGATCGGATATCGGAGAAAAATAAAAAATGTAATCCGATCCATTAAATATCACGAAAGCACCTCACAAAACTTGCAATACGCCGTAACTCACCTCAGAACGTTAGCACGTTGGAGCAGTATGCATCACGTGATAGAGCGGCTGTGGCATGCGGGACCTGTCGGTGCTCTGGATAGCATTTGGAGCTTCGCTAGCAACCCGGCATTTCATCTCCGACAAAGTTATCCCCGAGAGAAGTAAAGCAAGTGTGTAAGTCCATCTCTGAATGTTTGTAAAGCATTCCTGCGTTAAGCTTAACAAACGATATATGGAGCGACTGCCTCTTCTTGCTGCTACTTCAATCATGAAACTGCTTAACGATCAGCTGATCAGCTTTTCTGTCGTGAGTCCGTGTCTCTAGTTTGCTTTTGGCCCACTTTGCACCAGAAAGAGGAAACCAGCGGCTGAACAACAGAAGCACGTTTAAGCTTGATAAGCTGTTGTTAGAATTTATTTATTATTACTTTCTACTCCAGGATCTTTTTCTACGTAGCTGACGCTGGTAACTGTGCAGGGGCGGATCTAGCAAAGTTTAGCCAGGGGGGCCGATAGGGCATTAACAGGGAAAAGGGGGGCACAAAGACATACTTTTCTTTCTTATTCTCATTTAAAATGTCAAGCTTTTAATAAATAATTATCTGACACCCAAAGTTTTAATTTGATGCAAAATGAATAGAAGTCCATTACTGTATATAGTAACTATTAAGTCTAATATATATACCCTAGTAAGCTATAGTACTTTTTCCTTTGGGAAGGTACCATCTGTGCAGTCTGCAATTCTGTTGAAGAAAGATGTTGAATCTATTTAATATTTCTTGAAAAATAATTGATTTCTGTGCATTTTTTTCACACTGCATCAAATTAAGGTTGATTACGTCGATTAAGCATCATGAGGTGGAGCGTGAGGGGTGGGTCCCTATTTTTTATTTATTTATTTTTGTTGTTGCTGGGAGTTGGAACCCTATTAGTTAGGTTGCTTAATATTTATGCTAAGTACTCTTTAAAATACCAGAATAGGGAGGATGGTGTAGGTTTAAGTTTATTAGATTGATCAGTATTGCTGAACTATGAAACATTTTTTTTGCATACAGGTATAACAGAATAGCTTTAGTGTAGTTGTTGTTTTAAACTTGAGTATGAACTTATACAAAATGCAGCAAGATATTTAAAAAACAGTTTTGTTGATTAAAAAACACTATATCGGATTCATATCGGTATCGGCAGATATCCAAATTTATGATATCGGTATCGGACATAAAAAAGTGGTATCGTGCCATCTCTAATACATATACCTGTATATATACACTGTGCTTTCATTTCACAGTGCAATAAGACATCAAACATAATTTTCAATAAAAAACTGGAAAAACCTGGTGGTTCTGAATCTTTTTACCAGTAATGTAAATTCAAATACAAAAGTATACTGTTTCAATACTTTTTGCTTATTTAGTAAATAGGAAAACTATGGAAAGCAAAGGCAGAAGGCGCAGAAAAACTGACCAGAATTATATTTGGTAAATTCTTTATTATATTTATAAATAACAGAGACTTTTCTATTTTGACCTACAGCACAATTAGCAACTTTATTTTGACTGTTTTTAAGGTTTAATTAAAATTAGAAAACTGGGCTGCTGATATATGTTTCCCCCCACAATTTCTTAAATTAGAGGAAATTGCAATTACAAACAAAAGCATTTTCATATATTTATAGGAGTTTAGTGTTTATACTGAGTGATTTTTTTCAAGTCTTTAATACTTTTAATAAAGTTTTCTGGTAAATGAAATATTTAAAAGATACAAAGAATATATCAACCAAGTTCATTAAATCACAACACTTTTACAAAAATATATCCATGGAAGTAAGTACAACAAAAATAGCTCAAATGCTAAACCTGCATTAACAAACCTCATTTAATTTTAAAATCCTCTCCATTTTCATTTTGTATGTACTTTCCTTTGTTCCCTGAGGACTGAATCAGACATACAGTCAGTCATTCTAACAACTAATGGCTTTCACTTGTTTCTTTTAAAAATTATTTTATTTTAATTTTATTTATTATTTTCTGTTGCAGGCCATTAACAAAAGAAAAGAATCCAAACTGAAACCTCCAGTATGCAATTTTGGTTACGATCTTATTCTCCTTTGGAGACTGTGTGAACATAGCTGGATAATGAAAGAAAGCTGAGGGGTTGTATACATTAATGCCAGCACTTGCTAGCTTATGGTTTTGCAATGTATGCTTGCAATTCACAATGACATTACATGTAAATAAAACATTGGCTTACAACAAAACTAGATACAAAATAATGACCACATTTAAACATGGACCTCTATGGAGTATCAGACTCTTGGAGTCAACTCATGAAATTGCAGTTTTTGGTTGCAGTTGGATTTAACATTTCCCGGTCTACTGTGTAACACACAAGTTTAAACCATCATTGGTAATTGCTCTTTGCTATCCACATTTGTCAATTTGCTCTGATTGGGAACAGTGTGTAACTGAATAGACCTTTTAAGAAATCAATCTGCTCTTGTCAGTTAATGGATTACAGCTCACTGAACATAATTATGTGTGTGTTGGAGGCATGTGTAAATGCACATGTAATGAGAAAAAGAAAAGTAGTCCTCTTGACTAAATCTTCACCTGTCTTTTAAGCAACATGTGGCAGAAAACACAGTCTTTGTAAAAGTGTGAAAGAAAGTGTGAATTAGGTATGTTTGTGTAAGAAGAACAACAAAGATTAGCAGCACATGTTTCAAAAATTAATCAGTATGAATCACTATAGAGGGAAGAAAACAACCGGGACTTATTCCAGTAAGCATGTTTGGCTAACAGCTCTGAGACTGTTAACTGAGTTGAGGGAAACTGCATTACCTGTTTCCAAAAACTGAGTCACTCACTGAGATAATGGACTGTGCTTGCTGGCAGGTCTTCTACTACAACCTGAGCTTTTCTCTAACTCCTCCTGCTGCTACTGCTGAACCAGCTGACTGACCCTCTAATTAATTTTCTCATTAACAAAGTTGCTATCAAAATGCATAGCAAGGCAATTTGTGGAAGTTTACAGTTTTACAAACACTGGAATTGTAGTTAGTTGTTAGTTTGCTAGTTTTTTTGTATTTAACATGAGCACTTTTACGATCATTCATTTGTCAATATACCTAAAAGCAAAGAGGTGGAGATTTGATTGCAGATCTATTATTTATTTTTAGAATAAAATATTTTATTTTATTTTCTGTGAATCTAATTTTTATTTTTTATTTTTATCTACTAATGGCAGAAATAATGTATTCTCTCTATAAGAAAAAAAAGAGGTCATTAAATATTACACAATATATTATGCATCTGCTGAAAAAAGGATTCTGCCATGAACTGTTGCATTTTTTATTTAATGAAAAAATTACTTAAAAGTGGATGGTCTAATGCTGTCTGTCCAACTAATACCAAATGCCCACCGGTAAACTGTGTCTTGTCATTTTGCCACTGTCACGTTACAGCTGAATAATTACATTTAAAAATTCACTAGGCTTCAATAAATGAAAATTCAAGTTGAAAATATTTTATATCACATTTTGACACTGTCTTTGAAGATGACAGATTAAAAATATTCTTTTGTTTCCTGCCATTTTTTAACATTAATATATTTATCCACTTTGACAGGTTTTGGAAGCTTTGCTTATTATTTACCAGATGCCATGGTGAGTCGTGGCACACCACTAACAATGACTTTCTGTCTTTACTCACATATGTGCTTAACCTGGGATCATAGTCAAAGTTGAGTGATCTAACACAAAACACAGAGCTGCCAAAGTTAATCAATTAATTTTTAAAGTTTGCTGAACACGCTTCCTAGAAGAGGTAGGTATATTATTCTCTAAATCTATAACTGGAAGATGCTCTCAGGAGTGTAAATACAAGCGCTGCAAAACAACATCAATAATAATGTAAGAGTGGTAGTGTGATTTGATAATAAAGAATTAATGCCAGTAAATACCATGTAATTAATTGAGCAATTATTTAATTATGTAATACTACGTTATTAACATTTAGCATATTAAAAAAAAGTTATTTTACAGAAACTATCAACTAGTGTTTCCAAGTAAAAAGTTCTATAACTAAACCTCCAATTTATACAATGTAACCTTCAAACAAGACGGATTGTTTCAAACATCGGGGTAAATAATTTTGAGTCACACTGTAATTTTGAAGGTATTAGCCTGAAAGCAATTTGAAACATCAATTTGTATTACTTCATTACTGTCTTGTCATTGATTTCACCATGATATGTCACTATCCAATTAAAAATATCTATATGCTGGTATACTAATAAACAGAGGTGGGACCAAGTCATTGTTTTGCAAGTCTCAAGTAAGTCTCAAGTCTTTATCCTCAAGTCTCAAGTCAAGTCTCAAGTAATGTCAGGCAAGTCAGAGTCGAGTCTCAAGTCACTGGTGTAAAAGTCCAAGTAAAGTCACAAGTCTGAAATTTTGAATTTCAAGTCCTTTCGAGTCTTTAAAAACCCCCCGAAAAAAAGCATGTTGCAGTTATATGCTAAATGTAAATATTAGACTATGTAATTTTTAAATCTGTGTTTTTCTCAACACATGACAAAATAGTGAACTTAGAAAATATACACAAATTGTGAAATTGCACCTCTTTAAAATGCAGCTCAATTAAACCTAGCTCCAAGAATAATTTTCACCGACAGTTCTGAGATAAGCTGCATGTTATTCTTGGATGCGCTTGTAGGACCGGCTTTAAAATCGCATGACAAAAATATCATACATAAATAAATGATATTTTAAAAAAAATATAATTTAAAAAAAACTGCATCACCAACGTAGCCTGGAAAACATTTGCTAGTTAGATGAAGTCAGCTATCTCATCGTAGCATATTTATATGCATATTTATAATTATACGCTTCTTGGAGTGAGTGCACACACTCATGAAGTTTAGTAACTTCAGGTCACTGCAACAAGCCCAGGTACAGTTTACCGACGGATGGGTGCAGGACCTTGAAATGCACCGTGTAGAAAGTAAAGACCATCGTACGTATCATAAGTTTACCAGTCTCACAAATCGTCGTCATAAATACACATTCGTTAACCGTTTATTAATAGGACCTTTGAGCTCAACGGTAGTTAATTAGCAGTGGAAATAATTTCTGGTAGCATCACAGAAATGTAGCAGTGACAATAATACTGTATGCTGTAATCGCACTGGACAATTAGTGATACAAAACAACTGTTTTACCCTGTGAATAAAAGTACATGTTTTTGTCAATGTACCATAATAACAGAAGCGAAACACAATATTCTGTCAGGACAATTCACTATTTATGCACAATAAACAAAGGAGCATAGCGCGACAATTTCTGTTCAGCGCCAGACTTGCTTGTAACCTATATCACCAATTATGTTAAGAAAAATGACGCATTAACTACAACAGCAGACTGACCTTTGTGTAAATGCTTGGAGCAGACTAACCTGTGAGCTGGAGTGTTCTGGGACGTTATAATTGGTCTTTGAATGGCTGCAATCCAGTCGCATCTTTGTTACTTCGGAAACATGGCTCGAACAATTTCTCTTCAACGACGTAATCCGATAACAACCGATCTCTTTACCCGTCGGCTTCCCGTGGCTGTCATGCGACCAGCTATTGCAGTTAATAACACAACAGCTTCTTGACATTTTTGTGTTTCTTTTTATCGCTGTGTGACTGGTTTCAATTGAAAGCCTGCGTGCGCTAGTACCGCTTGCCACGAGTTCCCAGAATCCTTTGCGGTTCTACCCGTGAATGACGTCACATTTTCAATCTCTATATAATATGCATGTTAAATTTTATATTTGGGGTAAAATATCAAGTCTTTTCAAGTAAACCGGTTCAAGTCCAATTCAAGTCCCAAGTCATTGGTGTAAAAGTCCAAGTCAAGTCACAAGTCTTAGAACATTATTTCAAGTCAAGTCTAAAGTCATAAAATTAATGACTCGAGTCTGACTCGAGTCCAAGTCATGTGACTCGAGTCCACACCTCTGCTAATAAATTATTTTTTCTTAAATTAAAGATTTGAATGTCTTTTCCCAATCTTCCCCTTTGTTTATCAATGCCAATACAATGGTTCATCCAGTCTACTTTACTAGGTATTTCTGTGTTGTATTTATCAACACCAAAGGTCTAGCAATGAGCCTGTAATTATCTGGTTTTAATATTTTGGTTACTGTAGCTTGCCTCCACCAGTGTGTGAATGTGAGAGTGAATGAATAGTGGAATTGTAAAGTGCTTTGAGGGTCTCGAAAAGTGCTATATAAATGCAATCCATTATTATTAAAAGTTGTTTTCTGTTATGCTCTCACACAGGTCAGGCAAGACAGCCGGTTGTTTGGGACCCAGGGCTGTAAAGGAACAGATTCTGCTCCACAGCAACAACTCAAACCCACAGACTCCAGTAAACACAACCTCTCTTCCGTTAAACAGCCAAATGATGATTTGACATCTCAGTTGAAGACCTCCTTAAAGACGCTCCCTCCTAAACAGCTTGTAGATTGAGTTCTGAGATGAGTCTGTGTGGTTGTGTGAAGCGTTCAAAAGCTCACTGATAGCTCATATTAAAGTCAGCTAAACTCCATACATACTTCCTACACAGTCCAACGATATTTTATTGCAACATACCTTTTAAATTGAGTGACTAATAAATCAGTTTGTGTTTGGGTAGTTACTAATGCCTTGCTTGCTTTGGATATTTTGTTTTATATAGCAACACACGGAGCAGAATGTGCACAAAATGTTTTACTCATGCATGTAATATAAATCTACATAATATATCTGGATTGCCGTTCAATACTAAGTCTGGATCATTGCAACTCGGTCTTGAAATACTACATTCTTATGGACACAAATGATTTCACTTAATCACTTAGGATGCAAGCTCCACACCACCCCTCCTGAATAGGCACATTTTGAACTGAAAGTAAACTAGCTAATTAAAATCAGTTTATCTTTCCTAACCTAGATATTCCAAGTCTAGCAGACAGGGGAGAACTATTCTCACACTACTCTCCTAAAATGAACTAATAACTGTTTATGTGAAACATCTGAGCCTGAGAATTGAGACTGATGGAGCAAAAGGACTATGAAGCTGAAATTTGGTCAGCAAATTTGTAAAGTGATGACAATATTAAATAAAGTGAACAATTATACTGACAGAATCTGTAAAGAAAAAATAAACAGATAATCTGGTCTGAAAATAAAGGTTAACTTTCTCCATGCATTTTACATTAAAGTACATTACATGAATGTACATCATTTGCTAAACAGACCATTATTTCATGACAAAAAAGCTTAAACGAAAAAGCTACTGAGTATTTTCGTCAGTGTTCGCTCTATGTGCTTCTGTAATAAATTTCCAGTTTCCAGGTTGTGTTATGCAGTTTCCACAGAATACAACAAGACCTTGTTGTATTCTGTGGATTTCCAGTGTTATAATGATTCCTCTGCTTTACTTCTTTCTTTTCCTCTCAGGTCCCCCATCACACATTTATCCATCTCCTCCCATTTCAACCCATATAGCCTTTACATTTGTGCAGACTTCATGAGCTGAATCTCAATAACATGGAAACTCTTCACTTGATTGTGTGTCTTTTCAGTGAAAATACAACATATTAAATTAAACACACAAACTTTACTAAACATTACTGCATAGAAACAGACAGGAAGCTTTGATGTCTGATCTGCAAAAGCAAGGATAGCATAAGCATGTGTTTGTATATTTTATACATCTTTGCAAATATGAAGACCTGTGCATGTATTTTTTATTAGAGATGGACCGATCCGATATTACGTATCGGTATCGGTCCGATACTGACCTAAATTACTGGATCGGATATCGGCGAGAAATAGAGCTGGGCGATAGAACGATAACGATATGTATCGCGATATAACTTTTACTCGATAGAGAAATTAAGCTATCGCGATAGACCTCGCCGCTCTTGTCCTCTTTAAAAAAAAAAAAAAAAAAAAGGTCAGCCAATCCAAATTAAGTAGCGCAGAGCCGAACCAATCACAGCCGCAGCGTCACGTCGCGTGACTTGTTACGTACAGCACAAGTGCCAAGCCGCACGTGTGTTTGTTTGGGAAGCAGCCAGCGCTAATGGAGGAAATGAGTGTGCCGACTAGAAAAATCAACCGAGCGTGACCGAAGAGAAAACAGATGACGGTTCCAATGCCGGAGAGATTGTCGAACGGAAGAGCCAAAGAAGTTCCGTAGTGTGAAGGTATTTCGGCTATTTCAAGTCTGACAAAAAACAGAGTAGCGTGCACTGTAAATTGTGCCGAAAGCAAGTCTGGAAATACAATAAACTGGTGCATGCGTCACACTGTGCGCCACGTTATTGTTTCGGTGAAATGAATTTCTACAATACTGTTACTGTTAATTCTACTCTCTGCAGTGTTTAAATGCTTACATATATACACACAGTTACTGTCCCTCCACACATACGACTCGGTTCTGCTTCTATGCCCCAGCTTTGTTTACTTTTTCCCACCGAGGCTTCTAGACTTCTGATTGGCCAACATTTCTGCACGGTTAGGAATCTAGCGCCACCTGCTGCTTTGGCATGTTCATAGCAGCATTTTCCTTCATTTCTGCCTTTATGTGTGGACGGGATTATTTTTTAAAACAAAAACGGAAAATCTCCGCTTTCAAAAATACCCGTGTACGTGTGGACGTAGCCTCAGTCTCTGACTGGAAGCGCTAATTCGTCATTCGGCTTTTGTCAGACTAAAGTAACTGTTAACACTGTTTGAAAAGCTAAGCTATACAACAAGGAGAGATTGAGAATTTCCTTTTAGTTCTCAGTTTATTTGATATTGACAAAAGTTAGTCAGTTTTGTCTGTTCTTCTGTAAAACAAACTAAGATTTATTTTTAGAATTAATATTTTGTTTCTAAGTGGAATTGACAATTTAGTCTGTTTCATTTGTTCTATTTTGAAACTTAAACGCTTTAGCGGCTGCCTTTTGTGTAGTTTGCAATATTTGCCTTTATTTATCTGAAAAAGTCTCATGTTCCTTAAGTACATCTACCCTGTTGAACTTATTATGGGAAATAAATATTTAAATAAAAACAAGCTGCTGATTATTTCACATTTTACTTGTGAGCAACGGCACATTTAAATCTTACAAATATAGTTATTTGGCTTATATCGTGATAGATATCGTTATCGCCTGAAATGAAAAAAACATATCGTGATATGAAAAAATCTCATATCGCCCAGCTCTAGCGAGAAATAAAAAATGTAATCCAATCCATTAAATATCAAAAAAGCACCTCACAAAACTTGCGACATGGCTTAACTCAGCTCATAACCTTAGCACATCGCAGCAGTATGCGTCACGTGATAGAGCGGCTGCGTGGAGCCTACCAAACCAGCATTTCATCTGAGGAAGTTATCCCAGAGAGAAGTAAACCAAGTGTGTAAGTTCATCTCTGAATGTTTGTTTAGTTTAACAACCGATATATGGAGCGACTGCCTCTCTCTCCCTCCCTCTCCTGCTGCTATTTCCATCGGGAAACTGCTTAATGATCAGCTGATCAGCTTTTCTGTTGCGAGTCCGTCTCTCTTCTTTGTTTTTGGCCCACTTTGCACCAGAAAGAGGAAACCAGCTGCTGAACAACAGCAGCACGTTTAAGCTTGATAAGCTGTTGTTAGAATTTATTTAATATTACTTTCTAGACCAGGATCTTTTTCTACGTAGCTGACGGCTGGTAACTGTGCAGGGGCGGATCTAGCAAAGTTTAGCCAGGGGGCACAAAGGTGGCACAAAGACATACCTTTCTTTCTTATTCTCATTTAAAATGTCTAGCTTTTAATAAATAATTATCTGAATCTTACACCCAAAGTTTTAATCTGATGTAAAATGTATGAAAGTCCATTACTCTATATAGTAACTGTTAAGTCTAATATACCCTAGTAAGCTAGTACTTTTTCCTTTGGGAAAGTACCATCTGTAAATTCTGCAATTCTGTTGAAGAAAGATGTTGAATCTATTTAATTATTCTTGAAAAATAATTTATTTCTGTGCATTTTTTTTTACCCTGCATCAAATTAAAGTTGATTACATCGATTAAGCATCATGAGGTGGAGGGTGGGGGGTGGCTCCCTATTTTTGTTTTTTTTGCTGGGAGTTTGCAACCCTATTAGTTAGGTTGCTTAATATTTCTCTAAGTACTCTTTAAAATACCAGAATAGGGAGAATGGAGCAGGTTTAAGTTTATTAGATTGATCAGTGTTGCTGAACTATGAAATATTTTGGGCGCAGTGTATTTTTTACATACAGGTATAACAGAATAGCTTTAGTGTTGTTGTTTATTTAAACTTGAGTATGAACTTATACAAAATGCAGCAAGATATTAAAAAAACAGTTTTATTGATTAAAAAACACTATATCGGATTCATATCGGTATCGGCAGATATCCAAATTTATGATATCGGTATCGGACATAAAAAAGTGGTATCGTGCCATCTCTAATTTTTATGTCATGTAATTGATACTAATAATATCAAACAGTGTTCACTCTGAGCGTCATTATAATGCTGCAGGCTGTCATGAATGCATTTTTCTGATCATAGTGTCTAAAGGTGTAATGGGCTAACAGTGGATTAAAAAACACTTAGATCACATACACATTATTATTGTTAATTCAATGACAAAGCTATAACCTTCTCTTAAAACTCTCCATAGGGTGTTTTCAAGATATGATTAAGATGGTCACTTGTAATTCTTTTTTTTTTCATTAGTATTTTCACTTCTTAAGACTAGGACAGAAAATAGAGGAGGTGATAGAAAGTAATTAGGAAAAAAAACTGGAGAGAACAAAACAACGACAAGGCCATTATTAAGGATGCAATAGAATAGAATAGAATAGAATTCAACTTTATTGTCATTGCACATGCACAGGTACAGGGCAACGAAATGCAGTTTGCATCCATCCAGAAGTGCTTTAGTGATATAGATATATTACAATATATATTAGCAATAGTATAGATATGTAAGTATATTACAGAAATGGGTCTATTATGGTACAGAAGGAACAGAGAAAAGAGAAAGGAGAAAGGACCACTTGAGCTGTCTCCTTCTTAATTAATTTATTATGCCTTTTCATAATCATCCGAACAAATAAAGCAGAAATGATATTAAACATATCTATCCAGCTTTTTCTTCTTATCCAGCTGTCTTTCTTAATTTACTGTATGCATCAAATGATATAAAGACATTTTCTTCTCTGAGATGAAGCCAAGAACAACACATCTCGAGGAGTAAAGTCAGTTCTTTTCCTTCTCACATGCACCCCAAATCCAAACATAACAACACTAAGTTATGTATGTTTGGGGTTTTTTTAGATTAAAATACCAGAGTCACCTAATATACAAGGCTTCGTATTCAAAAAGGGAACTAAAGGGGACAACTGAGTCAGTTTCCTCTATTCAAAGACTCATTTGTAAAAGTGACACAAAACAATGGACACTAGAAAGCAACATTTAGCATTGCAGGCCGTAAGCCCTTTATTAGAAATGGAAGTTCAACATACCCAGAATATCCTCCAATCCCTGGCTTCACTTACTCTAACACTAGCAATTGGGCTAAGCAGTAAAGTATGAGTTTGCAAAAGAGGAAAAATGTAGAATTAAAATCACTGTATGAAAGTGCTTTGCTTAGTTATACTGGAAGTGTTACTATGTGAATAGCATTTAGTTTATTTGATGACAAGCAAGAAAGTTGGCCTTTTAATAGATCCTTCGTATTGCAGCTCTTTTACTAAGACATGGACGAATCTAACAGACTATAATTACATGTTCCAATAATGTTTAGATATGCGTGAAACAATTTCAGCCTCATTCATTCAGCTGAAGTCCTGATAGTGTTTAAATGTCTGAGAGCAAGAACAAATACAAAGAAACCCATATTATTAAAATCAGCATTTAGCATAGTTGTAAATTTCATATGAGGTCAACAAGTACAAATAGCCATGCTAGTTCAGTATATCATCATATTAATGCTTACACTGTAGACTAATAAAGTTGTTAACTGACATTTTAAGTTGAGTGGAAAAAATTAGATGTCATACTGATGCACAAAAAACACAAAAACTCAGGGAGGCTCGGGGGAGGAACAGCAACGACCGGTTGAGGGGAGAAAGACAGGACAAAAGGCACAACAGGTTTAAGACCAACAGGAAGGTAATGAGACACAGGTGAAAGCAATAATACAGGTAAAGAAAGAAAACAAACAAACCTTTGCCGATCTGTGGAACCAGCACCCCATTACAGGAAGTCTGGATTGGCTCTCTGTTTAAAAAAGTCCTGTCTCTGATCCTACAGTATGAACTCCTAACAATTCTAACCTCCCAATGTCTACCCTACCTACTCTGATAAAAACAACAGGAACCCTGAGTAGCTTTCCAAACTAATCTCTGGCTCTCTCCCACAGCATGTCTTTTGCCCTGTGCCCCTTCCTTCACCAGAACTGGTTGTGGCAGATGGCCGCCCCTCCCTGAGCCTGGTTCTGCTGGAGGTTTCTTCCTGTTAAAAGGGACTTTTTCCTTCTCACTGTTGCCAAAGGACTTGCTCATAGAGGGTCAAGTAATTTGGTTTTCTTTGTATTATTTAACCTTACAATATAAAGTTCCTTGAGGAACAATATAAATGAAAATTTAACTGAAATGATCAATGAATAGAGCGTGAATGATAAGGCGACACAACACACAGCTAGGTTTTCTGCATCCTTAACATGAGAAACGAGTTGGAGAATTTCATGGTCAAGAAACATTTGGAGCAAGCCAATGTATGTTATAATAAAGATACCATAAACAGAAAAACATGCAACTTAGATAGACAGTATTATTGGTGCTTCCTTTGCGACTATGTAAACTTGAAGCATGAAGGCCTATATACTGTATCGGGGTTGTAACCTCGGTCTTTGCAGAAATAGTTTTATAGAAGCATTTTTATAGAGTCACAACTCACAACAAAACAGCTGCTTATGTAGATCCAGGTCTAAGATATGAACAAATTAAAAGCAATAAATGAAGCTGAGCTGACAATATTCAATATTTCTTAGTACCTAAGCATGATCAGTGCAACAAATCTAGTTAAACGAGGTAAACCTTTGGCCTGGTAGAACAGACATCAGCCATAAGACATTTTCAGACAGTCTGTTCGTAAAGGTACAGTGTGGGAAACATTCACCACTGATGTCAGTATTTGAATTCTGTTGTCTTACCTTTCCCAATTCAGGTGCATAATCCTATCTACTGTGGCCACTATAGGACAAACATATTTGTTTTGTTTTTTAAGATAGACTTTCTCTTTTTTCATACTTCTTGTCCCTAGATGTTAGGTTAAATGTCTACAAGTTCCCCTTTCCTTTGCCTTTTCCATACTACACGTATGGCTGGTGGGTTGGTGGGGCAACATCTTTCACAAACCGGCATCCACTCCTATCTATTTTTAATTGATTAATTCAAAGTTTATAAGAATGCATTGATTTGTTGTAAGATAATTGATGTAAATTTATATAAGTATAATTATCTTTTTTTAATGAAATAACCCAAAAACAAAACAAAACGAACAACTGTATGTTTAAAGAAACCAAATCTTTAAGCCTAAGTAGACCCCACAGGATTCCAGAAACGCAGGTGGAACCATTGAACCATTTATATACTGGACTGGAGATAGTGGTCATCTAATGGGAACTAGGCAAAGAGAAGTCCACCTTGTTTTTGAGAAGAAATAAGTGTTCTGCTATTGAGAAAGGCACTTTGGCCATTAGCTGGGCAATTAGTACCCTGCACTATTACTCCCTGGAAAGGACAATCTTGCTGAAATAACTGAGACATGAAGTAAATACACTCTGTGTTACACTACATTGCCAAAAGTATTCACTCATCCATCCAACCTGTACAACAAGTCCAGTTATAAAATTTTACTTACCACAAAATATTCCACTAACAGTCAACTGTTAATGGTATTATAAGATAGTGGAAGTGTCTGGGAATGACAGCAACTCAGCCAAGAATTGGGAGGACACAAACAAACACAACAGAATACAGTCAGCAGATGCTGAGGCACATACCTGTGCCTTCTAACGTCTAGGTGCCTTCAGGTTAGAGCTTCATGGAATGGGTTTCTATGGTGATGTAAAGCACACCACCACTGGACGCAGTGGAGAAGTGTTTTCTGGAGTGACAAATTAACTTCTCCGTCTGGAAATCCGATGGATGTGTCTGGGTTTGGAAGTTTCCAGGTGAACAGTACTTGTCTGAATGCACTGTGCATTGGCAGAGAGGGGGTTAACCTTAAATTTGTATGCAGAGTACTCTAAACATTTGACCTTATGAAATTGATAAGTTCCTTCTATTTATGTGGTCTGAATAAACAATTTTCTTTGAATGAATGCCTGCATTCAGGGCCATCCTTTGTACTCACACCATCTTGCATCCTTATTTGTAATAATGTTACCTCAAAAATGAAAATTAACATCCATCCATCCATCCATCCATTCACTACCGCTTATCCTTTTTCAGGGTCGCGGGGGGCGCTGGAGCCAATCCCAGCTGTCATAGGGCGAGAGGCAGGGTACACCCTGGACAGGTCGCCAGTCTGTCGCAGGGCTAACACACAAGGACAGACAACCATTCATACTCACATTCACACCTAGTGGCAATTTGGATTATCCAATTAACCTATCCCCACAAAAATTAACATATTTTGTCTAAAAACTCTAAAACAAAAATGACAGAGAACAGAGAGAAAAGCAATGTGCTTATTTCAGCCTCCCAAACATGGAAGAAACGTTGTTTTCCAAGACTTGGTGTAATATGGTCTAAATGTTATTTCAAGTGCACATTTTATGTGAAGACAGAACTGTAAATATGCATTTGTGTGATATATATCTTTGCCACTTTGCCCCCATTAAAAACCACTTTGATTGCCCTGTTGGTTTTTGTTGGTTTTTTAATTCACACTGCATGGTGCCCCATCTATCTCTCTGAACTTTGCTCACTCCTCCACATGTTCCACATCCCTCCTCCCCCAGCTGTCTTTACCTCTTTTTGGCTTCCCCCAACTCCCTCCAGGCAAACACACACTGCTAGCTCTTTCTCCTTCTTTCTCACTCTGATCTCACAGGGGAGCACTCCTGTCCTGCTACTGTTCCTCCTCATGACTTATTTTGCTTCAGGCTTTTGCCTCTCTCCAACTTCTACACCTCTTTCCTGCCTCCTACTCTCTTCTTTCCTTATTCTTCCCATAACTCCTTCAGGAAATTTTATGATCTGCTTTTAATAGAAGATTCCCATCTACAAATTGTTAGTTCTTCAGGGTTAAGGGTTTTAGTTCTTCCGTGACACTGGGATATGTTACCTGGAGCATTAGTTCATGGTGAAATTTCCCATCTAAAACTGAACCCAGTAGAATGGAAGTAAACCAAGGAGGCAGGTGAGGCAGCCTGCCTCGTAACAAATAAACAAAGGGAATAAAGGAGATAAAAACAGAAGATAGTCATCGCATCCCAACTGGGATATGAATAACATGGCACAGTCACCACTGGCAGCTATAAGTGAAGCCACCTTGAAAACTGTAATTTCTGTCAGTACTTTTATTCTGAGTTATTCGCACTCCGTGCCCTCCTAACCCAGTTCAATGCTGTAAAGTGGGGTTGATTTTTCCTCAGTTCAACATTTATTCGTGCTCTTATCACCTCTCCTTTCTCCCCCATCCTTCACTTGTCTCCAGTCACCTCAGCTCTCCTCGCCAGCAATTTTTCTTTATCCTCACTTTGCAGCTCGTTCCCAAAGGGTGCGAGTTCAACTGATTTTCTTTCTATACTTAGAATAAGCTGCTGTTTTCGTTACCTTCCAATCTTTCTACCTTCTGCATCTGTCCCTTGTCCATATTGATATGCAGCTGCCCTTTGGTTTTCTGCTGCTACCCACTTGTTGTGCAACTTGTGGTTATCGCTTCTTCTTCACTGATTCACTGCCTCCTTATTTTGCCCATTTCCCTTTTTCCCTCTTCACGACTGAGTCTAGCATTTCACACTGAGCTGATTTCTAACCTCTTAAATGCCCCATCTTTAATCTCTTTTTTAGCTCCTGTGTTACTCCTTTTTTTGGTGAGAAAGATTAAACTTCAACGGGGAGTGGGGCTTGGATGCAGCAACCACAATAAAGAATACAAAAAGCTAAAGACTCCTGTATGAAAGACAACGACCACTGGATATTGGTGGTTTTTTTCTGTCCTGTTTTGGAGTTTCTTATGCTTTCACTGTGTTTTTATTCACGTTCAGCTGCACTAACAAAGCATATTTACCCAGTATGTTAAATTGTGATGTGAAGGGGAAGCAAATACGCTTCTATATGTGTCTACATGCATATTAGCACACACATCAACAGCAGACCTCATAGACATTTGCCTTCGCTCAACTTCTCTCTCATCCCCATATCAATAGTGTGGCCCAGTTAAATCTTGGGATCTGGTTCCCTCTTCCCCTCTTATTTCACATCATTATACAACATTTTGTTTCATTTTTTAGAAGCAAGCTGTGGCCACCATCCCTCCATGACTGAATGCCAATATTCCCCTTGGGCAAAATCATTTTCTACAAAATGCTCTGATTTAGCTGCTAATGGTCATACTGGGTTGCCTCAAGGTGAATGTGTGCGCATGTGCTACTCCTGATTGTTAGAGAGCTTCTCTGTGTTTCCAATCCTCAAAGAAAATGCTTTGTTCACTAATCTGTGACAAAAGCATCAATTAAAACACAATTAATGAAAATGGTTTATCAATATAAAACCAGGCTGTATATATGTGTATTCATGGTACTGGAATCAGTATTGTTTATTAAGATTCACAGGTTTTCTGTGCTGGATTTGGACATTTTGTTGAAGATTCAGTAAACCCATCACCAGCACTCATTCAGAAAATGTATTTCAATCACTGTTTCAGTAAATTTGACTTAAACACTTGATTTATATATACAGTTATAAATTCTAAAATTATATGAATCTTCATCTCTCACATGGGAGAGAAGAGAAGGGATTATCTGCTGCATTTACAAGCTGTTACAGGAGGAGGTTCTACATGTCACATGTGGCTTCCTTTCTATAGTAATGAAGCTTATGCGCAAGTTCAATGAGGAAAATCTGTAATAGAGGCAGCACATCTTTGGTAATTCCTGGGTATTTGGCTGCTATTCTATTCTTTACACCATTTTCATTTTTTCCACGCTGTCAAACTTAATTCTGACATCATTACTCTAGTCCAGGGTTTGACAACCCACAGCTTGCAGGCCGCATGCTGTCTAATGACAGCAACTTGCTTGTGAGCAGAAAAAAATGTGTAGCAGCCAGCTGATTGCACTGAACTTTTTCACATTTTGGTCACCCAGATGTTGAACCTGCAACACCGTAAGCTATCGGAGACAACTTGGAATTTGAAGGCAATTGGACAGCTTGCCATCCTATGACAAAGGTTTGCAGATAATTGCTATCTAATTTATATATGCAGAAAGATTGCCAACAGTTTGCAATCCATCTAACTCAGTCTGAGCCAACTGGTTGATTTCATCTTCGAAGCAACCATTTCAAAGGCAACAAGATTGCAAGTTCATAGCACGTGGGAGAACAGTGGTCTCTGACCACCACCCTAGTGTGACTGTAGCTTTAGCATAATTTTAAAAGGATTTCACTGTGTTGAGAGTGGCCTAGTAGACTCTAAAATGTCAGTGTTTGACATAGACACCATGAGAGAGTAGGCAAACATGCTCTTCTCGTGTCGCCCATGTCACACAACACATACATGGCATGGCATGGTAAGAAGCTTACTACAGATACTCTGCCTTAGAATATGTGGTTAACATTACAAAGAGCATACTTTTGCTCAAGCTATAAAATTATATTTTCCTAAAAAAAAAAAAATCCTAACTAAACAAAGCAAAGCTAAGTCGGTGCCACATCCTAAACAAACAACTGATGAAATGAAGAAAAAAGTAAGAGAATGACAGTCAAAGTCCAAACTGTTCATATTGTATCTTTTCTGAAATTGAGGGAAAACCTCTATAATAAAGACCATTAAAACACTAAGCCCAGCTGCGAAATCCCTCATGTTGAAATTTTTCTTCCCCTTATTGAATTTTTGTAGCTGTTTGTGTGCAGATAACAATAATAAATAAATAATTAAAAAAAACCTATGCCTCTGTAAATGTATCTTACAGAGCTGCGAATTTGGCACCCTTGGACACCGAGTCACTTATAGCAAATCAAAGTGCTTGAGACAGCATTCTAACAGAAGAAATAATCATTTTGAACTGCACCATTGAACCAGTGGTTTTCGTCGTCTGCACGTCTACATGTTTAAGTATCTATCTGTATGCTGTTATATCCTGGCATTCAGTCAGTGCAATAGGATTAATGGTTGACTGAGACAGAAGTCAATTTTCATTCTAAAGAACAAGTGAGAGGAAACAAACTTGATGGTCTGCACACTATCTCTCTGCCCGCATCCTTGAGGGATCATCTCCCCCAATCCTTGCCTTCGCTGTCTCTCTGGAGTCTACTTTTGCAGATTATTATTGTGGATCCATCTCTAGTTCTCTCTCCATCCTTTCTCTGCTTCACACCTCTGGGAGCTCACAAAGAAAATAATCCTTTCTCCCACAAGAAACAGCATGAGTAAAAAAGTTCAACAAAGCTAATTAAAAAGTGAAGACTGATGTACATGTTCATAGACAGAGCAAGGAATCGAGGAGAAGGCGATTTGTAGGAAAATCATGTTTGAATGACGACACTCTTTCCACGTATATAGTCACAAAAGTACCTAGTTGAATATAGACATTCACAAAGTTGCACAAAAACAATACATAATGCTTTGTCTTCACATCACGCTACACAGTCACACAACATCAGTGTATCTATATACACAGCATTTTGTAATGAAGAGGAAACTGTGGAAGAGGCACCAGTGCCATCGCTGAATGTTTTATGGTCATTTAAACAAGCCAATTTCATGCTAATGTGACCACTGCTTACCATGCTAGAAATTTTTAAACATAGTGATGACGGTCGTAAGCAGAAGGTTGCAAGATGAATAAAAGAAAATATTCAGTGACAACAGACGGATATTTCTTATTTTACCTCTGACGTGTGTTAGTCCAGTTTGACAACTGAACAGTGGTGATTATCAAACATAATAAGGAATAAATGAATGACAAGCTTATGTAAACACCATCTGAACACCATCTCTCAGACTTTCTCTTTCTGTTTTGAATCCATCTTGAAATATGTGCTGATCACACATCCTTTAGACAGTTACAGACCACCGCTAACAAGGTGCACTGCACACACCAATGATCTAGTCTGTTCTCATTTCACAAACCCTCCTGCTGTTTTCTGCTTCAGTCTCCTTCTCTTTTCTATTTGTTAACCTTGTTTTTCTTCATTCTTGAGAATCACATTACATTACATGAATAGTTTTTTTTCCCCCCTGGGGCAGTATCCCAGCAAACACTGAGATGCTGAATATTCAATGGTTGACCACCCAGTCAAAATGATTCATGAGTATAATGTCATCAAATGGACCTGCACTTGGGCCTGTCTGCTGGATAGATTTTCTGAACATTTTTACAAGAGGTTGCATGATTCACATGATTTACAATGCTAAAAAGCTTAAGATGAGAATATTTTATACATGTAGATGTATAAGACTGCCTAAGAAAGTGAACAGATAGTCATGGACATTTTATGAAAACGGAGAACTTAAAGACAAGAAAGAAACAAAAGAATGAGGAAGAGGGCTGTACTGAAGGAAGCATCCTAAATATAGTTATACAGATATAAGTGAAGCAATCGGGGAGTGTTCAATTCTGGAGTGAATATTAGCAAGACAAATCATCCATAATATGCCTATCAAATCCCATTTGCTGATGTAGTGTGTAACACAGCTCTATGAGTAGAATGCCATAAGGATTACATGACTTCTCCTTTTTCTTTCTCATATTTTACTCTCTACCTCTTTGCTTTCACTCTCTCTCAGTCCTCTGGAGCCCTAACATTATACTGCATAATGGAATATCGACAGAGTCGCTCTATTGTGCTTTAGACACACACAATTCACCAAAGAGATGAGCCCATATTCTATTCTAAAATGGGAACCAATGTGCTTATAGTGCAAAAAGGAGGCTAAAGAGTATGGGACAGAGTGTATCTGACAGATCGAATATTGTAATCTAAACCTTATCATTGTGTGAGGCGCCGGAATGAATCCTTGATAAGCAGCACTCGGTAAATACTCATTTGCTCCATGTCTCTCATTCAGTCTGTCCATCATTGTCGCAGTGCTGCATCCTTCACAGACACATTGTCGCTGTTTTTCTATCACACCTTTTCTGTCTATTTATCCCATTTACGCCTCCCATTCTGTTTCTCTCTCTTTATGTACCCTCTTTGAGTCCCCCCCTTTTGCTGCAGATTGCCATGGTAACGGGTTATAGACTCAGGTTGAGACTGAAGGCTCTCTGCCACAACAAGTGCGCTGTTAATTTTTCATTTTATCACAGGTGTAAAAAGTACTAAATGTATGTATCTTTACTCTATTATATTGTTTCAGTCGTCGTAAATAGTGTTGACAAAATCCATGTAAATATGACTTCAGGAAAGCTTGACTTCTTCAGTCACCAAGTGCCCCCCCATAAATGTCTTATAGGGTAACGTTCAGTTCTGAGATCCTTTCTACAAAAAGAAAAAAAATCCAAACACTCAATTTCATTCCTGGGTGAAGCACCCTTTTTTTGCGACCTGAAATTTAAACTTTTTTTTAAAAAAAATTAAAAGTACTTTTCCAGTCATCTAAATTTACAGTCACACTACAGAAAAGCATGGTTGGAGATGGCATGACTTACACAATCAGCTTATAATGCCCCGTCTTTTATGGTCCTTTTGAGAAATATAAACCAAGTTTGAGCTTACTTGGACTTAGTTGTTGCCTTTAAACCGAGTTTGGTGTATCAAGAGGGAGATAAAATGGAAATAAAACAGCACAACTCTCTCACCCACAGACTGGGCCAGGTCTAAATGAGACAAATTTGTAATAAATAATTGCTTTAAAAACAAAGATGCAGCTAGTTCAGTTTATTAATGACCAGCATTCTATTAAGAGCAGCTTAAATATGAGGCAGAAATATGAGAGCATAAGTAAGTCCGAACAGAATAATAGAGTGTAGGCTGTGTTACAGTGTAATACAGTGTAATGCATGTGTTTCTCTCTGAAAATAGCATGGCAGCGTGCATAAATGAGAGAAGGCTGAAGAGGAATCACTACGTTTGTGATAAGGGTATAGCTCCTCACAAAATGTCCGTCCATAAAAAGCTGAAACTGTGCGTAACTTTTATGTATGCGAACACAGATTGTTATTTATTGTCAGTTACTGAGGCATCCATGTGTTAATGACGATGCTGTTACTGTGCCACATGTGTAAATACACACTGGGTTTTTCTGCAGTGTGTGAAACTGAGGACACCAGGCTGTCTAACATCCCACAGTTACAAAGCCTTGCGGTGAGAGGGTCTCTCAAGAAATGCTACATGCATGGTGCAGCAACTGATGGTGCAGCTGCTGTAACAGACAGATAGAGAGGAACAGCCTTAACCCAAATATCATTCACCAGCATTAAAACTGTCCGTTATGCTGTAAAACACGTTACACAGCTGAGTCATTTTTGCACATTAATTAACTCTCGAACTAAGAAAATCTGCTGGTGATCTACGTAAATGGAACAACAGGCCTCCTATTCCCTACAGATTCTTTAGATAAAAAAAAAAAGCATGATTGCCCCCTGCAAAAAAGCATTTTGACATTATTTGACATTTGGTACAGCTGGTCAAATAGCACTAATTGGATGGAGCACTTACAGTATTTCTGGTATGTTGACTTTGGATATCTGAAGAGAAAAGCATGGGACTGGGGATATTGTGCATATTAATTTAACTAAGCATAACAGTAACATATTATAACATTCAGATATTAATATAGCACTAACACAATCCTATTAATAGCCAACCTGATATCGCAAAAATAGACACCCTGGTCCGCAGTGGCATTTCATGCTTTGCCTCTTTAAAAAGTGAAATAGGCATGCATGCAGAAGTCGCCATAGGTTACTGTAATCTGCAGTAAAAGCAGAGGGAGATACAGTGGAACCCCGGCTTATGAAATTAATTCATTCCCGATGGTCTTTCGTAAGTCGAAAATTTTCTTAAGTCGAAGCACCCATCGCACCTTTTGACTGAATGATAGGCTATAGGCTAATTGCTAACTGCAACAACAATACGTTGCCCATTTCGTTACACGGGCATTTTGCCGTAACACGGGCAGAAATATTGCCGTTAAGTGCCTTTATAACTTGAATTTTTCGTTAAATGGGGTAATCGTAAGGTGGGGTTCCACTGTATTTTAATTCAAGCCAACAGTGTTTAAACAGACATTATTAAAACATTTACATGTATACATATATATATATATATTAGTCCCTTAGCCTAATCGATTCTGACGATTAAGGACCCTGACAGTTTTTGCTCACTACCGACTTTGTGGCTTTAAATATAATGTTTCCCCCTGCTGGTAATGCAATTTCTGCATGCAGTAATGCAACTTCATTTCATGTTTTGGAGAGGCAAACCATGAAATGGACACAGTGGATCGGTGTTTCTATTAGGCATTTTGCCGTAATACTAGGTTGCCATAATTTTGACAGACATATGTTCTTGTGCCTATCGAGAGAAGTAAAAGAAAGAAACGTGACTGTTGCTCAGTGTGCGAAAACTGCTGAAACATGCAGAGATGTTTTCGTTGTATACCGATCTCTGTGTAGAAATGTGATTAAAAGCCTGAAACACTGGGACCTGCTCAGTTCACTTTTAAAAAGCAAAACAAGATGTATCCATGTCCTCACCCCAACCGTTTGCAGCAGATGGCTGCCCCTCCCTGAGCTTGTTGGGGGAGATTTCTCCCTTTTAAAAGGGGGGTTTTCCTTCCTGTGGTTGGTCATAGGTAGTTGCCAGATTGCTTGGGTTTCTCCGCATTATTACAGGGTCTTATCTCATTGTTGATACGGGGACTGTTGTTGTGATTTGGCGCTGTAAAGTATAAATCAAACTGAATTCAACTGAATTCTACATTATGTGTCTTATGTCAGGATTCTCCTTCTCCCTCCCTCTGTTAAGTTCAGTTCAGGTCTGCTGTATATGAATACCAGTGAGGGCTGAGTAAAGAGCAACAGGACAGTCAAAGTTTCAGCATTGTGCTCACAGCTTTGAGAAATCCAGCCATGCCAATAACGCACTTGTTCTGATAACATCTCTCGTTCCTAATAAATAGACTTTTCTAGTGGCAACTACTGCACACACATTAGGAACAAATTAAGACATGTTTTTAGTGTTCAGTTTGGTTTATATTCCCTGCAACAAACCTTAGTAACTCAGGTTTATATTTTTCATTGTTTGATGTAGCAGACGTGTTGTGTTCATTGATGCATTGACCATTTGCGACGTTCATCTGTCTGCTTTTATATATTAGGCGCCGATTAACTGCAAATCTTTGCCAAACTCTTTGAGTGATTCCAGTCAGTCCAAGTCTGACTGAGACATGTTGCCTCCAAACAAGGCGCCTTGTGCATCCTCATTTCTGTTGACAATGCTTTTTTTGATTGGAGTCTAGTGTTTGCATTAAACATTTCAGACTTATTGATGAAGCTGCTTTTCTAACCCTTAGTGAACAAAGCTTGATGTATCGATTCTCTAATGTGGTCACGTTCATGTCTGCGTGACTGCATGCCATGCACCATCCCCTTAGAAACAGTGTATCCGTGATTTAATGCCGACAGCAACACTGTTACTATTAATATTAATATTTATAATATTTTACATTTGTAAACTTGCTTTTGACGCCACGTTTCCTACAGTTTTAGCCCTGCCTTGCAGAAATATTTGGCAGTCATATTTACAAAAAATTATGGCTGCACACTGATTTGATTGTGGAAGCTGGGAAATTCAATCCAACCGATGGTTAAATTAAACTGCACTTAAGTGGAAGGGATACAGTTTTAAGTAACTGACCTTTTTCAGTTATTATGCTCAGTGCCAGAAAACCTCCTTCTTCATGTGGTGTCAGACTGTTAGACTGCAATGTAAGTCTATTTATGTGTCATCATTACTATGATGATAATAACTTGTGATAAGACCATGATTTTCAGTGTCTCTTGACTCTTTGAGCAATTTCACGGTGCAGCAGGCACAATATGATAAAGAAATATGGAAGGAAGTAGTCAAACTGCTTAGGTCTTATACGGTTAGGTGTAAGTAACACCTTTTTTGTATTTTTCTACTGTACACTACCAAAGTGGATTTGTCAGATTTGCTAAAGTCAAATTTGTCAATGCAAGCCAAGAACAAGATAATTAAGCTTAAATAAAAGAAAATAAAAACCCATCAGCAAGACATCTTTTACAATCTAAATGATAAGCAATGTGTTGCCAGCTCAGCAGCACCAGAGAATACAACCAAAGTGGTTAATGACAGAATTATTTCCATGATTAAGAAAAACTCCTTCACAACATCTAACCAAGTCAAGAACACTCCAGGAACATTTTACATTATTGTTAAACAAGAGATGCTTTCATGAAAGTGACAGCAAGGTGAAATCACATCTGGAAAAAAATGTTTGGAAATATGAAGCTGCAATTAACTTGAATCAGAATGGTGGAAGATGCAACTCGTGATCCAAAACATACAACATCATCCGTCAAACCAGTTGGAAGCAATGTTATGACGTGGCCATGTATGACTGCCGGGCCACTAATGTTTCCTGATGATGTGACTGCTGTTCATTATTTAAATATCTTAACCTAATCATTTCTTTCTGCAGTCATTTTCCAGAAACCCCTCAGTCAGTTTTTCCCTCCCCACTGAAGGTTTGTGCCGCTGTAATGATCCTAAATCTCTAAACCCTGGTCCATTTATTTCTTCACTTATCGATTCATCTACCTATCTGCCTTTCTATTCCCCATTTACACATTAATCTCCTCATCCGTCTATCGCTTTGCCACTTTTCATTTACTCCTTTCCCTGAATGAGCTAAAGGATGAAGTATACACCCGAAAGATTCATGGTTATCCACATCTGTGACTTTCCCACGTTTCCCTGATCCTGCCAGTTTCCTTCTGTCATGTCGCTGCACCCTCTTCAATCCTTCACCTCCAAACATAACTGTAAGTACATGAAATATGTGCATAGAAAAATAAATAGAGAAGTCAGTGTTGTCATAGGGATAAGAGGAGGTACAAGAGGTGAGGTAAGAAAGGATGAGACCCAGTAAATTAACATATTAAGCGGATAAACTGGTTTCAGGTCGATATTTTTTCATGTGTGCCCATGTAATTTCTTGTAATGTCACTCCTCTTTTCTTTTGCTGTTATATATTTGTCAGTTTTGCTGCAGGAAGTGTGTAGATTTTTTTTTTTTTTGCATAAAAACACTAAAACTACACGTACTTTGCTCACTGCTTTTCATCTTCTTCTTTACTAAACTATAACACGAGCTGCATCGTTTTAAAGACTTACGGAGTAACTTTTGAATTATATTGGTTTTAAATTGCAGTCCTGCTACAGCAAACTGTCAGAGATGTTCCTGCCAAAGTTTTTTTTTCTCTTCTTGTATAAAATTTGAAAACTGTTATCTGACATGGCAAGTCATGTCATCTCAACCTATTCAGCTCTAAGCCTATCGACCCAATTAAAGCGTGTATTACAAGGCTTTTTTTTCTTTTTCTTCAAGCTTTCCTATAGTATGACTGCTTGCTAACACCAGCTTACTATTCCTCTGGCACCAGCCTATCAGAGGGCCCAGGGCTATACCATAGAGTTGTATATAATCCTTTCTATGATCTCAGTCTGTTTCTCTGGACAACAGGCCTCCTGAGGTGAGTTTTGTATCCGTCTCAGCCAGAGTCAGACAAATCTTGCTGGAGGTAGTTAACAAAAGGGAAAAGAAAATATATTGAGAAAAGAAATATTACAAAACAATCAAAACACGTGTCTCTTATTTATTTTCCTGATTCTTAACATTAAACCTAGAGGACAGGAGTGAAGATGTCAGACGAGGAAAAATCATAAAAGTATCTTTCTATGTTTTTTTTGTCCCTTTCAAAACTATTAAAGAACACGTTCATATATGTAACTCTTTTATGTATTATTTTTGCCTGACCCATCAGCAATAAATGTTAGTTATGTTGTTCTCTACTTTCAGGTAAACAAAGCTGCATAAGTGTTTATTCTACCACTTCAAGGACAACTTACAAGGGCAGAGAATGTTCTGAACAAGGACACTGTCCAAATCCCTCTGTGTTCTGCTTCTTAGTAACTTTGCTATCTCTTACATAGGGATTTTAAATTAGCTGCAACAGGCTTATGTTTGTTCTCAGAGGGCAGAGATGAATTATTTTAGTATCTAAAGTACTCTGCCTGCTGCTATGCTAGTATTAAGCTCATGAAAACCCACAGGAAAGCCAGGTGATAAAAAATATCACCCATATTTTAAAACCGAGACCAGGTTGCAAGAAAGCTGTGCCTATGTGTAAGAGAAAGAGTCACAGGCACTGTTAAAGAGGAAAATATGAAAGAGAAACCAGGATGACAGGGACCACAATTAACATGTGAACATGTTTTCACACACTCGCACAGCTTTCCACACATACGTGGACTCGTGCCCAAAAAGCTGAATCAAATTCCCCAGAGAAACATTTATGCTCTTTTCAAAAGAATCTGTGATATACTACAGTCTATTTAGCTGTGTCTTGGCACCAGTAAGCACACCAATTTAAATAAATGACTATTTCAGTGTTTACTCCCACTCTTCACGTTGATTCCTCCCTCTCTTCCCCATAGCTCCAAATCTAACTGACTGTAAAGCATTCAGCAGATACAAAAGAAAAACAAACAAACATACAAAAAAAGTGCAGGAAATTCTAATTCTCCTCTGATTTTGGAGTCTGTTGGCCAAGACAGCTTTGCGAGGTGAATGCCAGGTTTATGATGCCAGGTGTCTGGATTACTGGTACTGTTTGCTGAGAGTAGATCAGTACTGGGTGAGAGACAAAAAGAATGAATGAAGCTCATTAGAATAGTATTTCTCATGTGTTACAGAGAATCAAGAAGGGTAATTTTGCCAAAAAGGAAGAATAGCCTGAACGCACTGAGGCGCACTATAGTTAGTGTGCTATTGGAGGTCTTGGATGTCTTATTAAATATGACAACAAACATCTCTCACCCAAGCCTTGTATATGTGTACTTAATTCAAATAAATGTTTAAGCTTATACACAAATGCAAACTCCTGACAACGGCTGTATTAGTTTGAATTCAGCTGTTCTTCACTTGTTCTCAGATCACTTAACATAGCCAGGGATGCAGATGAAAGAATAAGGCTAAAACTGTCGACAGTGCAGCTAGAGCCAACAGCCGATTGGCAAGCGTGAAAGAGCCACCCCTAATTCGTGAAATCTGAGAGGTCCATCAACTCCTTCCATCTTTAGCAATGTCGCTATTCAAGTCTACATCAGGCCAAAGTCACCCTTAGGCCTCTGGGAAACTTCCAGTCTCCCAATACGGTGATACTGATAAGTCTGTTGACTGACAGATTTTATATTAATATGACTTTTCCAGTTATACTGACCAAAGGGCTTGGAGACCCACTTTCATACCTTGTTTTGCAGTCCTACATATACTGTACTGCTGTTTTTCCTCTAAGACAAGCAAGCAAGCAGCTGTGATGATTTCATTGTGTTTAACGTCTATATTTTTTCCTATTAATATACATTAAGTTTGATCATCTTTGTAAAATATGTCAACAAACATGCAAGAAACATAACATTATGTGTGGAGGGTAGAGTTTCTCAACTTCTAGACAAAGAGGAGTTTTTTAAGGAGTATCCTACAAATAAAGTTCAACACAGTCGGGCTTTCTTTGGGTTAGCTGGCTCAACAAACCTAAAACTCCAGTTAAAGATTACAAGTATAGGTATTTTTTGGTCCATGTGACCTCTCTTCCACACAAAATTACTCCTATGAGTGCCACTCCAATCAGAGACATTATCAAATGATGATAAAATAGCGATTAAAATTAAATTAAAAACAAAACAAAATATAAAATCATAGTAAAATGTTAAAGGAAAAGAGATTAATGCCACAGAAAATCATTAAGCTAGTGATTTAGCCCATATAGCGGTAAAATAATTATTTTAATTCAAGTTATTTGAAAATAGTTAATTTGTTATGTGTGCTTTTGGTGCTGCTGTTTATTTCTAACTTGACTTGAGCTATGCAACTTTAAACTGGACATATTCTAAGCTTAAAAAGGCTAAAAAAGTTGCAATCAAAAACATGGAAATTACAGATCAAAAGTGATATTAATTTTACTGATATAATAGGTGTTCTTCAGAATAAGCAGACTAAGCCATGGATTACAACCAACTATAAAAACATTTCTAAATTTTCCAAATAACCAAAATAATACATGCACATTCCTGTGACAATGCAATGCACAGTTTACACTTAATTTAGTGGTTTTATTACCGACAAGTAACGACACAGCTTTACAACTTGCACATAAAAAACCCATAATCCTCCAGAGGAGAATCTAGATTGCACTTAAAACATGTTGTAATTAAGAGGATCCGCAGAACCGTGTCACTTCCAGGTGACCGTAAACGGAAGCTCGGAACAAAACCTTCTCCTGACCAGCTTACGTGTTCCGCATCAGTTACCATTGAGCTGATTACTATTAAGCCAGATATACAGAGAGCCACGTCAGTGACACAGAAAGGTTTTGACTTTAAACTCAACATAGCTTGCTATGCCAGTAATCTCAATTCGTAGGACAGCTCTCTCCAGTCTTGAGATTCTGAAAGTTTGTGGATGCAACATGTTTTTTGGCAAAAGATTAAACAAGTGAAAGACACCAGCCATACCAGCCATTCAGTATATTGTATCTTTTTGGGCTGTCTTTTTTTTTAAACACCTAAAAATCTAAGAAGGGTTAGGTGAGCAGTATAAAGCAATGTGAAGAATGAAAAAAACCTGCACTGGAAGCAACATGTAGCACAGTGGATTAAGCAGTGATCTTCCACCTGGGAGCACGAAGTTCAAATTCTGTGTAAAGCCAAAAGTCAGCTTTGGCTTGGTTGCTACTAAAATGGATTAGGGAAAATAAGGTTGTTACAGAGAAAGTCTTTTTCTTTTAAACTTTAGGGACATACAGGAGAAGATTCTAACAAGTACAGGCTGGCTTAAAATCTTATATTTAAATTGAAAAGTAAGATCAAAATCTTTCTTAAAGCAGCAGCAGGTTGAGTCATCCTGCTACCGGATCATATGAAAGCAGAGTTTGCAACCTGTACCTACCCACTGCTCTACCTGTCTCTCTTAATGTTGCTTGTTTGTTGCTCTCTGCATGGCATTTTGCACACTGCCAGCCAGTGACTCATAAGCCAGAGAATTGCGGCAATTTACACATACCGTTTTATGCACACAATTTACACATGAAACTACGGTGAAAGAAAGAACGTGCACATACACACACTATCACTTGGTTCATAGAGAAAAAAGGAAAACAAAAACAAAATAAAACAATATAACAGGCACCTCCAGCACCACCTTAACACAGCTTAATGTTTGTTTGGCTGTGCAGCCCAGTCAACCATAGCTGGATTTTCCAACAGCTAGCACACAGGTGCATCGGATTAACACTTAGTGGGGTTGAACTGCAAAAACAGCCTATTGCCATTTCAAAGCCCTGTCACACTGTGCTGTTCATGAAAAGTTCCTAACACCTGGACATTCAGTGATTATAATTGAAAAAATAAATAAAAACAGATTTAACTGTATCCAGCTGTATGAAAACACAGACTATGTGCTTAAATTTGATGACGTCTGTCAATAAAAATGTATAATGTTTCTAAATAGTGGCGAAATTACCGACAAATTATCAGTCAGTTTTAGGAAGTTTTACCTTTAAAACACATGAAAATGATTTATTGTTTGTAGTGGATTCTGCTCTATCCTGATTCTTTTGCATTTGAAACATCTGGCCATTACATCTTTATAAACTACCTTGAATGCCCTGGTAGCACCAAGGATGCTGCTCTTTCCCAGTTTTGCCCCTACTTATCAGACAAATCTCATCCTCATCCTTTCTCTCTCACGGAGTGTTCCACAGTGGCCGATTCTTATTCTCTATCTATACGGTTCCACTGGATAAGATTATCTATAAATGCTGTGTTACTTTCCACTGTTATGTGGATAATACCCAGCTATATGTTCTGCTGACAGACAGTAGTCTAAGGGCAATCTCAAATCTTGTGGCTTTTCTCTCTTAAGTTCAATGCTGATGTCACAAAATGTCCTACAGGTCAAATCAGGTCCGATCTGAGATCCTTCTCGTGGGTACCTAAACTCCTTATTGATAAGATGGTGAAAAAGACATCTATGTGGTTCTTTATCATGTTTGGACTACTGTAATTCCCATCAGATTTTCCACCTACAGCTCATTCAAAACTCAGCTGATAAACTTTTAACATATTTACTGAGATAAAATTATATCACTACCATTCTTGATACCCTACACTGGCTACCTGCTGGGTATCAGATTGACCATTAATTGGAGATAATTTATCAGAATTTCAGGAGTGGGACCAAACCTCCATACATGCCCCTTCCTGTTCTGTGTCTATACATGATATTAGATGGGACCGTTTTTGGGGCCTTCCCCAAAACGCAGCCTTAATTCACGTTCAAGACATCTGCCTTTATCTACTAGAAATGCTGTTAAACCTAAACCTAAAGGTATGTGATCCGAGCAAGCAAACTACTTTTAAAGCTGTACACGAGCTTGCTCACATTTTTGCGAGAACAAGGCATTATGTTACCTTATGTTACTCCATTCAAAACGTTAACAAAAAGGATGAATTTGTGGGTATTATCCCTCTGCAGGTTTCAGGAGGTTGGGCACTCAAGGGGACAGTGTGATATTAATGAGAGATGTCTTACAAAACCTAAATCTAAATCTTGATTTTCAGGCTCAACTGTAGTTTAAACCAGGGGCTGCCTAAGAAACAGCTTAGATATTTTTGAACTGTCAATCCTGAAAGCAACTTTTACACCATTCCTGGTTAAAAACTATTAGGAAATAAGCATAATATGAATCCTTAAAGAACACAGACACAGTTCAACTTGAATATTTGTATTAAAATAAATGAGGAGCTGTATTGATGGAAGAATGAGTCATGACCAATTGATTCAGCTCATTTTATATCTCTTCAACACACTATGCACGCTGCCAAGGTGCACTAAATGTTTTATAATAATTCCATGAGGAAAGTCATCTAATCTAGTTTTCCTAACTGCAGAAAATGTCCCACTTGATTATTGCTGGTATGAAATGAGTAACCACTAAGGGCTCGTTTGGCTGGAAGCCCAAAATGATTGCCAGTCATGTAACATGACTGACAATCCATTCAAATATAAGCTAATTACTTACACATTTTCCCCAGCATGGGCATGAAAATAACATTTGTATAATTATATATTTGAGCTAATAGTTCACGTGGCCTTCTCAGAGACAGTTTGAGAAGCACTCAGTCAATGCTAAAAGGCATCGTTTCCATCCAGCCTACTACAAGAAGGGAAGGGAGAAAAAATAAATGAAAGATTTACAACAAAAATGATCTATGGGATTTGCCTTTAATCCAATTCTTCAAGCTTTAAAGCCATAGAGAGAACTATTTATGAAAAGCACTATTCCAAAAAAATCAATTAGCTACTGAAAAGACAGACGACTTTTCCCTGTGCTAACTTGGTCACTCTCTGTCTTACTCAGTGTAAAACTATGAACATTAATCCACTCATGAAGATTAAGTACGCAGTGTGACTAATATGCAAGACTGACCTTTCAGTTTGTTTATGATGTCATGTGTTTCTGGATGAAGTGTGAATCCCAGATTGTTACCAGCTGTGATAGAATAGCTGATATTGATTTGTGTGTGCGTGTGTGTGTGTATTTGTGCACTTTGGTAATAGTGTTGATTGATTCCCAAATACTCATGCATCTGAACCTCAATGTGTTGATTGGTGTTGCAGCTGCTGTGATCTTATCACAAGATGGTCCTCGGTTAATTCATTTTCTTGTTTCCTGCCTGATGCCTATAAATCAACACACTGAAAATTGCTTTTCTTTATCTGCTTACACCAATTATTCACACTAAACATTCAGATTTCTGTGAATGTACAAATTCACAAGTGTGTATGTTTGTGTTTCCCATAGGGTCATCCTCCACAGCTTCTCTGCAATATTACTTCGAGTGTTATACAAGATTAATGCATGTACGTGTGCTGGTGTCTCTTGAGAACTCCACCAGCTCATCAACACTTTTTCTCATTCTAGCAAATCGGGGCAACTTTTGGATAAGTGTACATTTGCTAACGATGGTCTCTTTTTAGATTTAGACTTTTACATTAATGCCCTAACTATTATCATAAATTTTTTTTTAAAAAGAACAGATTTAAGAACAGTGAATTTTTTTTAAATCTGGTGATTAGTCTACAGTAAACCCAGCTTTTCGCCTGCAGTCAGCAAGGACAGGTTCCTGTGACATCCTGGGTATATTAAAAGGATATATTACCAGCCAGTAGCCAAATCAATATACAGGGCATACAGGGCGGGGATAGCTCGGTAGGTAGAGTGGTCGCCGGAAGGTTGAGGGTTCGAATCCACTGAACTGCTACCCTGACGTACCCCTGAGCAAGGTACCATCCCTACACACTGCTCCCCAGTGCGCCTGCTTAGTAGCTGCCCACTGAGTGAATGGGTCAAATGCAGAGAGAGTTATTTCCCCACAGGGCATCAATAAAGTATACATTATTATTACACTGTTTATTTTTTAGAATTTCATTGTTTTTTTTGTTTTTTTCTTTGTGATGTTCCATTTTCACTTTTGGATGTGGGATTATGTAGGAAAAAGACGGATCTAACCACATTACTAACATGTGAAAAAATACAAGAGGTTTCGAAGGCAAAAAAACAAAATAAAACAAAAAAAGGAAAAAAGTTTAGTTTTATTATTATTATTGTTAGCTGTAATATTGTAATCTGCAATGATGGCACACGTTTCTCACTTTTTTAAAGTGATGAAATCCAAAAGGAAATACCTAAAATATATTACAATGGAAGGAAGTGTTGCTTGAGTTGTTCACTCGCCACCTCCATAACAAAATGATTCAAAATGCTGGAACCAGACTGGTCAAAAAAAGGTTGGATAGAAGTTGCAGCAGCCACCTGCAGGGACAGAGTGTTCCTGGGCCTCAGAACAGAACGAGCAGCATGGATATTATTTGAATATTTGTATTATTTTTCTTTCCCTGTAAAATGATGATGTTTTACTTGTATTTAACGTATATATAATTGTTCTTATTTTATTATTACAACAATTATTATTATTGCTATTGGTTGTTGCTATTTTTTTTTTAATGTTTGAACTGAGCAACAAATGGAGGTGCTGCATTTCTGTATCCCAGTGTTTCCTCTGAGTTTCTAAGAACTGCATAAAAATCACACAATAATACACTTTTTTTTAAAGAGACCCAAATAGAAACAATACAACCACATGCCTTCTCTTTACCATGCCATGTCAACATGCTCTGCACAACTTATTTACACAGTGAGGCTGCATCAAATTGCAGCCACAATCAACATAATTGGAGCGCATTTTAATACCAGGTGTGACCCTGCCAGCTATATATTATGTTCCTATACAATGAAAGTGTGGTACAGGAACATAACCTAATTACAGTTAGGTAAAATGTAATCACTGCCCGCATTATGTTTACAGGCAGTCTCGTTAATTATCTACCCATCTTTTTCTTCATGGATGATGTGCCACATTTATGAATGGCAGATTTTTTGGAAAATGCATTGTAAGCACACGATGTCAAAACAGAGACGCAGCCAACTACGGGCACATTTAGAACATTGTGGTTTCATCAATTAGTGCCATTAGATAGTGGTGTTATTGTGCGTGTACCTTGGGACTCAATTTGCTGTGGACTGTTTTGGTTCCATTTTTGAGAGCCTCTGTGAGCATTATTTAAAACTGTCCAGTAGTCAATATCAGTCTTAGTATAATGGTATGACACTGAGCAGACATTTCAGCCACTAAAAGTACTGTGGAGATTTGAAATATCACTTAATGAATTGCTCCCCTCCCAATGTAGTTTCGTAAAAAATGAAGTAAACAAGAAAAATGCAAATTAGGTATAATTTGATGTGAGCACCCTTTCCTTTTCAAACAGCAGTGAATATTTCATGACCCTTGGCAGGGAGGTTGTTCCAAGCCCATTGGAAAGCTGGCAGCAGTTGTTATGGTTGTAGGCTGTCAAATTTATTTTTGGTCAGACAATATCAGCGATACTGAGAGCACAAATCTGTGTTGTGTTGGCGTCTTATGCAGGATTCCTCATTCTTGGTGGTGATTACCCTAGTTGCAGGACTATAGTCATGATATAATGGATATCTGGGATAACGAAAATGTAATGTAAAGGCGAGAGTATAAGTAAAGTGCCTTTCTACTCTACTTGAGTAGAAATGACATTTACCAGTTCACAAGCACAAACACATTCATACAAGCACTCTTGTCTATATCTATAAACTTGAATGCGTTGGAGGTTTGGGATTCAATACCTTGCCCAAGGATGCTTTGGCAAGCAGACTTGAGCTGCCAGGGATCAAGCCACCAACCCTCTGATTAGTAGATATCCCGCTTCAGCTCCTAAGCCACAGCCTCCCCAAAAGCTGATGCTCTCTTTGTTTTAATAGTGTTAAACTAGAGAAAACTAGTTAATAGCATCAAGACATGTTATTCACCAACATCTTGTACTTTTAGTTCGTCTTTCACACACAAATCAACACACACAAAATGTCATCTTTCAGTCCTCGTGAAGTCTACACAGTGCAGACAGAACAAAATTATTTCCAGAAAGTCCACTTAAGAGTGCTAAAAGTACAGCTGTGGGTTAGCAAGCACATGGCGAAGAGTGGGATTTCTGTGATGCAGGGTACATCTGTATGCTCAATTCTCTGAAGTGGGGTGATACACAGCAGCCACTTCTGGGAGGGCTAAACAACATTTTCATTCTTTATAGGCTTAGCTCTTCTTTTCAACTTTGTTTTCTTTGAACTTGAGTGTTTATAGGGCTTTCCTTGTTACAGCTGCCATTACACTGTGGAAGCACATAATCTGGACCTGAGAGATAAAGACTGAGTGAAATGAAAGCAGAATAATTATTTTTAAAAAGTCACAAAAATATAATGAAAGCAGTCTTACTCGCCTTGAACCCTCAGACAGATGTAGAAAAAGGCTAAGGTCAAAAAATGTTTTGTCTTATTATATGTATAACAAATGAAGTAAGAAAAAAAAAACCCACACATTTTCTAATTTCTTCTGACCTGGATTAACTTCACTAATTACGGTCCATATGGATGAATACACATGGACACGCATTTACAAAATAGGATGCTAACAACTTCATATTCCTTGTTATGCAAATGATTTCAGTCATGCAACATCTGGCCCTACAAATAATAACAAGGCTATTGCCAGCGATCAAAGAGTGCATTTGACATTATAATAACGCCTTAAGTTGCACAAAAAATATATTCTTTCAGTCATGCAATTAACTTGAGAATGCTTGAATCTCTAGAGAGCTTTACAAAGACAATGGCCTCATTTGTACATCAAGTCTAGCATTTCAGTACCACTTGGAAAACATCTTCCATCATTTTTGAAAATATGACAAGAACGCACGACGCAGGTGAACTCTCTCCTTCTGTTCACCAGTGATGGGGTTGGTGTGAGTGTATACATCAGTCAGGTTTGATATATTAAGCCATGTGCTTACATGTCTATGCAAGAGGACTGTGTGTGCATATGTGTCCAGATGTTCACATCCAGCTCCTGTCATGAAGCATCAGGGCAGATTAATCCTAGCATAACCAAAAGCCTTCTATATTTTTTAAAGGCAAGCACAGCAGCATGAGAGAATAACAGAACAGTTGTAATACATTAATGAAAAAAAATCCAGCAGATGTGCAACTCAAAGAAAAATATGAGACTTTCTAGAACACAGAATCTCAGACTTACTAAAACAGTGGAAAAGTTGCAAAGTAACATTAGTAATGCTAATTACTAATCATAACTGTCCAGAAGTGCACATACTTATAGGTGCTTTTCATGCCTACATGATAAAAATGTGGGAATGAAAACACACATGAGCAAGCAAATACTTGATTTTCCTTTTCAGCCTTTTCAGACCACTGAGAATATCAACAGATGTAATATCCCTTTGTCTAAACAGTAGTACACCCTTATTCCCAGGCTTTAATTGTACTAAACAAGAGCACAAGAGAATTTGGAAAGTGACGAGTGCAAAGCAGAGAGAATATACACTAATGAGACTAATGACTAGTTGGAAAGAGGTGAGGCACAAAAAGGAGACAGACCAATGACTGGAAGTGCAACTAACTGCAACTACAAGACAAACAGGAACAAAATAGGAAACAACTCAACAGAAACTCAACATCATGAAGCCTTTAGCAGAAATAAGTTTGTTGTCTATCATTTTTAATGCATGCATGCAGAAAAATGTAAAAAATCTTCTCAGTTGCATTTTTAATGGTTGTCTTGCGTGTACGGAAAGTTCAAATCTCCACCACAACATTTCATTCCACATATAAAACAATAACATTATCTTGTCATTTACCAGATATCATTCTGAAGGCCTGACTTTGACAGTTTGGCATTTGCAATCCTGTTTTCTTAAACCAGATGTGACAAGCGAGGGGTAGAGCTGACTGAGTACCAGAGGACAAACCTATATGGAGACTTGTCAGTCACAAGCAGGCACACCCAAACCATGCCCTGCTTTATTATTTCCTTTACCCCGAATGAGAACAGAGTTTACAGCAATACTGAGAAAGAATAGAAGAAGTTTGCAATTATCTCCATAAACTTACTATTAAAACTCTTAATGAAATCACATAAGACAGCGGGTATGAACTTCTAAACAATCTGACTTTTTGCAACCCTCTGCTGGCCATCAGAAAGAATGCAACTTTCAGGCAATTCTGCATTGCCTTCACTTTAAGACGTGGACTTTTTCTGTCTTTTACATAAAGTCTGTGAGAGCATAAAACACTTTTAAAGGAAACATCAGCTCCAGTTTTGCAGCAAGAGGTACATTTACAGCACTATAGATCATCTGATTTTAGATGCACAACAAATGTTCGCAATGCAGTGAGAGGTATTGAAGCACAGATACATTATTCAATAACTGGTGAGTATTACACAACTTATGAGCGCTGGAGGTTTTTTCACTTTTACTGCCATCATCAAGAACATGAAACAACAGTTAAAAAGACTGGTGTTTTTTCCTTTTCTTATCCAACCATCAGGGAAAGCTGGGCCCTCAACATCACAAGTGTATGGCTCTCAACATCAGTTAAGCTTTCCTGGTTCTGCAGCTCCAGAACCGTCCCTGTTGGACCTGACAATAGCAGATTGAGTTCCTCTCCCTGTGGATGGTAAGTCTTAATATTATCGACTAAAATACGAAAGTACTCAGCACAGTTTTTGTGCTTCAAATGTCATTTCCATGCATAATAATTCTATGCTATTCTACTGTTCAGATCACCTGTTGTTATTTAGCTCCAGTCCCTGGTCTAGATGACATTAAGGAGTGTAAAAGCCAGAGGCTGCATGCCCACTAAGATGTGGCAACTGGCTGGCCTGTAATATTATTTTAAAAGCTGTCTCAGGTGACTTTTAGACAGTACGCTGGCACGAATCCCACCGGTAAAACCAGGGAAGCCTGTTATATCCATTAATGCCTTTTTGTGAGTGTGTGAGGTTGGGACATCCAGTGGAAATTAAACTGACAGCTTCTCATTGTGTGACTTAAAAAGTGCCCTAACTGTTTGTGTGAGCACTCTACTAACCCGATGATATATCCAAGTCATCACTGCTGTTACATTATCCAGCTACAACACATCTTCGTGTTGTGATGACTTTCATTTCTGCTGTGATAGCATTATTGGATTGGTAGAGAGCAGAGCTGAGATGCGAACGCATTCCTAATGGGATCAACCGCAAACATTATCCTTGCGCGATCTATTCTGTAGCATTTCATTAACTCACTGTCATTCAGTATTTGAGAAATATTCCTCCTACCTCTTTGCCTTTCCCTTGTTTTTCTCCTTCCCTGCTTATGATTCTTATTGTTTTCCCCTCTGCTCAGTTTACTGCCTTTAGGTGTTCTCTGAAGGACTGTGAATAACTTTTCTGCAAAGTTTTTGCACTGAGAAGCTTTATGAATAAAGCTCCTAACCTTTGCCAGAATGGTAATTGGCAAACTGTTGTTGCTCTAAAGTTCCTATTGAACAGCTTTTTCTTGGTAAGCTTCTGATGCAGGTCATATTTGTAAAATTTATTTTGAGGTACACACACGCGCGCGTATATGTGTGTATCTTTCTGTGTTTTAATGATGCGGCCTGGTCCATGGTTGAATTTATTTGAAATCTGGAATCTTCTGCTTGTAAATGACTTTCTCTATGTTTTATTTCACACAGTTTGGAGGCCTTTTTAGATTCATTCCCTGACTCATAGGCAGCCCTGATCTTTCATCCCAAGGCCTTTGAAGAACTCTTTGGATCTTGACATGATGACACAACATACTTCAATGGCAAAGAGAATACCAGACCCCTGGTGTGAGAGGTTTAAATGAGACCAGCTCCACCTGTCACTTCCTCTAGAGATTAAAATCACTGGCATCTAATCTGGAACCTATAACCTTCCATTTTATAGCTTTCCAAGCGTATTAAAGTAAAAACTAAATGTTTTGTAGAGTGGACGGTTGAAATGAAACAACCAAACTCTTTATTTGGAACAATATAGATTTATTTCTCTCTCATTTTTTTAATTTAATTTTTAATGCAACCCCTGCAAAGCTCTTCAACGTGAAATCTTGAAATATAATGACGTCCTACTATTAAACATTTTTGCCCGTTGCCACTTTCAGTGGATTAAGAAAAAGTAATGAAGCTGATGACAAAAGCAAATTAAAATAAATTACACACCTCGAGCACCGGCACTTAAAAAATATTGATAACTTCTAATTATATTCATTTCTGGAAAACAAGAAGTGAGTAATCGCTGTAATTCAAGCTTGAATTCAGTAGTTTTGGTGTAAATATATTCTGTAACATTTCTTGTGGCAGTTTGGTTGTTCCAGTTAAACTCCTCATTATACTATACAGATCATAAGACAGACAAACAGTCTAACTCACTCAAATAGTTTCTCACATGAGATGGAGAATCAAAAAAACAACAACACTATCATTGTCTGTGAAGGTTCTCGGTCATCCAGGTCATCGTAGTCAAAGGAGCTTGCAAAGAAAAGCGTCTGGACTTCTTTAAGTTACTTGAAGACGTTTCACCTCTCATCCGAGAAGCTTCTTCAGTTCTAAGGTCAAATGGTGGAGAGTCCCAGATTTAAACCTAGTGGGAGTATCGAAACACTATCATTTCCATTACTATTACAATGAGTCTTTAAAAAGCACACAGACAGTTGCATTTAGAGCTTTCATGCCCCTGAACACCTGCCACATACAAATCATGGACATGGTAAAGTGAACACACACACAAGCAAATGTAAGTTTGTCTGCAGAAATACTAATGTTTACAAGAGCACATACAGCGAATACACATGAGCTGATGCGTATGCAACTTGCCAGATAGCATCAGAGTTTGATTTCTTTGCCCAGAATGGCAACCTTACCCAGAAAAGTCAGCCATAACTTCTACTGCATTGACCATACACAAGGTACCACTTTAACACACGTGTCCACACACACAAACAAAACTGCACAAAACACACACAGTGTACATTAAAGCCTTTGCATTTTAATGAAACCAGTACTTGGGGAAAGACGGGACATATCCCTCCTCTTTGACAAAAATCTAAATATATTTCTTTTGCCGTGTGAAGTGTTGGATAATGTACTGTTTATGGCTTACGGGACTGCTAGATTTTTACAACAGAACAAAGAACAACAGCCTAAGAGTTGGATATAAACACACATGCAGGCGTAGGCAGGCACACAAACACACAATTCAGCACACACTTATGCTCTGGCCTTACATTCCCCTACACCCTCCTTTGCCCTCTTCACAGTTTTGAAATAGCTTTGCAGTAGCAAGTAGATGTCAGTGCAGATAAAATGACAGTGACATCTCCAAAGGCAAGAACAGAGTTTTCCATGCTGAGAGAGCTGTTTTAGTTTTTTTTTTCTTCTGGTTTAAAGGCATGCATTTACATGCAAATGAACAGAAAAAAAAGACAAATGGTCCTCTCTTTAGTACCTGGGTCATCAACAGGGCATGAATTCCTGTATGGAATTACATCCATACATGATGTAATCCATACATACATGTTCAAATGTTGATGCTCTAGTCTAGATTTGAATCTGAGAATTACCTTTCTAGTTTGCTTGTTTAAGTTGGGTTAGCAATTTGAAATATCATTTTTTGACATATCTGGCAAACAAGCATTGCTGCATTTTTTTTTTTTTTTTACATGTAATCACTGACCACGGACCACAAGAGGGAATTCATCCACATATTCCAAACATACCTCCTCTCTGTAGTGAGGGCTGGAGCCCATTATTGGTTTTCTGACTAAAAGTTTATTGATACTGCTTTAAATGATGTGGATAATAAGTGTTGTAAAAGTCCTAAAAGAGATCCTGCCACAGAGTTCCTGCTGTTCATCCATCCATCAAAATAAGTGTGGGTGTATATGAGTGTGTGTGTGGGCAGGTGGAGGATGATTTCACCAAAGAGTTCCTGCAATCCCTTCATCCGTCAAACTAAGCAGCATTAGAGGAAGCTGTGTGTCCCATCAATTATTCCCTTCATCACATCCATTATTGATGAGTGCTACTTAAAATAAAACACCGAACGACTGACAAGGCACTGAGCTAAGTGATGGCTCTGGGTTGGAGTGTTTGGGCACAAGTTGGTCTTTGGATATGACTTTGTGTGTTTGCATGTGCTGATATCTATATGAACATTCGATCTGTTATTTACCATGTGTGAATAGTAAGATTTGACAGGGAGACTTCTGAAAGACAGAGACAGACGTGATGATCTAGTCATTCACAGCCTTGGACAGAAATATGACAGAAATCTCTCGCATTTGGAGGAATGTGGTAACCAGCAGGGAATCTTTTCAGCTTTGGTCTTGTAATAACTCTGCTGCTGCTCTATGCTGTCATAGAGCAGGATCGCTCTTTGTGCTGCCTCCAACAGCACTATGCCTGATTTTAAGTAGGAAAATTTAAGTTAATATATATGAGCACTATTTTGCGTTCATACAGCCATACATGACGTTTCAGCATTCCCATGAGTTATAGTGTGCTGAGAAAGAATGAAAGCGAATGGGAGAGAAAGGATACATCATATGGCAGTGCAAGCTGCTACAGAAAGTATTATGAGAAGAAATGGATCTGAAGAATGTCTGTCAAGCTCAAGTAATTTTGACTATATGGCCTTATTGTCCACAGTAAATCTCAGATCGGCGGTCCTTCTGGTGATTCAGGACTTGCACTGCAGGCAACAGTTGATGCTCTTGTACTGTAACAGTTGGTCAGACTTAACAGATACGCCACCATGTAAAGTGAATCATACTTAGAGCTAGGCACTTGTTGATGCACACCTCCTCTGCTTGATCATTTCGTGGTCAATGTATACACTTACACTGTTTCGCAAATTGCTCAGATAAGCCTGAACGGTAATAGCTCTCATCCTTTCGTTGATCTCCTGCTCTCACCTGATCTCAAGCTGTCTAGTTAAGTATCGCCTCTGAGCTTGCCTGTCCACAGGCAGAAATAGAGCTTGTAATTTTTATGCTAGGGGTTTTTAAAAATAAAACCCATCATGAAAAGCTATATGTTTTTGTCCTTCTTTAATCTTTGGCTTATAGCCATTAAATAAATACTACATCAACTTAACAACAATCAAGATTTATATTAATTTAAAAATAATTAGTTTAATTCATTTTCAAAAAACCTGCAGGACAGCGTTGCTGTGGTTAGGACTGTCACCTCACAGTAAGAAGGTTCTGGGCTTGAATCCACCAGCCAGCTGGGGCACTACTGTTTCTTTTTGGTCACCACATGCCTGGGGCGATCATGGCTCAAAGAGTTGGCCGTTTGTCTTGTAACCGGAAAGTTGCCGGTTCGAGCCCCAGCTCCAACGGTCTCGGTCGTTGTGTCCTTGGGCAAGACACTTCACCTGCCGCCTACTGGTGATGGCCAGAGGGGTGGATGGCGTGATGTGGCAGCCTCGCCTCTGTCAGTCTGCCCCAGGGCAGCTGTGGCTACAACTGTAGCTGCCTCCACCTGTGTGTGAATGTGAGCGTGTATGAATAGTGGAATTGTAAAGTGCTTTGAGGGCCCCAAAAAGCGCTATATAAATGCAATCCATTATTATTATGCCTGCATGGGCTCTCACTAGTGACTCCCGTAGTCCAAAGACGTCTATGTTAGGTTAAACGGTGATCCTAAATTGGTGTGAATTTGAACATGAATGGTTGTCTGTCTCTAATGTGTTAGTCCCGCGACAGACTGGTGACCCGTTCATGGTGGACCGCGCTTCTTGCCCCATGAGAGCCAGCTCCCACCCTAGCGTGACCCTGACTGATAAGCAGAAGGATGGAAGGAAATTGTTAGCTAAGCTAAACACTTATATTAAACTAAACCTCTGCACACACTCTCTCTCTCTATATATATATATATATATACAGCCTAAAGAGGCTGACAGATAGATAAAGTCACCTGGGATTTAATTTTACCGTTTATGAATTGTGTGCAGTGCAAAACTGGAGAGAAAACTCCCCTGTGCACACTCTCCTCCTGTTCTCTTTTCTCTCTCCCTCTTGTCCTTCCTGTGTCTAGTTCTGTCTTGTCTCAAAGCATGCCAGTGGCCATGTCTCTCCCTGTGTGGCCAGCTGTGTCATAGGTGATCCATCACCACAGGTGGAGGCTTATTACTGGCCGAACCCTGTGGGCCTACCGATCCTGACAAATCAGCTGTAAATGCCAGCCCTCAGCCGAATGCTCTGATTGCTTCTGACAGGCACAGCGGGCCTTATGCCAGCTTCATGCCCCCTAGACCCCAAAAACCAGGTGTAGGCAGATATGTGTGTCCCTGAGTGTGTGTGTGTGTGTGGTTTCTCTACTACATTATTCAATACCTGCTGTTGGGGGTTTATGTTTCTGGTTTCTTTTTTTCTTGTTCCCTCGGTGCAACAGTACACAGTGTCGCAGTCAGCTGTGTGTTTGTGTGTGTGTGTGTGTGTGCGCATGTGTGTGTGTGTGTGTGAGGGAGAGAGAGAGCGCACACTTCTGTGTTCACGTGCCCATGTGTTCGTGTCACTCCACAGCGCGGTACTTGTGTCTACATGCACATTCAGCACTTTTCAACTAAAAACTCAGCCCAGAATCAACCTTCTTCTGTGACCTGAGCCTTCACAGAGAAACTTTTCTGCTTACAAGAAGCTTTAGGAGCTATTTTCTGCACATCCCGGACTCAAAGTTGGTCAAATTAATGTGGTCAATGCCATGCATGCTGGATCAAACCTGCCAGCCGCTTTTAATCTATTTTCATTCTGGCTCAAATTATTAGATGTTGCATCTGTTATTTTCCAGAACTGTGTGAGGTTGAAGTTGAGAAATTGCCATTTGTCCTTTCAAATAAACACTCTGGTAAGAAACTATTGTTTGACCAGGTGTTCAGTCACACAGAAATAATATTTCAGGAGACACAAGTGTAACTATAAATATACTTATTATGGAAATACTTGATATCAAGCAGAAGAATTTCGAGTAGATGTGTTACAGCAGGTATGATTATCATACTGTTCAACAGTTTGTCTACATCTAACACTCTTAGCAGTAAATAAAGCAGAGATCCCTGAATCAGGTCACAACCTTTTAGGGACCTAATCATATACAGAGAGATCTTCTCACATCCATCTGTAGCCTATTCATGGTCAGAATATAAAATAACACAGTAATCTGTTAAAGAAGAAAATATTTTTCTTCTGTCTCCCCTGCATTTCCACATTTTCCATACATTTTCAGCCCATTACACACAAAGTGCTAAAACATCAGTATTATGTATGGATAAAAGAGGATCAAAGGCATTCCAGATTCATTTTAAAAGGCTTTCATCTACTGCCTTATCATTATTTGAAGTTAAAACCAGCCCTGTTTGGTCCTTTCACTTCATGATAGACTCATGGAAAAAAAAAAGCTTTAAAGCTGGATTTTTGTGGCCCTATGATTCATCCGTTTCAGCTGGCTAAAAATAAGCCTCTCTGATGCCAAGTAAGCATCCACATAATTCAACCCTCGACATTACAAATGATAGACCAGTGGCCCAGGTGCTGGGGCCAGGATTACTGAAGATATCGGAAACATCATGTGAAACATGAAATATTTGTGGGATCGTGTGTGTGAGTCAGACTTCAGCCCACTGTGGTAGCAGGGGGTCCTAGTTATATGCAGTGTTTAAGTAGTCAGAGCTAGACTGTTAGTCAAAGTTAAAGCAAAGGGCCTCTTGCAGCAGCAGCTTCTTTGTGTGTCTGTGATCACTTATTTTTAAAGAAAAGAAAGTAGAACTCAAAACTAAGAAACAAGACAAGCCACAAGTCTGCCTAAATGAACACATTTCACACGTAGTTAATACAATCTTGGTAATCTCGGTGTATATCTTAAGTTTTACACATCGAAGATGTAAAACAAAAGACAAAAATGGAGGTTTTCAAAGTCAAAATTGTCCCAGCTCGACAATTTACACTGATTATCTCCATCATTGTGTAACAAATGTTTTAGTTGCCCACATAAAACCAAAATAACGGCAGCAACAGCAGAGAAAACACTACTTTAGGAGCACTAGGCACTGGGAAGTTATCTCAAGCTACAGAAACAATAGACTAGTTTTGAAGAATTCCAGTCGTCAAGTCAAATTACTGTCATGTTAGTCTGTAATGCCAATAGTACAAAATCAAGGTATTCCACGTGTGTGTGTGTGTGTGTGTGTGTGTGTGTATGTATATATATATATATATATATATATATATATATATATATATATATATATATTTTTTTTTTTTTATATATATATATATTTTATATATATATATATATATATATATATATATATATATATATATATATACTTCATATACTACTTCATGTAGTGAATCATATAAGGCTTAAGGCTTATATGATTTACTCATGAAAGTGGCCAATTTCTCATTACTTTCATATATTGTTTTATTAAGTATCCAAAGCATACAAGTTTCATTTATATAATTTTTCAAGGGATCTTATATCTGTTTTCACTCTTGTATGCTTTTCATACAAGTTTCACACAAGACAGATACAAACTTTATAAGATTTATATATATCTTTTCCATATGGGTATATATATATATATATGTGTGTGTGTGTGTGTGTGTGTGTGTGTGTGTGTGTGTGTGTGTGTGTGTGTGTGTGTGTGTGTGTGTGTGTGTGAGTGTGTAAAATTGTTCTTCTAACGAGTAAATACGCTACATGAAAAAGAAAAGCCAAGAATTCAAGAACCGGGCCAAAAAGGTCACATACTCAGCCGTTCTAATTGCTGAACAGATTGAGTGGATGTCATTGATTTACACAGCAGGTGTCTAATATCTTGACACCTTGATTAGAATATAATTGGTCACACAGGCAGAGCAGCTCAACTGTGCTCAACGAAAGGAAGCTTGAAATGTATATGTTGTCTCTAGTCTAGGAAAGCTTTAGCATACTTTTAAAAAAATAATTATAAAATACAGTTATGTTATTATTACATCATCGATAAGGTCACGATGGAGAGGAACCTTAAAGCAGTGATTAAAGTGATGCTCGCCATAAAAGAAGAAAGCAGTGAAATACAGGGACTCCCTTTGTCCTCTGCAAACTGACCCAGCCTTTCAGCCACGATCTTCCTCTATTCTCACTTCAAACAACTGAGAAAAAGTATGAGTGACAGAGACTGGAGATTAAAGATATATAAACGACGTAAATGGGGCACAGAGAAGACGAAAATGTAGACTGGAGAGGGAGTTAAGGGAAAAAAATGATAATAACAGTCAAGACTTATTTAACAGTGGTACAAAGATAATGAAAATGTGAAGCCATGAAGGAATCAAAACTGCTGGCTTAGCATAGCCAATGATGTCAGAGATAGTCACTGGAGTGATGAGAAAGACGGCTAAGAAAAGGAGTAGTGTGCGTGTGTGTTTGCCCATATATGTGTGTGTGTGTGTGTGTGTGTGTGTGTGTGTGTGTGTGTGTGTGTGTGTGTGTGTGTGTGTGTTCTCTTGTGGAGGGCAGGTTCAGGGCATTAGCACGTTTCTGTTTGTTGCCTTCATATCTTTATTCTGCCTTCTGTTTTACCTGGCAGTTATGTGTGTGTGCATGTGTATGTGTGTACATTCATATGTGTATTGTGGGGGGGAAACAGTGCTGAACTGCAGTTTCAACAGAAAAAGATTTTTTTTTCTTACAAAAGTAAATCTAATATTGTGCTCTGCTGACAGGATATTGTATTTAGGACACCAAATGTTTTTGTCCTGTTTTCTTAGGCAAGTTTTGGTTGTTTCAGTTTGCAGTTTGCTTTCAATTGTTTTAACTTTAAGAAGATAATCTTTAGGATTATTGCTATGACAAGCAGCTAGACATGAGAACTGACAATTAGAAATGAAGAGAATTCATGAGAATCGATGTCGAAATTATTAAATATGGACGACATAATCAGTGCCTATGTGGCCAAAGAGGTCTAGTTTAATCTCATGTGACCAAAAGATGAACTTCCAGTATGGATAATCTTTCTCGACATTGTCCTTAGCATACTTTAGTCTACCTTTATAGTGTCTGCTTTGCAGAAGTGGAGTTGTTCTTGATCTGCAACCTCACAATCCGTTCCTGGGCAGGGTTCTAGTGATGGTCTTTTTTGAGACTACGATCCCCGACTTAAGTCATTCACTGGTTTCTTGGCAGTTATTCTGGGGTTTTTCGATACGTCTCTCACTAGTTTTCTTTGCAGAGTCTTTCGTTTCCTACCTCTGTCAGGCTTGTTCTGTACTGTGCGGCTCTCATTGAATGCCTTGATGATACTTTGCGCTCCAGTTCTTCACTTGGAAAAGCTGTGATAATTTTGCATCACCAGCTTCTGCTTTGAGAGGATCAGCGGTTGTTTTTCTCAAGTCTAAACTGATTTCTTTTATTTTTTGGCATTATGCATTCTCAAGTGACCCCTCAAACTCTTGCTGAAGCTTTTAAACTGAGTGTAAATTGGAAGATAATCATCACTTTTTACTTGATTTTACAAGCTTTGTGTAGTTGAGTTATATTGCCAGACAAAGGCTTAATCGGTATCACCACATCTGAAGTTTAACTTTTTTCTATGGAAAAAAACAAATAAAACCTTGGTCTTTAATAAACTAAGATAAAAAAAGATCCGAGATTGTAATGGGTCTGGGTCTGGGCAACCTGCATAGATCATGACGAACAGTTCTAAGCAATAATAAACAATGGTTAAACTGTATATGCACGCACACATGCTCTTGTGTCCATATTTGTTTATAGCTGTAATAACTTTTAATCTGATTTTCAGATTTGTAGCCTATTAGTTGAGATTAAATATGTGTGTTGTTAGTATTTCAAAAGTATTTTTTAATTTTGTTGACTGTTCCAAAATTAAAAAGCCACCACATGTCAGTGAAAATTAGCTAAAATCCCTAATGAAACTGTTTGCAAGTTAACTGACTAAAGGTCACTGTCTGCTCTGGTCATATCAAGCAAGGGTGCTGTTAAAGTAACAGTTTTTTTTTTTCTTTTAAGAAAAAAAACTTTTTTTTGTTGTTTAGTGAAACAACCATAAAAGCAGTGACCTAGATAGGCTTGGACAAAAGTTTGTAACTTCATTTCAAGAGTGCACTTTAATAATATAAAGTGCTCAATTAAGTTTGGTAATCAAAGATGATTAAGGCAGACAATTATCTTCAGTAATCAGAGCATGTTTCATATCATGTAAAGACAAACACGTTTGTGTGCGGATTCAGGTACGTGTTATCGTGTTCATGTGCACATACTTCACCGCAGGAAGTAAAAAGCACAGCGGAGGAATAGTTACTCAGAATATATAAATATATATATAAACACACATGCATACTAAAGTGGCAGTGGCCTTCAGCTACTTCCTTGTAAGCTCATCACATGAAAAGATAAAGCGCTAGAACATAAGGTGCTTCACAGGAGGTGGATGACCAATATCGACAGAAGGATCTCTAGGTATGTGTGTGCAATTGTAGCAAGACACACTTATAGCTCTATCAAAAAGAATGGGGGAGATTGTCGTCTTTTGCCCCTATTTTCAATGAAGAAACAAAAAAGGGAAAAAAAAATAGACTTTTGCATCCTAAAAAACAAATTCTCTTACATGCTTTTAATATTAAGACTAATTTAATTAGGGAATAAATCAAAGAGCAACTGAACCCAGATAAATAACCTTGCCTGCGCTACCAATTATTAGTGCCTATATATTCCACACAATGTGCAAGACTGGCCAGCAGGATGAGTTACAACAGAATGACTTGGCAGAACTTAGTACTCAGTATTCTGTCAATACTTTTCCTGAGCTCCTGCTTCGGCAGAGTAAATGTTGCCCTAACATTTTGTAACAACAATAATAATAATAATGTATTTATAACATGAATTTTAAAATCAAAATACAGGACAATGCATATAAAATGATCCTGCAAACATATAACCGTTTTTAAAACTAAAAATAAATAAATAAATAAATAAATAAATACATTTTAAAAATCACTGAATTGGATAATCTAATAGCGAGACAGCCTCATCATCCCCATCTTCACAATGTTCGAGGGCATGTGAGTAATGCGTGTAAAAATACTTCTTTGATAGAAATGTGCAACATTCACTGTCTCAGCAGCTAAACGCAAACACTTTCTGACTGCAGGGAAGAATAATGCCGTTCACACTTTGGATAATAACTCCCTGAAATTTACTGCCTTGACATGCGAGTAGGTTGAGCAGAAAACCACGAACTTTCTAGAACTAAATCAGGACACTATAGATAAAGTTATGCATCTACTATGTAATGCACTTACATAGAGGCCTCATTTACAATGCCGCATTAATTAAACTTTGAAAGACTGAATTGACTGGCGCGATGCCTTTCAGTTTATTGATATTGAACACTAGCTAGCACTTAATGATAAAATACCTGCAGCTTAAAACAGTCTTGTTCCTCTGTATCAACATTTAGTAGGCAGTACAGTGTGTTAATTAGCTCATAAAGAAATACTTTTACTTAGAACTGATAGGTGAATTTTTCACCTTTAACTCTCCCACAATAAAAATGAGGTAGAGAGTAAACATTATTTTTAATCTTTATCATGTTACTGAAGAGCTTATAAATTCACTTGGGAAGATTTTCATTTCAAATTGTTCCCTTGGCCCTCTTTAACGACCAAAACAAATAGACCAGACTTCCGATTATGTACACACTATAGCTAAAATTAGATGCACCTTGTCCAGACATGGTATCAGCATATTTAAAATGGTTGCAACATGGCACAAAATGTCTTCCCTCTAAGGTAATGGGGAAATTAAGGGACTCAAATCCCAGCAGAAGCAATAATGGCCGGGTGATTGCCTCAAACAGAGATTGTAAAATGTTTGAAAAGCCCCACACACTGAGGACAGATTAGGAGGGCTTTTATTTCTGGTCAGTTTGTGAAGTTGGAATGAAACAATCACACTGTTAAATAGAAGTTTGCCTGTGTGAATGTGCATGTACGGGTGCATGTGTGTGTGCGTGTCTTGTTGCCAGAGCTGTCTTAGTAGAAATCTGACAAGGTGCTGACAAGTCGATGGCATTGTACCAAATGGTGAGAGACTTGTGGACATTTGGTTCTTACCTTGTTGGAGAGACATCACATAGTGATTGGACAAAAAGACAAGGGAAGGAGAGAAGAAGAGAAGTTGGTGGGGTGGGTGATAATAGAGAGAAAAGACAAAAAAATATATTGTTAGAATTTGCCTTTTCGGTATAACAGTTGGAACATTTCATATTCTTAAGATGACAAACCAATGAATGCCAATGCATCTGAAACTTGGATATGTAAAAAACCCTAAAAACAAATAAATACACACTCACAGGTAAACAATAACTATATAGGTAAAGCTTAAGATAGCCCCATGCGTCGCAATGCTCAACAATAAAACCTAATGTATATATTGCTTGCATAATTGAGAATATTAGCTTTACATGCAATTTAATTTTCAAAACAAGTCCAGTGGGGTTCATGTACATGTTTTAAAGAACTCCACTTGCTGGTGACAAAGGAGGCATAATATCATTTTATCAAAAATAATATATTGCTATACTAAGCCGAAAACAGATCAGATGAAACTGTTTAAAGCAAAAGGCCACTTTTATCATAATATCACTTGTCATTTATTGTGAAATACATGACTTTATTTCCATGGCATCTTTGAAAGTAAGTGTTAAAACATGCTTTGCAGATGTAGTTAAATCTATAATATGACAAAATAAGAGAACTGCTAACAGTGTCAGACCAAACAGAATAGCAAATTCTCAAGATGAAAAAGATGGAAACTGCTTTCCTAACTTTGTAATGAGCACTTAATTTGATTGCTACTTGAAGCAAGTGGTATCATTAGCCCAGTGGCACTAGTATTATATTTATTATTGTTATGGCTCTGGGATTTATACCCAGGGTTTTAACTATTTTTTGAGAGTTAATGAATCAAGTTAATCGGTTAATGGTGCATTGTTTGCAATAGTTACATTTATTGTTCCTGTATACTTTATTTATTTATTAAAATTTGAAAGTTTATAAACATTTTTTTTATTTTAATGGTATATTTTCTAGCCTTGTTGGATAAGTCTGTAACTACAGCAACTTTCACATTGTATTTAGTTAGTTCCTTTTTGTGGTTTCATTTTCTGCTCCCCCTGTTTTTCCTCTGTCTTTCAGTTTTCTCCTGTGTCAGGCTTATTCTGTTTAGCTGTCTGTCTTCCTGTTTTATTTTGATAGTCTTTTGTTTCTAATCTTTTGAATTAATTTGACTTCCTTTGTCTTGTCATCCTAATCAGCTTCAGCTGAGTTTGTTTCCCACCTGTTCCCCCTTCCTCATTATCTCTTATATAGCTCAACTTTCATTTTTCCTTTGTTGTGTCATCCCCATAGTAGTGTGTCTTCTAGCTCTGTGTTCTCTAAGACTTGGTAATCCTAGTGATGTCTGCCTTTTTGGATTCCCTGGTTTTGTTCTCCTTTTTTGGTTTTTTGTACTATGACGGACAAATGAATCAGTCCTTTGTTGATACAAACTAACAGCCCTGGGATGCAAACTGATCCTTTTTTTTTAATGAAATTAAAAGTCATGGGCAGAAGTTTCTTGCTTAAGAAGACACATTTTTTCACAGCTGTAATATAAAGAGCTGCTGGCTTACTTTCGTTATGAGGCTAGAAGTCTTCCCAGAAACTAAAGTGTGTGCTTACTTCTGATTGATTGAATTTTTCTTCTCTCCCCACTGTCAAGTACTTTCTGAAATGGGTGCTTGTGTTTTTGCTTTGTGTATTTCATGCCATAAAATTTAAAAGGGAAAGAAGTGGACTGGGAATATCATTCCATTTCATTGCAGGTACTTTTTCCTCGTGCTCTCTAGTGAGTGTGCCTTCAGGGAAAAGATGATGCATAGTACAATTCATTTTTCTTCTTCGCCTGTCCCAGTGTGCAAAGAATAGAGGGCTCAGAACAAATAGGTAATGTTTCCATCAATAATGGTAAAATAGACTTCTGTAATTCAAATATTCAGCTTACACTGGCACATAGCCAAGGTAAATATATGTTTATTCACAAGGACACATTCTTCGACATAGACATTGCTTTGATGCCTGCAAAAAAAGTCATGGTACTTTGTGTGCATTTGTGTGTTTGTGTGTGTGTGCGTGCCAAGGGGACACTCTCGTAGTGACTAAATCACTGCATCCTTTCAAGTAGTCAATCAGAATAACATTACTTGAGCCCCTTGTCTCAGCATTGAATGAGGGTTTTGCTTCAAGATTACATGTTGAGGATGAAAGGCACTGATTGTTGGTTTTCATGTGGTTCTCATTCAGCAAACAGATCACAAGTGATGGCTTTGAAAGGAGATGCGAAGATAAGTAAGAACTCATGTGGCATTTTTTTGTCTTCCTGTCTTAACATGTGCTTTTTATACATAAAAAGTGTAGGTGGTGTTATATGTGTGTCAATTATGGGTATTCGATTAAGGTGCCCTGTAAACCTCCGTTTCATTAGGTTTACAGGGCACCAAGAGAATGGTCTGAAAAAAACATATAATAAAATAAACTGTAAGCAGGCAAAAATGTTTTGTAAAGAGGAGAGGTCAAAAGAGAATAGCTAGATTACTTTGAGGTGTTAGGAAGGCAAGAGTAAATCAAAAAATATTGGCAACTACCAGTGCTACCCCTTGGTCATTGCTACCAGTGCTACCCCTCAGCTGGCTAGTAGATATACCTATGGAACCAATTTCAAAATCCCGTGTCACCTTGTGCCAGCCTTCACGAGATTTTCTGAAAACATGACATTTGATCTCAGACGTTAAATGTTGTTGACTTCCTTCTTGAGTTATATTGCATTCACAGGATTTCCAGATGCTCAAATCATCTCAGACTGGTTTCTTTCTTTTCACTATACTCAAATGGCCTCCACAGTCACCGGATCTCAATCCAATAGAGCATCTTTGGAGTGTGGTGAAACAGGACATTTACATCACGGACGTGCAGTCAACAAATCATGTCAATATCAACATCATGTCAAAATCTCTGAGCACTTTACCGAATCTAATCTGTAAAGAATTAAGGCAGTTCTGAAGCAAAAAAGGTGTTGAGGGGGTGAATAGTAAAGCTAAAGTGAAATGTATATTATATTTATTACAGTGGTTAGTCATGTTTTTGATACTTTGATGCTTTTTTAATGATATGATTTTCCTGCATTCACTGCAAACTACAACCTCAGTAATATAGTGAATAAATTATGTTTTGACAATGTGAATAAAAATACAGATTGTTGTCTCTGAAAAGTAGAATTAATGGATAGGCTTAAATATATAATTATATTACATGTAGTACATAGCATACTGTATGTATTATGCTGCATGTATAATGGATAAATGTATATTTAAGCGCAAAACATTTGTAATGGGAGTTTAAAGTTCTCGCTGCTGTTTGGATTGACAGACCTGACGATAGAATGATGTGTGGGTATGCTGCATTACATTTGCATCTGATATGAGAGACGAAGAGGCATAGCTTGTCATATGTTGCAACAGAAATCAATTTATCTATCCAGCATATATGTTGGGAAATGCAATTCCGCCCAACAAAAAGTCATCAGAAATTGTAAAGTAGGAAATAAGATAGGAGAGATATTGAAAACCTAAATATAGGATGTTGATTCCATCCCACATTCTGCCCCACATGAGAAGACTCAAATCATTTTAAGCTATTGCATGTGTGTCTGTGTGTGTGTGTGTGTGTCAGCATCAAAGCCGCTTTGACTTTTATCCATCTTCATGCACAGAAGTCAAAAATCACAAAAATTGACGAATTAAAAAAAAATGATCAAGTTTACATTTACAGTTGTATAATAAATAATATTCGTTCTCTCAACAAACATGACCTCTTGATGGGTTCATTCTCTGGGGCAATTTAAAGAAATATGATGGTGGCTTGAATGCAAGAAAAATAAAAGAAATAGACGATGATGAAAGACGAGAAAAATGAGAAAAAAGTTGCTGAACCTCTTCCCAGTCCACTAACAACAAAGGGTGATGATGAGTGAAAGAGAGAAAAAATGAAAGGGATATTAGCCCTGAGCAGAGTGATAAGAGAGGGATGTAAGCGGCTTCCTCTTATCAGTCCAGACAGAAACAAACCCAGTCCATTCCAGCTCACAGCCAAAAGACAGAAAAAAGCCCAAATACACAAACAGATATACATGTGCACAAATATACACAAAATTGCTCTCTTAATCATTTAAATGTCCATAAAATATCAGTAGTGGAATACAGGGGCATTTGTTTGAGATGAGTAAGCAAAAAAAAACCCTTTCAGATATCTAACTGGGAGCTTCGACTACTACAAGAGACTTCTACTGTTCAGAGGAGACTGCAAGTTCCAGTGTGACACCACGAACAGTCAGTCATGTCATGATTTGTTGCAAATAATGAATACAAGGAACACTGAACTCCAGCCAAGTCTTGATCCAAGAAATATATCTAATCTTTTTTTTGTTAGAAAAGACTAACATTCAAGGTAATACAACATATGTATACACATGAAAGAAGTAAAAAAATTCAATTGATAATTGGTAAATTCCAGCATTCCAAACGTGGAAAAGGTAAGCAGGCTTAAATTTTAAAAACGATTTATTAAAATTCTCTCAAATATCTCTACATATGGCTTAAGCACCAGATGTGCATGAGAATTACAGTTTTTCTATTAGCTGGTAAGTGAATAGACCATATATTAAGTACTTTCTTCCCTATAATTAGCTCCATGGGAAGCAAAAAGGTTGTGATTTTGTATCTCACTTGGTTTTAGTTTTAAACTGAATTGTGTTTGTTTTGCACACAGCAGAATACCATTTAAGTGATAATGTACTAAAGCAAGATTGAGATGATATAAAGTAATATAATATAATGTATTTCAAATATTCCTAAAAAAGTTCTAATTTGAATTGCAAGGTATTAAATTATAAAGGAATGCATTTAGAGGCTGCTTATCCAATACTGTGTAATGCTTCACAAATGAAGTTAATGGATTTTTCATTGCTGGATTACTGCGCTGTGTTTCCCACTTAGAGATCTACACATTTATTCATTTATGTTTTAATGTCATGTGTTAAGATACTAATTTGTTTATGGTGAAATGTTATGTAACAGTATGCATGCTGTTACAATACAAAGCATTTTGTGGATTTTGTTATTATTATTTTATTATTTATTAAATCAACAGCTTCTGAAAATGGCGGTCATAATGAACTCAAATACATAATTAGCATGTATCTTGTGGCTGTGCAGAATCTAATGTAGACTCAGAGTAGCATTGTCTCCGTGCTGTAAAATGTAGTACAGTGAACTTGCTAGGCCGTTCATCATGCATACTGTAGTGTGAGTTTTCACATAAAGGAAGAAAAAGAGAAAAAAACAAAATATCATGTCTAACACAAGCTCAGAAAGACTCAATATTGATTCTTTTTTCTGGTAATGCCTCAGGTGTGCAGTTAAGACGAACAGGATCAATGCACTATAGAGAGATGAAATGACCACGGATGTAACCATTTATCTGACACACTACCTCTCTAGACCTCACATATGGAGTTGAGTGCTCACTGTAAAGGAGCTCCAAATACAATATTATGTATTTATTATATTTACTTATTTTTTATATATACCGGTTATGTTCAGATAAAAAATTTAACCCACATTTCACTTGTGTCCTTTAAACATTACTTTGCTTTAACGTTCCTCAAAGGTCACTAATAAAAGACAAGTTATCTGTATTTATGGAAAACATTATATAAGTTACTTAAAGCCTACTTTGTACTTGAAGACTACCGTTTGACAGCTGCATCCATGTGTTACAGGTTAGTGTAAGTATTCAAGCAGTGGGAACCAAGAGGGAAACATAAACAAGAAAAAGAGCATAATTTAGTTTAATTGATAGTAGAGGAAAACTGAAAACAAATCATACTGCCCCTGTAATCACCCTGTGAGTAATTATAGCATTAGTGCTTTTCATTTATACAAAGAAGAAATTTTGCACTTTAACATAAATGATGTAAATTAAAGTATTTATTTCCATAAAGCCATTTGCTAACTTAATTGGGTCTACAGAAAGTTTTCCTAGAGCTAGCCTGTGACAAAGCCCTGTAAAAAACTGAGTAGACCTTATGTTTTAATACTTTTAGCTCACTTGTCTCTTGTCTGTTTAACAGAACTGCTTCAGTTCACTGAGGTTTGTGGTTATTCATTTATGCACAGCTCTCTTAAGGTCCTATCGCAATTTAATTGGGATGAGATCTGGACTTTGACTTTTTTGGATATTCTGTTGCAGATTTGCTGGTGTATTTGGAATCACTGTCCTGTTGTGTTCAGCCAAGCTTTAGTGTTTTGACAGATGGCCTCGCACAGAGAACCTTATACAGTGGGGCAAAAAAGTATTTAGTCAGCCACTGATTGTGCAAGTTCCCCCACTTAAAATGATGACAGAGGTCAGTAATTTGCACCAGAGGTACACTTCAACTGTGAGAGACAGAATGTGAAAAAAAAATCCACGAATCCACATGGTAGGATTTGTAAAGAATTTATTCGTAAATTAGGGTGGAAAATAAGTATTTGGTCACCTCAAACAAGGAAGATCTCTGGCTCTCACAGACCTGTAACGTCTTCTGTAAGAAGCTTTTCTGTCCCCCACTCGTTACCTGTATGAATGGCACCTGTTTGAACTCATCATCTGTATAAAAGACACCTGTCCACAGCCTCAAACAGTCAGACTCCAAACTCCGCCATGGCCAAGACCAAAGAGCTTTCGAAGGACACCAGGAAAAGTATTGTAGACCTGCACCAGACTGGGAAGAGTGAATCTACAATAGGCAAGCAGCTTGGTGTGAAAAAATCAACTGTGGGAGCAATCATCAGAAAATGGAAGACATACAAGACCACTGATAATCTCCCTCGATCTGGGGCTCCACGCAAGATCTCATCCCGTGGGGTCAAAATGATCATAAGAACGGTGAGCAAAGATCCCAGAACCACACGGGGGGACCTGGTGAATGACCTGCAGAGAGCTGGGACCAAAGTAACAAAGGTCACCATCAGTAACACACTACAACGGCAGGGAATCAAATCCCGCAGCGCCAGACGTGTTCCGCTGCTGAAGCCAGTGCATGTCCAGGCCCGTCTGAAGTTTGCCAGAGAGCACATGGATGATACAGCAGAGGATTGGGAGAATGTCATGTGGTCAGATGAAACCAAAGTAGAACTTTTTGGTATAAACTCAACTCGTCGTGTTTGGAGGAAGAAGAATATTGAGTTGCATCCCAAGAACACCATACCTACTGTGAAGCATGGGGGTGGAAACATCATGCTATGGGGCTGTTTTTCTGCCAAGGGGACAGGACGACTGATCCGTGTTAAGGACAGAATGAATGGGGCCATGTATCGTGAGATTTTGAGCCAAAACCTCCTTCCATCAGTGAGAACTTTGAAGATGAAACGAGGCTGGGTCTTCCAACATGACAATGATCCAAAACACACTGCCCGGGCAACAAAGGAGTGGCTCCGTAAGAAGCATTTGAAAGTCCTGGAGTGGCCTAGCCAGTCTCCAGACCTCAACCCCATAGAAAATCTGTGGCGGGAGTTGAAAGTCCGTGTTGCTCGGCGACAGCCCCAAAACATCACTGCTCTCGAGAAGATCTGCATGGAGGAATGGGCCAAAATACCAGCTACTGTGTGTGCAAACCTGGTAAAGACCTATAGTAAACGTTTGACCTCTGTTATTGCCAACAAAGGTTATGTTACAAAGTATTGAGTTGTATTTTTGTTATTGACCAAATACTTATTTTCCACCCTGATTTACGAATAAATTCTTTACAAATCCTACCATGTGGATTCATGGATTTTTTTTTCACATTCTGTCTCTCATAGTTGAAGTGTACCTCTGGTGCAAATTACTGACCTCTGTCATCATTTTAAGTGGGGGAACTTGCACAATCGGTGGCTGACTAAATACTTTTTTGCCCCACTGTATGTACTTGATCAGAGCATTTACCTAGCATAATAAGATGTGTATTAAATGGAGGATTTTTGAATCACTAATGAATGAAAGAATAGCTCGTGAATAGCTAGTGAAAATACATGGACATTTTTTGCATGTTATCCAAACATGAATTTAGTGGTACACTAAAATGTTTATCATTTTAGGAAGTCAAGGGAATATTTGCAAATGTAATGGCATATCACAAATAATCACCAAATAATCCCTCAAGTTTTCACTTATAAATGTAGTATCAAATTGAAATAAATATGCATATAGCTTATTAACCGGCCACAAGCTAAAAGCAGGTACTTTAAAATTACTCAGTGTTTTTCAGTGTATTTCAAGTATCAGAGAAAGGCTGTAAAGTAACTATTATAATAACAAAAGTATTATACATTTGTCAAAGCGTTCATATTGACTGGTAGCCAAAAATGGAAAAACAGAAGTTAAAAAATGTTTTGTTTTTGAGAAGAAGTTTGTCTAAAAGACGGGGCAAAGACGGATACACGTGTGCATAACCCAAAACAGCAATATGTGTCTAGACTTCTCTATATGCATATTTGCATTTTTGTGTTTATTTGCATGTGCAAAGGCAGATGTGCACATATTTGTACTTGGCAACTAGGCTTGCTCGGTTTCTGTGTGTTAATCTCTTTTGAGTGGAGGTTAATAGCACAGAAGGCTGAAAGATGGACCCTTCCAGCATTCAATGGCTGTTTGGCTGCAGCAGTGCATTTTTTTTCCCAAATAAGCATTTCATCTGCCAAATCATGCAATGACAACTTGTTTCATCATTGCAACCATTATCAGGGAGGAGCCAGATGCATCGTATAGGAAAAAAGCTGTTGTGGCAATTCAAAACGGCTTTGTCAGTTGAGGTTTGTCAAGTCCATTGTTGAGCATGATTTCTTCTCCTGAATATTTAAATTGAGATAAACAATGACGTGCAAGATTTTTGACTTTATTTCCCTAAGAAGTTTTGTCTGACTATGTCAACAGCTAAATGAATTTATAATGGGATCAAACTGTCAAACCCAATTATTATATTGTGACACATGCAAAAAAGACTTTGTAATGATACCGGTGCAATGTAAAAATAGAAAAAAAAGTTTCTCTGACCAATGATTGTGATCATTTTCTGAATGTGGCCTCGTGTTTATTTCTCTAAACCCCTACTGTCAGGGTAGTGTTAAGCGCTCATTAAGCCCAAAGAAAAATCTTGAAAGAGGAAATGAAAATGCTTCCCTATGGTTTTTTGCTATTTGCCAAAAACAGTGAGTGAACAGTAGTAAGTAGCTACTGCAGCAACTCAATCAGTGGCTCAGTGTGGGCGTATGCTCTGTGCATGTGTGTTTGGGGTCTTAACAGACTACCATGGTGTAGTGGATGAGCCATACAGGCAGGCCGGATTACTTCTCAATAGGAACACATTTTTGACCCTTGATAGATTATGAACAACCAGGTAGCTTTTGCTTTAATCAGTGTTTATTCACTGTTGTGTTGGTTTTGATTTTTTTTAAATGGTTCCTTGGTCCACAAGCAGTAATTTAACAGATCTTGTGTATTTTCTTTAAGGCTTTCAGAGACTGAATGACGACAAGACCAAAGAACAGGCTTAAAATGATTTAAAGTCTAACTGGACCTAACAGCATTTGGAAAAATATATCATTAAGTAAGTGCGCCTCCTGTGGATATAGCCAAATATCACAAACATACATTTCTGATAAAACCCCTGAGAGTGAAGTGGGAAATCATTTGAACTTTTCCACCATGATCAGCCATGCTTTCAGAAGCTGTTTTGTGTTAAACTTGAAGCATTATGTACTAGTGAATAAGAACTTGTCATTTACCCACCAACAAAAATAGTTTGAGCTCTGCTCAGTATCTTTCAGAAAACATCCCTAAAGAAAGACAGAGAAAACAAACACATAAACCAAGACGTGCATTCACGAAGATGCACTGTCCTACATACATATACACACAGTCACATGTGTATTTGTGCACACTCTGTTCCATGGTGGGATGACAGATCTGGGACAACCAATTGTGAAGTTAAAAGACCCCGTAAGGCACAGTGTCTACCACCCCATATTTAGTGCTGGCGGCTGAACCAAGCCAAGCTCTAAGTAATGATGGCAGCATGTGGCTCACAAGGGGGTACTTTAAGCTGCTAGAATGTCTGCAGTGCAGTGGTTTGTCCCCACGTACAGTACACATACACACACACATACACAAACTCACGTCACACAGAGGCAAACTCTTAAAAACCTGTGTACTTTCAACCTCCTTTTAAAGTGTATATAAAGAACCTTATGTGCACTTGATAAATACACACAGACACACGAATATAACTGCTTACACATCCACTCACATTTCTCTGTGAAGACATTTGACAGACCAGACTGCTTTTAGTGCGTCTTACATTACCATATGGAAACACAAAAGGGGGAGATTCAAAGAAAAATGCTTTCTTGTTCGAATGTTTTACGTGCACGTTGTTGTGTATGTGTCTGAGGGATGGCTGAAATCTCTGTCATTGTGTTTTTCCATTATGTGCTCCTTGTTTAACATTTCTCTGATATTAATGGTATTTTAATAGTATATTCACTTTGCTTTCCCTCTATGGTTCAAAGTAGCAATTAGCTGCACTTTAGAAGAGATTTTTAAAAAATTAAAGTCGTCCTACATAAAGGGATGGGCAGGACAAGGATGCATTAGGTAATGCAAATATCTAAAAATTACTTCAAATTAAAAAGCATGCGAGATAAGGAGCTCTATAGCTGAAAATGCATTTAATGACTCACAGAACATGTGCACTGAGAGCTGACTATACTGTATTCTATTGATTATATATGAGTCAATGAGTCAAAGTTTGCAAGTTAAAAGTTTTAATGTCATCCATTATCAGTGGATGTCGCAGGAAGACATAGCACTAAGATAAAAATATATGTGGCCAGTCAAGTGTGTTGCATTCAGATTCAGAACACATATGTATTTTAATTTCAAACAGATTTAAGCCTAGAGTGGAATGCATATAAGTAAGTGCAGCAGCAGCTGGAAAACCCTCCCTCACAAAGATGCACTGCACTCCTTTGGTTACTGCTGACACCCTCCGACCCTCCACCCCTCACTCCACCTCCGCATACTGCTTTTCTGAAAGCAATCAAGTTAACAGCATGTCACCAGAATAGCAAAGGGGCACAGGTTACAAAAAGACACAAAAAAAGTCAGGCACTGTGTGCTATTACAGAGATCGCTATATGGACGTAGCATTCACTTTGTAGTTGAAGGTCCCATGAAATGGTTCTCAGATTATAATTTCCTTTCATGGTTTGATGTGCTTCTGCATCCCCCAGGGTATAAAGGGGCAGGAAATGCTGCTAGAAGGGCAAAAACCTCAAAGTGGACACTGCAATAAACTTTGTTTCTTTAAGAAATTGAGATTACAGTTTAGACTTCATGTACATTTTCATGTATACATTTAGTACATCCCACCTTGCCTAACCAAACTGCCATGTACCTCAAGAAAATTTGACTTCCAGGCTCCAGATAGACTGGCTACATTCTTTCTCGTTATGATTATGACTGTGGGAGTGTGCTCAAAAATATGCTGACGATTAAAAAAGAAAAATCGTTTTTTATATGTTCAGACTAACAATGAAGACACAGAGTAATTCTAAGCATGACTTATATTTCTTCGAATAACGAGTTAACCCATTCCATGATAAACAACCTCATACATGGATTGTGTGGAAGCATCTAGAACTACTAAAAAAATTTAGTTATAGCTTATGTAATATTGTAAATTCATCCACGTGCACATGATTTTTCTATTTTGATTTTTTTTACAGAATGACCCTTTTGCTCTTCTGTATTTTCAGAGTCAAAGTTTATCTGACAAAGTCGGCAGGACAGTCTGGAGCGATAACACCGGGGTGACAAGATAAGGAGAATAGAGGATACAATGTGACCAGATCTGTCACACTCACACACTATGTTGTCAAGCAACGGCACATAAAAAAGATAACAAAACATGTTAATTTAGTGCTATACCCTGGAGGTAACCACGACACGCAGGTTCACAATACCGAACCTGTACAGTATAACTTTCTTAACCAAGTGGGATAAAAATTTGCGAAAGCGGTGGCTCGAGAATTGTTCGAAATTATATCACATGTTGTTTGAGAGCTGAGGAGCACGAGGGGGCTCGTTGGTGTGCTGTGTGAAGCAGAGAAGAAGTACAACTTGTAGATCAACTCAAGAAAAAAAGAAACTTTCTTAAGAAACTGAAAAAGCATCAACAAGGTCTTAATTGTATGAATGTGTGATGCCTTTTGTATATGTCTGAAATGCTTTTGTTGGTCATGGAGGTGAAAAGGACTATTTAATGAGAGTAACGGGTCGTTGAATGTGTTATAATTTTCTACATGTAATTATAAGTTTATTAATTACTATATGTATCAGTTCTTGCATCAGTTTACACTCATCCACAACCGCAGAAAGCATGGGTTCTTACCAAGGTTACGACACATCAATATTCCAAAGGTGTGCTTTTCATGCTTTCGCTCACTTATTCACACCTCACATCTGTTTTCAGGGCCTAACGCCATGCAGTGAAAATCACTTCAGATAATGAGTCAGACAAATCTGCATAGCCTATCAAAGACGTCTTACCAGTGTATGGCTCATTCATATGCATGGGGTTATGGTGAGACATGTGCTGTCATTGGATCTGTCATGCTGAAGCCCGCCTCTGTGATCAGCACTAATAGCTACTGGATGGCTGTTCATTAGTAACTATATAGTAATATTTATATATATAGTAATATAGTAACCATAGTTTTTTTCTGATTGCCTGTGGGGTGTGACTCAAGGCTTTAAACTAAAAGTGGCTTGAAATGATGTCCTCTTGATCTAAACTCCAAAGTGCTTGAACACTACTATTAGTGAGACCACCTCATACAATATACATGAGAGGTATTCCTTGTTTGCGATTTTTGTCCTAATAGAACTGCATACACTGCTACTGCTACTTTCTGCAGCAATTCTCCAAAATCCAAAATGACCAACCTAAGATTCCAAAATTAATTAGAACTTTACATGTAAGCTTAATATTTCCAGTTGATAAGATTTTACTTGCTGCATAGTTCCTACCTTTGAAAATAATCTTTCCCTCTTTCTCTCCTGCTGTGTATTTGTTACTGTCTCAATCTTTGATAAATACATCTTTGATTTATTTAGCTAGCAGTAGAAGTGTGTGTTTGGTAATATTTGTTGATCCATTTGCCATTTACCTACAATTACCTGCAAACCTGCAAAAGGTTTATTCTGTTTAACCCTCTCAGGCTCAAATTAAGTTTTTGTTGCTAATGCACAAAAGAATACCTGCAGTGGTACTTTTGAGTAAAAAAAACCTCATAAAATATGTATGTGGGGTAATCAGGTTGTTAGCTTTTAACTGTTGCAAATCTGCAACGCCTGCCTTGAGAGGGTTAAGCTAATTCCTCTTCTGTGGCGCAAGCTAAATGCTGGGATATTGCAAGCAACTTTATTTTCATCTCCAACACCAACGTATCACAGGACAGGAAGAAAAAAGGGATGTGCTCAGGGTGTAAGCAGGCATGGGAAATAATTATTTTCTTTTTACTGCATAAGTATCCGCATGCCATTACTGGAAGTAATGCCTTGCTGCAGCACTTGAAAAATTGACTATTCAACCATAATATGCATAAACTGGCTTATCAGATTTAATTACTATAAACTGAAGGTGTTGGAATGTCCTTCCAGTTCTTTCTGGCTCACTCTAACCTGATAATCAGAAGGATTGTGGTTATATTTGTAGCTGTTCTTTAACTTTGCCATTTAAACTATACTTAGAATCACAAAACTGAAAACTTCACTCATTTAACTGAATAAACGTATTCAACCAAATGATGCTTCGCTGCAACAAAATAACAAAGTAAATAGCGACATGTCATTTAATTAAAAAGCAAAACAAAACAAAACAAACTGTTGATATAAAAAAGATAAAAGAAAAAAAACAAAAAGAAGAGCTAACGCATGCTGATACACCCACTTTGTTCAATAACTCACTGCAGCTCTTGACTTAATGTGGCATGAGCACTTACAGAAATAACTGAAGAAGGTCAACTAACTGAAAAATGAGCTGAAATTATGACAAGAGAGAAACAACTAGCCGTCAGAGAAGTGTGACAGACAGCTGCGGTTTTTGTTATCTCTCTTTATTACATTTGCGTTTGAGTGTATCTTTCCAGCTTGAATATTCTGTGATTTTGAACATATCATATCACTAAAATAGGTGTAGACATATTTATATGGTGTAACATCAGATAATTACAGAAAATTAGCATATCTCACATGGTGATGTTTAGTGACCTACCTTTGAAACAGTCTTGTAAAATCCTGTAAATGCTTTGTTGCTATGCATATAAAGTTTAACAAAAGTGGCAAATGAAGCGATAACTATACATTTTCTACACTCCTCATTTCTACCTGAAGAAGGAGTTATAGTCGCTTCCAACTAAATAATAACCAAACAATTTCATATTTTATTACTAAACATAGTAAAGATAGTGGATCGGGGGAGGGGGGTTGGAACGTTATCTGAAAATGTAGAAACCACACCTTTAAAATATTACCAAATAGGGACTATGTAAGACCGAGGCAACGAAAATAAAATGATTAAACAATGCAGTACCTTTTTGAGACTAACTATATAATTTTATTAACTGGTATTTTATTTTTGGGGGGGTTAATGGACTGTAATTCTAGTCTATACCATTGTGGTCAAAACTTGATATACTGTCTCCAGGAGCCTGAAACCATCCATATTTAATTCAATTCAATTCAATTTTATTTTATTTATACAGCGCCACATCACAACAACAATCACCTCAAGGCGGTTTATATTGTAAGGTAGACCCTACAATAGTACATACAGAGAAATTCCCAACAATCATATGACCCACTATGAGGAAGCACTTTGGCGACAGTGGAAGAAGGAAAAACTCCCTTTTAATAGGAAGAAACCTTCGGCAGAACTCGGGGAGGGGCGGTCATCTGAGTGACTGGTTGGGGTGATAAATGTTGCCCCTCTGTTGGTCTTCCATGGTCTCTTGTGTTCTGGGGGCCTCTGGATGTCTGGAGTTTTGATCTCCTCCATACCCGCTTCACACCCTGGAGGACGGGGCTGTGGCCCCCCCACACTCCCTAGCAGATCATTACATGGAGAAACCTTTGGAATGCAAGCATGCTGATCCACACAGGTATGCACACATGGGTATTCACAGACGCGGACTAAAGCTTTCTTGGCTGCTGCCTCAAAGCACACTGTGCGCTGTCTATCTTGCGTGCTGCACAATATCGTTTATTATTTAGTAAATATTGATATCTATGACTAGCTAGTTTATTGTGATGGTGCTTTGTTTTCTCTATTATTATGTTACTCTTTGTTGTTTGCTGTCTCCTCTGTTTGTTTTTTTTGTTTGTTTTTTTTTTTTTTCTCCATACAGGTGACCCAGGAGTTCTTTTTTTTTTTTCTCTCTCTTCCCCCCCCTTCTCACCGTCTCTTCTCCCCTTTGGTTTTCTTTCTTTCTCTCCCCCTCTTTCTCTCATTCATTCCCCCTGTCCTATTTATTAAAAAAAAAAAAAAAAAATGACAAAGGATGAACTGAAGCTCTGCCATCACGTAATGTCACATACTGCTGTTTCTGATGTCATTTAAAAAAAAAAAAAAAAGATAAATGTATAATAGAGATCAAACTTGCTCACTCGCCTTCAAGCGAGCCAAGCGTATCCTTCAAGCTGGGGTCGTCTACAAGAGGCCTGAAGCTCCTCCACAGTACTTTTGCTGTTCTTAGGACTTCTGGACATCACCAAGTGCTTTGATTGCCACAGGAGACCACTGCTGCATTCACCCTTCACATCTTTTTGAGCTCCTCTCTTAGTCCTTGGTATTTCTCGAGTTTCTTCACCCTGATGCTGTTATTGCAACAGCCAAATGCATTCAAAGGAGCTTACAAAGAAGCCAAATGCATGTTTACCTAATCTTTTATGCAGCTAACACTACCCTTTAAGCGGCTATGACCACCCAATGCATTTTCGTCAAACTAAATATGAGCTAACTGATTTCACAAAAAAGATATACACTTTACTCTTCCTCAGTCTTCGTGGAGAATTATCGTTCTCTATCTCTGTCCCGTTTTTATCTTCCCTTTCATCTTTCCTCTTCGTTCTTAAAGAATAAACGTGGCTCCATTTCATGTCAGCACTTTTACTGCTCAGTTCAGGGTTGATACCTGTCGCAAGATGGACTGATAGCTATAGGAAACAAAACATGGTGGCCGATCAAAGGATCCACAAGTTCAAAGCAGCTCTTCTCAGGTGAACGAATTTATGTGTGCCTCTTCACAAAGGCTAAAATTACTCTTTGCCCACAATTTTTCCTTATCTTGCTGCCTCTGTCACTTTAGTCACACTTGTCTGCCCTCATCTTTGCTTATTCTAGCTGTAAGCACAGGCTTGTGCTTTTTTTTTTCAAACACAGGCTGCCTATGCCTTTGCTGATTTATTTTCTTTTATTATCAATTTTACCTTTTCTCTACCTGTCTTTATTCCCATCAAACTCTCGTAAATGTTCAGATGTTTTATAGAATCATGTGGCTCAGTGGCTGATAAGCAGTGATTAAAGTGTTGTGATACAGTGATAGCAGAGGATTGAGAATCAGGTCAATTAAAAACCAATTACTAGGTACATAGTAGACCTTTTACAGGACACAGAGGGTGCACCGATGATGTGCATCTGAGAGAAGATCAGAATAAAAAAAGAGATAAAGTTAAAAATCTTGAAGCCTGATAGAAATATAGAAATGTTGATGTTTATAAGAATGAGAAAAGAGTAATATAATATAGTATGAGTGTACATTATGTATGTACATTAAGTTATAGAAGTGCTGCATAGTTTATCCCCCCCCCCCCCCCCCCTTTCTTTTTAAACATAATCTTTATTAGCCGTTTGTTTTAGTGAATGCCTCAGAGTTTAATATTTCACCAGGTGGGACTCATTTCAACATTTCTGAGTCACGTTGCTGGTCACTGGCAATAGTTTTGTTGTTAAGATAACACATTTTTTCTTGGTAAAACACCACAAGATTTGGAAAACTCTGCTTTGGACAGATGGAAAAATGTAAAATTTACTATTTAGTGACATTACACTTATTCCAGTATGTTGTTCCCTTCTATCAACCCATTGTGGAGGGAACTACGTACTCTAACTCCTGTATAGCAAATGCCAACTTAATCGTCAACTGTCTTAATAACAAAGACTTGTAATGTGATTACAGCAATGCCATTTCACAGCCAAATTGATCACAACAACATCCCAAAGTAAGATGTGTTCAGTTCAGCTGTCTCAACAAAACAGTTTCTCCAGCCGACTGTGCCACTAATCTTCAGCTTTGGAGTACTGCAATGGTGATCTTTTGTGCTTTGAAATAATCCAGCAATGTTACACATGTGTATCCTTTGTATTTCAGGGGTTTCTGAACATTTTGCTGCTTGACCCTGAACTCTCCCTATGCAGCTACAGAAACGAGATACAGGGGAATCTCCCGTTTTAGGTTTAGAAACCCTCTTCTACACTCCTCTCTTTTACTTTTCATTCATAAAAAAATGTGCGGCTGCATATTTTTAATGAATGTATGAAAACTGATACACATTACAGCAAACATAACAACCTCTTTTCTTTCATATTTTATTCCCATCTGTTGAGAAACTGAGCAAGTGGGACAATTTATTATTTAACTGGTGGAAAAATAACAAATAAATACAATTTTAAAAAATGTGCTTATACATGAGTTCTGTTCCAGATCTGTGACTGGTTGAGGGTGTAACCAGTCTCTTGACTTATGGCAACTGCAGTAGGCTCTGAATGAATCTGAACTGGGTAAGCAGCAGAAAATGCATGGATGGGTGGATCGATGTGTGGATGAATAATATATTTTTTTACAAATTCCTATTTTTATTATTTAAACGTTTTATTATTAAACATCCCCATCCAATTTGTGGGTGAGCAATGGTTAAGGCTAATGTGATCAGCGACACGCACTGAACCCAAGATTCATGCAGTTAACCAGATTCATAGCACACACCTCTTTCTGATGCAGTACAAAAATAATAATAATTAATAATTCACAGTGTGGGGCAAGAAAAACAATTACTTCAAGTATGCAATTAAGACAAAGAAGGTATAGAAACAGCACCTCTGCATAGCAGTGAGGTATTCAGACCATGAGAATGAATAAGATAATTATATATCTAGAATTAAATAATGAAAAAAATCTGTAGATTATTCATTTTTATAGTCCTCAAAGTCATCTCAGCACAGTGTCTCACCCTCCTGCCATGCACACGCTGTTAAGAGTGAGGGAATCTGAAATATACTTGTGATTATCTTTGAAGTTACTTTACGTAACAGAATTTAAAAGCCACAAAGGCACAATTGTATCAAGAAACACTGCATATTTGGTTCACATGGCACTGTCTTCATTTTACTTTTTTAATTCTTTAATAAATACTGCAATGGCACATTTCTGCCTAAGAAAGATGTTAAGGCCATCAGGAATACTGTCATGCTATCAGCAGAATCTTAAACCAACAGTATTTATAGCACCTAAATCTTTTACCTAAGACTTACTCTTCAACCTATGCAAAGAGATTTTTTTAGTAAGATCTCTCAAATTAACATCGTAAACCTTTCCAGCTTTGCCCAAAAATAAGAATTTGTTTGGGACCATCTCGTACATTGTGAAAGATGAAAAAAACTTTTCATTCCCTCTACTTCTTCTTTCCCTTTTTTACTCGTTTCTGCAAAGTCTACCTGATGCATGAGCACCTGCTTTGTAGCTGACATTTAAACAACATCTCAGAACACTGCCAAGTCTGATCACAGATTCAATCTTCACAGTAACCATTGGGTCAGAGCTTAGACCCCTGTGTCGCTTATCTTATCTCAGTTTTTGCTATTTTAATTATACACTGACATTTACTTTTACAGGTTGTACATGGTGGTGCAGCTAATAAATAATTAAATGTTGAGGCTGGGAGTTGTATCAACTTTTTTTAGTTATATTAATATATTTTCAAATGAGACATAGAGGCAATAATGTTTGTGTTTATTGATGCTGCATTATGTAATTCATTTTTCCCGCCCAACTCCTTGCCGCAGTTTGTATGTTTCCTTCTTAATGCTCTCCACAACGAGCTAAGTCCCAACCCCATTCTCCCTCTCCATCTACTAAATCATAGAAAATGTTAATGTCTCCTGGCAGAGAAGCTGACTGCTTTGAGTGATGTGTGCTGAAATGTAGTCTTTTTTATGTTTATAAGACCTCACATGATGATTTGGTTTACATCTGAATCCAGTAAAAAGAAAAAAATGGGCGACATTGTGCAGTTCTAGCCCATGAGAACATGCATGAATGCAAGCATAGCAGTGTCTCACATGCAGGTGTTAACACTAACACACATTCACTGGTGTTCAAATGAAGCCCACAACCCTGAAAACTGTACACAAAATAACTAAAGGATGTTAGTAAAAGGTAAGTGGCTGTGTATGAGCAACATGGCTCTGGCCCCTGTCAGTCATAAAGTATGATCTGCCTGTCTGCTTCTTTCTCGAGGGATGTGAGCTGTCAGTCCAGGTCTGCATGACTACAATATGGGACAATTTTATATCCATTCATCTACATAATAAGGGTACAGAGAGACACAAACACACATGCACTTGTATATGAATACAAATGTATTCAATCCCATTATAAGGAAGCAAGAATAATCAGACGCACACAAGAACACCTGCAACCTCTCCATCTCCGTGGCTCGATCAGAAACCTTCCAACTCATTTAAATATACACAAACTTACACACACACGCTGAAGTAGGTGGACACACAAACAAAGGGGAATAAATGGTAATCAGATTGTGATTATGGGCTTCTGTGAAACTACAGAGACAATGGCCAAGGTGGGCCAGTGTTCTCCCCACTATTTGTGCAGCTAATACCTGTTATAATATAGCCCGCCAAATAAAAACACATTTACACCCTTTTCAAAATAAAATTAGCCAAAGTATCAAACAAAACCTGAAAAATAAGCTGAAGGACTCATTTCCCATTGCCAGGAGATGAATTTACATATCATGTGTACAATTTTTTTTTGTCCAAGTGGAGCTGAACCCTACTACTGAAGACATCTGACCTGAAGAAGTGCTGTTTTAGCATTGCCCACTGTCACAAAAAGAGTGTCTCTGTTTTGTTTTGTTTTTCTTACGTAAAAGGTGTTGTAGTTTATGTAGGTTTATGTCTTTGCATGCAGGTGTGTTTGTGTGTGTGACAGAGTGTGTCTGAGAAGGCAATGGTGTCTGAATGATTAATGATTGCTGTACAATAGAAAACACTAAATGTTAATATTCAGGGACAACTGGACTCACTTGAAAAGAAATCAATGCTTAAGCAGAAGAAATACACATATGTGTGTGTGTGTGTGTGTGTGTGTGTGTGTGTGTGTGTGTGTGTGTGTGTGTGTGTGTGTGTGTGTGTGTGTGTGTGTAAATAATCCCTGAGAAGACAGAAGTGAATAATAGCTTTGAACATGAGCTTCATGCAATTAACCGTGAGCCAGAACAGATAGACTCCACAGTCAATATGTCTTGTGTAGCTGGCGAGAGAAGAAAAGAAAAAGAAATACTGTGTGTGTGTGTGTGTGTGTGTGTGTGTGTGTGTGTGTGTGTGTGTAGATGTGTATTTGCTATTTGCATGTTGATGTGAGTACACGCACATTATAAGGATTCGTTAAAACCACCCCAGGCTAAGAGAGAGGTGTAGGATGTTAATGTTTGTAGCGAGGTGTTGTGTGAAACAAGTGTGTTTTCACGCTTGTGTATATGTGGAAATCTAAATACACTGGGTGAATTGTCATTATGGTAAGCATGGTGGGTTATTCCATGGGTCCCTGAGGGCCACATAAAGGCCACATAAAAAAAAAAAATTATACAAGACCCGTAACAGAATCGAACAGGTTGTTGTGAAAGGTAATGCAACAAGTAAAACAACATGGACAAGGCTGAGAATGAAAATAGGTTTATTTAGAAATAATAACAATACAGCATGGAACATTAAGCAAAACTATAATGGAGGAGAGAAAGGAAAGAGGAAAGGGAGATTGAAAGAGGATATATAGACAAAGAGACCAAAACCAGAAATCAAGGTAAGCAACATGGCTTGACACAAATAAAGTAAAGCAATAGCAGGTAAGCTACTGCACAGTTAAAATGTACTGAAACCATTAAAATAATCACTAGTCTATACCCCTGAGGGACAACACGGCAAGCACAATTTAACATGCACGTGCATCAGCAAAAGCAATCAATGTAAAAACAACACACAAACAGCCACCCACCCTGACACTCCCCCCCCAATCGCCCCTACTCTCCACTCTAAGCCCAGCACTGACTGTTTAGAGCTGCAGGTTCTATATTGATTTCTCTAATCACTTTTAAATGAACAATTATGGCCAGCCATTACTTGTAGCTTCTGCTTAAAAGTGTATATATGTGTATAACAATTTAAACTCTGGTTTTTGTAAGTACACATAAGTCACCTCAAGGCGCTTTGTATTTTAAAGTAAAAACCCTACGATAACACGGAGATAACCCCAACAGTCAGACGACTCCCTTTGAGCAATCATTTGGTGACAGTGGGAAAGAAAAACACCTGTTAAACAGGAAGAAATCTCTGGCAGAACCAGACTGAGGGAAGAGCAGTCATCTAATAATTAAATACAGAGGAGTTTATATACATCTGACTCTACTTTCAAATACCCAAGGAACACAAGTTATCACAAGTAAACCAGCAGTCTGATACCAAAGTGCTCTATTGGGGTGATAGTACTAAGCTGTGCTATGATGTCTTTAAGATAAGATGGGGCCTGACCAATTATTTAGTTGTCATTTTATTATTTATTAAATTTGATTCTGAATTTAACAGGGAGTTAATGAAGAGAAACCAATTTGGGAGAAATATGCTGTCTCTTTCTAGTACCTGTCAGTACTCTTTCCAGGGTGAAAAGAGGGTTTCAGCCTGACAATAATGAATTACAATTGTCCAGCCTAGGAGTAATAAATGTATGAATTAGCTTTTCAGCATCACTCTGAGACAGGATGTGTCTAATTTTAGCAATATTCCACAAACGCAAGACAGTAGTCCTACAGATTTGTTTAATATAAAGGATATATCCTGGTTAAAAACTACTCAACTGGAGACCAGGGTAATACCATCCAGAGTAAGCATCTGTTTAAAACCATGTTTCTAAGATGGTGTCTAACCACTCATCCATCCATTCATCTATTTGATTCTGCATATCCAATTCAGGGTCCCGGTTTTGGCTCGAGCCTATGGCAGTTGTTGTAAGAAAAGAGTCCCTGGAGCATCACAAATCTGCCACAGGGCTAACACTTAGACACAGACAGCCATCCATGCTAATTTTCACACCCGTGGTCAATTATCACCAATCAGCCTAATGTGTTAATTGTCTTGGGACTGTTGAAGAGAGGCGAGAAGACACAAACTCTAGACAGAAATTCTTTAGCTGGCCAGTGGATTCTTCCTATTGTGAAGTGATGGTGCTAACCACCACACCTTTGTGTTTCCCTGCTTTTGAAAAGTATTGTCTTTTAAACACTCATTACTTGGAGCTGGAGTTGGATCCTTTTTACCACAAAGTGTTGCCTGTATGCGACGTAGCATGGAGGCCATTAGCAATGGGAAGGCAAGGGGATTTAAAATGCTTTGAATGAGGTTGTTGGTGCTAAACATACCGGTGTGAGTATCTCAGAAAATGCTGAGATACTCACAGATAGTGGGAATTTTCCCCACAACTATCACAAGTATCCAGTAAGGGGCGATTCTCTGATTCAAGCTAGTAGGAAGGCAACAGCAACTCAAATAACCATTCGTTTCCACCGAGACATGCAGAAGAGCACAACATGTTGGAGACCACACTGGGTGCCAGTCCTGTCAGCTAAAAACAGGAAACAAAGACCGCAATTCATACAAGCTCACATAATTGGACAACAGGAGACAGGGAAAAACATTATTTAGTCTGATGAATCTCAATTTCTACTGCAATATTCAAATAGTAGGGTAAGAATTTAGCATAGGAAGAATGAAAGTGTGGGCCCTTCCTTCCTTGTATCAGTGGTTCAGGCTGGTGGTGTAATGGTGTGCAGGATATTTTCTTGACACACTTTGGGTCCCTTAGAACAAAGTGAGCATTGTTTAAATGCAACAGCCTACCTGAACATTGTTCCTGGCCACGTCCATCCCTTTATTACTACAAAGTAACCAACTTGTGATGGCTGCTTCCAGCAGTATAATCTCACAGAGCTCAGATCATCTCAAAGTGGTGTCTTGAACATCACAACGAGTTAGTTCACTAACAATGTGTTCACTGTACTCAAATGGCTTCCAAAATCACTAGGCACCACATCACCTTTGGAATGTGGTGGAGCAGGAGACTTGAATAATGGATGTGCAGCTGACAAATCTGCAGCAATTGCATAACACTATCATGTCAATATGATCAAAAATCTCTGAAGAGTGTTTCTAGCAATTTCTCGAATCTATCTAGGAATTAAAGCAGTTCTGTAGAAAGAATGGGATCCAATCTGGGACCTGCAAGGTGTAACTAATGATGTGACAGGTGAATGTAAATGCAAGTCAGTGTAAAGTGTAATCAATAAATACTACCAATAGAACGATAGGGGACAATACCAATAGGGAGGGTAGTAGCAGAATAATAAAAACCTGTTACAGAATGCTAGAAAACTGTGATGAAAAGACCAGTCGGGAGGTAAGAAGAGCAAAGACAAGTGAAGAGAAAGACAATAGGGAACTAAGGAAAAGTAAGCATTAGATCACAGTAGCATAGTGCAAGTGTGTGTGCAGAGTACAATGAGTGTTCATAATAATACTAAAGCAAAGAAAAAGGCATTAAGGACACTATAAAAAAAGCTTAAAATGTAATTTCATGTTTATCAACACCTTTTCTTTCCTTGCATTCCCCCTACCAGCTGTACATTTTGACAAACTTGGGCTTCAATTAGTTTCATGAAAAAGAAGTACCTCTCCTCTAGGCCTGCCTAGGCTTCATGTATTGACATTTGTTTTGTGTGCTATTACATTAGTATAATTTAGTCCTTGGGTCCTGTTGCATCATCACAACCTCTCAACAGCTCTATTTAGTTTCAAATTAATGGATTTTAAATATTTTATTGAACTAAGCTGCAATTATCCCCAATTTTAAAAGGTTAGTATCCAAAACAGCATTTTTTTTCTTTCTTCAATTCTGAATGAATTACTTTTATTGTCATCAGTTATAGAAATTATATAATCACATGTCAGAAAATGAAATCCTTTGCAGTAAATGAGAGGTTTAAAAAAAGACACAATGTTTGCATTCTGACAAAATTTGGTCACCTAAGAAGAGACATGATTTTATGATGAAGACACACACATACACACTTGGCAAAGATCCCAGGGATATACCCTGTGCAATAAGGTAAAAAGTATGAGATATGTGTGTAGGAACAATAAACTTCTGTACCCATAATTCCCTCTCACCTCATGTCATGCCTTATTGGCTGCCTAATTCAGAGAAAAAAGAAAGAACGAAAGAAAGAAAACAGAAAGAGAATGAGCAGAAAAATCATTAAATTGCTTAAAAGAATTCAAAATTAAACACACAATGTAAGCCAGATAAAAATAAATTACAGGAGATCATCAAACTGTGAAGCCCTGAGAAATGGCTAGCCAAGGGCCCCAGATTCTTACTGGCAGGTATAAACAGCCTTATTGTTTGCCAATTAATGATGGGGCAGAATTGTTTGGCCAGGTTTCTTCCCTATGTTGCACTTTTTCCCTGTCTCATACCCACTCACTCCTTGTCCATCCTTCCCGTTCCCTCCGGTTGAGAAGAGGAGACAGTGATGAGCAGAGTGAAAAACAGCCTAGTGATGCCACGGTTTAAGGCTGAACACATTGACCGTGAGAGAGGTTGACTTAGGGTCACTTGTAATCAGAGGTTAAAGTGGGATTTGGCAGGTAGGGGAACCCTAAGCTCTAGTGTAGCTATGCAGTAGGAAAAATGACTCAGATGCCTCAAAATATCTCTCGCATTGATTTGTACTGTGAGCTCCACTAGATTTGTTTTCTTTGTGCACAGGCTATGTGAGCAGATGATCTGTGCTGCTGCTGCTGCATCTCTCAGGTTTACTGTTCATTGTGGATCTAGCCCACTGCATTCTTCAAAATAAACTATTGCACTTTTGTGACTGCTTGCAAGTCCTTAGTCTAAGAGTATCATCAGCTTATAAACTAAATATTGATGACTTCTGCCCTTGACCTGACCCAACAGTGAACTTACCACTATCTGCCTTGCACCAGGCCAAATTAGTCGACTACAGAAGACTACTGCACTTTTTTCAATCTTTCCATAAAAATGAGAATTTTTTTTCCTCAATTTTAAAAACAAGGCAAATTAGTTGTACGTACACTGAAAACTGTGTAATCTGAACATCTAAAAGGTATAACTTTTTCCTCCTATAAAATATTCTCATTTTCCCGAAAGTTTTTATTTTCAGTTTCCTGTGGTCTGTTAAGTCTGCTCGGGGAAGGACTTTCCCGTCAGCTGCACCTTTCCACTTGTCAAGAAGCGCACACAGGGAGGCTGATATGTTACCATCTGTCATTGTGCACGTGACTCAGCAAGCCAGTAGGAGTCACTAATGCAGCAGGTAACCTGTGCTTCTTGTAACACGTGAGAAGCTGGGTTTTATTGTTTTTGTTTTTTTCTTTTTGTTTACATTGAAAACTACATCTCTCATCTCTAATATTTAAGCATACTCTATTACATATCATCAGGTTGCTTTTACCTATTTTGACCATCAGAGACACTGAAAGAAATCCACAACTACACTGTCAAAGTATTTTATATCACAGTAAGAAAGCAATTCATTTGAAAGATCTACATTTTGGAGGACCTACTCCATGTCACATGGCTTTACAGCTAAACTTTGACATAGTCAGACATGCATAATAGAGAAAAGGACTGTGTTGTTTCCTCTTTGTCTGCACTTTCTGCCACAGTAATATTGGCATTCATCCCAGATCAAAATGTTATTCAAATGTGCTGCAGCACGGTTAGGACAAGCATGTACAGCTGTGCCTTCTTGCAGTTGGCAGGAATGGGCTCTTACACCTGTTTTCCCTTGTAAACCAATGATTTGCTTACTGAGGGCACTGAAAGGATGTACTGATAGTCTGTAAAGAGGTTTAGAAAGAGGAGGGAGTGAGTATGGCTTTCCATCCCATAGGAAAGCGGATGGCAATGTGGAGGATGATGCCAAGTATATGCTGCATCTGGAAGCAAGAGACAAGAACTGTGGGCATTGGATATTGAGTGCCTGCCAGATGACAATTGTCTAGACCAACACAGACGGAGGAGAGTCCTCCATCTAAAATCTGCTGGCTTTCTGAGATTGTGAGCCAAACAGAAGAATGCAAAGAACATAGGAGACGGATGCCAAGCTTTGCTACGCCAGCCGCAGTATTAATGGGCTTGTTGCGTCAGGTCTGACTTTCAGCAGCATCTGTTAATATGAACAAGTGCAAATCAGAAAAGATATATAAAACAGGCACAAATCAATATATCACACGCGTCATTACCAGAGGAGAAAGCAGATTCATTAAACTCAAAGAAACGCAGATAGTAGCTGGTGATTAAAATAAAACCACTATACTGTATAAAACAGAAACACACTTGAAGATTTGTTATTTTTGATTTTGGGGAACAAATGTAGGTATCGTCCCTGACAGCCTAATAGAGATGTCTTACTCTGTTTTTTGAATATGTCTTCTATTCCCCAGCCAATGTTAATATTTACCGCAGTGTTTTATATTTCCATCTCCATGTCCTCCTCATTGTACTTATTACCTTGTTATTCTCACTATCCACCTTAGACCCTTATTTGAATGCTAATCCCATTGTGTTCTCCTCCTAGGGAATCAATTGCTGCCATTTTGTAACAAGCCACTCATGTCATGGGTATACAGGCAAAGTATTCTTTGTATCTTGAAACATCATCCACAAAGGATGTTAGAAGCCTTGATATAAGAGTTCTGCTTAAATTAGTGATAAAATCTGCATGACAAGGCAGTTGTCCAGGTCTCATTGTATTTTGCACTTTCGTTTTCGTTCACTTTTCACTCTGTTTTATTTTTCCACTTTGAGGTTTTTGGGTTAGTTTATCAACCCTGAACTTTGTGAAACAAGGGTCCATATGTTCATGGTTGGTACTGACATCAGTTTTCCTACTGCTTTACCAGACGAGTCACAGCACCAAAGAGAAAGGATACCTTTTTCATGTCTTTGAGGGGCTTTGACAGAATGGCAACATTTGAAGCCCCAGGAGTGAGAAGGGCTTGCTTATTCACTTATCTCTCACTATTGTCCTTCCACCGTGCTGTCTTTAACCTTCAGTGGGTTTTTTTTAATCTGCATTATCCTGTCTTCCACATACAGTTACTCAATCCCATCTGGATTTTCAGATTTGAATAGAGCTCTCATCTGTCTCATTCTCTAAAAGATTCTCTAAACCTATATTCTGTTTTTAGCACCGATAATGAACTCTAACGTTCTAGAGTTCTAGTACACCTGACAATACTTTCCTATATATCAAACACCATTATCAAAAAGGTAACCTTCTCCTTAGTCTCCATGACATCCAGTCCAGTCCAATATCTGACCACACACCCACACATTTGCATTCAATACCCTTGCTACTTAAGTGTTACACTCTACCAGAGTGGTAAATGTCACAGACAGAGTGGAGTGAAGACCCCACAATGTTCATCTGTCTTTGGTTGTATGTATGCAAGTGAGTGTGTTTGCTCCAGAAGATAGATAATAAAGTGAAGAACTGGCAGACAGTCCATAAAGGTTAATTAATATAGAGACAACGAGCAAGCAGGGGCTTGCTATTACATGGATAGATTTCTAATACACACACAGGGCTGAATAAAGGGATTTTATCCAGCATCTCTCCTGATTACAGTACATCAGGAGTGTTGATCAGACACTACAGTGCTGGCAGAAATGTTGCAGAGAAATGCATTAAATAGCTGGATGTGTACTATAACAATCAGGCCACCGAATGGACAACACTGACAACACCAATTAGTCAGTATAAATATTGCTCTGCAGGCCAACTACAGTTTACCTCCCACACACACATTTCATGTTGGTGGGTGATGTCTGTGATGATTGTGAGCTGCGAACTTCATTAGGGGGCAGTACGCTGTAGGAGACCATAGTAAAATCCATAGTAAAAAATAAATTTAAACCGGGTCAAGTTGAACTACAAACACCACCAAGTGTGGTTCAATTTCTTACTCTTAAACCCCCCAAATTACTATCCAAAATATACAGAATGCTTTCTAAAACAGATGAATCAATATCACTTCCTATTGCAAAATGGGAAGCGGATTTATCAGTTAACTTAGACCTAAACTTCTGGTCTCAGATTTGCTTAAAAACCTTTCATCTAATTAGAAATCCCAGTCTTCAATTAATTCAATACAAAATATTACATAGAGTGCACTATACAGGTCATCGGATGTTCAAGATGGGCTTTTCGTCTACCAACAACTGCTCACACTGCCAAACCAATTCACCGGACAATTATATCCACGCTCTTTGGTTCTGTCCACCAGTTCAGAAGTTTTGGCGCGAGATATGTGAAGACTTATCGAAGTGTCTGAAATGTAACATTCCAACTTCCCCCTTAGTGTGTTTGTTGGGCAGCTTAGATAATGTCACTTCAGAAAAGAATATCGCCCATATGGTTTTCACTGCCCTATGCATAGCCAAGAAAACAGTCCTCATGAACTGGAAAAATAAAAATAATCTTAATTCTAACCAATATAGAAATTATCTATTAGATTACATTAGTCTTGATACAGCCTCTGCCACCACATCAGATCAATTGCTCTGGGCTCCTTTGATCAGCTCCATCACCTAGTGGGGGTGGGGGGTCATAGTTTGGTCCCGCCTTCACTGTTGTGATTGGTGTGGGGGTAGGGACAGGCTTAGGGCGTCGGGGGGTTCCCCGGAGGCATCTTCCTTGGGGGGCTCAACCCGGGGTAGCGGTCATGTCCGGTTAGGGGCTCTGTTGGCTCTCAGGTGACTGTTTCCTCGCGGCTGCGTGCAGCGGGGCTAGGGGAGGGTCTGTGCTGACGGATGTGGGTTACTGACCTGGTAGCCTGGCTGCCCCTGGGTGGGTCCGGGATGGGCGTGAGGTTCTGGGGGCGCTCCGTCTCTGGGCTGGGACCCGGACCGGGCCTCGGGGGCTTGGGTCCTGGTTGGTGTGTTGCCGGGGTTGTGGGCGGGTGGGTGCATGGGGGCCCAGCCCTGGAGCAGGGTGCCGCCGGTGCATCGAGCCACCTGGGGGGCTCTTCAACTGGTGGGGGAGATTGTCACATCTTGCAGGAGCTTTCCTCTCCTCAGGAGCTCCCTCTGCAGGAGGGGGAGATACAGGAGAGGTGGAGGAAGATCTCAGCCTGGGTGTTTATTGTCTTATGTAGTCTGGAAGATGAGTGGATGGTGGGGTGGGTGCAGTTTTCTCTGTGGTGGGGTTGGGTGGACTGTCCCGGGCTCTGTGGGGCCGGGCGGCGCTGCTGCACTGGGCCCGGTCTGGATGGGCCTGGGCCCCCTTTCCCTGGCGGGTCGCGGAGTATGGGGGTGCCTACTGGGGTCAGCGGGGGAGCTGGCCCCAGGGAGGGGTCACTTGCCCCTCCCTTCCTTCCCTCCCCATCTCCAGCTGCCTCCCTCTTCCCGCTCCACCACAACCACCCACACATGCAGGGCCTTGGAGTAGGGGTATGTCACCAGGGTGCAGAGGAGGCTACCCCCCCCCCCCTCTGTCCCCTTCTGGCTGCCTCTGCCTCAATTTTATCCCACAACTTAGACATTCACATTACTCACACTCTCATTACACATACATATAGGATCTTGGGGGTGGGCACGATACACGGAGTCCAAAGTACCATCAGGGTGTACACCCCACCCCTGGCATCGTTGCCCACCTCTCAATTTTAAATACACGTAGACATTGAGGGCTAGCAGGAGGGACCATGCGCTTACCTGCTGCTCTCTGGCAGGTAGCTCCAAGCCCTCCTGGGTTTTAAATGCACCTTAGAACACACATGCATCAACATTACAATGAGCGGGTGGAGGGAGGTTTGGAGTCTTCTCTCACCCCCATTCTCTGCGACCTGCTGGAGCAGGGGGGCTAGGACTAGGAGGAGGAGTTGGCCGTCCGACTGCGGTCTGGAGTGTGGAGCCTTCCTGCTGCTGCGGAGTCGGGGCGGTCTGCCTCCCCCCACCGCAGGGAAAAGGGAAACACCACCTGGGTCTGGGTGCAGTTCCCCCCTCCAGGGGCGGGGGCACCTAGACCCGGTTTGTAGAGTACGCTTGGGGAGTGTGATCGTGTGTACAACGTCTCTTTATGTCTGTCTCCACGTTGGTTGAGTGTGGAGTAAGTGCATATGAGAGCATGAGGGTGGGAATGGATGTTTGTATCTGTGTGTGCCTGTATGTCTGTGTCTATATGTCAGGTTGGGTGTCAGGCGCCACCTCTCTGGGGACATCTCAGGCCCTCCAAGGTTTGGAGGCCTATCTCCCCCTACCACCACTTCCCCTGCCAGTGGCGGACCCCCTCAGACATCGGTGCGTTGGTGGTTCTTTGTGTCCGGGGATGGGCGTCCAGGTACACACCGGCTCACTCCTTGGTGGCCGCTTATCGGGGCCTGGAGCCTGGGGCTCGCTCGGGCCACTTCGGAGGTGGGGTGCCCCCGGCCTCTCGGCCTGGGGCTCGGTCACTCAGGCGCAGCTGGCTGCCGGCGGAGCTCACGGGCGCGTCACTGCAACCCCCCCTGGCTTCTGCTCCGCGGCTGCTGAGTGAGCCCTCATCTGGGACTCTCCTCAGCTCTTTCCGGGACAGTGGCGCAGCTGCCCCTCTGTTGGTCTTCCTTGGTCTCTTGTGTTCTGGGGGCCTCTGGATGTCTGGAGTTTTGATCTCCTCCACACCTGCTTCACGCCCTGGAGGACGGGGCTGTGGCCCCCCCCCCACACCCTCTAGCAGATTATTACATGAAGGAACCTTTTAAAAAACAAAAAACAAGCGCGTCCATGCTCACAGGTGTACACACGGGTGATCACACCCACAAACTACACCCTTTTTGGCTCCTACCTCAAAGCACACTGTGTTCTGTTGATCTTATGTGCTGCACAATAATGTTTAACATTTAGTATTTACTGTCATATTCCCATATATCATTGTGATGTTGTTTATTCTATTACTCTTGTTCTCTTCTGCTTGCTTTCTTTTTTCTTTCTCAGCAGGTGATCCAGGTGATTGATATATGCATTTTTTTTCTCTCTGCCCGTTCTGTTGGTTTTTGTCTTTTGCCCTTCTCCCCCGTCCCTCTTCTCAGCTGTTTCTCTTTCCCTCTTTCTTTCTCCCCTTCTTTCCCCCAGTCAAGTCTGTCCCGTATTCAGTAAGTGAAAATAAAATAAACAATAAAAGGTGAATCAAATGGACCATTACGGCAAGGCTGGGATGGTCAGTTTGGTAAAGTAAATCCGTTGGGCATCTTTCTTTGCCTTTAGACAATAATTCTGATGGCAAAAGAGCCAAACGGGACAGGCAAAAAAAAAAAAAAAAAAAAAAAAAGAGTAAAAAAGCAGCTGATGTCCAACAAAAAGCAAACAAAAAAAGACCAATGAAAATCTTAAAGAAGTACAGTCAGACTCAAGTCTGGCTACTACAATACAAACAAATGAGGCAACACGTGGCTCAACTCTTTTTCACAGTTCTCTAATAATCATGTCCAAATCACAAAAGGGGTTTCTATTTTTATGATGAATATATTGAATATTACATATATCATGGTAATGCATGCTAAGATTTTTATTATAAATTAGTATGGCGATATACAAATATCTCAGTAATCAGCCATATACTTCATCAGTTGAAACAGTGGGGATGAAAAAAGCCAAGGTGAGCCTGGCAATCATTTCACAGTGTATTCTACCAAGTTAGGAAATTGCAAATTGCTTATTGTATTTTGAAGGGTTGCGAAATACGGGGAATATTTTAAAAATCTAGTTTCCAAAAGTGCCTGGGAATTGCTCACAATGAGGTGGCCTGAATTAGGAGGAAAAACAGTGGTCATACAACTCAGCACTGCAGAACAAAAGACTGATATGCACTCAACACAGGTTAGCTTGGTGGGGAACAGGACATATTTATAATATAACCTTTTAAAATACAACCTGTGAACAATTTTCATTAATCCATCATTTATAAAGTGCTGTTTCGTGCAACAGCTTCCTCCGCTTTCCATCGTCTTTGCTAAGATTGGTACATACTGACTCAGAGCCTCTTAGTAAGTGCATTACTACTCTCTCATACCCACAAACTGTAAAAAAGACAAATCCAGATGATGAACCGTCCATAAAACTCCCCGGCTAAGTTCACTATATTTTTTAAAATGCTAGAGGTCAAAGTGAATTTAATGTTGGCATGGAAAATGTTTTGAGGAAGATGAAATCTATTGGCCGGCTAGGTTATAAAGATAAAAGCCTTAAATTGGACACGGAATGATAAATTATTCACCACTGGTGAGAAAATGCACAATTTCTGCCATCTGAATTGCACTTTTTCATAAAATATATCATCTTCACCAAAGAACCATTTTTCAACTGGGAATGGTGTGATGCTGTTGAGTCACAGTGTTCAAATGTGTCAAATGAGAACAAAAGGCAAAGTTAGAAAGACTCCAATATATGCAGAAGGAAGCACGGGAAAAACAATCATTGCACTTTTATCAGATATAATGAATACCGTTTCCTGCGTCAATCAATAAT